>NC_047095.1:6417558-7017558 GCF_902459505.1 Geotrypetes seraphini
AGGCTCACAGATATAACAGTGAAAGAAGACTCTGAGGTCTGAGGAAGAGAGATAGAGACAGATATAGATATCCTTATATATAGCTTTCACTCCTAATTAATATTACAGCTGTCACTACCCAGTATCTACAGCCCTTCCCCCTTTTGCATTGCAATCCTACCAGATTGCCTTGGTGCATATTTATTGCTACTGCTGTGCTCAGGGCCGGCATTAGGGAGGGAGCACACAGGTCAGTTGCTCTGGGTCCCATGGTTTTAGGGGCCCTGTAGACCAGCACGCCTTTTCCTTGTCTCCATCCCCGTCCAGCAAACCCCTCGCCTTCTCTGTCTAAATTTAAAGCGTATTTATGCTTTGAAGAGGATTGCTGGCACTGCAGTTATTCAGACAGGCTGCCCCTAGCCTCCATTGCACTGTCCCTCTACTCCAGTCTGCCCTTCCTCTGACACAACGTCCTGTTTCTGCCTGGGCAGACCAAAGTAGAGGGAAAGTGCAGTGGAGGCTGCGGTCCACCCAGAGTAGCTGAGAAAAAAGATAGTGGATCTAGGGATGATGGAGAGTGAAGGAGAGATGCTAGAGGGCAGTCTGGAAGAAAAAGAAAGAAGTATGGAACTGGGGATGAGAGGGAGGGGGAAGAGATAGGGAGGGAGAGATGCTGAACAATGGGATGGAGGGAGGAAACAGATGCTGAATCAATGGGGAAAGGGAAGAGCAGAAGAGAGAGGGCGTAATGTTGACCATGAGAGAGCAAGAGGGAAGAGAAGTGGGACAGGAAGATTCAAGGGGGTGGGGGTGGAGGAAAAGGAACAGGAAGATGTCAGGCAAGGAGTCTAGAGTAGGCTACAAGAGAAGGCAAAGGAAATTCTGGAAATAGTGTGTGTAAGAGGTCAAAAGGGGGTAGCAAGAAGACGAGTGAAAAGATAATAGTGATTACAGAGGTAGAAATGTGGTCTTGGGGATGAGATGGAAGGAAGGAAATAGAAGGATGTTGAAAGGAGCAAGATAGGAAATGGGAGAGCTACGGACTAAGAGGAGATAGAAAATTGATAGGTAGCTGAAAATGAAAAAGGAGAAGGGTGTGAAAGAGTGAAATGGATGAACAGAGACAGAAAAGGAAAAAAGGGAGTAAATAACTAAAAGAGAAAAAAATCAGTATTTTAGACAGTTATAGTGAGGGAATGAAACAAGAGAGAAAAGAAAAATGGATAGCAGACACTGGAAAGAAAATTAGCAGAAGACAGACAAAGCAGACAAATTGAAGAGTTTTCTTTTCAAAGACGCATTTGAAAATTAGTTATTTTAGTCAATTTTAATTCGACTCTATCATTTTATTGAAGCTTTTTTAACTTTACCCTCCCTATGTTTTTTTTCCTTAAATGTCTTGCTTTCTTTCAAATAATTTGTAGTTCTACCCCTTTATCCTTTTGTGTTTAATTTTGTTGAGTTTGTTAATTACCATGCAAGACCCTGTTTTTGTAATGCACTGTTTTGTCTCCCTAACACTGTATTTTAATATGTACATCGCTTAGAATTAAAATTAAGCGATTAATCAAATTTATTATTAAACTTGAAACTTGAAAAGAGAAACTGACCACGATGATGGAAAAGCAAAATATCCAGACAACAAAGGTAAAAAAACATAACATAAAAATTTATTTTTATACCCCAGTACCTTAGGTGTTCTATGCAGTTAAAAAAGAAAATTGAAACAGTGACAATAAAACAAATGACCTAGAAATTACAAAAATGTCTTCAATAAGTAAGTTTTCTATAATTTCCTGAACTGCTGGTAAGAGACAGAGCTAACTAACAAATTTACAAACTCTTTATCACAAGAAGCTACTGAAAAGATAGGAATAGTTGAAAATAGCTTTTGTGTAAACGACCCTTTACCAATGGAAAAGTAAACAAATAACAATTACGTCTTGGGCATTGTGAATTAGTGAATAAAAAATGATCCACAAGATAATCAGGTGCTAAACCATGTAAGACTTTATAGCATATACAACCAAACTTAAATCTGACTCTGGCCTCAACTGGTAACCAATATAGTCTTTGGTAATAAGATGTGACATGATCTGATTTTTTCAGATTGAAAATTAATCAGACTGCTGTGTTTTGTATGATGTGGAGTCTATGAAGATTTTTCTGATTACCCATTAAGTAAACTATGGGCTCCTTTTACAAAGGTGCGTTAGGGCCTTATCGCGCGGAATAGCGCGCTAGCCGCTACCAACTCCTCTTGAGCAGGCGGTAGTTTTTCAGGTCCGGTGTGTGCATTAAAAACGCTAGCGCACCTTTGTAAAAGGAGCCCTATATTACAGTAATCCAAAATACTTAGAATTAATGACTGTACCAACAGTCTAAAAGAAGAAACATCAAAATATGCTCTAATAGTCCATAATTTCCGTAACATACAGAAACTTTACCTTACTAAAGCATCTGTAGTTGAATTCATTGTGAGATTTTGATCTAAAATAACCCTTAGAATTCTTATAGTAGGATTAATCGAGTACAAAATTCCATTCAAATTTATACTCATCTCTATTTCTTTCTTCTTGCGAGGAGTAACATAGAAGAATTTTATTTTTTCTGTATTGAGTTTTAACTTCAATTTGATCATCCATAATTCTACAGTTGTGATTGTGGTGTGGAAATTAACTGCATAGGTGCTTTATTTTGAATAAACAGTATTCACTAGAATATGTTAGCTTTCAAATATATGATAATAGTGCATTGCATTTAGTGGAGTAGCCAGAGATCTGATCGGGGGGGAGGGAGGGGGAGAGCTCCTGTTATTTACTCTATTTATCCTTTCCCCTTTCTCTTAGCATTTTCTCATCTCCTTTCCTCTTTTGCTGTTTAAATGAGTCAGGGATTCTCCCTCAGTAATGATGTTATTCTATCATTAGGCAGCAGAGGGCACTGACCCAGTAGTGCAGAAACTACAGCTCCTAGGATGCACTGGGCTCAGCAGTCCTGCTGATTCACAAGAGCAGACCTCAGGCAGAAAGGAGAATATATGCTTGAACCTGGGATCGGTTCAGAGAGGTCCCTGAGAGAGAAGAGAACTGATTTTTCCCTAGACATCAGCTGGGCAGAGCTATGGGAAAAGGACTGATGCCTGTACTGCTTGGCTAAGGTAAGCCCAGCTAACTTTCTGTAAAGTGTGAGGCAAACTAAAAAGAATAAAAAGTGTTTTGGTCATATAAGACTATGTTGTGTCCTAACCTCTCCCCTCCAGCACATGTGCTTCCTTATCACATGCTGGGTTCCCACACTTCCCTCATTTTTCTCAGCTTTCTACCCATCATTCCTTTGTCCATTTGTTCTTTATTCTCTGCTAACACTCTTTACTTCTCTCCCCCTTCTTCATTCACCTGTATGGTCTCAGAGCTGCTTTAGATCACAGGGGTGTCTCGTTTTGAACACATATCTCCAGTTCTGAAACAATTATATTGGTTGCCCATTGAATACCATATTGAGTACAAAATCTTAACTATAATACATCACGCACTCTAAGGGGAGACACCACTGTATCTGATTCAGGTCTTGAGAAAATATATGGCACATCGCGAATTGCGTTCACAAATGGCAATAAAAATGTCCCTTGAATATGTTTATGATGTGATTTATAAAAAGACCTGGATGTCAGCAATCTCGGCAGCCGACCCAAGATTATGCTCCGACTTTGGATCATTTCAAAAACTGTTGAAAACTCACCTATTTGTTAAAGCTTTCTATAAGTAAGGAGATGTTGGTAGTTCTCTCACAAAGACTAATTTAAAATGAAGCTTTGATGTATTATTTTAAAATTATTCTTATATGTAGAATTTTGTACTTTATGTATATTATCATTCATATTATGTCTGTGAATTTGTAATCCGCCTAATTGAAAGGCAGAATAGAAATTTTTTAAAATAAATTTAAAAAAATAAGTTCTTCCCTTCTGTGGCATCTTCAAGGTTCACACCAACTACTATCAAATCCTCTTGTATGTGGTTCAGCCAATACAAACAGCAAATAGAGAGTTGAATCTCTTTCATTTGAAAGGAAACTGCAATGAGAAGGCATAGGATGAAGTTAAGAGGTGATAGGCTCAGGATTAATCTAAGGAAATACTATTTTACAGAAAGGATGGTAGATTCATGGAACAGTCTCCCGGAAGAGGTGGTAGAGACAGAGACTATGTCTGAATTCAAGAGGGCCTGGGATAGGCACGTGGGATCTCTCAGAGAGAGAAAGAGATAATGGTTACTGCAGATGGGCAGACTAGATAGGCCATTTGGCCTTTATCTGCCATCATGTTTCTATGACTTAATAGCTTTCCCACAACAATATATTAACTGTTCCCATCACTAAACATTACACCAGCTACCAATTTCTTCATATCTATAAATCAGCGGTCTCAAACTCAAACCCTTTGGAGGGCCACATTTTGGATTTGTAGGTATTTGGAGGGCCGCAGAAAAAATAGTCAATGTCTTATTAAAGAAATGACAACTTTGCATGAGGTAAAACTTGTTATAGTTTATAAATCTTTCCTTAATTTCTTCTGATAATTTCAGCTATACACAGCTGAAAGCAGTGTAACATGCAGGAAAGCGCTTGCTTGAGGTTACAGCAGTGAGGCGGACAACATTCCAGAATAATGGTAACATACCGAGGGCCTCAAAATACTACCTGGCGGGCTGCATGTGGCCCCTGTGCCGCGAGTTTGAGACCACTGCTATAAATGCTTTTAGTTTGATCCAGGGAGAAAACCACATATTTTAACCCCAAATATTTAATCATACATTTACAAGGGTAGGAAAGAGGCACCCAGAGAGACCACTTCTGATCTCATTGCGAGAAACAGTTTTCTTCGCTCTTGCTTTTGTCTAGTCACATCTGGGAATATCCAGACCTTTTTACCATAGAAGAATTTCTAGGAATTGCAGAAAAATAGTCTGACGATGGCATTAACATCCTGTTCGAATACTAGAGATACTAATAAAGTTGCTCTTTCAGAATTTTCAGATATCATTGATACAAGAATATCAGTACCATTTAATGTAGCCTCGACCGCATTTATTTGCAAGTTCTCTGGATCAACTCCCACTCCTAGGCTCACATTACATATATAGACTTTGATGTACAACCTATGTCTACTAGAGATGTCCCCAAAGTAGTGCACACACTGGATCAAGAGAGGCAAAACACAGCACAGTTTAAACCTCATGCAGATAGGTTTGAGGATATTCCCGCTGATTCCTAGTCTAGAGGGAGTTTGAGTGGTGAGCAGCCTGCACTTCCTAGCACACGTCACTCTAGAGCAGAGGGTTGTGCGGGGACAGAAATCCCACCCATCCCCGCCCATTCCCGCCAGGTTCCTCTCCATCTCCACCCGTCCCCGCCAGGATCCTCTCCATCCCCACCCATCCCCGCAAGGAATTGCCTCCATCCCCACCCGTACCCATAAAAAGCAGCAATTACTTCTGACAGGATCATCAATTCCAGTCTCTTGTGTTTGCATTGCTGTTTTCCTTGTGGAATCTCTTTGGTGGAACCCTTTTTTTATTTTCTGTTCAGGTAATTAACTTATAAACCCCCTCTTTTACTAAGGCTGACATGTCCATTATATTATATGGACGAACCCTGCTTCAAAAGCCTTCCATTCCCGTGGGAGTCCCGTTGGCTAGAGGGGGTCCCCGTGGGCCAGAAGGGGGTCCCCGTGGGAGTCCCGTGGGTTAGGGGGGATTCCCGTGGGACTCCAGCGGGACCCGCGGGATTCCCGCGATCCCCGTTCCTGTGCAGGCCTCTACTCTAGAGCAGGGTTGTCAAAGTCCCTCCTCAAGGGCCGCAATCCAGTTAGGTTTTCAGGATTTTCCCCAATGAATATGCATGAGATCTATTTGCATGCACTGCTTTCATTGTATGCTATTCATTGGGGAAATCTTGAAAACCCAACTGGACTGCGGCCCTCGAGGAGGGAATTTGACACCCCTGCTCTAGAGCTATTCCCTGCAATTACAGAGGGGAGGGGAACAGGCATCTAGAGCACCTGCAACACCTAGTTTGGGGCGTGGCTGTGCATTTTTACACAGGAAGGCAGAGCAACTGGAGGAGAAGGAGAGGAATGCCAGACACTTGAGGCACACACAGCGCTCAGGGCTGAAGGTTCTAAATGGGCAGGTGAGGTCGGAGGCCATGGAATTGGTAGAGGCTGGTGAGGGACTGCCAGAATCTGAGAGCCAGTGGGACCAGGCCATGGAGTCTGTGCCATACGAACAGCTGGAATCAGCAAAGCAATCAATGGAAGTGTGTTGGAACACTAAGGCAAGTGAGCTTTAATGCCTTGTAGATTTTTGAAGTCTTTTTTTCCACAAGAAGACCAGAAGTCTAAGTCTGGAACAAACTTATCTTTTTCTTTTTTCCATGCTACTGGTAATTCCTGAAAGGTGTGGGCTTTGTTTTCTTGCGTTTTTATGTTTTTTTGAATGTGACCTTAAAAGACTGTTTGTTTTTCCTCTGCTTGCTGTGAGGACCGGACCAGAAGCAGAAAGGCCTAGATTCACAAAGCAAACCAATTTGTACCAATCAGTTTGCAACCCCTTTATGACCAAATTTCCCTCCAGCCTGATTCACTTACCTCTCCTGCGATCCGCTTCCAATCCATGCATGCAAATGAGAGGAAACGCATGCAAAGTAGACAGGGACGCGATTCACCAAAGAAATTTTGTGCTGGCCAATCAACACAAGAAGCGATTGCTGGGGGACCATTCGAAAACATCTTTCAGACTCTCCTGCTTTCTGCCCTGCTCTCTGCCGCCAGTGAAGAGAAACAGGTTTAAGCTGCATCTTGAGTTTCTTTCTGACTAAACCATACGAACGTGCCCCGGATCTCCTACCTTACCCAAACTGCCCTGATCGCCTGCCTGCCCCGACTCTCCCACCCTTCCTCACAGTGCAAGCCCGTGGTTTTAACCCGCAAGCTTAAGCGGGTTAAAACCACGGGCTCTAATTTAAAAAAAAAATGCTCTGCCGGTCTGGAGGTCCAGCGCATGCGCCGGGATCGCTCTAAAGTTCCTCCGATCGCCCCCCCATCTGCATATTGTTGTTTTGCGAATTCATCAGACCTGCCCGGATCAGGCCCGAATCGGGCCCGATCGGGCAGGTTCGTGAATCTAGCACAAACTTTCTAATCACCTGTTTGTTTGCTCAACTCACGGAGGGGAAAACTCAAGTTGCTGGAAGCCAGGACTGAGATAAGCTCACCCCTGCGGAGAAAGGAGTGAGACCAGTAAAGCTTAAGTGCTGGAAAGTGAAGTTGAGAGCACAAGTACTTTCAATCCTGAAAGACTGTTTAAAGGGTTTTTGGTTTTTCTTTTATGTGTCTACTGAGGCACTCATATGTGGTGGAGTATTCTGACACTGTTTGAATCTTGCTTTTGCTTGGGTTATTTTTCTTGTTGCACAAACTGCTTTTGTTGTAACCAAGCTGAACATTTTGTTTTTTGTTTCTCATGAATAACCTTTTTGGAAAAGTCTTTGATTGTGCAGTGTTATCTCTCTGGTCTCCCAAAAATCCCTGTGTGGCTCACAGTGGCCCACAGGAGCCAAATTCCTGTCATAGGTAGCTCAGATCCCATCGCTCTGAAGGTGCCTATGACAAGACCCACCCACCAGTCATCCTCCACCTGTTGCTCTCCCCCCTCCCCCATGATCTACGCTCATCGGGCAAGCCCCTCTTATATGTACCCTTCTCTTCCACTGCCAACTCCAGACTCCATCTCTTCTTTCTTGTGGCGCTGTATGCCTGGAACACGTTGCCTGACTCAATACGTCATGCTCCGTACCTGGCAGTGTTCTAATCCAAGCTAAAGGCCCACTTTTTTGAAACTGCTTTCAACTCTTAACTCCTCCTCACTGCTGTCAGATACCTATACCCACTATAATCTCCCCAACCCTGAAATGTCCTGTCTAAATTAGATTGTAAGCTCTTTTGAGCAGGGACTGTCTATTGTATGTTAAAATGTACAGCGCTGTGTATGCCTTTCAGCACTATAGAAATAATAAATAGTAGTAGTAGTTACTGGAGGAATATTATCCTAAGAAAAACCCAATATGTCCACGAAATATTTATTGAATATTTCAATAGAAGTTCCCAAAGATTTTGGAAAATTAAGAAATCTCATATTTAATCTGCGGTTGAAGTTTTCTAATTGTTCGATCTTCCTGTTAAGACCTGAAGCTTTTCAATTTTATCAGAAACTTTTTAGCTTTGAAGTAAACTCCTCCTTTGTCCCATCAAATTTTTTCCTCAGAGCATCTACTGTACTTACTAATGATGAAACATCTTGGGAAGATTTGGCAATTGTGTTCAGTGCCTGGAGAGCTTCCCATATGGTCTCTAGCGTTAAAGCCATTGGTCTTGCAGGCTGGGGAATAGTATCCACCAAAATCCCCAGGTCTCCCTGCTCCTTCTCAAATCTCACGGCTGTAGCTCCTTGAATTGGGGTTTTCCCGGTCGAAGATCCACCAACAGAGCAGAACCCATGGAAGAAAGAGATGTTGAGGTCATGTTCCTCGGTGTCTCCTACCGCCGAGGAAACAGCAGACCGCTCTCCAGAAGGTTGAAGGATAGGAGTGAAGGCAAACTCCAGAATGGGGCGCTGAGCAGGTGAGGAAGTTCTTGCCGTCAAGGGTTCAGCCGGAACATTCCCTTTTCTTTTAGAATGCAGCATTGTTTTGAAGAATATTAAGGCTCGGTGTACCAGATCAGGTGTGCTTCACTGTGCTGCCGCCATCTTGAATCCTCTCGCCATTCAAAGACCTATCTTTTTGATTACACTTCTCCCTCTGTATTTGCTGTGATAGGGGATTAACAGAACCACAAATATAGAAAAACCGCAAATAACTTTTTCATATGTTATCCGCTGTTTTCTATTAAAAACCATTGTGAATATGGTGAAACCATGGTGGGAGACCTGGCCTGTTCCTAAAGGAGAGGCAAAACACGGTGAAGAAAGTGCATGGAATCAGTGATTTCTCTATGCAAGCTGATGTAATTTTGGGGGAGGAGCCAGCAAGCTAAAAACCTTGAATAATCGAAACCGCGAATGCTGAAACCGTGAAGAGGGAGAAACATAGAAACATAGAGTATGACGGCAGAAAAGGGCCGACAGCCCAATAAGTCTGCCCACTTAAGAACCTTCCCTCCCTCGAGAATCCATCTATTAAGCATTCCTCTGGAGCGACCCCACCTGTCTGTCCCATCGTCCCTTGAAGTCGAGCGTGTTACTGGCCTCGACTACCTGACATGGAAGACCATTCCATCGATCAATTACCCTTTCAGTGAAGAAGTATTTCCTGGTGTCCCCATGAAATCTTCCCCCTCTTGTCGCCATGGGACCCATAAGAAAAAAGATTTCTTCTTCCACCTTAATGCGGCCCGTGATGTATTTGAATGTTTCCAAGTTTATCCAAGTTTATTATATAATTTGATTAAATGCCTATCACAGTTTCTAGGCGATGTACAATTTCATATATAATCAAATATGGGGAACAAATCAAACAAAATCATATCGAATTAAAAACAACAAAAACAAACATTTCTATATATAGTTTAACTTGTACATATAAACTCAAAGCAGAGGGAAAATTATTAATGGGTTACAATCAATATAAATTTAATAACGTTTAAGGGAAAAACAATAGGAAGGGCAACAAATAAAATTTATAATGATATATAAAGTAAAAAGTAAAAAAAAGACCGAATCTTTGAAATTTATTCACTAAAAGCATCTATAAAAAGGAAACTCTTAAGTTTGGACTTGAATTTATCTAAGTGCTTTTCCTCTCTAATAAATAGTGGGAGGTCATTCCAAGATTGGGGAGCTGTTATAGAGAAAATGGTGTGACGCCTCGTATTGATAACTTTCAGTGATGGAATGGCCAATAAATGTTGATCTTGTGATCTTAACTGTCTTGAAGTAAGATGAGGAATTAAAACTCTAAAAATAAAAGCAGGGGTTTTAAATAATAATGATTTAAAAGTAAGCATGCATATTTTAAATAAGATACGGTGTGCAACTGGGAGCCAATGTGCCTTTTTAAGTAATGGAGAGACGTGATCAAATTTTTTAGCTTTATAAATAATTTTAACGGAGGCGTTCTGAATAATTTGCAGACGCCTGATTTCTTTTTGTGATAGACCCTTAAATAGTGCACTGCAATAATCAATTTTGGAAATTACTAACGAATGAATTAAAATATTCAGGGATTTTGCACATAAAAATTTGGCCACTGAACGAATTTGACGGAGTCTGTAGAAAGTAGATTTGACCACATGGCTTATGTGATCATGATAAGTTAGTTTATTATCGAATATCACTCCAAGAATCCTAATATTGTGTGCCATCTGCAAAGGAACGCCTTTAATAGAAATGGGCGAAAGAAGTCTTTGGCAGTCCTTCCATGGAAAGAGCATAACATTAGTTTTATTGATATTCAAAGCTAGTCTATTGGTATCTAGCCAATGATGAATTTGATCCAGCTTTCCATTTATTGCTGTTATTTCTTGTAAATTATTGGGATCAATTGGATGTATCAACTGTATGTCATCTGCATTTGCAAATACTGAGAATCCAATAGACTGGCAGAGAGTCATAAGGGGAGCAAGAAAAATGTTGAACATTAAAGGCGAAAGTATTGATCCTTGAGGGATGCCATAAGGAAATGAAATACTATCTGAAGATAAATTGTTGAAAGAAACATTTGATGAACGGTTTTCGAAATAAGATTTGAACCAGAGCAAAACCTGGTCTGTCACACCAATAGATTGAAGCCTGTTTATTAAAAGGGTATGGTCAATTGTGTCAAACGCGGATGAAAGGTCGAGTGAAATTAATAATACAGAAGTATGATGATCCAAATGATACAGAATGGACGTGGTCATACCAATTAAAGAGTGCTCTGTGGAGTGATTTTGCCTAAATCCTGTCTGATTTGGATGTAAAATATTAGATTTTTCAATATATTCTGATATTTGATTGAACACAATTTTTTCAGTAACTTTTGCTAAAAAAGGAATGTTAGCAATTGGTCTGTAATTATTTTTTTCCTCAGGGCCTATTTTTTGATCTTTTAAGACTGGTCGAATAGTGGATTTTTTCCAAGCTAGAGGCATAATACCTTGTTGTAAGCTCATATTAATCAAGGCAAGTATATGCGGGCCAAATATTGAGAAATATTTCTTAAGGATAAAAGGAGGGATGGATTCTGTAAAGGATCCCTTGGGATTAACTGTTTTGATTATTAATTCAAAATCTTTAAGACTAGGAAGATTGAAGTTGGAACATTTAGAGGAAAATGATGAACTGGCTTCTTGATCTGAAACAAGAGTGGTTTGTGATTTTAATGAGAAATTTTTCCTTATGTTATTAACTTTATCTACGAAAAAATCTGCTAGTTCCTATGCAGTTGGAAGTATTTTATCATCTTAAAAGAGGTTTTTAGACTTGTTGGTGATTGATTTTAAGTTATTGTATAACATGGACGTATTTTTGGCTTGAAGAATTTGTCTGGAATAATGTATCGATTTGGCTTGAATTATTTATTTTTTATATAATATTGCATGTTCTTTATATTTTGATAAATTTGAAGGACTTTTGTTTTTCCTCCAATTTCGTTCTAAGGAACGAAGTTGTTTTTTGATTAGGTTAAGTTCAGCGTTGAACCATGGATTAATGTGTTTTCGTGAAGATATATATTTTATTTGGGTTGGAGCCAGTTTATCAATTAGGGACTATGTAGTATATAGCCATTTAGTTAGTGAATCTTCTAAACAAGTTGTTTCTAAGTTTGCAGGATCGAGATTGAAATTTGCTGCAATTAGGTCCGAAGATAATTTGCTAAAATCTTTAAACTTACTAACAGTACAGATATATGTGTTATTGTAATTAAGAAATGATCTGACCAGGGAACTGGCTGAGATGAGTGGACATGAAATTTGTTATATGTAGATGTAGAAGATAGGATCATATCATGTCCCCCCTTTCTAAACTAAACTAAACTAAACCTTGGGTTTATATACCGCACCATCTCCACGAATGCGGAGCTCGGCACGGTTTACAGGAAGAAAGATGAGAGAGGAACTACAGTGGAGAGATTAAAGAGTTAGGTGTAAAGGGGGAAGGTGAGAGGCCTAAGAGGGGGGAAGTGTTACAGTTTTGAGAATAGCCAGGTTTTTAGGTGTTTGCGGAAGAGTTGGAGGGAGCTTGAGGTTCGGAGAGGGGAGGTGAGGTTATTCCAGATCTCAGTGATTCTAAAGGGGAGGGATGACCCAAGTTTGCCTACATGGGAAATACCTTTTATGGAAGGGAAGGATAGTTTAAAAATTTGGGAGGATCTGGAGGAAGTAGGGGTTGGGGAGTTCCAGGATAGAGGGATAACGGCAGGAAGGATGTAGGATCCTCCCAGTCAGCTTGGATTGCTCACCCGTGTGGTTCTTGATGATTACAGCTCTTCAATTCTGATGGGTTCCTGATGATGGGACGTCTTGCCACTGAAACTGGGCTTGGTTGAACCCCGCCTGAAGGGAATTTTGAATCAGTTATTCCCTGGACCTTTTTTTCTATCGGAGGAAATTTCTCTGCGCTCTTCGAGAGAATATAAGCGCAGCCTGCTCAGACGTTCTTCATATGAGAGATCTTTAAGTCTTGAGACCATCCTAGTGGCCATTCGCTAAATCGACTCCATTCTCTTCATGTCCTTTAGATAATGTGGCCTCCAAAACTGAACACAGTACGCCAGGTGAGCTCTTACCATGGATCTGTACAACGGTAGTATAACTTCAGGCTTTCGGCTGATAAAGCTCCTTCTGATGCAACCCAGCATTTGTCTAGCCTTTGCTGAAGTTTTCTCCACCCGATTGGCAGCTTTCATGTCTTCCCGGATGATTACTCCTAAGTCCCGTTCTGCTACAGTTCTTGTTAGGTTTTCACCATTCAGGGTGTATGTTCTGCATGGATTTCCGCTACCAAGGTGCATCACCTTACATTTTTTTGCATTAAAATTCAGTTGCCAAGTACTGGACCATTGTTCCAGTAAAAGCAGGTCCTGCTTCATAGTAACATAGTAGATGACGGCAGATAAAGACCCGAATGGTCCATCCAGTCCATCCAGTGTTGGGCATAGTTGTACTGTCAGGTTCTGCTACGCTGCCCACAACGTTGCATAGTTAGTGTCATCGGCAAATATTGTAATTTTGCCACGAAGTCCCTGAGACAGATCCCTTACAAAGATATTAAATAGTATCGGGCCCAAGACCGAGCCCTGCGGTACTCCACTGGTCACTTCCGATGTTTTTGAGGGAATACCGTTTACCATCACTCTTTGAAGTCTGCCGCTAAGCCAGTCTTCTACCCATGCAGTCAGTGTTTCTCCTAGGCCCATTGCATTCATCTTGTTCAATAACCTACAGTGTGGGACACTATCAAAAGCCTTACTGAAGTCCAAATATACGATGTCCAGGGACTCTCCCCCATCCAGTTTTTTTTGTTACCCAGTCAAAGAAGCTTATCAGATTGGATTGACAAGACCTTCCCTTCGTAAAGCCATGCTGGTGTGGATCTCTTAATCTTTCATCATCCAGAATCGCGTCCAATCTGTTTTTTATCAACGTTTCCATGAGCTTACACACTATTGACTCACGGGTCTGTAATTTTCAGCCTCTGACTTGCATCCCTTTTTGTGGAGCAGAATAACATTGGCAGTTTTCCAGTCCAAGGGGACTTTTCTCTTGCTTAGGGAAAGATTGAAAAGCTCAGCTAATGGTTCTGCCAGGACATCTCTCAATTCCCGAAGTACTCTGAGATGTAGATTATCCGGGCCCATAGCTTTGTTTACTTTTAGCTTTGATAGCTCGTGGTAGACATTGCTCACGGTAAATTCAAAGTCCTGGAATGGGTCCTCCGAGCACCCCTTGGTCTGTAGCTGAGGTCCGGATCCTGGCGCTTCGCAGGTGAAGACTGAGCAGAAGTAGTTATTGAGTAGTTCTGCTTTGTCTGCGTCCGAGTCTACGAAGTTACCGTCGGGATTCTTTAGGCGCACAATACCGCTTGTGTTTTTTTTCCTGTCACTAACATACTTTAAAAAGGATTTATCCCCTTTTTTAACCTGTCTATATTTTCTTCCATCCGGAGCTTGGCCTCCCTGACTGCCATTTTAACATTTCTAGATTTCGCCAGATAGTTTTCTTTAGCTTCCGGTCGTTGTGATTGTTTGTATGTTACGAATGCTTTTTTCTTTTGCTTTACTAGTTCAAAGATCTCCGCAGAGAACCACTGTGGTCTATTTTTTTCTGCGCTGTTTGCTCACGGTTTTTCTGTATATGTTGGTTGCTTCTTGCAGGGTTGATTTCAGAGCCGACCATAGTACCTCCGCACTGTCCGTTGTGCTCTGGTTTTGCAGCGCTTGGTAGACATAGTCCCCCATGCACTGAAAGTGTAATTTCTTACCTCATAGGGCTCCTTTTATAAAGGTGCACTAGCGTTTTTAGTGCACGCAGCGGATTAGCGCACGCTAGCTGAAAAATTACCACTTGCTTAAAAGGAGGCGGTAGCGGCTAGCACGTGCAGCAATTTAGCGTGTGCTAAATGTGCTTTAAAACCGCTAGCGCGCCTTTGTAAAAGGAGCCCATAATTCTCTTTTATACCATTTTTGCTGCTTGTTACATTATAATTTTTTCCTGTATCTTTCACTGCTTGTACTTCACTGGTTGTCAGTTGTTTCTTTATTGTGGAACTGCTTAGAACTTGTTATGGTATTGCGTTATACAAAAATAAAGTTATTATTATTATTACTATTAAAAGGAGATTGTTAATGTTAAAATGAGCCATCCAATTGATGGCCTAACATTGAATGCCATAATCGGCTTGTTAATGCTGACCCAAGAAAAACAATAAGTCTGTTTTTTCATGTTTTTCTATGGGCATAGATGTTGTGTGTGTGTGTGTATAACACACACACAATTCCTGCTCCATAAAAAAAGTCAAGCCCCGCCCTCCTCCCCCGATGATGGCCCCTTAGTGACTCCCGGAAGAAAAGTAGAAGCAGGAGGGATGCCCATTTGTTCCTGTTTAAGTAACAACCCCCCCCCCCAGCAGTCTTAAGTAAAAATCGGCAGTAAGAACGCCCACTCCCTCCTGCTTCTGTGAAACCCCCTGCCAAACTGACTGACCCCCTCCCCTCATAGGACCCCCCTCCCTTACTCCCTCTACTGTAGAAAGAATCAGGAGGGATGCCCACTCCTTCCTGTCACTGGATGCCTCCCTGGCCCCGTCCACACACCTCAAACCATCCCGTACCTGTACAGAAAGATGACAGCAGGAGGGATGCCCAGTCCCTCCTGCTCATAGGCCTGCCACTCCAAAATGGCAGGCCTTCTACTTCCCAGTGCATCCTGAGATGCACAAGGAAGGGCCTAAAACCCTAATTAACTCAGATGTCTAAAGCTTCTCCCCTGGATACAGAGGGAGGAGCCTAAAGTCCAGATTGGCAGATGCCTAAGGCCCTTCCTATGGGAGGGGCCTTAGGCATCTGAACCAATCATGGCCTTGGGTCCCTCCCCGTGCATCCCAAGATACCCCGAGAAGGGGAAGACCTGCCATTTTGGAGTGGCATACCTGCGAGCAGGAGGAACTGGGTATCCCTCCTGCTGTCATCTTTCTGTACAGGTATGGGAGTGGTTCAGGGAGTGTGGGGGATGGTTGGGGGGGGCGGGGGCATTCAGTGGCAGAAGGGAGTAGGCATCCCTCCTGCTGATTCTTTCTAAAGTAAGGGGAGTGGAGAAGGGGGGCCTGCAAAGGGAGGGCATCAATCAGTTCAGCGGAGGGGTTTGCAGAGGAAGGAGGGAGTGAGCATCCCTCCTGCCGATTTTTATTTAAATCCGTGGAGGGGTGGTCCTAGTGGGGTCTCAGCTCAGCTTGGTGGGGGGGGGAGGGGTTGTAGAGGCAGGAGAGAGTGGACGTCATGAAGGGGGCTGGTAGAGGGATTGTCGGGGGGGTGTCATGGGGGGCCACAGCTCAACTCACTTTTTTTAATACAGCAAATATTGTGTGTGTAGCACACGCACATCTGTGCTATTTTTTTTTTTTTTAACGCCCCAACAGCTGAGTGGCAGGAGGCTGCTTTGGGGCTTCCCCAGCTGCTCATCAGTTCGGGTTTCCCCAAACCGGCTCTGTGCATGTGTGAGAGCTGGTTTCTAAGCGAGCAATCAGATAGGATTACAACTTCCCTCTACAAACTCATTTGCATGGGCAGCCGTTTGAATATTGATCACTGTTTAGAAATCAGCCAAAAAATCAACCTACAATGACCCGTACAGTCTTAACGACTGCTATTAGTTCATCTAGCCCTGAGTTCTATATGTTGAGGGGCATAATCAAAAGATACGTCTAAGTCTGATTCTGACGTATGGCGTTAGGTGCCCAAAGTCGGCAGGAGGAAAATGTCAATTTTTGAAAAATATGTCTAGAATATTTTTTTCCCAAAAATTGTGTATCTGGACGTCCAGGCTATTGATCATCCAGACCGCCAGTACGACCAAAAATTTGTCCAAGTTCCAAACGCCCAGAACAAGACCATTTGGCCATGGGAGAGGCCAGCATTGTGATGGACTGGTCACCAAGACATGGCAACAGAGCAGTGGGGCACCTTGCAGGGCACTGCTGTGAACTTCACAAAAAGGGTGCCACATAAACATCTCACCAGAACTCTCTTATAGGTTATGGTGAGCCCCTCCAAAACCCACTATCTACAACCCCAATAGCCCTTATGGCTGCAAGAGGCATCTATATGGCAATACAGTAGGGTTTGGGGGGGCTCACATTTTCCACCATGAATGTAGTGGTTAGAGTGGCTTATGGGCCTGGGTCTTCCTCTCTATGGTTCACTAGCCTACCTCCCAGGGTACTTAAGACACCTGTTTTCAGCTCTACTAGGTTTTCCTATAGCAGGTGCTGATGTGCCAGAGACAGGTATGTACTTTGTTATTCTGATATTTGTGGCAGTGTGAGGGGGTCTTTACGATGTCTCTGCAGTGGTTATCTGGTCGCTTTGGATGCCTTTTTGCCACTTATACCTGCGTTTACATCATTTAAGTCACAACATACATTTAATTATCCCTGCAGGATGACTATGTCTAGGTCAGCCCAAATCCCGCCCAAAGTCTAGGTCAGCCTACGTTCCGCCCAAACACTGCCCTAACCGCTCTTCCATATAAGCCCCTTTCAGCTCTGGGCGCACAGCAGCATTCAGAGGCCTAAAAAGTCCCTTGATACCGTCCAGAAATTCGGTTTGATTATCAGCACTTGGATGACCTGTCTTTTAGGTCATCCAAGTGCTGACTTGGGCAGGTTTTTCAGACGTGTTTAAGTTTTGTTTATGAGCCCCATGGTGTCTAAAAAAACTAGTGTTGAAAAAACCCCACTGAGTGCTATTATATAAACTGTGCTAATGCCCAGGAATCATGCCTAATGTTAGGTGTGATCCAGGACACCAAAAGATGCAGAGCAGACCAAAGTGATGCGAAATATAAAATTTATTTATTATATTCAGATGAATAATACACTCTACCAGCTCCAAATGATCATGTTTCACCCCCTCAAGGGCTGCATCAGGGGCTTGAATATAAACCAATCGGCGCTGTAGCAGGCAGGTCCTGTTTTGTAATTGCAGATTGATTCACAAACAGAGCTTCAACGCACAGCAAGCTGCTTACACTGACTCTGTCTGCTTACAATTGTTTTTTATTCAAGCCCCTGATGCAGCCCTTGAAGGGGGGGGGGGGAAACACAGCCATGTCGGGCTGGTACAGTGTGAGACATAAATAGGATAATTCATTTATCATTAATGCTTATGCTCTAATACCTAATATTAATCAGACCTTATGTATAGGTTGAAATCTTCTTTACCTTCATGATTATTCTTTGTTACCCTCCAGATGTTCTTTCCCTAAATGTTTCTTTATTTTCTTTAAAGATTGTAGTTCATCCCCCTCTCCTTTTGTATCGGTAATTATTTGTACGTAAATACTGTATGTTTATTTGTATAAAATTGTTTTATTTTTGTCTCCTATTTTTAAATTGTCATACGCATTGAAATATTTGACATTGCGTGTACAACAAATTTTTAATAAACTTGAAACTTATATTTTATTCATCTGCTTATAAATAAATTTTATGTTTCACATAGCTTTGGTCTATCCCACATCTTCTGCTGTTCTGGATCTTACAGATTTTGCGGAATATTGCCTGTTTGTTTTATGGAACTAAAAATGCTTGCACCTAAATAAGGCATGAATCCACCTTATTCTATAATTATACATGTGGAGGAGCATTATCAATAAAAAGGGCTAAGTCCCTTTTTGGCCTAAGGTGCTAGGCGCCCAAAGTAGGCAGCAGGGAAATGTCCATTCTCAAAAAATACGTCCAAAATGTGGTTGTTGTTTTTTTAGAATGGTCTACTTGTACGTTCAGCAGTTTAATCGCCCAGACCACCAGTACGTCTCCCTTTAAGCCCTATTCCCGAAAAAAAAAAATTTGCCCAAGTCCCAAATGCCCAAAACAAGACCTTTTAGACATGGAAGGGACCAGTCCTTTGCTTAAAAGCAAGATTCTCTACCCAGCATCTGTCATAAGCACCGGTTAGAGAATCGTAGAACTGTTTTCCCCCCCCCCCCAATCTCTCCTGTCCAAACTGCCGCAAACCCCCCAAAAGTTTGCCAGCAGAAGGAATACCCAGTCCCTCCTGACCGAACCTGCCATGACTGGTGAAGATTGCGAGGGCGTTTGGGGCTGTCTGGCAGGAGGGACTGGGCATCCCTCCTGCTGGCGATGCTTGCGGGGGGTTGCAGCAGGTTCGGGCAGGAGGGATTGGGCATCCCTCCTGACAGCAATACTTGCGGGGGGTCGTGGCTGGTTTGGGCAGGAGGGACTGGGCATCTCTCCTGCCGTGATCGTTATGGAGGCGGCCACAATCAAGTCAGAGGTCCAGAACTTATACCTGTTTTGACTTGGTCTAAGTCAAAACGTATAAGTTCCATCCAGGCAACCTGTTAAACTTTCAATTATTGCTGCCAGACGACTAGATCTAGGTTGGCCCACATCCCGCCTACCTCCAGCCCTAACCACTCCTTGAAAAACGCCCCTTTTCACTCTGGGCACACAGCAACAGTCAAAAAGCCTAAGCTGCTTTTAGATGTGTCTAAAACCCTGTCTTTTTGATCGTCCAAATGCTGATTTAGGCGAGTTTTAAGACGTTTCTTGGGGGGGGGGGGTTCGATTACGAGCCCCATAAATTCTAGGAATGCTCCCGAGCTGCTCATGACCCTTCCATTTCTATGCCCTCTTTTTGAGCTCACACATAAAATTGAGCCGCAGATCTCATGCCTAAATCTACATGTGTAGCTTTTAATTAAATCCAATTAGTGCTAATTGCTTCTTAGAATGCCAATTATCAGTGCACAATGGCTAGTTTTCAATTAAGTTACATGTGCAAATTGGGCACGTTCATATATAGAATCAGGTCATATATGAGAAGAACTGAAATACTGGGTTGTAAAGCATTTTGAGAATGCGGAAAGTTCAAAAAATTAAGAAAATAAAGACAATGTATATTATGAAAACGCGACTGATTGGAAGCCCCTAAGGATAAATCAGGGAGCCACTGCTTTACCTCCAATCTACTGAATCTCCATTGCTAGAATTTGGGTTTCTACTATTGGCAAGTAGAGCGCATAAGGAGACAGTTGAAATGCAAACGATAGTATCAGCGCACTTTGACACAATCAAACATCTGCTCCAGGAAAGCAGCACTATATGCACTGCCTAGTTCCACTTTAACCTACAGAAGCAGGGAGGGGGGGAAACAAAGCACAATTCCAGAGGTATAGCTGAAGAGGCCTACCCTCCCATCGGAGCACAGCATGATAAGTAGCCCTGGCGAAGAGCACTGCGATCAGTCACCAAAGCAGGAGAGTTATTAGCTTAGCCCTGAACCTCCTACTTAATGTGGGGCCAGTGGTGATAGTTAACAGACCCTGGCTAAGGTGACAAGCTTTGGACCTGCTTGAGGAAATCCAATTGAAAGGCAGCCAAGAGGAACAATAAGCTAGAAACAGATGTTCCAGCTACCAGGAGGTGCACTAATGGAAGCCGAGTATGGAGAAAGTATTGTCTAAATGTAGGGATTCCAATCCTTGAGGTACCAAACGTGTTAATTACTAATTCCTAGATATATCGCAGCCAGCAGAGATAGCTAAGCAGATAAAACCGATGGGGCGTGAAGAAAAGTCTATTTTGGGAAAATATGAATCACTCCGCGTAAGAATTACTATGGAAAGCAATAATGCAAACCCTGTTCATTAAATATTATCTTTTCCCGCAGGCATAAGTTGAAAGAAAAAAAAAAAAAAATCCCCTGATGAATAAATATTGATGAAAGAATATGGGGATTTCTTTAAAAGTGCTTTGATAGGGACTATTTCGGCTCATTTGTGTTCATTGTAACTTTCTTGTCCACGGCTCGCTCGCTCGCGCCTTTTTTTTTTTTTTTTTTTTAAGAAAGCGCAAAGGGGGAGGGACAAAATGTTTTTAATGATTTGGGATTCTATACAAATTCCTCCCTCTTGTTTGTCTATAGAATGCCAAAAATTTGAGGGGGGGAACAAAATCAGCGCGCTCTCTTAAGTTTTTAGGGGGTGGGGCATCGCTCCTCAGGAGATATCACACTCAGGGCTGACTGGCCATTGTTCTATGTCCCTTATATGCAAGTGCGGAAACCACAGAGACTACAGTACTTAAAAAAAAGAGACCTAACATAAAAAAATGACCACGTCAGGAGAGTTTAGCGGTCTCCTTTTGTCTTACTTTTGAAATGAAAAGGAGAGGGGGGCACACAGAGGAAACAAAACAGCAAAAGATCCCAAAGCTGTTACTGCAAAACATATCACATTTTTTAATAAGATTCTAGAACCAGAAAATGAAAGCAATTAGGTGATTTTGAGATTCTATTCTGTGCTTGGGCGTTCAAAATAACATGAGCAGGCAAAGCTAACACAGACCAATACCTTCAGATCATCAATACGTCTTAGAAATTACAGGTTATAGATCATCAATGTCTTTTTTTTTTTTTTTTTTTCTTCACGTAAAGCACTTTTGCCTCCAGGCACACTCTCATTCAATATTTCTTAGGGGGCAGCAAGTCAATATCTTCTCCAAACTTTTCATTTATAACTTTAACAACAAAAAAAAAAACCCTTTTATTTTCAGCGTTTGACGTGTTATTTAGTGAAAGAAATGGTCCTGACCCTAGTAACAGAGGATTCAGTTAGCTAATAAGAAAATCCCTTCTACAGTAGGGTGGGAAAGTGAAAAAAAATAGCCCTTGTTCCATGACAGGGTTGTATTGCAGACCTCAAATTAATTAAAATATAAACTTTTTCTAGGCTGAATATTATCCTTGTCTTTCCTTCACAGAGTAGGTGTATGAAATTAAAACGTCCCTATGAAACCTAAAAGGGCTCCCCTACACAGTAAACTATATGTAATCAATACGGAGTGACCAGAGTATTCATCTGGTCTCTGCAACCCCATAGGTGGAACCTGTCTGCCTTTTTTCTCATTCCCATGAATTCTCAGACCCTAAGGTTAATGATACCTGTCCTTTCTATGTCATAAAACATTAAGATTGTTTAGCCAGATAGATATAACTCTTTGTCAAATATAGCTTTGTGCCATTGCTTCTTAACAACACAGGACAAAACTAGTCTGGGGCTGCATTTAATTTTTAATATAAAGCAGACCTCGTCTAGGAAGGCATGCAAGTGTGCAGAATTTGCAGGTTGTTTGATGCACAATAACTTTATATACTCAGGTGCCAACATATTTTAAGCGTTAACATGGATGGTAAATATTACAGACACTGGATGTTAGATATCACTTTATTGTTCACCTTTCTGGTGATTCTGCAGGCTAATTTGTTTAGAAATCATATTTCTTTTTTGCTATGCTTTATATATGTCATTTTGCATATCTACTTGTATATTAAAAATTTGCTATTTTATAAATTTTTAGTCATGTGTCTATTATTTCCTATGTTATTTTTTTGGTATTGCTTAAAACTAAGGACTGATAGAAATAGATCTATAAAGAAATTTGCACATGTCATCAAAATTACTACCCAAGAATGGTTTACTAGTTTCCCATCAAAGGATGAACCTTACCGAGATAAACTAGTTTGGCATACTTCTTGGAACTTTGGCACAGCTTTAATTGGGGGCAAAGGGGATGCATAGATTCTACATCTACTATATTTTCCTTTTTTATTGTATTTTTATATAAACTCCTTTGGTAACAATAAACATTTCTATATTTTATGTTAACTGAATAAAGGAATGGAAAACGAAATAGTGTCCAAATAATAATATAATTTGACAAAGTTGATGGAACACTGATAGTGTATATAACGTGATTATAATCAAGGGAAAAAAGACCTCAAAATACCCCTAAAATGTGATCAATAAAGTCACAAATATTTTGGGGTTAGGTATCATCACCGGTCAAAAACCCTTGAATTTTTAATATTTTTAATTTTCATTGATTTTTAGTTATTTAAAACATTTTTTCTTTTATTATAAATATAATGTATGTCAATTTCATACTTAAATTTTTCCTTCTAAATAATTGAGCATTCAAATGACCAGCAACTATTGGTTCAATACCATAATAATCATTCTGCTGATATTTAAAAGATAGTAAGCACTTATCTTTGATAACCCAACGGAGGTTATCAATAATTTAAATTATGGTTTCAATTACAGCACACTGGTTGCTTTTTGTAGTTTATTAATGATTTATTCAGTAAAACATGGTATATAATGTATTTTTTCATTTTTCCTTCTGTTTAAAGATCTTTGAGCAAAATGGAAGTTCAACTGGCAATCTAATAAGCCTTTTCATTACCCCTGAAGAAGCCCATTAGAGCGAAACGGACCGGGCCTCCATTGGGTTATCAAAGATAAGTGCTTACTATCTTTTAAATATCAGCAGAATGATTATTATGGTATTGAACCAATAGTTGCTGGTCATTTGAATGCTCAATTATTTAGAAGGAAAAATTTAAGTATGAAATTGACATACATTATATTTATAATAACAGAAAAAATGTTTTAAATAACTAAAAATCAATGAAAATTAAAAATATTAAAAATTCAAGGGTTTTGGACCGGTGATGATACCTAACCCCAAAATATTTGTGACTTTATTGATCACATTTTAGGGGTATTTTGAGGTCTTTTTTCCCTTGATTATAATCACGTTATATATATTTTATGTTCAAATCTTTTTTTTAAATTGCGGAATAGAAACAAAAAAAAAGATAAACACTTTGCAGTCTAACCAATGTCCAACAAGAAACAAGTGATCACTACAGGAAATAAATCCCTCCCCTTCCCAACCATACCCAAACCCCACCACCCAGAACCCCTAACCCCTCCCCTAAGAGAGAACAAAATAGAAGAGAAGAGAGCTTACAGCTGAAAATGGGATGAAATTAAGAGCTCCTTTTACTAAGCTGCACTAGCGGTTTTAGTGCGCGCTTAGCACGCGCTGAATTGCCCCCGCGCACTAGACGCTAACGCCAGCATTGAGCTGGCATTAGCTCTTAGTTCGTAGCGCGGGCGCAGCTTAGTAAAAGAGGGTCCTTGCCTGGTATCTTGCGATTCTGTATTGGGAGGATGAATTTTAAGAAAATGTTGAAAACGCAATTATTTGCTAATGCCTTCTTATGCTAATGCTTATTCCATCTGATAATATCCTCTTTAGATTTCACTGGCAATAATGTATGACTTAAAAGCCTGTTTGTATTTCTGAATTGCTTGAATTAGACTTGCTTTACATGCAAATTTGAATTGGTTTGGCTATCTACTTTGGAATCGATCATTTGATCTGACATCTTTTGGTTCTTTTTAATTGGTGAATTTTGTTTTGACTTGATATACTGATACTTTATTTGGGAGGGATGTTTATAATGTTGTCCAGATATGTCTATGTTATATGTGGAAATCGCAGGGAAACAAGATTTTATGTATGTGATATGGAAACCGCATAGTTGTATGCGGAATATAAATTTTTTAATAAATAAAGGTGAAAAGGTCTCATACACTCCAGAGGCTTGTGCTCTTGTGGCCCCCTGGGCTTCCGCAAACTGCTCCCCCCCCAAACTAAAGTAATAAAAGAGAAAAAAAATTAATAAATTATATACTATGTAGTATCCGATCCCAAGCTACGACACAGTGTCCCCTCCTGAAGACGTGAGTATTCAAATACAATAACTAAAAGTAAAATGCTAACAATTATTGTATTTTATATTAAAAGTTAAAGCTAACTTGTACCCATACCTGGGCTCATAGGAGCCAACATTTCAAAATGGAATGCCAAACCCAACAGAAATTGCCCTTCTCTGGATGCAATCAAGGAGTTTCCTCAATAATGGGGGTGGCTCAGACGCCTAGAGGATCCACAGAGCTGGCACCTATGCCTTTGCTTTTTTTTTTTTTTCATTCTTGGACTTTTGATATTGCTTGCAGCAAAAGCTTAGGGTTCCTTTTACTAAGCTGCGGTAGCGTTTTTAGCGTACGCTGCAGATTAGCGCACGCTAATCCCCGCGCTGTGCGGAAAAACTAACGTCAGCTCAATGGAGGCATTAGCATCTAGCACGCGCATCATTGTATCACGCACTAAACCGCTAGCGCAGCTTAGTAAAAGGAGCCCTTAATTTTGAACGCGCCCAAGTACCTGAAGCAGTTGCAAAAAATGAAATCTGCGGCAATGGGTGTTATAGGAGGAGTTAACCTTGGAAGACCAACTGTGGCCTCTGCAGCTATTTTGATAAAGATAAGTAACTGATGTTGATATTATACTGTGTAAATTCTTTAGGCTTCTGAACTTATTATTATTATTTCGTTGGGTTTTGCAATATTACATTGCATTAGTGACTTTTGATATTGCTTTGTGACACTATTTCCCTGCTTTTTATTTTGCCGTTGATGTTTGGTTCACCAGTGGATTTACACAGAGTCGGCCAGCAAGTTCAGTGAATGACTTTCAACTATTTTTCTGTAACTATTTTCAACTATTTTTCATAGTTCTGCTGTTCAGCAGCGATTAGATAGAAATTTGTTATAAATGGCAGTAAAATCAAGGTGTTAAAACCAGGGCTGTGGAGTCGGAGTCGAGGAGTCTGAGTCGGAGGAAATTTCGGGTACCTGGAGTCGGAGTCGGAGTCAGAAGTACAAAAAACTGAGGAGTCGGAGTCGGAACATTTATCTACCGACTCCATTTTTAAACTTGGCATACCAATCACGAGCGATTCTTTCAGCTATAGCACCCACTATATACACAGCACAAATGTTGCGAGCAGCTTCTGCGGCCTTAGAACATTGATTAAAAGCAAAAAGAAGATGGTGTCGAAAATGCTCATTTCTCTCAACTTGACATTCCATTTTAACGATCTGAAAATTAACCAGTGCTGTGGAGTCGGAGTCGAGGAGTCGGAGTCGGAGGAAATTTCGGGTGCCTGGAGTCGGAGTCGGAAGTACAAAAAACTGAGGAGTCGGAGTCGGAACATTTATCTACCGACTCCACAGCCCTGGTTGAAACACACTGTAGCCAAGGACCCCAAATTTAATATGAAGCAGGAGAGCACTGAAAAATCATCCAGAAAATGTGTTCTCTTGTCAGTCAAGGTGGGGAAGTAATGTTTTTTTCTTAACTTGTTTTAGACTGCTGCCCAAAATCCTGAATAACTTTTAGCCATCTTGTTTTGCAATATGAAGTTTTTCATTTTGCGTTCACGATCTTGATATGTGGACACTCTACTTCAAACTGGATATATTCCCCCTAGTTTTATATAATGCACCAAACAGAAATTAAGTGCCAAGAAAGGGGGGGGGGGACACGGCAGCTGAGCACCTAAGTGCACATGGTGCGCTAACCGATTTATTAGGGGCCATATTCTATATATTATGCCTAAAACAAATGGAGCTTCATACAATTCTATAAACCGCCTTTGAAGTTATGCGCATTTCATAAAATGACGCTTAGCACTAGTATGCATAAATAACATTTAGGCACTCCCATATAGGCCAATGAAAACCATGCCTAAATACCTGTGCCTAAGGGCTCCTTTTACGAAGCCGCGTTAGCGGCTTTATCGCATGCAACTTTTTATCACGCGCTAACCCCCGCGCTAGTCGATAAAACTACCGCCTGCTCAAGAGGAGGCAGTAGCGGCTAGCGCGGCTGGCAGTTTAGCGCACGCTATTATGCGCGTTAAACCACTAACGTGGCTTCGTAAAAGGAGCCCTAAGTTGTGCGTGGGTCAGGTGTATTCTATAACAATATGCCTAACTTTTACGAACATCTACTACACCCATGCTCCTCCCTGGCCATACCTTAATAACATAAGAATAGCCATACTGGGTCAGACCAATAGTCCGTCAAGCCCGTTCTCACGGTGGCCAATCCAGATCACTAGTACCTGGCCCAAACCCAAGGTGTAGCAACATTCCATGCTACCGATCCAGGGCAAGCAGTGGCTTCCCCATGTCTTTCTCAATAACAGACTATGGACTTTTCCTCCAGGAGCTTGTCCAAACCTTTCTTAAAACCAGCTACGCTATCCGCTCTTACCACCACCTCTGGCAATGCGTTCCAGAGCTTCACTATTCTCTGCGTGAAAAAAAATTTCCTCCTATTGGTTGTTTTTTTTTTTTAATCATTTTTATTTAATTTTTCATATATATAAAAACAAGTCACAACAAACCACCAACAAGAGGAAGTGCAGAAACAATCAGGTCTTTCGCGTTAGTCCTTCACGAAGACCCACAGAAACCAACCCCCCTCCCTGCCAGAACCTCCCCTCCTATTGGTTTTAAAAGTATTTCGCTGTAACCTTCTTTGAGATTTGTGCACTAGAATATATGCGCACCGCTTTATAAAATGCACGTAGAAAGTTGCACTTGTGACTTCTAATTGGTGCCAATTACTTGTTAATTGCCAATTATTAATGCTGATTAGCTTGTTAAACAAGTTGCACACACAAATTGGCACCGATTAGTAGAGGTTATGTATTGTGAACCTGTGTTCAGTGCTCATCTGGTTTTAAGCGCAGTAGTGGTGATATTTAACTATTCTTATTATGATGTGATCTATGGCTGGGTTTTGCTATCCATGTACCAGAATGTTTCAAGGCACCTGAATTAATTAATTCTGAGGAATGAAGCTCTTACTGTCTTTACCTCTCTGACATTAGGAAATCTACTGGCAGAAGGCTATTTGCTGCTTGCTGACTATTTAAACGCATAGACCAAAACTCTGTCCTAGAATGATTCAGAAAGATTAGTATGCACTGAACTTTCTTAGCATATCAAAGCTAATTTCCAAGTCATTTTTCTTAAATGCAACATTCTCCCCCAAGTCATTAACTTAAATGCAACATTCTCATAAAAATATGTTTCCAAAGCAACATACATAGCTCAGAAGAGAGGTAATCAAGACAGATCTTGGGGGGAGTCAACATTTTGACATATACACAGATTGGAAGCCCATTTGAGAATTAGAGCATATTAAAAGCGGCTAAATAGTAAACACAAGCAGGGTTAAGTTGAATACACATGGTCAATTCAAGGGTTTCGAGCAACCTAGATGAACCATCCCCCTCCCACTGCTTCAGATTTTGATAATTAAACTCAAGCATCATAATCACCCCCAAAACACCTCTCCCAGAGCAATCCAATGAAAACATAATAGAACCATAGCAGTTTCAATAACTATGGCAAATTGTAATCACTTAACTGTATAAGTTCAAGTTTCAAGTTCAAGTTTATTAATTTTAATATATCGACCATCACCGAGCACCTGACTGGTTATGATGTATGTTTAACCTGTAACCTATTCTGAGTTCCTTGGGGAGAACGGGATAGTAAAATGAATTAAATAAATAAATTATATGTATACATAAAGCGAAAGTCGTACAGCCCAGGATCGATGGAACTTGGACGTTGTGACTTAGACCATTTAAAACATGATCTAAGTCACAAAAGCCCATCTAAAGTCACCAGATAAGCACTGCAAACACATAGTACAGACCCCCACACACTACCGCAGTGATCACCGACCCCCCCAATCCCATAAAAATCATAATCACGCCTTTTAAAATTCAGCCTCCAGACCATCATCACCTGGCAGACTGGCATAGGAAAGCCTAGTCGTCCAGCACAGAGGTGGCTTAAGCCGTCTTGGGGTGGGTTAGGGACCCATGGAGAGGAGGACCCATGCCCATAAGCCTCTGTAATCACTGCATTGATACTGAAACATGTGCACTCCCCTATACACCCCCAAAACCCTTTTGTACTGGCATATAAGTGGCTCCTGCAACCATAAGGGCTATTGGGGTGGTAGATAAGTGGGTCTAGGGGATTCTGGAGGTGGTTTGGGGGGCTCATCATGACCTATAAGGGAGCTGTAGCGAGATGAAGACATGGCACCCTTTTTGTGAAGTTCACAGCAGTGCCCTGTAAGGTACCCCACTATTTAGGTGCCATGTCTGGGTGTTCAGTCCATCACTTTGTAGACCCCTCCCACGTCCAACAGGGCTTGATCTAGGCGTTTTTGACTTGGATGAAAAGTTGGACGAAAATGTGGTATAAAGATGGACGATTTAGCGACTTGGACGATCAGATTGGCAGGACGTATACTTAGACGATTTTCGAAACAAAAAAAATTTTGGATGTATTTTTTGGAAAATGTGTCCTAGGCTGTTTTTTACTTTGGCCAACTTGGAACTTAGATGAAAACAGACTTAGACGTTCCTTTCGATTATGCCCCTCCACATGTCCATTAGGACCTAATGTTTGTAGATTACAGTTGATCTTTGCCAGTAGCAGCTCTCCCCTACCCTAGGCAAATGCCTAGTCATGCCTAATGTTTATGCTGCTATATTGAAAACAAAGGACCTCTTCCACTGATTATAATTCTGCCCAGCAAAAATTCACAGCACAGCATTGTCATTTTTATTACAGCTGAGACATTTCTAAACTAACTGCGCTCTGCATCTTCATCTATTAACTGGAAGAGCGACTCAAATTAAAATCAAAACCAATGGAAAATAAAATGCCTTCTACCAAAAAACACATTTCTGAAATAAAAAGCATTTTTTCTTGCAAACGAGTGGTATGTTCAAAATCCAAAGTTGATTGACATATGCTTTGGCTTAATGATGGTAATTACAAAGAATAACACAGCCGAGCCACATCTGTTCAGTGTAACAATCTGGTGGTGCTATGTAGATTACATTGAGAGCTGTCAGAAATGCCAATTTCACCACCAATCACACATAAGCACATTTGGAAGACGAGAAACAGATTAATAAGCATCAACACTTTTCTGTAAACACTTGTTGAAGAGAATGAAAGCTGTTCACGCTGAGCGAAATGAGCCAAGAGTGTCAATGGTATAGAGGTTTTTCCATCTGGCAGGGGGGGGGAAGCATACAGGAAAGATAAAAGTGTAAGAAATAGGCTTGCTGTGGAACTTGTCTTCCAACCACATCACCCACATTGTATGAAACCCACCAGTGTAGTCTTCATGACAAATCAACACTTTCTCTCTCCTTTTTAGAGATGGTTTCAATGTAAAAACGCAGCCCAAATATTTTCCAATAAAGACTAAGAAAATATTGGAACAAATGTCTGCTGAAATTTTATCCATTTACATAAATGTTATTTCAATTTGAAATAGATTTCCTCTCATGTTAATCCAAGGCAAGTCAAATTCTATCAATTCTTACATTTAAGGCGGCAGGGGGGGGGAACCCCACGTGCCTAAATTGTAAACAACATCGATGGTTAATGAAATATAAATGAACGCAAATATGTTAAGCAGTAAGTTGAAATGAGACTAAAATATGAAGCTGATGTTGATGAATGAGAAGCTAGTTGAAACAGCTAGCTTATAAATTGCATGAATTTCTTTCTTTATTGCAGGTCTGGGTGCCTTTATTTAAAAGCTGGTGAAGACTGAGGGTCATGGGGTGGTTTTTTTTTTTTGGTTTTTTTTTTTTACATAGCAAAGGGGCACCAGTGAGTTACCTGATCTCAGCCAAGTCATTAATGTAACATGGCTTTGTTTGCTTTGCTATGACACGAAGCATTACAAGTTAGAGTTGACATGTCATCAAATTCTAAGATAAATAGCAAAACTTTAAGACACACAAAAAAGGGGGGGGGGGGTCTCTGACCATATCGCTTTAACCACCTTAGCTTTCGCAGTGCAAAATGAAACAAATTTTCTTCAGTTGATTTGTCCGATTCTTGATCCTTCCACTAGAACAGTTGTCCTATGACTCAAAATATTCCCGAATTTTCCCCGACAGCTTTTACTTATCGTCTTAGAGATCCAGGGATAAATTCTAAAAACAGCGCTGAAAAACCAGTGCTGGAAAAATTGGCACAGAGTGCTACAGTAGCTAGGCCTGCACCTAGCTTTTTACACAAAAGCTGAGTACTTATCTCTGAAATTCAGAGCCTGTGCCTGAAGCAGGACAAACCTCTGGCCCATTTCCATTCCTACAGTGTCTTATCAGTGATGCTCTGAAGTTAAGGAACTGGGACTTGGTATCATCACATGGTCCAGCTTGAAGACTTATCTGGGATACGCTGGTCATTTCAGACAACTTGGAACTCAAACATTTGGGGCGGGCCACCAGAAGGAACCAAGGTTCTTGGAATTTTCCCCTAGGTAATATCTGAAGGATGTTTCTAGAAGATGTTCAGGTCAAGAGATCAGAAAAGGAGGCGTGGAAAGTATCGTCTTCCCAGAGAGGAACAAAGTCCAAAAGACTATAAAGATGAACTCCCTAGAGCAGGGGTGCCCAACACGTCGATCGCGATCGACCAGTAGCTCAGGAAGGCAACGTGAGTCGATCGCAGACTCGTGTTGCCGTCCTGATCTACGGGCCGATCAGCCTTCCTTTCCAGTGTTTTCCCTAGGGCCTTTTTAGCTGGGCGGTCCGCCCAGCTGTCACCTGCCGCTGCTGAACATTAAACCCCCCCCCCAAAAAAAAAAAAAAAACGGCTTGGAGATTTCAGCCCATAGCGAACTTATGCTCCGGGCTCTAAAGTGTGCGTGCCGGCTTCTCTTCTCTTCCCTCCGAAACTGGAAGTTATGTCGGGGGGGGAGGGGAGAAGGGAAGCCGGCACGCACATGTTGAGAGCCCTGAAGCAAGCGTTCGCTACGGGCTAAGGCGGGAGACAAGTAAATGAAGCATTTCCTCTTCTTTCAGTTTCCGCGAAGGCAGGACCCGGCAGCATTTCCCCAATAGGTTGATCACGATCTTGGGCTGATCAGCCTTCCTCTTCCCGACGGCAGAATTGACGTCGGGGAGAGGAATACTTGTTGGCCGAAGCAGGGAGAGCTTGGGGCCTGTTATTGGTGGCGTTTGGGTCCTGGTCCCCGATGGCAGTGGCAGTGGCTTGGGGGAGGGCAGGGAGAAAGAAAGAAAAAAGGCAGGCAGGGAGACAGAAGGAAAGAAGAGAAACAGAAAAAAAAGAAAGGGAGGCAGAGAGAAAGAAAGGGCAGGATAGAGGAAGGAAAAGTTGGGGGAAGGAATGAGGTCTGGAGGAGAGGAAGCATACAGGCTAAAAGAAGGGAAGAAAGATTGTATGCACAGTCAGAAGAAGAAAGTGCAACCAGAGACTCATGAAATCACCAGACAAGGTAGGAAAAATGATTTTATTTTAAATTTAGTGATCAAAATGTGTCTGAATTTATATCTGCTGTCTATATTTTACACTAAGGTCCCCTTTTACTAAACCGCAATAGAGGTTTTTAGCTCAGGGAGCCTATGAGTGTCGAGAGCAGCGCTGGGCATTCAGCGCAGCTCCCTGCGCTAAAAACTGCTATCGTGGTTTAGTAAAAAGGGAGGGGGGTATATTTGTCTATTTTTGTATGGTTGTTACTGAGGTGATAGTGCATAGAGTCATCTGCTTTGACCTCTTTGAAAAACCCTGGAATAGGAATGATAATTAACATTTTCTATGCGTACAGTGTGCGTTGTGTTTTTTTTTTATTTTATTGTTGGTAGATCATTTTGACTTGGTCATTTAAAAAGTAGTTCGCAAGCCCAAAAAGTGTGGGCACCCCTGCCCTAGAGGGCTCATGGTTCCTGGCAACCACTCTCTAAGGGACCCCATGCTGGGGGGGAGGGGAGTTTCCCGACAAGGACCTTCTAAGAAGGGGGCATGCTGCTGGTTCCTGATCCTGAGACCTGCAGGCTATGTTATGCCTGAGCTGCTGCCTTTCCAGTATGTGACTGATGTCTAAAGAGAATGCTGGACCCAGACTGGGTGATCCAGTACGAGGCTTCTTCCTGAACACCTATGGTGTTCCCGCTGCCCGAAAGGCTTCTACCACACACAATGGCATAGTATAGAGGGGTGGTCCACCTTAGGCGTGGTCTATGTACCCGTCCTCCTCTCTGCCCCCCCCCCTCTCCTTCCCGACCCCTCTGCCACACACATACACCCCTTCCCTCCCCTCATATCTCTTTAATTTTCCCTGCTCGAGCAGCATTACGAACTTGATGTCTGCGTCGGTGTCACCTTTCTCTGACGTCACTTCCGGGCCCCGGGCCTAGGAAGTGACATCAGAGAGATAATTGACACCCATACGGGCAGCAAAGTTCATGATGTTGCTCCCACCTGGAAAATTAAAAAGGGAAAGGAAAGGGGGCGCACATGCAACGGAAGGGGGATCGGGAAGAAGCGGGGACAGAGAAGAGGGCAAGCGGGGAGGGGCACCACCACACAGGTGCCACTCACCCTCGCTATGCCATTGCCCACACAGACCATATTGGGCAACGTCCCTGCCAGAGCTCCAGCTGTCTGAAGACATAAAGTCATTTCTGTGTAATAGGTGGAATTAAGCAGGACTACACTTCCCCCCTCCGTATTAGCAGAGATAGGGGATCAGCATGGCAGTGAATACTGAAAAACTGTAAATAACTTTTCGTATGTTATTCATGGTTTTTCTGTAAAAAGCCTGAGAAAAGACACAAAACCGCGAATAACTTTACCTGTTCCTGTGAAGAAAGTGCCGTGATTTCCTCTGTACAATGCTGAGAGGATCGATTTTTCTCTGTGCATCGCTGGGAGCAGCGGTTTCCTGTGATGTAAATTTAGGGGCGGAGCCTGCACACAAAAACCCACGAATAGCCAAAACCTTGGTTAACGAAACCGCAAATACAGAGGAGGAAGTGTATTAGCCTGTAAGGAAAACGTGTGTTTGATTTCCATACACTCTATAAAAATAGTGGGTAACTTAAGCCTTATGCATTCTGTCTATATACTAGAGCAGTGGTCTCAAACTCAAGCCCTTTGCAGGGCCACATTTTGAATTTGTCGGTACTTGGAGGGCCGCAGAAAAAAATAGTTAATGTCTTATTAAAGAAATGACAATTTTGCATGAGGTAAAACTCTTTATACTGTAGTGTAGTTTATAAATCTTTCCTTTTGGCTAAGTCATAATAATATTGTTTTATTTTACTTTTGCGATTATGATAAACATACCGAGGGCCTCAAAATAGTACCTGGCGGGCCGCATGTGGTCCCTGGGCCGCAAGTTTGAGGCCACTGTACTAGACCGTCTCATACCTATAATTATTATTATTTGCCACTTGCACTATAAATAAATTCTCTACTTTGCTAACATAGCAATGCGCTTGTATACCGCAACAACCTCGCAGTTCTGCGCAGTTTACAATAAAGTAAAAGAAAACTGCACAAACACAGGGATATTACAATTCATCTGATTAAAAATTTTTTTATTGAAAAGCAAAGTTTTTCACAATTTCTTAAAATTTAAGTAAGAGTTAGAACTGGAGATCAGCTTACTAAAACTCTTATCCCAAAAGGTAGCTTGATAAGCCTTAGTTTTGTTAAAAAATCTCATATATAGGCAACCTTTTACTGACAGGAATGCAAAAAAAATTTGTTAACAAAAGTAAAATGATCAAGTATATAGGCAGGTATTAAACCATGTAGTGTCTTGAAACAAATGCACCCAATTTTGAATATCCTTGCCTCAATCTGCAACCAATGTAACTTTGATAATAACCCGTGACATGATCAAATCGCTTTAGATTAAATATCAATCTGGCAGCGGTGTTCTGAATAATTTGTAACTTCTTAGTGCTCTTTTTACACGAGGCTAAATCAGGTTGCAGTAATCTAAGCCTGGTCTATTTGTGTGTCAGTAATCCTGTGGGCACAGGGGGGTGGATTTGGATTTCTTTAGAAATACAGATAAAGAAATGAACCAGAGTGCTACCACAATAAAGTCTGAATTTCAGTGTCCTGACTACAGCCAGGCCATGTAGGCGAACCCTGTGCTACTCTATAAAAGGCATTCCAAATACTTAGAGTGGAGTCTCTGAACCTCCTCTTACCTGGCTGCTTCTGTGAAGGCATCTCAATTTTGCAGAAATGAAGCACTTTAATGTCCCTGGTGAAGCTTGATGGACTGGAAGAGGAGCAAAGAGGCACAGCTGTGACAGTTGAAGGCAGGAGAGGTTTATCACAACACCCATTAATCAAGCCCAATTAGTACTGCCCCACAAGCTAAGCAACATGCCATCTCCCAAAAACTCTCCTAATCTTTTTTTAAATATAGGAACAGACACCTACACTATTTACTTTATTTAAAACACAATTAACTGTTTTACAATCTGACACAAGTCTAAGAAACCCTATGTACTCCATTTTGGGGGGGATTTCTCCAAGATATACTAAATGTAGAAACATAGAAACAAGCAGCAGAAAAGGACTATAGCCCACCAAGTCTGCCCATTCCAAGTATCCCCTCCCCTGAATTTACTCCTTTAAAGATCCCACATGAGTATCCCATTTTCTCTTAAAATCCGTCACGCTGCTGGCCTTTATCACCTGGAGTGGGAGTCTGTTCCAATGATCCACCACTCTTTCGGTGAAGAAGTACTTCCTGGAGTCGCCATGAAACTTCCCTCCCCTGATTTTCAGCGGATGCCCTCTGGTGGTCGAGGGTCCCATGAGCCAGAACATATCATCTTTTGACTCGATGCATCCCGTGATGTACTTACATGTTTTAATCATATCTCCCCGTTCTCTTCTTTCCTCAAGTGAGTACAGCCGCAATTTTTTAAAATCTTTCTTCATACGTGAGATCCTTGAGCCCCAAGACCATCCTGGTGGCCGTTCGCTGAACCGATTCGATCCTCAGCACGTCCTTTCGGTAGTGTGGTCTCCAAAACTGAACACAGTACTCCAAGTGAGGCCTCACCATGGCTCTGTACAAGTCTCATCCCTTTAACCCATTGCATTAAAATGTGTGTATTTTATCCAAAGTAATCACATACAATGGAGTCTACTAGAGATGTCCAAAAACAATCTAATCTACAGTATATTCAACTAGCAAATCCTATGATTTAGCATATAATTTTTATAGATGGTTTATGGCAATAGAAGGATGTGGGATATTTTACTTCTGTCTCAAGCATGTTTGTTAAAGGTGCATGTCATGCGCTCTCCTTAAAAGCGTATGCTAGCAGGTCGGCCGCTGATTGCATCATACATTGAAGTTAAAAAAAAAAAATCAAGGGCAGCATATATGTGCCACAGAAACAGTATAGAAAATAAGCATTTGCATGGCTTGCGGGTACTTCTCCTCTCTTAAGATAGCCACAACAGTTCCGCAATTGGGTTTTTATCATTCATTTGGTTCTTCTCACATTTCTACTGTCACCTAACACAGAATACGAATCTGATATTGTGATCTATGCAACTATTTTTTCTGCTCTCTTTAACTCTCCTGTAGAAAACAGGAAATACATCCTGGTTTTCTGCTCACAAAAAAAGTGAGAACAGTTTACAACTCATGGAAGTGCTGATGCACATAAAAGTACTTAGCACGGGCTGGACATATACCACCACTTTCTTCCCGCATCAGCTTTTCCTCTTGCCCTAATGAAATTCCCATTAGACCTACATTTCTAGCAGCTTCCACTCCTAACTTAATTTCTATGCTTGCGCATTGAACGTAAAGACATGAATGCTTCGGAGAAGTGTGTGTGATAAAGTGCTGGCAATGGACTTACAACTCATGGGGTTCAAACCAGTGCTAATACAGTCACTCTCCTGTGGACATAGCACAATGAAATGTTCATTGGGATTGTTTTTCTTTTCAGATCTATCACTGTATCTATTATTCTCCTATTTCTTTACTACTCATTCAATAAACTCATATTAGACACACCATGGCCTTGTGAATTTCTTCAACGAAATACAGCAAATGGCTGGTATCATTCAGTTTTATTGCCCAAGGCCAATGTCATTGTAATATATTTAAGAAAGCTCATTACTTTGCATTATGTTACATACAATTGTTCTTATTCAGAGCTGTGGCAATATAAAATGAGATTTTGTAACTCCCTGTTTTTCTTCTTTATCTTTACCGTTGAGATATTGTACTATATTCACAATTGATGTAAATAAGAATGTAAAATATGTATGCTGAATTAGACGAGAGGCTTGTCGAGCCCTCCCTCCTGTCCTCAACAGTGACTACTCCAGGTCACAAGTATCCTAGTATCCCAAAGAGTGGATCCATTGCTTTTTGCTCATATCCAAGGATAAGTAATGGGCCCCAAAGTGACAGACTGGGTCAAGAACTGGTTGAGTGAAAGGCAACAGGGGATAGTGGTCAATGAAGCCCAGCACAGTGAAGGGGAAGGAAGGCCAAGTCATCTCCCCTCACTGCACCGTAACCTGCTTCCTGCTTGAATTTTCAGCGGGAAGCCTCAACCACTTTTCAAGTGGGATCCTTCAGCCCTCTCTTCAGCCCTATTAAGGGGCTTAGAAGGCCACCGTGTGCTCCAGAAGCCCAGCACAGTGAAGGGGAAGGAAGGCCAAGTCGATTCCCCTCACTGCACGGAACCTGCTTCTTGCTTGAATCTTCAGTGGGAAGCCCCACCCACTTTTCAATCAGGATCCTTTAGCCCTTTTAAGGGCTGCCGAGCAGGTGAGCCATTCACGCCGGTGGGCCCTTTGTGTGGACCAAGGCAGGAAACTATGCCATCCTACAGGACAACACCAGCACAGAGCTTCACACCCCTCTACTGTACAAACTATACCTCCAGCCACCCAGGTCTCCCCCCCCCCACCTTCCTTCCCATCCCCCTCCTCACTACATCCCCAACTCTGCTAGCTACACTATATGTCATCATCCCCATCATCACAGATCAAGGCAAACATGGCAGCCTACGTTCCCAATACAAAACAACTGAGCCAGAAACCCCACCAACCTCATCCCCATCCTACCCTCCCCACCAATCCCCTCCAACAAAACACTCACATTCGCTCTCATCAACGCCAGATCAGCTAACAAGACCATCCTCCTCCATAATCTTGTCCACAACAACATCTGGGCTGCCCTTATGATCAAGGAAATCTGGCTCCGAGACAACGATGGCGAATTGTGCCCTTCAGGCTACCGAGCCCTGGCCTGTTACCGCACCACTGGGAAGGGAGACGGAGTGGTCACCATCATCAAAACTATCATCATGCCTAAACTAATAGACTCCATCACCCTTCCCACACTAGAAGCCCTAGCCTTCACCATGATATCACCCTCAACCTACTATACAGGGCCCCCCACTCCCCAGCAGAAGCCCTAGACACTACTTCTGAATATACTGGACTATTGTAATATTGTATATTTGACAAGTACTAAGAAAAATGTGGCTAGATTGACCCTGTTTCAGAATACAGCAGTAAGAATGATTTATGGTCTGAGGAAGTATGACCACGTAACCCCCTATTACTGTCGGTCGAGGCCCAGGTGATCTTTAAATTAGGATGCTTATTTTATAAAGTTGCTTTTGGTGTTGCTCCTTTATATCTTGCCAACAGATTTGTTATTGTGGTGCATATTTACATTCTCTTCAGCCAAGGGCTGTAAAAGTAAGAAACATCATGGGCACTGTCTTTCCTACTAAGCAGCTTACTATGACAAAGATTATTAATTAGATCCACATCTTATGAACATTTTAGAAAACTGTTGAAAACTTTTCTTTCTTCTAAATTTCTGATCAATTAGATTTCTATATATTAAATTATTCCTGTATTTTTTCATAGCATAATCTTTTGTTAACCATATTGAACTCATGGCTATGTGTTCTAGAAGTCTGCTATTATATTATATTATGTTATGTAGAAACCCTACTCGAATTCATCACTAGACTATCCATCTCCCACAAACATATAACCATCCTAGGAGACTTCAACTTCCCAGACTACCCCAACAGCTCTGGAATGAGTGCCGACTTCCTCTCCTCCCTAACAGACTTGGGATTCCACCGAGCTGTGACCACCTCCACACACTCAGCAGGTAACACTCTGGACTTAGTCCTCACACATATAGACATGGCTACAGAGCCCCAACAAGTGAGCTGCACCACCACTTCAGTTCCATGGTCAGACCACCACCTCATCGAATTCCCAAACAAAGCCACCCCAGCCCCACCGTGAGGCGCCACCCCCAACCACCCAATATAGAATCTCAAACTCAGTCAACCCAACAGACATGGCCGTGGGCATCCAAAACCTCAGCAAAACCTACATCCAACATCTCCACTCCATCGATCTAGCATCTACCTGGCACTCCGAGATCCAGTCCCTCTATGATAGTGGTCTCAAACTCAAACCTTTTGCGGGGCCACATTTTGGATTTGTAGGGCCGCAGAAAAAATAGTTAATGCCTTATTAAAGAAATGACAATTTTGCATGAGGTAAAACTCTTTATAGTTTATAAAATTTTCCTTTAACAGTTAAAAGGAAAGATATATAAACTATAAAGAGTTTTACCTCATGCAAAATTGTCATTTCTTTAATAAGACATTAACTATTTTTTCTGCGGCCCTCCAAGTACTCTATTTTTTTCTGCAGCACTCACATTTAAAGTTCAATATCTTTTCTTTCTCAAAACTGGCATATTTCAATCACTAAATTGAAAATAAAATCATTTTCCTACCTTTGTTTGGTAATTTCATCAGTCTCTGGTTGCACTTTATTCTTCTGACTGTGCATCCAATACTTCTTCCCTTCTTTCAGCCTCCTGCATGCTTCCTCTCCTCCAGACCTCATTCCCTCCCCCAACTTTTTCTTTCTTTCTCTGTCTGTCTTTCTCTGATTCCGTGCCCCATTTTTTGCTTTGTTTCTGGTTCCCTGTCCCCCTCCTTCTTTCTTCCTTCCTCCGTGCCCCATTTTTTGCTTTTTTTTTCTGGCTCCCTGTCCCCACCCCACCTTCTTTCTTTCTTTCTTCCTTCCTTCCTTCCTGCCCTCCCCAATGCCACCGCTGCCACGGAATAGGCTGCTGCTGCTGCCGCTATCGGGAACAGGCCATCTCCCTGCTTCTCTTCTGCACGGGGCTGACCAACTCTCGCTGCCCGATGTCAATTCTAACGTCGGAAAGGACATTCCGGGCAGCCAGGCAGCAATTGGCTAGCCAGAACGTCCTCTCGACGTCAGAATTAATGTCGGGCCGCCAGAGTTGGTCAGTCCTGCAGGGAAGAGAACAGTGGACCGCCCCCCCCCTTGGTACGCCACTGGAGCAGCAGCGTGTCTGGCCAGCTCGTTCATTCAAAGCTGCGGGTGGCAGCTCCTTCCGAGATCCGCACCTGCGTCTGAAGCCTCTCTGATGTTGTGATATCAGAGAGGCTTCCGATGCAGGAGTGGACAGTGCAAGGAGCCGCCAACCCGCAGCTTTGAGCGAACGAGCCAGCTGCTGCTCCAAAAGGAAGAGAATGATGGCCTCCAAACTGCGGGCCACAAATAAAACCTGGAGAGCCACATGCGGCCCGCGGGCCGCGTGTTTGAGACCGCTGCTCTATGACAACCTTGTTCAGAAAAAAACAATATGAATAATCACCGATAAACCTCCAGCCCCCTGGTTCACCAGTGACCTCCGATCCCTGAAGAATCTAAGGAAAGCAGAGAGGAAATAGGTAAACACCCAAACAAGGAGTCAAAGGCACACTGGAAAAGCATATCAGCCACCTATAAATCTGCCATCCTGGAGGCAAAAAAAACCCCACTACTCACACATCCTACAAAGAGTCCCTAAGAGGTCCAGGCACCTGTTCGCCCTGACAAACCAGCTTTTTTTCAGTGCCCAAGGAAACAACCACAACAACCCAACTGATCTTGACAGTGAGGCTCTATCTGACTTCTTCCAGTCCAAGGTGCAAAACAATCTTGCCACCACCACCAACAACAACCCCCCTCTAGCACACCCCCAACCTAACTCCGATTCCCCAGCATTGGACACACCATCCCAACTCCACATGGCCTCACATACAGAATTCCTTGAAATGCTCAGAGAACTCAGTCCCTCCAGCAGCATCCATGACCCTTGCCCATCTAGCCTCCTACTATCCACTGAAGATGCCATGACTGCCTCCAACCTCCCCATCATAAACTCCTCCCTCTCCACCGGAGAGGTGCTCCTTAGCTGGAAATCGGCAATCATTAAACCCACCCTCAAGAAGCCCACCCTCGACCCTAACAACCCAAGCAATTACCATCCGTTTGTCTCCAAACTCCTAGAATGAATAGTGCTCCAATCACTGCAATCTTTCATAGAAAAATGAACTGCCCTGTCCCCTTCTCAATCCTGCTTCCATGTAAGCCACAGCATGGAGTCAGTACCCCTAGACATCATTGATGACAGCTGGTAAATACTTGACAAAGACAGCGATTCCCTACTAGTGCTACTAGACCTATGCGCTGCCTTTGACACTGTTGACCACCAGCTCCTACTATGCAGACTCTCTAACCTTGGAATCAGGGACTCTGCCCTTCAATGGTTCACTTCCTTCTTGCATTAGAAAACTCAAACAGATCTACTAGGATCACACAAGTCAGAATCCAAACCTATCAAATATGGTGTTCTCCAAGATGCTGTCCCCCCTCCTATTTATCCTCTACATCAGGCCAGTCATCGATATAGCCCAGAAATGCAACTCCTATGCTGACGACATTCAATTACTCCTCCCACTAGGTGCAGACCGATCAGCCCAAATTGCTAACCTCTAACTTTACCTTTCCAACATGAAAAACTGGATGACAAACAACAAACTACAGCTGAATGCCACTAAGACTGAACTCTTATGGATCAGAATGAAAAACGCCAAATACACCCGCCCAACACTATCATGGGAATCCACCTCCTTAACATCTGCAGACCAAGAATGTAGCCTTTGAGTAATATTGGATGAGCACCTGTCCCTATCCACCCACATCTCCCAAGTGGTCTCCACTTCCTTCTACTACCTCCGCCAACTGAGAAGGATCAAAACCTATATCTCCAAAATGGATCTGACTCAACTCCACTATGCCTATGTTCTCTCCAGGATGGATTACTGCAATTCCATATTCAATGGAGCAGTCGAAAAGGAACTCAAATGCCTCCAGCGAGTCCAAAACACAGCAATCTGCCTCCTCTACAACTTCAACTATCATGACCCCATGTCCCTAGCCCTCCACACAGAACACTGGCTGTACATTCAAGGCCCTTGTAATAGAACATAAAAGGTTCCACACCACCACCCCAGCCTATATAAGCTCCAAGCTAAAACTATATGCCCCTACCCGCTCCCTCCGCTCTAAAGCAGAGAAATGACTGTGCATCCCCGCAGGAAGATCTGATGGAAACCGCCCGCAAACGCTCCTACAGCCACTTCATCCCACAGCTTTGTAACCAACTCCCCCCTCAAATCAGATCACAGAACTCATTGATGATCTTCCGAAGAGCAGTGAAGGCCTTTCTCTTCAACTAAAGGTCCAACCGCAAACAGTCCCCTCTGATCTCTCTCCCACCAACAACCACAAGCTGGCGACCCCCCTGGTCCAATCTTGGTAATACCCCTCCAGGAATTTCCTATGAATGTCCTTAAGTTACAGTATTACCAGCCTTGCCCTTTGTGACTGTATTGTATACTATTGTATTGTATTGTATTGCCAAATGTACTGTCCAATGTAACTTCTGTGAATGTTGGCTTGTAACCCGTTCTAAGCTCTTGGGAGGACGGGATAGAAATTGAATTATATAAATAAATAAATAAAAATGGAGATCTTTCTGAGGAAGGGGTGTTATCAGTGGTGTACCTCAAGGTTTGATTCTTGAGCCTGTTCTTTTTAACACTTTTGTAAGTGATATTGTTGAAGGCTATCAGGTAAGATTTGCCTCTTTGTGGATGATATCAAAATCTGCAATAGAGTATGCTCTCTTAGAGCAGTGTATCGCAAACTGTGTGTAGCGACACACTAGTGTGCCTCCTGAGATTCCAAGTATACCATGGCATACTGAGGAGGAAGAGAGGCGCCTGCCAGCTGACTTGCCTACAGGGACATCCTGTAGAGCCAGTTGTTCTCAACATGTGGTACGGTGCCAGCGCTGCATATCTAGCGACTTCCTACTGCCATCCCATATCTCCAGGACTCCTGCCTTTCTCGTCTTCTCTCCCCATCCCAGGATAAGCAGCAGCAGCTCAGTGTGCGTTTAACTTCACCACACAGCTGCCGCTAGCATTAGTTTAGTGCGGTTCCATCAGGTAGCCTTGGGTCCTTTGCTAGGCTGTTCTGCTTCGATGATGCAACTTCCTCTTTCATCAGAGGCGGGCCGGCCTAGCAGAGGCCCTGAGGCTGCCTGATTGAACCACGTCTAAACTAATGCTAGCGGCAGCTGTGTGGGGAAGTTAAAAGTACAGTGAGCTGCTGCTAGAGAGAGGAGAGGTACTGCAGGACAGGGGAGGAAGGAAAGAGAAGGGAGAAGGGGTACTGCTGGACAGGGGAGGAGGAAAAGGGAAGGGAGAATAGGTGCTGCTGGACCTGGCAGAAGGAGAGGGAAAGGAAAGGTGCTGCACACTGGAATTGAGGGTGAGATGATGCATGGGGAGAGATCATATTAGATGTGAATGGGGTTGGAGAGGGAAGGAAAGAAAATTGTTGCAGGAGGAGTGAGAGTGATGAAAGAGGGAGAAATGGACATGGGGTGGAGGAGAAGGAGAAATGGTGCATGGGGAGAGAGCATGTTGAGTTGGGGGGATGGGAAGAAGGGATGTCACTCGAGGGAAGAGGCAAAGAGAGAGAGAGAATTGTATAGGAGGCAGAAAGTGTTGGACTCATGAAGAGGGTGAGATGGATGGGGAGGACAGAAAGGAGGGAAGAAGAAAAGTCACACGCAGAGGAAGGGGAAGAGGGCAGAGAGTGAAAAGTTGGACTCATGGAGGAAAGTTGGTTGTGAGAGGGAAGGAGGACCAGAGATGCAGCATGCAGGAGGAAGAGAGAAAGAAATGTTGGACTGGTGGAAAGAAGGGAGAAATGTTTGACTGGAAAGGGGGACAGAAAGGAGGAAGGGAGATGGAGTGCAGTGGGCAGAAAGAAGGAAGGGAGAGAGAAATGTTACACGAGGGGAGGACAGATGATTAAAGGAAGGGAGAGATACCAGACCAGAGAATGGAAGGGAAGGAGGGGAGTCTGGTAGCATTATAGAAATAGTAATAGTAGTAGTAGTAGTAATAGAGAGAGATGCCAGACTGGGAAGGGGGGAAAGGAAGGAGAGAGATATTGGACCACTGGGAAGAGGAAGGAAGGAGAGAGATGTCAGACTATGGAAACTGGGAGGGAAGGAGAAAGAGATAGGAAGGGAAGACATGGAAAAGTAGATTTTGCATTACAAATAGTAAAGGGGGTGGGATCTGGGGCAGAGCTTGGGTGAGCCTAGGGCGGAGCTTGGGAGGTCTGTGGTACTCAGTTGACTTCTGTTAGACTTAGGGGGTACTTAGCTTGAAAAAGTTGAGAAACTCTGCTGTAGCCAATTAGCCGGCGTCTCTCCTTCTCTCCGGCCCTCTTCCCTGCTAGCAGCCCCTATTGGAGTCTCAGGGCCTGTCTGGAGGGCCTCTGCACAGGCGTGGACGTTGATGTGATGATGTCACGCATGTGCGATTATTTTATTGCACTTTGACGTTTCTAAATTTCACTTAATATACACAAGGAGAAATTAGCCTGGAACAGTGTGTGGCGCAGTGGTTGGATCTACAGCCTCAGCACCCTGGGGTTGTGGGTTCAAACCCCACGCTGCTCCTTGTGACCCTGGGCAAATCACTCAGTCCTCCATAGCCCCAGGTACGTTAGATAGATTGTGAGCCCACCGGGACAGATAGGGAAAATGCTTGAGTACCTGATTGTAAAAACCGCTTAGATAACTTTGATAGGCGGTATATAAAAATCTAAATAAACTTGAAAAATAAACTTGAAACAGTTCAGTGTGCTGTGATGAAGCAACCCTGCACTGAAACATGCCACACTGAAACCGCTGTAGTGAATCATCCTAGACCCCATCCAGCATATCACCTTTTTCCTTCCCTGGTTCTCCTGTTTTATGGCAGCCAATAGCCAGTGTCCTGTCCTGCCTTATGCCACTGCTACAGCAGGATAGCTACTGCTGGGACTGGAGCTTATTTATATGCCTAGACAGGATGCCTGCCCAGTGCCCACTCCATAACAAGAACGCAACATCAAAGTGATGGGGACACAACATGCTAAGAGATGGTTTGTATTGTGGTTAGTGGAGACCAGTTCATCCACCCCCATCCCAAGTTCCAAGTTTCCAAGTTTATTAAGTATTTGATTAATCGCTTATTCCACATTCTAAGCGATGTACAAAATATTAAAATATTAAATTACAATAATTAAAGGGAAACAGACAATGTAAATATGACTCACAAGACAAATGAATGACACAAGAGGAAGAGAATAGGAAAAGAAATACAAGTTTAAAAGATAGTAAAGGAAACATATAAGGGAAAAACAACAACAGGTAAGAGGAGAATAATAAGAAACAGAGAATTTAAAGCCCAGGGCTCAGTAGAGAACCCTAATCAAATCCTGCATTTAAAAAGATTATGTAGAGGTGGATTTCTCTTTTACCCTTTCTTTACTGCAGTAAATAACTCTAAGATGCACAAGCTTGTTACCTAATATGCATAAAACATCCCACAATAATTCATGCAGTAACACAGTAAATTCAAATTCATAATCCATCAAATGTTACATTTTTGCTGAAAGATCTTGCACATACCAGCACTGCATGCATGCAGAAGAAACACATCTCCAATGTGATTTAGTACCTTGGCCTCTAGGAAGTTTAAAGGATAAAAATAAAAAAGAATGACTAAAAATGACAAAAATAGGAAAGGAATTGCAGAAAATGTGAACTGACAGTGTAAATAGGACCTTTGTTCCAAAGGGCATGCACTTGACCAGATAATGAAAACTACAAAGTCTCCACTGAGCACTAGGATGCTGGGAGACAGAAGGAGACTGAGATGGGAGGATGTGCCGTTTAACAGTATTTATGAGTACTTATGAGGGGACCCTCAGCTGCAATACTTCACAAACTTCTAACAGTGATCGTAGCTTTATCTTAGCAGACTTGCAATGAGCTCAAGGCTCTTGGTGTACCTGTATCTATTATACAAGTGTGACGCCCCACCCCCCGAGGAATCAGCAGGAGATGCCTGTGTGTGTATAAGTATAGAGCAGTGTCTCACAAACTTTCCAAAGCCACGAAACTGGGGGCCACGGCTCAAGCACATCCGGAAATGCACGGACATCGACGCGATGATGTCACATGCATGTGTGACATCATCACATCGATGCCCACGCATACATAAATGCTCTCTAGACAAGGCCCTGAGTTGCCATGGGGGGGGGGGGCTGGAAGAGAAGAGGTGTGGAGAGGAGTTGTCACCGGCTCACTGCCTACAGGACATGCTTTCCACTGCAAGAGGCACGTCCTGTAGGCAGTCAGCTGGCGCCAGCGCCTCTCCTCCCCAGCATCTCGCAGCATACCCGGAATCTCGCTGCAGCACACTAGCGTGCCAAGGATCCTGACCTGAGAAGAAGGGGGAAGTAGTGTATAAAAGGTTTGTGCTAAGGTAGAGCAGGGCTTTTAGTTAGCCTATCTTCTGACTCCTGGAAGGGATGACATAAGAACATAAGAACATAAGAACTGCCATCTCCGGATCAGACCTTCGGTCCATCAAGTCCGGCGATCCGCACACGCGGAGGCCCTGCCAGGTGTACACCTGGCGTAATTTATAGTCCACCATATCTTTATATGCCTCTCTTAAGGAGATATGCATCTAGTTTGCTCTTGAAGCCTAGGACGGTCGATTCCGCAATAATCTCCTCTGGGAGGGCATTCCAGGTGTCAACCACTCTCTGAGTGAAGCAGAACTTCCTGACATTAGTCCTGAACCTGTCCCCCCTTAGCTTCATTTCATGTCCTCTAGTCCGTGTCAAATTGGACAATGTAAATAATCTTCTCTGCTCTATTTTGTCGATTCCTTTCAGTATTTTGAAGGTCTCGATCATATCCCCACGCAGTCTCCTTTTCTCAAGTGAGAACAATCCTAGTGTTATAAGTCTATCCTCGTATTCCAGTTTCTCCATACCCTTCAGCCTATGGGGTGACAGCCTATGGGGTGAAAATCCATGTGAGTTTGCTTGCAGAGCAAGCAGTGGATTATTTCAACTTGGCGGGGAAGGGAAGACTCGCCATTTTGAAGAGGCGGGCCAGCTGGTTGGAAGGAGTAGGCATCCCTCCGGCCAACCATCTAAAGCAGGGGTGTCAAAGTCCCTCCTCGAGGGCCGCAATCCAGTCAGGCTTTCAGAATTTCTCCTATGAATATGCATGAGATCTATTTGCATGCACTGCTTTCATTGTATGCTAATAGATCTCATGCATATTCATTGGGGGAAATCCTGAAAACCCGACAGGACTGCGGCCCTCAAGGAGGGACTTTGACACCCCTGATCTAAAGTAAGGTAAAGGGAAGAGGGTAGGGGTCATTGGAGATACGAGGGGGGTGTCGGTTGGCAGTGGGAGAAATTGGGCATCTCTCCCGCTGCCGGGGGATCTGTTGGTTGGGTGGGAGAGATTGGGCATCTCTCCCGCTGCCAAGGGAGTTGGGGGGTGTTGGTTGTCAGCAAATGGCAGGAGAGAGAGGGCATCTCTCCTACCGAACTTCAATTTGAGATTTTTTTTTTTTTAATTGTATATCAAAACACACGCCAGAGATGTGTTTTTCACAATGCTGGCACTGTACCGACAGCCCTGGACCAGTCGCTGATTTTTGTCGCCTAAAGCCAACGCCACCACTCTTGGAGAATAGCTTGGTTATTTTTAAGAATCCACTGGAGTGCTCATTTAAATATTGAAGCGCATATTTGCATAGCAGTGTCGGAGACCACTTGAAAGCTCACAAAAGACCTGGGTAAACTGTTTTGATAATCCACCGCTAAAATGCGTGCTCGCTAAATCAGCTAGAACTTATTTAGTGAGCACATTAAAGGCAGATTTTGTTTTGAGAATCTGGCCCAGAGGGAATGAAGAGTGAGTAGCTCTGCTTACAGTAGAGCCTGAGTGGATTCTTTCAGCTTGGCAGGAAAATAGTATGATCCTGGACTGAGGAGAGAGGGTGGGACCCAGTGCGGCTCACCACAAGAACTGAAGGAATTATGTGAAGAGATTGGGTAACATGATGAGGGAATGCCTGACTTGTCTCTGAATTGACACTGTGACTAAAGATTGGATTAAAGAAACTCTTATAAATAGTTTGAAACTGCAAGTCAAATCTACAAGTAAAATTCATTCATTTTTCATCAGTCTCAGCTTGATTTATTGCAGTTAAGTGAAAAACTGCATGGAGTGATTGGAACCTACTAGGGTTCTTGACACAACCTGCAAAACTACCTTCTCGTTCACTGCTCCCACTCTATGGAACGCCCTTCCGTCGGACCTTAGACTAGAAACATCTCTCGAAAACTTCAGATCTAAACTAAAAACATTCCTCTTTTAAGACGCCTCTTTTATTATCCTTGTATATTAAAAAGCAATGCAATCTTGAAGGGTTCAAGAAGTTATTGAAGAGATATTTATTTTGCAATAGGAAATATGGGCATTAAGGCAGTTGCTTTGGGTAAGCGCTAGTCGCTTATTTTTGTTTGTATTTTTATATGTATTTTTATTATTATGTTTATATTGTGAGCTGCTTTGGGAAAAGCGGGTTGTAAATAATAGAACAAACAAATAGTCCATGTAAAATTTTAAAGATTTTAAATCTTTATTTAGGCTTGAGCCGCCAGGTTCCACAGTCCATAAAGATTCCCTGCCACACATGCTGAGCAGTTACAGAATCGATTGGGGTGGCAGACATTTCACCCGGGGCAAGAGAAGTGCTGCACATGTGGAATAGGAATAAAAAACCGCTAAACAAAAGCGGAGGAGTACCAGCCCAAGAGCTGGAGCCAAAGCACACCCCTTAAGCCCTAAGAGGTATGCCGCATCAATCATGCATGTTTTAAATCAGCAGCTCTTAAATACGTTCCAAAAGAAAACGCCAAAGCTGTTCTCTTCATCTGACAAACCCCGTAGACAGCATATTCTGTATAGATCTTGAAAATAGCTTTAGCAAAAGTAAAACAAACAAGATATCCCTGCAGATTGCGGAGAACTGGAACATTTCAAATTGACAAGAGTCCAGCAGGAGAGCATCATCACGAGAGTTTAGGGGCAGGTTAGGATGCTGACCCAAGTGGCTGGGAGTTAGAAAGAGATTTAACGTGCAATTACCAATGAAATGAAATCATGTCTCTAGAAAAAAAAAAAACTGCAGAAAAATTTATTGGAAACATACCATATCTATCAGAAAAGGATGCCATCATAAGGAGAGAACTCTCTAAATGTAGCATGGATGCTCAGTCAAGTTCAAGTTTATTGACTTTTAATATACCGACCATCAACAAGTATCTGGCCGGTTTACAATAAAAATAAAAAAAAAAGATAAATAATTAAAAAATAATAAAAGTGCACACCAAGGACAGACTTGAAGGTGAAGGAAAGTAGGTAGGATTGGGGGGAGAGTTACATGTTAGAAGAAGAAAAGAGAGAGAGGGAAGAGGGTAAAACATATGGAGCGGGATCGCTTTCATCGCGGTCATAGTGCTAATGATGTAAAATTTCCACAGAAGGTTAGGAAGTTTCACCTGACGCATCTTATTTTCAGATTTATTATTATTATTTATGCTCCAGCAAGGATTGTTTGGGAACTTAGGTGCAGGGAGTTGGTGGTCTGATGGTAGAAGTCTCTGCCTATATCTTCTAATGTACAACAGGGCAAAGATACTACTGATGTTTAAAAAAAAAAAATCCTGTAGGCAGTCAGCCGATGCCTTGCCACGCCTCTCCCCTCCCCCATCTCCATGGTCTACCAATTTCAGGGCTAGCAAGCTCAGGGCGCCATCTGAAGGGTCTGTGTACATGTGCAGACATTGACATGATGATGTCACACATGTACGTGATGTCATCACGTCGACGTCCACACCAGCCCAAAGGCCCTCCAGGTGCGGCCCCGCGTTTAGTGTGCTGAGGCTTGAAAAAGTTTGCGAGACACTATCCTAGCACAGAAAGTGGCTAAAGATTGCAGTTCTAGCCGCACAGAGTCTCTGTGACCAAGTTGTCCCGAGCTTCACCCATCTGGCTCTGTCCCCTGCTGTTTAACACACGTTATTAAGAACAGATTTTAGACCAAGGTTTTTTCTGTTGCATAGAGCGTTATGGACCCCTGTTCGGTTGCAAAAATTAGATAGCTCTTTGTCTAATAAATGTTGGCACTGCCACCTAGAAGCAGGAACTTTAGATCATTTATTGTTTCATTGCCCATTTATTATGAATTTCTGGAAATCAATTTGTGACCAAATTAATAATTTATTAGATAACCCAGTGGCATTATCCTATGATACTGTGATATTTGGTATGGAAATGAGAGCAAAAAGTCAGATTTCTGCAAACAACAATTGGAAGGATTGGAGAAGATTTAAGTTATAATTTTTGGTGGAACTCTTTATGCCATATCTATAAAATGGAAAGATTTATTGCAATACAGCATGGATATTTTAGAAAATTTCAGGATGTGTGGAAACCATTAACAAAATATTGTACGGATTAGTTGACATTATTTCCCTTAAATTTATCAGTTTAAGAATGATGGGGGGGATATTTTATTATTACATACTAGTGTTTAAGCCCGTTAGATTAACGGGTGCTAGATGTCTCCTGCTTTTGAACCTGGGCAGGGGCAGAGGCAGAGATGGGGCGGGAGGGAGTGACGGTGGGAGAGCAATTTCAAAGCCTCGGCAGCGGCGGCTCCTTGACCAATCCGCGCTTACAACGTCCCCACACTCGCGGTCTGGCTGGCTCCCCCTCCAAAGCCCTTCGCAGCGGCAGCCCCTCCGCAATCCGTCCCCGCGTCCCATGCCTCTCCGAAGGCCGGCTCCCACGAAAATGGTGCCCCTCTGTGCAAAGCCGCAGCGGCAGCCTCCCTCAAGACACATTTAAAATCTGACATATTGTAATCACAAAACAGAAAATAAAATTATTTTTCTTACCTTTTGTTGTCTGGTCATTATTCATATCATGTAGGGGTCCCAGGCTATGGTTGGCTTTTGATAACTGGCTTGCCAGGGCCCCTTCTTTCTTCTTCCCTCCCTCCATCCCTGCAGCTGAAGACAGGCACCTCCCCCCAGTGGTCTGAGACAGGAGGGAGCAGTTAGGAGAGGGTCTGAGGGCAAAGAGGGGCTCAACAGCGTCCAACCACCTTTCCTTCCCTCCCTCCATCAGGTGCAGTGAATCCACCAATGTTAAAAGGAGCCGCGTCGAAATCGGAGGCCTGCCACTGCCGTAGCACGTTCCCCTCTGCCTTGGTCCCGCCCCTTCTCTGACATATGGGACCGCGGCAGAGGGAACGTGTTACGGTGGCGGCAGGGCTCCAATTTCAAAGCAGCTCCTTTTAACATAGGCGGAGATGAACTGTACCTGATGGAGGAAGGGAAGGAACGGTGGGGTAAATTTTGGGAACGGCAGGAATTGTTTTGCGGGCCAAGCACCGTGAAAGTTTGTTTCTTTAGGCAGCCCCGGTTGTTTATTTGGATTAAATGTGAGCCGGGTGAGGAAGGCCGCCGCAGCCTCGCTATGGTTGTTTCGGCCTTAGTCGCGCACGGTCATGTTTGGAAGTTGATTTTTCACCCTCCCCGTCTTTCGGGAGTGCAGTTGGTTACTCCGTTCCCTCCCTTCTTCCCTGTCTTTGGATTTGGGGGGGGGGGTTGTGTTTTGGAGTGGAGTGCTGCCATTAGTGACACGGTAGGGGTTTTGTGATGCTGCAGCAGTCCGGGTTGGCCGTGACGGTATGGGAGAGTGTGATGTCATGGCGGCTGTGCTTTGCTGGAGTACACTGGTTGCAGCTATGTTGGGCAGGTAGGGGACAACAATGGCGCTTATGCTCAAGTCCCCGCCGCAGCTCCTCTCTCGATCCTGGTGCGGTTCGAGAGAGGAGTCGTGGCGGCGGCTTGAACATAAGCGCGATTGTTGTCCCCCTACTTAGCCACGAGGCTGCGGCAGGGTTTCCATGGCAACCCTGATCACGGATCTCAGTGTAGGGCCTGGTCTGGCGGCGCCGTGTAGGGCGGAAGCGGGAGGCGGGACCTCAGCACAGCACCGGCGGCCTCCAGGAGTTTGAGGTCGGCGGCGGACATGCCTGGCGTGGCATGGTGCAGGAGGAACAGTGATCGGTGGCGCGAGCTGGAGAGCAGGTGGTGACAGTGATCGGTGGCGCGAGGTGGAGAATAGGTGATGACGTAAAACGTGCGCATGCGCACTCGTGTTTTCGGGACGGATCAGGGAACACGTTTTTTTTAGTGCGCATGCGCGGCCTAGCATTTTATTATATTAGATTCTATAAGATATTGGAATATATGGGAGGGAAGGGTGGAAAGGGGGGAGGGATAAGAGTTTATGTAATGTACCAATGATAGCTTGTAAGTGATGTATGTATTGTTAATGTGATTGAACATATATAACACATTGTAATTTTGAAAATGAATAAAGGATTTTTTTTAAAAAAGGATAGATTTTAGAATATAATCATTGCAATGTTTGTGGAGGAGGGGACTACATATTCTTCATTAAAGAATCATTAACATCGGCAGCCCACTGAATTTGTCTGATATACAAATGGTCAAGTAAAAGGGTCAAAGATCATGGATTTGATACACTGCTTCTTAGTATAATCAAAGCGGTTCATATGTATCATATGCAGGTTCTTTATCTGTCCCTAGTGGGCTCATAATCTAAGTTTTTGTATCTGAGGCACTGGAGAGTTAACTGACTTGCCCAGGGTCACAAGGAGTGGCAGTGGGAATTGAATCCAGTTCCCCAGGTTCTCAGCCCACTGAACTTGCCATTACCTGGAAGTTAAAGGTCACAGCCGTAAGTGAACATATAATAACAACGTTATTAGCATGTTGAATTGACATTAGCATCTCGAATCAACAGTGGTATCACTAGAAAAAAATATGAGGGAGGCAATCAATGTACTGGGGGAAGCAAGTCAAAGTGACATTTCTGCATATCACATCCATCCCTTACCCTACTTTTAACCCTTTAATTGGCAGATGGTGAAACGGCTGCTTTACCATGAATGTAGTGGTTACAGTGGCTTTTGGGACTGGGTCCTCCTCTCTATGGTTCACTAGCCCACCCCCCACCTGTATGCAGCTCTATAGCAGGTGCTGATGTTCCAGAGACAGGTATGTATATTTTTATTCTGATATTTGTGGCAGTGTAAAGGGGTCAGTGATCACTGGGGGAGTGTGTGAGGGCCTTGACATTGTCTCTGCTGTGGCTAACTGGTCATTTTGGATGCCTTTTTGCCACTTATACCTGCTTTTACATTGTTTAACTCACAACGTACAAGTTTCATCCAGGAAGTCTCGTGAAACATTTGATTATCCCTGCAGGACAACTAAGTCTAGGTCTGCCCAAATATCGTCCTAACCACTCCTCCAGATACACTCCTTTTAGCTCTGGGCACACAGCAGCATTCAGAGGCCTATAAAGTCCCTGTATACATCCAGAAAGTCACTTTGATCATTGGCACTTGGACAACCCGTCGTTTAAGTCTTCCAAGTGCTGACTTAGATGGGTTTTTAGATGTGTTTAAGTTTCGATTATGAGACCCATAGTGCATAGGTTACCTGTTCTTACCTTGGAAAAACTGAAGGCAGGAATTTTCAAAGGTCCACAGATCAGAAAACTTATAAATGACCCACAATGCATGTACACAACTTGATATAGTACACATACATTGTCTGCTTTGTGCACCCTGTACTCATGCTCTTTGGTGGGGGATGGGGGTTAGTTATCAAATATTGTGCATACTGTAGTCAGCCCTAGATCTTCTGGAACGATTGCTCTTCCCCTATAGAACTGGCAAAAACAAATCTCAAAAGACTAGGAAGTGTGCCAGCTGTGTACCATTGCACTTGTACCGGTGCTGAGCACTGTAAGGCCTTATGAGATTGTTATGCTTTCCATGGCATGGGTTAAGTAGTTAAGGAACACAAGGGAAAAGATTGACAGGGTCAAATTTATGCCTACAGCAAAAGCAAAATTTATTTTCCTTTTCATGTCTTTAAGTTTGCACTTTTTTATTATTATTTCTGTCTTGGAACAAAGATTAAACTGAGCCCAGGAGAGAGAGTGTGCCGTCCAATCTAAGCCTTCAAATAGCCAACCCAGACTCCAAGAGTAAATTGAGAAGCCAAGTAAACCACCTTACCCGTGGCTCACTAAACCGCATTTGTAGTGCAGCTTAATGCAAATCACTAGCAGAGACCATAGCTGTAATCTGGCCTGCATATACTCTGTCTTTTATTTTATTCTCTTTCTATTATTATTGAGGGTTTTTTTTGGGGGGGAGTGGGGGGGATTAACCATTCAGAAAGAAATTAAGAAAGGAGGGGGAAGCACTTAAACAGTTTCAGGACTTTGTAAAATATAGCACATGAGGAAAAAATGTTAATGTAGATGCACAGATCCTACTTTTTAAATAGGTAGTGTACAGAAGTCACCCAAAATATACTGTGGTTATGATAGATGGATGGTCTGGTGATGTTTTCCAGCTTATTGAATTTCCTTTCAAGACTGTTATTAACTATCAGCTCTAAAGATACCACAAGGATGTTATCCCAGTCATAATGTTTATAGCTGCCGGCAGGAATTTGGGATGAGTTCATGAAACCAGTTGAACAAACCAAACAGAAGTGGAAGCCTATTCAACACTAAAATAGTAGAACAAACATCCAGCCAACTGGTTATAACTTTGTTAATATGAAAGTATCAAGGCTGCAGTCTCCGTCACAAAGTGCAAGCAGAGTACAATCCTGTAAAACACTTCCATCTTGTGGTATTTTTCAGTACTACAAGAGACAGTACTAAAAGGGTTTCTTTTGTTTTTACCTGACAAATGATTATATTGGTTTACTTTGATTCTCTTAACTTCTACCTTTAAAATGAGAAATAGGTACATGTTTGTTGATATTTTCAGTTCCTAAAATTGCTTTAATTTTTTAGAAGGAATGTTCCTGGTGTTTTTTTTAACTTTATTTTTATTCAGATTTTTAAAATTACACTGAAGCATACATTTTGAAAATAGAGGGGGCAGTAAGCAGCTTATAAGTTTCTGGCAGATGCAGACTGACCTAACTCCTATGCCTTTTTTTTTTTTTAAGTCTTTATTCATTTTTAAAACTTTCAACAAGTGTAACATAAGATACAATCATTTTATACTACCATCAAAGTTTAACTCACATCAAATATCCCTTACATCCAGTCATCCAACAATTGTACTTAAGCATAATAAATCATAAAATATTCTCTCCTCCCCTCCCCACCCTGGACGTGTATAAACAAAGGGAGAAAATAATATTCATTCTGTACAATATTTTTGTTAATGGCTCCCAAACATCCCTAAATTTCTTAAATTGCTCCTGCTGTATAGCTATTACCCGTTCCATTTTAAAAATTTGGCATAACGAATTCCACCAAAACTATAATTAAACCGATCCCAATTTTTCATAATTTGCTGTATGGCAACCCCTGTCATGATGAGCAAAAGTTTACTATTATTAGAAGAGATTTGACTCGGCTCTCATGGAAATACCAAATAATACAGTGTCATATGATAATGCCACCGGATTTTCCAATAGATTATTCACTTGGCCCCAAATGGATTTCCAAAAACTAAGTATCAATGGACAATAGAATAGTAAATGATCTAACATCCCAGCTTCAAGATGACAGTGCCAGCAACTATTAGACTTAGAGCTATCTCATTTCTGTAAACAAACTGGGATCCAAACTGTTCTATGTAACAAAAACAAAAAAAATCAAAAAATGACTCCACCTCCCCCCTCTCTCCACCATCTGCTAACGACCTAGCCAAATTTTTTAACGATAAGATAATTACCATAAGAAGCTCTTTCCCCCCAACTATCTCCTACAATTCTCTACCTCCCAACGACTCCAACCCTATCCCTGCTGATAGATCCTGGACTGCCTTCGAAATAGCCTCCGAATCCCAGATCTCTAAACTTTGTCTCAAATTGAAATCCTGCAAATGTATCCTAGATCCTTTCCCATCCTACCTTTACGATAACATTCCTGCGCAGGCCATCTCCTCCCTCACCAATCTTGTAAACACTGCCCTACTATCTGGCCTGTTGTCTACAGAAATGGACACATTGCCTTATCCCCTCTTTTGAAAAAAGCTGATCTCGACCCCTCCTCACCATCGAACTACCGCCCCATAGCAAATATCCCCCTCCTAACCAAACTGCTTGAGTCCATAGTCGCTACCCAGCTATCTTCTTATCTAGAGAGATTCTCCATTCTCTCCCCCTATCAACATGGCTTTAGACCCAGCTTCAGCACCGAGTCTCCCTAATATCAAAGGTGCAACAACTACATTCTCGAAACAAATTCGCTGTTCTGTTACAATTCGACCTCTCTGCTGCTTTTGATGTCGTCCACCATGACATACTACTTTATCAACTTTCCGAGACAGGAATTGATTCCACCGTTCTTAATTGGTTTTCAAACTTCCTTCGCTCTCGCTCCTACACTGTCAACTCTAATGGCACCATGTCCACTCCTTGGTCTCCTTCTTGCGGTGTCCCTCAAGGATCACCCCTTTCCCCTATCCTTTTTAATATCTATATGTCCTCATTGAAGCTCTTCCAGCTTTCCCCCCTTAAAACAATCTACACATACGCCGACGATATCCTTGTCCTTCTTGAAACAGACCAGAACCTCACCAACCTCCACGATAACATAACATCCTGCATAATGAGACTCCACTCCTGGTCCCTCTCTGTACAGATGAAACTAAATGAATCAAAAACAAAATTACTCTTGCTCGGCCCAAAGTTAGAACACCTGCCCACCCTCTTCGCACTGCCCTCAGGCACTGCCTTACACCTTGAGTTCTCAAGCAAGGTCCTTGGCATCATTATCGATTCCTCTCTCTCTCTCAACGACCACCTCAACTCCTTGACAAAATCATGCTTTTTCAGCCTCCACATGCTAAGGAAAGCAAGACCCTTCTTCCGCCAAAAACATTTTGCCGTCCTTGTCCAATCCATCATCCTCTCCAAACTTGACTATTATAATGCCATTTACCTATGCTTAACAAAAAAAAGCCCCCAAAGACTCCAGCTTATTCAGAACACGGCAGCCAAGCTGATTTTTGCAAAACGTAAATCTGACCACGTCTCCCCACTCCTGGCCAATCTTCATTGGCTCCCAGTGATTTCCAGAGTCCAATTCAAATGCTCTTGCCTGGCTTTTAAGATTATTCAAGGCATCTTTCCTTCCCTAATCCCACTTTCTTTCAACTCCTCATGCCCTGACTCCACCAGGACCGCCCATAAATTAAAACTATCCTTCCCCTCCCTACATGGCATTCTCCACGCAGGTAAACTGGGAAAATCACTTCTTTTCAAAATCACAGGTCTCTGGAATGACCTTACTATCCCGCTGCGGAACCTGAGCTCCCTCCATTTATTCCACAAGCAACTAAAAACCTGGCTCTTCTCTAACATGTAATTTATTTTCCCTTACTTTTCCACTCGATTTATAAACTTATGTAAACCTTTTCCTACCCTTTCTCATTTTTAAGTTCTTGTAAACCGTGCCGAACTCTACTTCCGTGGAGATGATGCGGTATATAAACTTAAGGTTTAGTTTAGTTTAAAAAAAAACAGGTTTGTCTCATAGATGACGACGCCGTACATCTCATCCTCCAAGCCCAAATTCATGGCCATTGAGACGCAGTAATTTGATGCTTTATCTCAATGCTCCAACTGTCACGCAGACCAGTCTTTGGTTTCTTATTCAAAAATCCAGATATTAATTTATACCACTGAGCAGCCTGGTGTCCCTGAAAACATAAGAATGGCAAACTATACTGATTACTAAGATTTCTCCATTCAGGGAACCCCACCTAAATGGCCTGCTTCAACTGCAATTATCTATAATTTTGTGATTTATTAAGACCAAATTTGTGTTGCAATTGTGAAAAATCAAGCAGCTTACCATCAGAAATAACATCATCCAAAGTGCATATACCCGCCTTCATCCAATATTTCCAGTGCCTTTGACACGCAGCTCCTGATTGGTAAGGCCTGACTTTAGTACAGGAAGTGATTTCCTTCACTCACCGGCACTCCGGCTGCTCTCTCCAGACTCCCCTACAAAAAACCGTATTCACAGTTTTTCAAGATTCACGGGGGAAGTACTGTATTAGATTTGCATACCAAGAAGGCAGTGCAGGCAAATCTCTCATGCATATTCATTGTGGATATCCTGAAAACCTGGCCTGCCAGAAGATCTCAAGGACCGGAATTGGGCAGCCCTATTCTAGAACTTTCTCATATAGCTTCTTCCATTTGAGGTTTTTGTGGTAACCAGAAATTGCTGATAATGTGGGACGAACATTTTGACAGAGAGTTTAGAAAAGGCAACAAGAAAAACAGTACAATGCCTGCTTTGCTGGACTCCACACTAACCAGTCTCTTCATATAATGTTCCCATTTTGTAGATTGAATTTCTATGAGGGGCATTGGAATTTGCTCATTTTCTGAATCACTAGGGATCCGAGAGAGATGGGGGGGTAAGGTTGAGGACCTCTCTCTATGGCACGGGTGTCAAAGTCCCTCCTCGAGGGCCGCAATCCAGTCAGGTTTTCAGGATTCCCCCAATGAATATGCATGAGCTCTATTAGCATACAATGAAAGCAGTGCATGCAAATAGATCTCATGCATATTTATTGAGGAAATCCTGAAAACCCAACTGGATTGCGGCCCTCGAGGAGGGACTTTGACACTCCTGCGCTATAGCTTCTTCTATTCCTGGTTAATGGGAATTTCATTTGTAAGAGTTCCTGCATCAAACATGTTTATGCTTATATTTCACAAAATATCAGTTCTAGCTTGTCCTTCATCAAGCAGACTTCATAACTCACTTTCAAATGACACTTAAGTCTCTGTTTCTTCTCTTACCAGTACTGTTGTTGATATACTTGTCCTGTAAGCCAGTGATTCCCAACCCTGTCCTGGAGGAACACCAGGCCAATCGGGTTTTCAGGCTAGCCCTAATGAATATGCATGAAGCAAATTTGCATGCCTATCACTTCCATCATATGCAAATCTCTCTCATGCATATTCATTAGGGCTAGCCTGAAAACCCGATTGGCCTGGTGTTCCTCCAGGACAGGGTTGGGAATCACTGCTGTAAGCATCATCATTACTTATTATATCTTCTTGCAGCACATGTTTGCCTGGGTGTAAATGTTGGTACCCAAGTGAGGTGCGCTAACTACACTTTGGCCATGCCACCTTTTTAATTATGGCCTAGTTGAGTTAGGAACCATGCTGTTGATACACATACAAATTTAAATGAATGGTAATTAACTTTAAATGCAATTACATTTAATTGCATGCACATCTTGGGCATGCGTACAAATTTGGATGCGCAAATCGAGCGTCTATTGTCCTTTCAGGCAGCTTCATGGATTAGGGATCTGACTCACATATTCACATTTTCTAATTCATATCAACAGTTTTGACGTGCTTTAAAAACACATCTTTTTACAGAAGCTTTTGAAAGTTAGACACTGGTTGTTAATTCAATTGTATTGCTAATCTCTGTGAACCGCATAGAACATAATGGAACCGCATAGAACATAATGGAACACTGCTCGTACGCCGAGAGGCTGGATAGGCTGGGGCTCTTCTCTCTGGAGAAAAGGAGACTCAGGGGAGATATGATAGAGACCTTCAAGATCATGAGGGGCATAGAGAGGGTGGATAGGGACAGATTCTTCAGGCTGAAAGGGACAACAGGTACGAGGGGGCATTCGGAGAAACTGAAGGGAGACAGGTTCAAAACAAATGCAAGGAAGTTCTTTTTCACCCAAAGGGTAGTGGACACTTGGAATGCACTACCGGAGGAAGTGATCAGGCAGAGTACAGTACAGGGATTCAAGCAGGGATTGGATGGATTCCTGAGGGATAGAGGGATCGTGGAGTAAACCAACCTGGTCGTGCATGTGCAAGACCGGAGGGCTAGGTCTTGATAGGAGGGCAGAACTTAAATGGGAAACCAAGGTGGCAGGGGAGCCCCTTCTGATGATTCAGACAGGCCTTGACCTGTTTTTGGCCACCGCGGGAGCGGACTGCTGGGCAGGATGGACCTGTGGTCTGACCCAGCAGAGGCACTGCTTATGTTCTTATGTTCTTATGTTTGCTGTATACAAGTGAGTTTTTATGTTATTTCTTAAACCTTCTTTCTTCAGCGCTTAGGAGTTTCATTTACAATAGACTACTGGTCCTTTTTAGCTTCGTCCTATGTTTTTTCTTCTCTCTACATTTTTCAGATCCTGATTTATGATGATTGCTACCTTCATTCTTTCAGTTGTGCTGCCAGCACGTTTCATAACTTGGCATTGACAAACATGTTTTAAGCCAAATTTCATCATTCATACTTGGTTGATTCAATAAAGGCTCCTGAGGCAGGCCATATGCCGAAACATGTGTGTATTGAGCCATCGCACTAGACCGTATGATTTGTTGAATAAAATTGCACACCAATATCTTCTCCACTGTGTTGGTTTATTCCAGGGGTAGGTAATTCTGGCCCTTGAGAGCCGGAGCCAGGTCAGGTTCTCAGGATCTCCACCATAAATATGTATGAGATGGATTTGCATGCACTGTCTCCTTGAAATGCGAATCTATCTCATGCATATTTATTGTGGAGATCCTGAAAACCTGACCTGCTCCGGCTCTCGAGGACCGGAATTAAGAGGAGTTCAACTTAATGCTTGTGCTAGAGTCTAGCACAAGCATTAAGTTGAACTCCTCTTAATTTAGTCTGCAAGCCTTATTATTTTGTGCCCAAAATATTAAGTTGTGCCAAAGAGGTAGTCAGTCCTACAGTATCAGCATAAGCTATCATTATAACTCAGGATCTGAAAAATATAGAGATAAGAAAAAAATATGACGCAGAAGCTAAAAATGAAGCTATTGTAAATGAAACTCCTAAGCTCTGAAGAAAGAAGGTTTAAGAAATAGGCAGGAAAAGAAAACCAGGAAAAAAACTCCACAGCTCAAATCGAATAAACCAGGGGTAGGCAATTCCGGTCCTCGAGAGCCGGAGCCAGGTCAGGTTTTCAGGATCTCCACAATAAATATGCATGAGATAGATTTGCATCTCAAGGAGGCAGTGTATGCAAATCCATCTCATACATATTCATTGTGGATATCCTGAAAACCTGACCTGGCTCCGGCTCTCAAAGACTGGAATTGCCTATCCCTGTGCTAGACCACCACTTAGTCTCGCCTAATGGTTGAGCTGGCTCTGACTATGCCCTGTATGTATTGGCTGGATCTCAGAATCTGAACCCTAATCTTATATTCACTGACATTTTAGTGCCAACTTTGCTTCAGTAAAATAAAGTTTTAAATAAACCAATTTAGCATTTTATCCAATCCTTTCTCACATGGTACCCTTCTTAGAAGTTGTATGTCATTTAATTGCTCAATCCAATGATTTGTTGTCCTTATAAATCAGGGCAAGCTCATGCACTGCTGATGTATTACACTTATACATCAATAAACTTAGCTGTGGCTAATAATGGATTAGAGTAATACTCTCTCAGAGTGAAGTGAGCTGATAGATATAACTTGGTCAATCTATGAACTGAACATTTGGGAGTTTAATCAAGAGAGTAATGAAGATTTCATGTTGGATTGATAGAGCAGGGCATGTTTTTCTGTATTGTCAGTTCACCTCTAACTAAGAAAGTAGTTTAAGATGCCTTACAAGTCAAGTGCAGGTCAAGAGTTTAGCAGAATCCCTAGATATCCCCGTTTCATAGGCTAGCACACCCATTTCAGAGAACCATCATTAATGCCATATTTATAGTATGAAGCATCCAGTAATTATTAATACGTGTAAAAGGAACATGCATGAGAAAAACCATAGCATTATAGAAAAATATCTGTAAAGGGACATTGCTTCCTAATATTCAGAAAATGTTGACTGAATTGTCCGCATGCTGCTTCTAGGCATATATCATTATTTATTTTTAATTTTAATGTCTTATACACTGTATGCAAGCCTGAAGTATACTGGTGGTGTTCATTCAGGTACAGTAGGTAATTTTCTGTCTCTGGAGGACTCGCAAAAGCCTACTCCACATAGAAATTACAAATTGAAAATACAGTGTAGAAGAGAATGGCTTAAGACTGGCTACACAAGCAATTAACATCTTATACAGTATTTCCTTTCAGCTAGTGAAGCTCCAATACTCAAAACAAGAAAATGAGCGAAGGGCTGTTGGAAGGAAAAGCAATACCACCAAAGCGCTGCCATCTGCAATCTCAACTGTAATGCTAATATTGCTAAGATGTTCTATGTGCTGGTATTGTAGGAACACAACCATACAACCTTCAAGGGCAAAGTAAGATATAGTAACACTCAATCTTCTATTCTAGAGGATCTTCAGATTATCAAAAGGGTAGCTTAACCCTCTCCTTGGCTGCAGTTGTCATCGATCCTCATAGAAATGGCATTTTATTGTGTGTATAATTACTTTCAGTTTTGTTTAATTTTTGCTTTTTACCACTAAGGCTAACTTATACATAAGGGCAATGTTATCAAACTTATCTTTGCAGCGACACCTCTACTTCAGGGATCCCAGGACAGAGCCCCAATGACATTTAAGGTCATATCCAGGTTTGTATATATCATGTTGCAGAGGATTAAGAATTTAGAACAAGGTTTTTGACGCTGTGTACTCTGTACATTGTACAATGTTAGTGCATTCCAGTCTACCACTTTTCACATCCAAAACACCCTTTTCCACCATTGCTCTTTCTTGATTATAACTAAACCCAGAACAACAAACAAATTTTGGCAAAAGTCTAAATTGGCACACTGGCATATACCCAGTTAAACAGGACGCCAACATCAGTACAATTTTAAAGCAGTTTAAATAAACGCTGGTCTCAAATAGGCAGACAATGCAGTTGTCTCAATAACGGTGCCATACTAGCCCTTCAATGGGGCAAAACCCCCCCCCCCATTATATTACCTCTAAATCAGAACCCCATATGGACAATAAACCTCCCCTCTGCAACACACACACAAACCAATCACATAACAGGTAGCAACAGGGAAAAAGAAAAGAAAGGTGGAGAAAAAGCCTCAGTTCAGCTTCATCTGGCAAAAAACTCCACCTTTCAAAGCTAACCCTGTACTCCAAAATATAGAACTAGCAGAAAAAGCTCTATGGTAGCCTGCAGGGAGATGTTACAAAACACACCGGGACACACAGCTCTCAGTTGTGAAAAAAAATGGGTAAATCAGCAAAGTAGTCCAGGATTCAGCGTGGAACACAGCAAAAAAAAGAAAGAAAACAACTTAGCTGCTTCGGCATCCAGGATCTCTCAGTCCTTCACCTCCTGGGCCCAGCAGCCACTGAACCCGATGGGGAACCCTCCGTTTCGCTCTGGTCGCTGCGTCAGGGATTTCAAATTCACTGCTTCTCATACGCTCTATCCAGACCCACCAAGCTCTTCAGGCTCTCACACCACTTCACTGATCAATACTGGTGCAAAAAAAAACCCCCAACCCCCAACTAAAACAGGGGTAGGGAACTCCGGTCCTCGAGAGCCATATTCCAGTCGGGGTTTCAGGATTTCCCTAGTGAATATGCATGAGATCTATTTGCATGCACTGCTTTCAATCCATATTCATTGGGGAAATCCTGAAAACCCGACTGGAATACGGCTCTCGAGGACCGGAGTTCCCTACCCCGAATTAAAATATCTGGGCTATCTGTAACTTCCTAACCAAACAATCAGCATCCCACATCTAAAATATTATAATAATTCAACCCACTAGCCCCCACCTGATGCACCACTGAAAAGAAAGTGTCTCCTCTTAAAAAGAGTCTCAACTTCTGCACCATGTGCAGTTAGGCATAAAACTACTTCCAAACCCAGTAATTTTCCTTGCAATCTGAGTGCTCTAGATGGCCAGTACACCGTCAAGGGACTGGCAATACTCAAAGCTCCTCGCCACTTCCTCAACCCTAATCAACCTTGTCTTCTTCCATGTAGTTTTTAAGTCTCACACCTACTTCCTTAATGCCATTCCCCCCGCCAATACCTGCAACTATCACCTTTCCTGATCAGTGTTTCCCTGCTCCTCCTTATTAGGGTTACCATATGGCTCCAGAAAAGAGGAGGGATTGTCATCCGGGTTTTACTTCCATTGAAAGCAAATGGCATCCACAGATGTCCACTACTCCTCCAAGCTGACAACCTGTTTATCCAGTCTCTCCCAGTCCCTGTCATAGCCCTGTAAGCTTATTGGTGAGGCTGTCAGGGGTCAACTAGATGACCTGTCTAGGCCAGGACAGGATACTAGAATACAGACTTTATATTATAATAGCACCTTGGTTTATAAAATCTCCTCATCTATATTTATCTGTATTCCCAAAGATCCAAATCACCTCTATACCAAAAGAATTACTGACAAGCAAATACAGCAGACCAGGTCCGATGTTAGCAAAATAGAAAATTTATTTATTTTGCAAGTGGCAAATAATGAATATCAGAATGTGCAAATTTGGTATAAGACTTTTAGTGCTTAGCAAAGCTGGAATGCATAAGGAATACAATTACCCACTATTGCATGGATTACTTGGGAAGCAAATACACGTTTCCCCTACATGCTAGGAATTAGTTTCCTGACTAGTTCCTATTATTACACAGATAAACTGATATAACCTGCACACGCAGGGAAGGTCTCTCTTGGTCAGTTTGAGCTCTGGCACCAGAATGTTTAGGTTCCAAGTTATCTAAAAGGGTCAGCGTGCCCCAGATAAGGCTCCAAGCTGGAACATGTGATAAGTCCCAGTTGTATCAGTTCAGTGCATCACTGATAAGATCCTTAAAGAGCAGAAGAAGGCCAGAGGGCTTTTACCTGCTTCAGGCTGTCATCATGTGACCAAGCCGAGTGGTATACCCATCACATAGCTACACCCCCCGACACCATAGTTCTCTGCAAAAACATAAAAACAGGATTACACATATGTTCCACATTCATTCTCTTAAAACCTGAGTCCTTCCTGGACACCTTCTCTCCAAGTTTCCAGAGTCCTTACTGACCCTCAATTGGCCCTCCTAGTCTTCAACTGTGTCAGGAGCCATTACAGGTCCCTCCGCCAGTTGCCACCGTCCAAGCCAGTCCCTCCATTGGATCGTTCCTCAGTCCTTCAGCCAATGCTCTCCAAGACCTTGAACTCTCCCAGCTCTCGCTATCACACAGTCATCTTATCCTGCACACATGCAATGAGATCTCTCCCAGCCTCTCAGTCGTCTTCTCCCAGCAGCATTTGCAGCTCTAGGCATATTAGCTCTTCATTCAGACTCAATGAGCTCCCCTGCTCGGTCTCCCTCCATTGGCCTGGGAGAGGAACTTCACCCTATCACATAGGCACAGTCCCTGAATTTTAGCAGGTGAAATGTATTCAACTCTGTGTAAAAATTTATGTACAGAACTAACCCTTACAGCCCAACAAGTGTCTTCATGGGCAATAGCAAAACAATGGCAGGACAGAGATTAACTTAGGGTGGTCTGCTGGTATACAATCCACATACTTAATCCACACACACTCAGTCCATACAGGTATTCTTGTGAATGGAGTAACAAGACTTTTTTAGGTATATTAATAATAGGAAGTGCAAAAGTGGCATTATGAGACTCAAAGGTGAAGGGGAGAAATATGTAGAAGCTGATAAAGATAAGGTTGAATTGATTAACAAATTATTCTGTTCTGTGTTCACAGCCGAAGCACCAGGAGCGGAATCACAGAAGACAAACATTCCTCCGATGCCTGGAGGCTCAGCTTACAGCTTGGCATCATAACTACTTAACTTCTTGAGAACTGTTGCAGAGTGGGATCCTGAAGATTGGGGGTGCCTGGACCCTCCAAATCTTTGGAGTTTTGAAATGATCTCCGACCCAAAAGGTCCTCCTGAGAACGGGCAATATTGTCTAGAGATCCGAAAATTACTGCACCATGACCCCCCCTAGGGGCATGCGGCAAGGAAAGGAGCAGGAGGGGTAGAAAAGAAGAGAGGTGCCATGCCCAGGGCAGACTGCCCCTTCACCCCTCTCCCGTTTACTAAGCCACTGCATCCAGACCTTTCTAAAGAGTAAACATCCTTTAATGGTAATTTCGTCAAGGTCGCCTAAGAGGAGGAATCCATCGCCCACTGATCCATAGCATCCTCTGGGCAGAAATGGAAGAAGCGACATTTTGTTCACGACTTTGAAAAGATCATACAGAGCATTAGCTACATAATTCACTCTAGACATAACTGGGATCCCTCACTAAAAATTATAAACACTTGCCGGACAAAAATATTTTCAATAAATGCACCCACAATTCGGAATGCCATCTTCGGGCAGAGCAAAATTTAGACAAATTTAAAGGAGCCTTAAAAAGTTTCTTATTCCCAGATGCGTTTGACTATTAAAAATTCTCCTCTATTTTCAACGGTTCCAATACCAAATTTTTCCCTTTTGCCCTATTGTTTTTCCCATTTACATTCTCTTTTCTTTAACTTATTATAGTTCTACCCCCTTTCCTTTTGTTTAATGTGTGTAGTATTATCATGCGTTTATCTATATTTTTTATTAATATTATCTTGTTTTATTATTAACTTTATCTTGTTTTAATTTACCCTTTATTCTTATTGTTGTAAAATGCATGGAGGTGCATAATAAAAAAAACGAGCACAGATCCAAGATGGCCGCACGAGGAGTTGTTTGAGCTTCACTCTCCCTGAAGCTCCTTAAAATATCTTTGTCTACTGTAATTATTTACCTGGTTTATAATGCCGAAGAGGAGGGGACGCAGCGCTGCTGGAGCCTCGCAGCGCTCCAGAACGGCCGTCTTCGGAAACATCGAGGACCTGATGAGGAGAATGCAGGGCACGCCGACAGCTTCGGGGAGTTCCCCGCGGGAGACGCATGGTGGAGGCGCATCTGTGTCGCTCTCCATGGGGCCGGAGACATCGTTGAGTCCCGAAGTAAGGGCACCTCCCCCACGCCCTCAGTCAACCAGTTCCCCGCGAGAGGAGGTACTTCCTGAGGTCGGAGTTCACCTCCTCCCGGAGGCTAAGGAGAACAACGGGGGAACTGTGTGGCAGGACTCCCTGCTGGTGCAGAGGAGTCTGAGCGAGGAGACTGAGGAGGAAGCGGTGGGGGATGAGAGAATTCGACAGACTGCTGTAGGAGACACGCTGCCAGAGGGTGAGCTAACCAAATTAAAATTACAACCTTTACAACTTTTTCAAATTGAGAAGCCCCGAGAGGTTACATTAGATTCTCTGTGGGATCTTGTGGCCAATTTGGCAAGATCTATAAACCCACAACTACAACAATTAGAAAAGAAACTTAATAACCATGAAATTGAGATTAAAAATTTAAAGACTGGACTTGAGGACTCAAAAACTTCAGTACAGAATGTCTGTCAAGAATTAAAAGTCTCCCAACAAATTACTGAGACATTAATTAAAGACAATACTAACCTAAGAAGGAAGATGGAGGCAATGGAAAATTTCTCTCGTAATAATAATCTCAGACTGATAAATTTCCCTAGGGTTCCTATGATAGCCCCAAGGGAAATGTTGAAACGTTATATGACGGAAGTATTGGAACTTTCTGAAGAGTCGTTACCACCATTTATGCAGGTCTATTACCTTCCAAATAAAACTCAAGACCAACAACAACAGAAAATGGGACCTGATTTAATGAACATATCTAATATTTTGGAAACGTCTGATAGAGAATTGATGACCCCAGCCACTTTACTTTTGACAGTAGCTCTCGCACCAGATAAAAACTGGTTGCTGAGACTCTTCTTTAAAAATAAACACAAAGAATTTTTAGGTTGTAAAATTCAGATGTTCCCAGATTTGGCTAGGGATACACAGAGAAGGAGACGAGAATTTTTGTTAAGGAAACCTGGTGTTATATCTCTGGGGGCGACCTTTTACTTGCGACATCCATGTAAATGTGTTGTTAATTATCATTCTCATAAATATGTTTTCTTTGAGCCATCTCAACTGACAACCTTTCTCTCAACTGCACCTCTGGAGAAAGAAAGTGCTTAGTTTAAGAAAGGGTGCTTTAATCTCATTCAACTAGTTATTGCTTGGTTTAAATATAATTTCTTTGATTCGCCTATTACCCCTCTTGGATCTGATTGAGGACTTGAGTAGAAATTTATGCTTATATTTGATATTCTTTTATATATCTTTTCAATTGTATTAATTTCATGCTGAATTTCCTTTCTGTACAAGTTTTATGCTTGATTATATTGAAAAATTCAATAAATATTAAATAACAAAAAAAAAAAAAAAAAAAAAACACGTCTACAGTAAATCAGTTTTGGATCTAAGGGCTAGATTCACTAACCTCTGTCCTGATCATCCTCCGATCCACGGATGCAAATGAAGGGGAACGGCATTCAAATGTAGGCAGGCAGCGATGACACTGACTGGTCTGACCGATCAAATATAAGCGATTGCTGAGGAACAGTCGCTCAGGTCCCTTCCAACTGCCCTGCCTTCTGCCGCCCTGCTCTCTGTCCCGATTCTCCTGCTTTTGTAAGCATGCACAGACCATCTACAGCAGGGGTGCCCACACTTTTTGGACTTGCGAGCTATTTTTAAAATGACCAAGTCAAAATGATCTACCAATAATAAAATTTTAAAAAACACAAAGCACACTGTACGCAGAGAAAATGTTAATTATCATTTGTATTCAGTGGTGGGAGGGGGTTTCAGAGGTCAAGGCAGATGATTTTAAAATATACGTCACCTCAGTAACAACTGTACAAAAATAGACAAATATACCCCTTCCCCTTTTACTAAACCGCGATAGCGTTCTTTAGCGCAGGGAGCTGCGCTGAATGCTCCTCGCAGCTCCCAACGTTCATAGGCTCCCTGCACTAAAAACTACTATCACAATTTAGTAAAAAGGGGGCTATAGTGCAAAATATAAACAGCAGATATAAATTCTCAAAACGGACACATTTTGATCACTAAATTGAAAATAATAGAATTTTTCCTACCTTTTTGTCTGGTAATTTCATGAGTCTCTAGTTGCACTTCCTTCTTCTGATTGTAAATCCAACATTTCTTTCTTTCTGCCTCCCCCCCTTTTCTTTCTGTCTCTCTTTCTTTCTCTCTCTCCCCGCTCCCTCTTTCTGTCTTTCTTTATCCCCCCTGCCTTTCTTTATCTCTCCCTGCCTTTTGTCTCTTTCTTTCTCTCTCCCCCTGCCCCCCAAGCCATCATGCCAATTTCTCCACTTCTGCGATTCTTTCTCTCTCCCTCCCCCCCTCCCAAGCCACCACGTCAATTTCTCCTTGCTTCTCCGAGCCAGGCCTGAACCCACAAGCCTTTACCTCCGATGTCAATTCTGATGTTGGAGAGGAAGGTCCAGGCCAGCCAGGCAGCAATTGGCTGGCCCAGAACTTCCTCTCCGACGTCAGAATCGACATCGAGAGTGAAGGCTTGTGGGTCTGATGCTTGCATGACCCTGGCCTGGATCGGAGAGGCAGGAAAAACAAGATCGCAAAGGCAACGCGATTGACTCGCATTACCTTTGCGATCGACCATTTGGCTACCCCTGATCTACAGGCAAAGAAGATGGGCTGTGTATGCTTCAGGATCGTTCACTAGCGATCCTTGTGGTCGGAGGGGGGGCGTTCCTCTGATCACCCCCATTTAAATACTGATCCGGTGTGGATCAGTCAGCCTGCCGCGGATTAGCCACGGATCGGGCACAATTGGCAGGTTAATGAATCTAGCCCTAAGTGGCTAGTCGCCCAAAGTCAGCAGTGTCTAAAGTCCATTCTCAAAAAATATGTCCAAAATATTTTTTTTGAGATATCGTCTACCTGTACGTCCAGCTGTTTGATCATCCAGACTGCTAAGTCTAATCTTTATACCCCATTCTCATCCAAAAAATTTGTCCCAAGTCAAAAGAGCCTAGAAGACAACCTTTTGGATGTGGGAAGGCCAGCAAAGTGATGGACTGGCCGCCCAGACATGGCAACAGAGTATTGGGGCACCTTACAGGACACTGCTGCGAACTTCACAAAAAGGGTGCCACATAAACATCTCATCATAACTCCCTTATAGGCCATGGTGAGCTCCCCCCAAAACCTACTAAACCCACCTGTCTACCACCCCAGTAGCCCTTATGGCTGCAGTTGGACCCTATATGGCATTACAGTAGGTTTGGGAGGGTTGTGGGTGCACGTTTCACCATGAATGCAGTGGTTAGCGTGGCTTATGGGCCTGGGTCCTCCTCTCTATGTTCACTAGCCCACCCGCAGACTACTTAAGCCATCTCTGTGCTGCTCTATTAGGCTTTCCTATGCCAGGTGATGATGTTCTGCAGGCAGGTATGTATGTTTTTATTACGATTTTTATGGTGGGGGGGGTCAGTGATCACTGGGGCAGTTTTTTGGGGGGTCTGCACTTTGTGTCTGCAGTGGTTATCTGGTCACTTTGGATATCTTCTGGGCACTTAGACCTGTTTTTAGATCGCCTAAGTCACAACGTACAAGTTCCATCTAGCCAGTCTCGTTAAATTTTCGGTTACACTTACAGTACGACTTAAGTCTAGGTCAGCCCACGTCCCACCCAAATCCCACCCTCACCACTCCTCCTAAAACACCCCTTTCAGCTCTGGGCATAAGCTGTTTTTATATACGTCTAAGCCCCGTTTCGATTATCGGCACTTAAGAACATAAGAGATGCCGCTGCTGGGTCAGACCAGTGGTCCATCGCGCCCAGCAGTCCGCTCACGCGGTGGCCCTTTTGGTCAAAGACCAGTGCCCTAACTGAGACTAGCCCTACCAGCATACGTCCTTGTTCAGTAGGAACTTATCTAACTTTGTCTTGAATCTCTGGAGGGTGTTTTCCCCTATGATAGCCTCTAGGAGAGCGTTCCAGTTTTCCACCACTCTCTGGGTGATGAAGAACTTCCTTACGTTTGTACGGAATCTATCCCATTTCAACTTTAAAGAGTGCCCTCTCGTTCTCCCTACCTTGGAGGGTGAACAACCTGTCCTTATCTACTAAGTCTATCCCCTTCAGTATCTTGAATGTTTCGATCATGTCCCCTCTCAATCTCCTCTGTTCGAGGGAGAAGAGGCCCAGTTTCTCTAATCTGTCACTGTACGGCAACTCCTCCAACCCCTTAACCATCTTAGTCGCTCTTCTCTGGACCTTTTCGAGTATTACTGTGTCCTTCTTCATGTACGGTGACCAGTGCTGGACGTAGTACTCCAGGTAAGGGCGCACCATGGCCCGGTACAGCGGCATAACCTTCTCCGATTTGTTTGTGATTCCCTTCTTAATCATTCCTAGCATTCTGTTTGCCCTTTTCGCCACCGCCGTACATTGTGCAGACGGCTTCATCGACTTGTCGATCAGAACTTTCCTGGGAGGTCTTTCCAAGTACTGCCCGGGACATCCTGTACTCTTGCCTGAGATTTTTCTTACCGACATGCATTACTTTACATTTATCCACGTTGAATCTCATCTGCCATGTCAATGCCCATTCCTCGAGCCTGGTTATGTCATGTTTTAGATCAGTGGTTCCCAAACCCTGTCCTGGGGGATCCCCAGCCAGTTGGGTTTTTAAGATATCCCTAATGAATATGCATGAGAGATTTGTATACCTGTCGCTTCCATTATATGCAAATCTCTCTCATGCATATTCATTAGGGATATCTTAAAAACCCGACTGGCTGGGGGTCCCCCCAGGACAGGGTTTGGGAACCACTGTTTTAGATCTTCGCAATCCCCCTGTGTCTTCACTACTCTGAATAACTTCGTGTCATCCGCAAATTTAATCACCTTGCTCGTCGTACCTATGTCCAGATCGTTTATAAAGATGTTAAAGAGTATGGGTCCAAGCACCGAGCCCTGTGGCACCCCACTGGTGACGCTTTTCCAGTCTGAGTATTGCCCATTCACCCCCACTCTCTGTTTCCTATGCTCTAGCTAGTTTTTAATCCATGTATTTCTCCCTCGATTCCATGGCTTGCAATTTTCCGAAGTAGTTGTTCATGTGGAACCTTGTCGAATGCCTTCTGAAAGTCCAGATATACAATGTCATCCGGGTCCACCCTTATCTATCTGCCTGTTTACTCCCTCAAAGAAGTGCAGCAAGTTTGTTAAACAAGATCTGCCTTTGCTGAAACTGTGCTGGCTGGTCCTCATCAGACTGTGTCCGTCAAGGTGATCAATGATGCGGTCCTTTATCAGCGCCTCTATCATCCTTCCCGGTACCGAGGTCAGATTCACCGGTCTGTAGTTTCCCTGGATCTCCCCTCGAACCTTTTTTGAAAATCGGCGTAACATTCGCCACATTCCAGTCCTCCGGAATCTTTCCTGTTTTGATCGACAAATTGGCTATTAGTTGAAGTAGTTCAGCTATGGTCCCTTTCAGTTCCTTGATGACCCTCGGATGGATGCCATCTGGTCCCAGGGATTTATCGCTCTTAAGCCTATCAATCTGCCTGTATACCTCTTCTAAGCTGATCATCAACCCTGTCAGTTTCCCATTTTCGCTTCCAGCATATAACCTGATGGGTTCCGGTATGCTGTGTATATCCTCTGGTAAATACAGATGCAAAAAATGTGTTCAGTCTATCGGCGATTTCTTTGTCCTCCTTTAGCGCTCCCTTTATTCCTTGGTCATCCAACGGTCCCCAACGCTTCCTTCGCGAATCGTTTTCCTTTAATGTATCAAATGAACAGCTTGAAGTTTTTCGCCTTCTTGGCTATTTTTTCCTCGTAGTCACTTTTTGCCACTTTTACCACCTTATGGCACCTGCGTTGGTATTGTTTGTGCTTATTCCAGTTTTTATCCATTTTCGATCTTTTCCATTTCTTAAACAAGGTTTTTTTGTCTTTGATTGCTTCCTTCACCTCTACAGTGAGCCACGCCAGTTCCTTATTCTTTTTCCTCTTTGATCACTTGTTGATATGTGGTATATATAGATTTTGCACCTCGGTGACTTGTCTTTTTGATCATCCAAGTGCCAGTTTAGGTGGGATTTTAGATGCATTTCCATTTCGATTATGAGTCCCTTATTATATGATAGGCGTTTAATCAAATATTTAAACAAACTTGGAAACTTTGTAAATCCCTCCTGGTATTGCCTCTGGATCATGACACAACGAGTGGCAAGCCTGGGTGAGAAAAAATGTCGCTGCAGCTACTTTTAAACCTGAGGCTGCAGCTTCGAAGAGCTTCTTATGAACAAAATCCAGCCTGCGGTCCTGGGAATCCTTTAATACCACACCACCTTCACTGGGAAGGGAGGTACGCTTGGTAATCTGTGCCATCAAGGAATTCACTTTCGGTGGAACAAAGAGTTTGTTAAATTTAGCATCTATCAGATAGAGCTTTAGACACCCAATGAGAGGGAAAACAGGTGATCTATGCTTTTGTGCTGCTCATAAGCGAGCACTGTGTAGCAGAGGACTGCAGACTATCTCCAAAAAGCACTAAGGGCTTAAAACAACCTGCGCACAGTCAGGTCCTTTCCGATATCAAGGGCCTTCACCAGATCCAGATCTGCCCCCCCCCTCCCAAGATGAAGAAGCATCTCTTGCTACAAAGGACCCTGACTGGGACAGTAAAGGCATTGTTATTGTTATAGAATAGAGAATGGCACAGGGACCAAATTTTCCCAGTCCCCGCAAGTTTTGTCCTTGTCCCATTTCTGTAAGCACAGCTTTAACCGCACAAATCTTGAACACTTATCATTTTAAAGTGTTTGAGGCTTATGCAGATGAGGACAGAGCTTGCAGAAATGGGCAGGGGCAGGAAAAGAACTTGCCAGGACGGGACAAAGAATTCCCGCGGGAATGGGGAAAAATTTGTCCCCCATGTCATTCTCTATTATAGAGCCTTCTTTGTCCCAGTCTTCCTAAGACTGGACCTCCCCGTCTTGCGCCTGGTACTGTTGCTAGGGAACTGCACTCTTCAGGGGGGGGAAACCCCTGTTGCGAGCAATGCTTCAATCCCGAGGGCTCCATGTGACCCTTTTCAAACATATAAGCTTCAAACATCATATTTATGAATTTGGGGGAAAACCCTGTCCAGGTCATCCAGGCAGCCCCTGTGGACTCTCACAAGCTCCTTTCAGAGATTTTGCGGCAGTGGCACAGCTGCACTTCACCAGGGATGCACTTGCGCTCAAATCTGGACTTTTTTCCTGGCCCTTGCACCATCAGAGCACTAACACCCCTCAAGGAACTAAAGAAGACTAAGCCAGTGGGCTCATGATCCCTCTCACGCACTGCAAGGCATGTGGGACAAGGATGATCCTCAAACGTCCATCCAGCACAAATCTGACATAAATCCAATGCAACTTGGCCTGAGGAGTCCCTCACACTGGTTTTTGAGCAAAATTAAGATATTTTGAGGTAGATAAAAAGGCTTTTAATTTCAAATTGGGAAATCCAAGATGGCCACCATGGTAGTGATTTTAGCTACAAAAATGGCCCAGAGTGGCTACAGTGGGATCCAGAAACTAGCAATTTGGGGATTTTAGAAGTGAGGGATCCTGGCTCTAACTGCAGAACACCAAAAAACCTGCTTTCAAAAAACCCCTTGATTTTGTTGTTCAGGCTATCAGCCCGTTACTCGGTGTGCCATGCTGGGAATATACAGGGAGAACTTCTGCTTCAACAAGTCTGGAATCTAGACTGCTCGTCTCTTTGGACTGCCTCTCAGGTACAACGAACTGACCGGAGACCTCAAACCCCACAGGAATGTCTCACATGTAAATGAGAGGAAAGCAGTTGGCCCCGATCCAGGAAAAACTGCCATAGAGCTATTCAGCCTGAGCTCAAGCCCACTGTGGACAGAACCTAGGGCAAGCCTTGCTCCCAAAGGATCAGTCCCTGACTCACCAAACTGTTAGTGCAGACTGTCCAAGTGGATGCACTGCAGAGCAGTCTGACCCTTGGGAGAAGACCCTTAACCCTAGAGCCTGCACTCTCTCGCAGTCAGAGATGCCTCAGAATTAAGATCCTCTGCAGCACCAAAAAAAGTCTCACAAACGGTAAGCAAAAACTGAATTTAATTGAAAAATACTGTAAACACAAGCAGAAAAGACAAGCTCCTACTATCTCGCTTGTAGAGAGATAACTGGAGGACAGCCCAGAGTGATGGCAGGCGGAGCAAAAGAATGCTAACATGGCTTTCTACAAGAATTCTCGAGAAGGGTTGACTACCCGAAGGTTCAGGAATAAAGTGTCTGTCGCAGTAGAATGGGGAGATATGATAGACGTTTAAATACCTAAATGGTATAAATGTACATGAGGAGTCTCTCTTGTTTGAAAGGAAACTCCAGAATGAGAGGACATAGGACGAAGTTAAGAAGTAATGTGCTCAGAAGTAATCTAAGGAAATACTTTTTTACAGAAAGGATGATAGATGTGTGGAATAGTTTCCCTGTAAGAGGTGGTAGAGACAAAGACTGTATCTGAATTCAAGAAAGTATGGGACAGGCACATGGGATCTCCTAGGGAGAAAATGAGATAGTGGATGCTTCAGATGGGCAGACTGGATGGGCCATTTGGCCTTTATCTGCCATCATGTTTCTGCGTTTACCTTTTTTTTAAATATGTATTGGGGCTGACAAGGCGTTCACTCAGCTGTTAGATATCTTTTATGTATCAGAGGGTGGAAGAGAGGTCCATTGCTTGGCTCACCTGCCATAAGAAAGAAATGCAGATAAATTATGCTGGTGCAATAAGCTACACTGCAATCTACATTAATGCTAGTAGCACTTTGCTCCACTTAGACAAAGTGTTAAACATCCCAGAATTTTTTTTAAAACCCACTAAATAAAATATTAAGCCTTTGAGATGCGAGTGTATTTCTCAGCATGGAAGGATAATAGCTAAAATTAACATAGCATTTAAATGGTAGTGTAGTAGCACAAGTGCACATTCTTACAGTTTTTATAGGGAAAAAATCATCTCTGCATTGGTCGTTCAGCTGCAGTGTACACTAATGTGTACCTAGTGCTTTATGGTACATACAGCTCATCACCCCTTATTACAATGGCTCTCAAAGCTGGTCCTTGAGGCACCCCAGTTGGTCAGTTTTTCAGGTTTATCCACAATGAATATTCATCAGAAAAATTTGCATGCAGTGGAAGTAGTGCATACAAATCTTTCTCATGGATATTCTTTGTGGATATCCAGAAAACCTGACTGGATGGGGTACCTCCAGGACCAGCTTTGGAAATCACTGTCTTGTTATATCAGCCTCCGTCTTCTTCCTGAGAAAGTGGAAAAATAAGAGGGGGTTCTGTAATGATTCTCATAAACTGTAGATAGTTTAAAAAACAAACAAAAAAACCCCAAACACAAAACACTAACTTGAATTTGGTCTAGTAAAAAACACCTACATACGTTTGTTTAGAAGCTGGGATCATATTTATTGATATCATTTACAATACAATCCATTTTGTACTATCCATGGACATAAGTATAATCTATAAAAAATTATCAAGTTCATTTTCAAGATGACAATTCTTCCAAGGACTTAGAGGCTTCATTTTTTTGCATAATATATTGGGAAATTCTACTAATCTGTTTTACCTGCTACTGATTTTATTGCCTTTACAAATACAGTTTATAGTTATATACATGATTCTAAACCATTCATACATTAAACTCAATCAATTACAGTACAGAAATTATTGAAAAGCACAAGAAAACAGAATATTTCTAAAGCAAGCCCAAGCTCTGCACGGTATTTGCAATACACTTCTTTAGTCAATTCTGATTAATACACATTAAGCAGACTGGCATAGCCAAAGAATTCCTTCCAGGCTTAAGTTTAAACTTCTGTTTTATATATCCATGTCTATATACATAGATATATATTTTGGCATTTGTATAACACCCTAAACTCAGGCACTTTACAGCAAACTAACATAAGTATGTGTCAGAGTATCATATTGCCATAAATATAAATTGTTTTACAAAAATAAAAATTGAAATTTTTCAAAGTTTACTAGCAGGTAATCTTTTGTGGTACAAAGAATAAGTTTCCTCCTGCTATAATAAGCACTGTTGCCTTGTGCTGAAAATACTTATAAAAAGATAAATATAGAGTGCATCATACAGTTAGAATAAGTAAGTAGTGCTCAATACATGAAACCATTTTTGTACAAAGGGATGCAAGATGAAGATGATTCATGACATATGCAAAAAGCATCAAATGTGCTATTCTGTAGTGCACTCTAGATGAGAGGGGCTCAAATCAAGAGAACCTATTTCAGATAATGGATGTCTGAACTTCCATAGGTTGTCAGGAATATCTAAATCCAGTACTACGTGAATATGAGAGAAACTGGCAGGCCAACATTCAAGGGGGTCAAAAATCATTTCAAAATTGGCCAACTGGCTTTATTTACCCATTCAGAAGTTTGGTGGGGCAATAGGAGAAAAAAAAAATCTGTGCTGGTCACCTAGCTAAGAATTATCTGTCTAACTTGGTCAGCCAAATGTGGTCAGCTACTCTCCCTTCCAACATGAAAAATAAATGCATCCATAAATCTGATCCCTGGCCAAACCTCCAAGCCACTAAATAAGGAATGTAGTTGGTGAGAGGTACCCTGATCTCCTCCTCTCACACCCATGGCACAAGTCTGCGAGGAACGTTCAAGCCCCCCCCCCCCCCCCCACCTCATCTGAAAACTCAGGTTATTTCCTCCATCTCTTCCATACTGCCAGCTAGAAAAGTTGCTTTACTATTGCACATGAAAACAGTACATGTTATAAATAGCATGCACTATTACAAAAACATGAAAGGACAAAAAAAAAAAAAGGAATTTTTCTGCCTGTATACTCCGTCACAGTCCAGTGTTCCTCTGAATAACAATAGTGTCCCCTACTAAAGTTGTTGAGGAAAAACACAGGTAGTGTTCCCTTGGGCACACCTTCTTTCAAAAATGTCATTTGGCATCTCTTCACCATGTGTTTTCCATGTTTTCAAGGAGAAAACCCCTTAAGACCTATGGGAAGCGACATTTTAATCTATACTAACAAGTGCTTTCTTCAGACAAGGCAATTTTCTGTTATTGTCCTTTGTGAGCTAAAGGTCCTAACCTCTGTTTCTTTAGATCAGAAACTCCTTTAAGAGAGCATTTAATGCAAGTTAAAGCTCCGTCCATCAAGGATAGCCAAAATAGCTGTATGAAGTTGTGCTCTAAAGGAAAATAGCTCTGATTTGCCAAGACAATCATCGTATATTGCACCACTCCCTTCACTAGGTTATTTTAGATATGTCAACAAAATAAAAATAAGACGCTGGAAAGTATTTGGCCAGTGTGGTTTTGAAATCCATTCTCACAATATTCTTTGGATTCAGATTTTATTTTATAATGGCTATGTTGAAGTGAAGCCTGATAGAATAAATTGATCACTGTTCAAAGAGCAAAATTAAAAAGGCACATTTGATAGCTGGGAATGCTAAACAACACTCAAAGACTATATTAATAAACTCACAAACTAAATAGTACTCTTAAGATGCAAGGTGAGTCAGGAACTGCCGATGACAGCTGAAGAACCTTGTACCATGTGTGGGACTGTGAGCTCGTACACTTGGTCCCTGCAGCAGCCTTGACCCATCCCACTGTTTAGGGTTTGTTTGGTTTTTTTTTGGGGGGGGGTTATTTTTTTACAAATAGGAAAAGGAGGTGGGGGGGTCAAAGCTACTGCAAGTAGTATCAGTGCAGAAGTCCACAGTAGTATTGCTACTGGCTGTAATCACTGGTACTCAGTTCATCTGTGCTAGGGCGAGGATGGTAGGAATGGAATAAAGGCGTTGGTGGCAGGAACCAGGGACTTTGGGGGTAATGGAAGCAGCAGAAGGGTGCAAGTCAGGTTTCTATATAATCTGAAGGTCTGTCACATCTTTAATTACAAATGCACAAGATTTATAGGATCCTGTGGCTTATCCACTGCTTCCAGAAGATACTGTAGAAATTCTACATGACAGTGCCAGTGCTGAGAAATAGCAAGACACATAATTTTTGTTTTCGTTATTTTCTTGTATTGCTTGTGACATTTGCTCTTCTGCTGCTCCATGCCTTTATTTCTTTATTTATATTTCTTTCTTTCTTTTTTATTTCTTTTGGGTGGGGGAGGGGGAGGTTTTTATGGTTTTGAAAATTTTGTCTATGCTGTATTATTTCTGGTGGTTTTCATTTGTGCTTTTCACCAATAAACAGTTTTGCAAATAATTTTTGCTTATTTTAAACAGCAGGAATATTGCTTTTAGTGTCATAACTGACACTAGTAACAAAACCAAATGCTACTATAACTTGCATGCATGCAGATTGGTTCTTTTGTTGGATTTTATAGAAGATCAACTTTATGCAATTATTTTCATAAGGGAAACATTTCAGTAGCATCATAGATGTTAAGGAATTGCGGGTTTGCCTTCAGAGTTCAAAATATTTGTTCCCTTACAACAGAGAACCATTCCCCACCTTGCACACTTTAGGTACACCACCTTGAGGAATAGACTAAAATGAACCAGAGGGTTTGATCATTACCTCAAATAATTATTGAATCATTACAGCTGCCAAAGATTTGTTTTTTCTTCTTTTTTTAAATACCTGGAAGTGAGATAAGTGCAATAATGCCAGCACCAAATCAAACCCACTTTATTTCACTGGGTGAACACTTTACGGAGCTTAGAGTCCGAGGCTGCATCATTTTCCAAATAGATTCATCAGTTGCAACAAGTTTCCTTCCGAGCTCCTCTCTTTGCAAGCAAGTATCCTGAGTTTCAGGTTGTTCCAGGTTTTGCTTCAGTTCAAAACTTCGGATGAATGCTCTGGTGAGTGTATTCAGTTCCCTTACTTCTATCAGAGATTTTGGGGTTTGGTTGACAAAACTGATATTTTCATTGATGTGGCCCGCAGAGATGCACATATTATCCAAGAGTGTGAAGAGCAGGTTGCAGTCTCTGAGTGTCTCTGTCGTGAGAACAATACACATCTCTATTAGCACTTCAGGAATATCTTGTCTAGTTCTGCAGTTCTTAAATCTGTATAAACACTACACCTGAACAGCAACATCACCTTCTGGGATTTGAAAGACCCACATTTTAGACATACTGTGGCACTGAGAATTTTGGTTTTTATCTTGTTATTACCTATTTTATTATTTTGTTTAAAAATTTTAACTATAATTAATAGCACAATTAAAAGTATTTTATTTAATTTCCCAGTGCAGCTCCTTGTGACTCTAGGCAAGTTATGTAAACCGCTTTGACTAACCACGGAAAGGTGATATATCAAATCTCATCCCCCTTCCCTTCTCTAAAGGGCTGAATCTCCCCTCCCTCCCATCCCCAGATCCAAGATATTTCCCTCTCTTACTTCCCTCCTTCTCCTCTTTCCCCAGAACCATTATTTCTATATCCTGTGGTTCTCTCTCTTTCTCTCCCCTCCTCCCATCGTCCAGCACCTCACCTCCCTCCCCTTTACAAGCAGTGAAACAAACTTGGTGGTGAGAAGCACTAAGTTCTTCTTGTGGCTGCTGGAGCTCACCCATAGTTTCCACCAGTAGTCCTCCCTCCCTTCTCCCCACCTTCTCCTCCCTCCCTTCTCCTCAACATCCAACCCCACCCCCCCTCAATCCCCACCACCAGTCAATCTTAAAAAGGTGGGTAGGATAGGTCAGAGGGAAAGATTTGAAGCAGGCCACAGGCACAGTATTTGTAATGCTGCCACTGCTTAGGACCAACAGAAGACAACCTTTAAAGGGAGACTGTGCAGTTGTGGGGTAATGCTGAATTGCAGGTGGAGGAAAGAATGCCAGTTTGCGCTAAGGACAGGGGCTAGGAGTTGATGAGCAGAAGAGATGTTTGGAGGAGACAGGAGATGCTACTACATGATTCTTTTAGAGTTAACTGCAATTAACTTGTTGCTCTAATTATGTTTTCATATACTTTGGTCTACTATCAGAGAGCTACCAGCCAGAAAATAACTCATTTCATCTTCAAGGAGGTTCTACTATACTGATTTTCACAACTCAAAGTGGTTGACTATTAGAAAACTTGTGCATGTGGAATTTGGCAAGTTGAAAATCTGTGACAATCATTTAGCGCCTGTCAAAACTGTTTGGCAAAACATTCCGAAACATACCACTGCTACTTTAACAGAAACCATAATTCTGTGGCTGAAAACCATATTCTACATCTTGCAGCTTGTACATTATCATGTCTGTATGATAAGAATATTTGCTACTGAAAAGCTACAGAATGACCTAATTGCTGTTTGAATGGTATAATGTAGTCTTTTTGATCATTGTTGTTCACAGCTGTTTCGTACAGACATTTTAGAAAACAGCTAAAAACCTATCTTTTCTCCAAATACCTGACTAGCCGACTCATTCAAATATACGATTATGTCAAATGTTTATAATTTTTGGTAACGCGGTCTATAAGTATAATGTTAATGTTACATCTTTATTGCTAAAGATTTTAAATAACCTACTTTTAAGCTGTGGATTGAAAGATGAATGCTAGAATTTATAGTAAACCATACTAAATTTGTTTCTGTTATAGAGGTGACAAAATGGCTGCTTCAATACCTTTCATTGCAGACAGAACCACCTGATGCAGTTGCCCGATGCAGTGGCTTAATTTCAGGAGTTCCTCAGCTAGGCACGACATCTTCTTTGGGTCCCAATAACCAGATTCTTTCCTCAGCTGAGCCCTCATATCAACCTGTTTTGATAAACCATTTATTTAAAATTCTCAGCTGACAGTATTACTATCAGAAGTGTTCCATCCCCCCCCTCCATATCATATTATATAGAAAGTTTATTTGCTAAAGTGAAAATCTACTAGAATTCTCAGGAAACCAAAAAGATGATTTTGTAACAGCTCATCTAGTATATGCAGCCAAAAGCACATAACTTATACCAAATTTTGAAAAGTAAAAATATGTATGCACTCCTCTGAAAATTATCTCACTGAAGATAAGCATACATACAAATTTACACCTTCTGTTTAGTATGCACAAAAATGAGAACATTTATGAAAATACAGAAATATGCATGAAAGTCCAAACTTTGCGCCATCTCCAACCCTGAATATCCTTGGCTTAGAGAAATCACAAAGATTTCTCTGAGCTTGTGCAGGGGACAGGATTGGGACTGATATCCCAGAAAGAACAGAAGGAGCAAGAGATATGAAAAAGAGAAAGGAAGGCATAACAGTGCTGAAGATGAGCTACACTCAGAAGAAAAATGTTGACGCTTGATAGTAAGGAAGGTAGAAGACAAAAAGGATGGCAAGGTGATAAAAGCAGGAAGCAGACAACGTGGTCTTGAAGTATTGCAGTGGTTTGAGATGGGAAGCAAGACTGAGAAGAATCAGTATCAGAACGAGAGTAGTGAAGACATAGGAAATGGGAGAAAGCACAGTTACTTACCCATAACAGTTGTTATCCGGAGATAGCAGGCAGAGATTCTCACATAAGGGTGATGTCATCCACGGAGTCTGGTACGGACAGTGTAAAGTGCACCACCACTTTAAGAGTTCATAAGCTTTTAGACTGTCCACACCATGCATTTGCGAATGCCTTCCCGCCCGACGAGGGCTTGCAGTACCTCAGTTCCATGAGCAAGCTAAGAAGCCAACCAGGGGAGATGGGAGGGATGTGAGAATATTTGCCTGCTGTCTCCGGATAACACCTGTTACGGTAAGTAACTGTGCTTTACCCTTGGACAAGTAAGCAGCATATTCTCACGTATGGGACTCCCTAGCTTACTGCAATCGGATGGAGAGAGAGTTGGCCATTAAGAAGAAAATAGATTCTGTAATACTGCTGGGCCAAAATGACCATATCATCTGGAATAGGATTCTAGACAGTAGTGAGATGTGAAAGTGTGGATTGAGGACCAAGCGGCTGCTTTGCAAATTTCATCAATGGGAGTGGAACATAAGAAAGCCACCGAGGCTGCCATCACTCGAACTCTGTGTGCCATTAACACGTCCCTCGAGTTGTAACCCAGCCTGAGCATAGCAGAAGGAAATACAGGCTACTAGCCATGTGCAAATAGGTCTCTTGGTGACAGGTCAGCCTAGTTTGTTGGGATCGAAGGAGATGAACAGTTGAGGTGAAGTCCTGTGTGGTTTAGTCCTTTGAAGGTAGTACGCCAAGGCACTCTTACAGTCCAATGTATGAAGAGCTGCTTTTCCCAGATGAGAATGAGGCTTTGGAAAGACAACTGGAAGTACAATGGATTGATTCAGATGAAATTTCATGACAACTTTTGGAAGGAATGTAGGATGAGTGCAAAGAACCACCTGGGACTTCTTGGTTTTGTTAAGGGTATATTCTAACTCTGCTCATGCTGAGTAAGCTTTTGTGTGGCAAACTCTACTTTCTCTCCAAAAAGTTCTTCTCCTGTACATGGAATGTTGGCCAAGCGGTCTTGAAGATTGATGTCCATATCGGAGACTTGTAACCAGGCCAGCTGCCTCATAGTTATGGCCATACCAGAAGCTCTGGATGTCAGTTTGAACGTGTCAAAAGCAGTGCCATGTACTTCCTGGTTTGCAGCCGGGCATGAGTAATATGTTTGAACTCAGGAAGATGAGCTGGTGGAATGTACTGCTCAAATGCTGATATCTTTTTCACCAACTGCTTGAAATAAAAGGGCATGAAAAAATTGTAGTTCAATACTCTTGTTAGATAGCACTGAATTTTGATATAAATCAACAACCAAACTTGTACATAGTTCTTCCTTCACACCTGGAGGAGCTGTGATATAGACTCTGGAGCTAGACGACTTCTTAAGGGCGGATTCTACCAGTAACGACTGATGTTGGCATTGTGGTTTATCAAACCCTGGACATGAAATAATCCTATATAGGGAGTCTAGCTTCCTAGGAGCAACAGTCACCGACAGTGGTGCCTCCCGATTTTCTAGAAGAGACTCCTTCAAAAAACTGTGAAGTGGCAATTTCAAAAGCTCTTTAGGGGGCTCATCAAAGTCTAATGCCTTCAGCAATTCAACTCTGGGTTCAATGTCTGCTTCTAATTTTACAGGAAGCTCTTTACCCAATTGCCTGATGTATTTGGTGAAAGAGAGCCTTCAGGAGGTGATCTTCTCCTAAGTGGTGGTGCAGACTATTCTGAAAGTATTCCAAAAGACTCAGGCACTGATAAATTAGTTTTCCACTCTGAGTCACTGTGATCTGAAAGCAAATTAGTCTCAGTCAAGGTTTGGAAAGTCTCTGGAATGACGGTACCAACCTGATTAAGCTGAAGATGGAGACCTTCAGTACCATGACGTATGCTTTGAAGTTCAATGTTTAGATGAAGGTTGTCGATGCTTCAATGAAGAATGTCAACATTCTCAATGAAGCTTTCCGGTGTCTCGATGAAGACCTTCGATGTCTTGATGCAGAATCTCAATGTGACGAAGGACGTCGATACCTCTATATTGACCGATGTTCTGATAAAGAGGATCGCCGGCACAGAGAATGAGAGTTGATGCCTTGAAGAAGCAGAATGATGTTCTGAGGGCGAGCATCGACGACTTGAGGAACATTGAAGCGAAGCAGAGTGATGTTTAGGAATAGACTTCAAAGTAGTACCTTGTGGCCTGTGACAGCTACGCTTGGGCTGGGCCGATATCGATGAGGTCAGTGTAGACATTGACATGGAGATTAGTTTGAACATGTCTCCAATCTTTCTGTGCAGAAAGTCATTGATCCTGGATCGAATATCCTGCACCGATACTTGAGACTGAGCGAGTATCAATGGTGCAGCAGAGTGTCTAGGGGTAAGAGACCTCAAAGAGGATGCACGCCTTGTAGGAAACACAGCCTGCACTGAAGGAGAATGCTGGCATTGAGGCTTGGCCTGCATCGAGGGACTCGATGCTGAAGAGGCCTGTAACTCCAGCTGGGAAGTGGTCGGCTTCTCAGCAGGCTTACCAGAGGCAGGGATTCCGATGTCAATGCAGGCACCATGAGTACCGAGGACTAAGACTTCCTCCATAAGTGAACCGAAAACCTTTTCCTGCTGAAGCCGAAGGCTAGAGCAACGAATACAGGAGTCCACCCAATGTTCAGGCTCTAAACCAGGGGTGTCAAACTCAAATCACATAAGGGGCTGAAATCTAAAACTCAGGCTGCCGTGGGCTGGATTTTTTATTAAGATACTTGCCCCCTCCTTTGCTGACATGCAGTGTGGGCCTCAGCACCGGTGGCTGCTCCATTGGCTCACAGGACTTCTCTGAGCGTCGGATCAATCACTGGCGCCAAAATCCACACTGTGCGCCAGCAAAGGAGGGGGTTAGTCTTGGTAGAAGTAACCACTCCAATACCTCTCCAACTCCACGCCGGCTACAAAATAAATAAAAAAGAAAGACTTTTCCTCTCTTTTAGGTCCTAGTTCACGCTTGCTGTCTAACACCAGCTCTGGCAGGATACATATTTCAAATCTGACATATTGTAATCACAAAATAGAAAATAAAATTATTTTTTCTACCTTTTGTTGTCTGGTCATTTTGCTTTTGGTCCCAGTTTCTCTTTCTGATTTTGTCTATCTTCTAATTCTCTTTCCAGTGCCTGCTGTCCATTTTTTTTCTCCTCTTTCAACTTTTCTCCTTTTTTCTTTTCTGCCTCTGTCCACTCAATCTTGCCATCTTTCTCCTTTTTAAATTTTCAGCTACCTATCAATTTTCCATCTTCTCTTATTCTGTAGATCTCCCATTTCCTATCTCACTCCTTTCCCAGCCTCCTATTTCCTTCTATCTCTCCTCCTCTCTCCTCTTAGTCCAATATTTTGCTCTGTCTCTTTTCTGTTTTTCTTCTTCCCTCCCTCCTTGATGCTGAACAATGAGATGGAAAGGAAAAAAAAAAAAAGATGCTGCATCTCTCTCTCCCTTCCATCCCCAGGCCTAACATTTCTCCATCCCCTTCCATCTCCAGATTCAACTTCTCTCCCTTTCTCTTCACAACTGCCCCCCATCCCATCTCTCTCCCTGTCTGTCTGCCTCCCTCCCCCCTCCCTTTCTCTTCCCAACGGTTCTCCCTTCAAGTAACTTTTTCCCTCTTTCTCCACACTACCGCAGGTCCAACATCTCTCCCTTCATCTCGCTCTCTTCACAGCCCATCATGCCTATCCCTCCGGCGCCGGTCCAATGTCACTCCTGGGCTGGGGAATTTGCCGGCCTCAGCAATTCGGGAGTGCTGTGCGTTGCTCCTCCTGCTTTTTGTCTGCCACAGTCTGTCTCCAATGACGCACAATTTCCTGTTTCCGCCTGGGTGGATCGTGGTGGATGGAGGGCAGGGGGGGGAGCCACGAACAGCACTGCCGAGTCACTGCTGAGGTCAGCGGACTTTCCGGCTTGGTGGCGGCGGCCCAGCGCGGAGGGGAGGACATGCTGGGCTTAAAGGGGAACATTGGGAACATTGCCGCAGGCCTTGCATTTGACATATGTGCTCTAAACACTGGATATGCAACAAGCAAAAAACAAAAGGAATTGACCCCAAAATATCCACAAAGAAGAAAATCCAGAGAAAACCAAAAAAACTCTGTGGAGTGACGATGTTCCCAAATGGACTTTATTTGAAAGTATCAAAGTTCCTTATGTGGATGATTTTAGTGTACCTTTTAAACTTTGATACTTTCAAATAAAGTCCATTTGGGAACATAGTCACTCCACAGAGTTTTTTTGGTTTTCTCTAAACACTGGATATACCAGTTGTGCGGGTCAATGATGGAAATATGCCATTGAAACCGACAGCACTTTTTAAACCCGCTCGATGTCTTTCGACATGGACGGGAAAACTTGAGCAGCTAAATTAAACTCAATTTTTGTGAAAAGAAAGACCGCCGCCCAACAACGAGACCCCAGACCTCAAACAGGACAGAGGAAAAATAAACAAACCAAAATAAAAGGTTTTTATGAGATTTTTAAACTAAAAGAAAGAAATATGAACAAAACAAACTTAAAAAACAAAAACAAAAACCAAAAACTTGTGAAACTATATTTCACAAATTGATCGCACTGAGGGAAGGCAAAACACAACTTATTCACTCCGTGGAAAACAAAGAACTGAAGTACCATGAGCCCTCATCGGGTGGGAAGGCACTCGCACATGTGCAGCATGGGCAGTCTAAAAGCTTATGAACTCTTAAAGTGTCAGTGCACTTTTCACTGTCTGTGCCAGGCTCCATGGATGACGTCACCCACATGCGAGACTATGCTGCCTGCTTGTCCTAGGATAAAGGAAGATCTAAACCTGTGGAACTAGAATGTAAGGTGCATGCCACCTGGCAGATAACTGTTGGGAGCACTGTGTAGCAGGAGCAGAGATCTAAATGGATCGGGATGGACCAGAGAGAGTCACCCCAGAAAATGCTAGCTGCAAAACTACCCCAGCACCTGTCAGCCAGCTGGTGGGGGCACTGGATAGGAGGAGCAAAGGCCTGGATTGGAGTGGACCTGAGAGTCACCCCTGAGAAAGTTAGGAGGAATATGCAGATGAGCTGCAAGGTCTCCCCGGCCTGTGGCTGTCCGAGGTAACTCCTGTTGTCTGATATGGAGAGGGGGGTGGTTCTGAGGGGCCTGTCTTCTATCAAGGTTACCAATGCCTGAAAAAAAGAATCCTTTCTATGTGCTGTGACAGTAATATCAGATGTTTTTATTTGGTTTACCCAGTCCTTTGACTGTACTTGAGCTGGGCCCAGCAAACTTCACGCTAAATGTGCCATGTAAGAATCTTTAATCTTTTGTTTTTTGCCAGCTTCATTTTAATTGTCTATGTCTTCTTTTGCTGTTTCAAGTTTTCTTTTTTCTTTATGGTGAGGAACAAAGTACAGGAATGTATTTCTGGGAGAAGTGTTCCAGCTTTCATAAAATTGAGATAAGTGATTTTTGCTTATATCTGCTTGGAACATTTCTCATAAAAGAGTTTATTGGTAACAGCCACTGAAGTTGTTTCAAATTTTCACTTGAACAGCAGTCAATTTCAAAAGTTTATTGTTGTGGATTACTATTGAAAACACACACTTGATAGAGAAACGCTGCCTTTATTTTCTTACTATGTTATGTGAGCTCCTTTTACTAAACCGCAGTAGAGGTTTCTACTAAGGGCTGGCAAGTTAAACGCTCCGATGCTCATAGCAATTCTATGAGCATTGGAACATTTAACTCACTGGCCTGCGGTAGAATCCTCTACCGCCATTTAGTAAAACCCAGCGTTTGATTTTAAGCTACTCCAGGTTTGTTTGTTTTCAATGTATTTGGTATCGATCTTGCCAGACACCTGTGACCTCGACTGGCTATTGTTGAAAAACAGGATACTGGGCTTGATGGACCTTTGGCCTGTCCCAGTAAGACAACACTTATGTTCGTATGTCCCTATTACAATTGGTACTATTTCTGATTCTTTCTTCCAAAGTCACAGTTTCTAGATTCCTATATATTATGACTTTCTCAAGAGTTCCTTTGAGAAAGGTGATGAGTGGCCTAATAGCTGCCTCAATACCCCAAGGTTGTGGGATCGAATCCCACCGGTGCTCCTTGTAACCCTGGGTAAGTCACTTAATCTTCCGTTGCCTCAGGTACAAAATAAAATAAGTATCTGTACATATGTAAACCACTTTGAATGTGTAACCACAAAAAGGCAGTATACAAATCCCATCCCTTTCTTCCACTCGATTGTCTCCTGGTATAGATATGACCCATACAAACTTTTCTTCTATCGTTATATTTGGTGTATTATTTTCCATATTGTGGTCCATCTGAATTTAAATCTGCCATAAAATTTTCAGTTTCTCATTTTCTATGACAGATTCCTCAATTGTGTTCCCAATAATCTAATCTAATCTGGATTTCTTGATCACACTTCTCCAGAACAGGTTCAAGGTGATTTAAATGACCCACTGTTTCTTCTTTTTGCTTTATATACACACACATACACTTACCTTTAGGCATTCTGCTATGCTGTCTTGAAAGAATACTGTTAAAACCATGGCATTATTCTTTATTTGTTTCTGAACCTAGAAAGAATTTTGGCAATTATTCTGTGGCATATGCTATTTATTCAAAGCACAGAGTAAAAATCTAACACCAACTCCAGAACCACTGAACAATTATTAAGTACAGAAAGCACATAAAGCATGGAACAAAATCAGATTTACTAAAGATTTTTGTTAAGACACACAAAAGGGGAAAAAGCCTTCAAAAGATTTGTAGCTATATGACAAAGTCAGCACTTTTGGAATGCATGCAAATAACAAGGAGTCATGGCCTCTGCCTCTTGGCCAATAATAAAGGGGAGTACTCTGGAAAGTAAATGAAAGCTCATAGCACTAAGTCATGAGTAATCAGGGGCTGTTTGAGCTGGAAGGTCAAAATTTGTATTTAAACCTAAAGGCTATAAACTGAATACCATATATACTCGAATATAAACATATTTTGGGGCCAAAAAAATGGCCCATAAATGGGGGTCTCTGTTTATATTCAGGTCCGCAGGTCTGCGCGTTCCCCCGCCTCCCACCCAAGGTCTGCCGTAAGCCCTGGTGGGCTTGCAGTAAGTCGGGACAGAAGGAATCCTACTGCGTCCTGTCCCAGCTGACTGTTAACCACCCCACCTTCCCTCCTGGACCCCTCTACAACATACCTTTGAACCCTGGTGGTCTAGAGGTGAAGCAGGGCAGGAGAAGCGAGTCAGGTGAAGCAGGGCAGGAGAGTGTGGTGCAGTGATTAAAGCTACATCCTCAGTACCCTGGGGTTGTGGGTTCAAGCCCACTCTGCACCTTGCGACCCTAGACAAGTTACTTAATTCCCCAATTGCCCCAGGTACACTAGATAGATTATGAGCCCACCAGGACAGACAGGAAAAATGCTTGAGTACCTGAATAAATTCATGTAAACCGTTCTGAGCTCTCCTGGGAGAACAGTATAGAAAATTGAATAAATAAATAAAGCTATCTTCGTTTGCTCCTGCCCCATCCAGAACCATGATCAGAAATAACTGACACAAGTTCCCAGGACAGTCTTGTGAGACCGTAAGAATTTGCAAGACTGCTGCAGGAACTCTTAGCAACCATTTCTGATTGCAGCTCTGCACAGGGCAGGAGCAAACAAAGATAGCTCCTGCCCTGCTTCACCTCTAGACCACCAGAAATATTGTAGAAGACCTGGGAAGTGGGGGGAGGTGGGGTAGATAACAGTTGGCCAAGACAGGGGAAGAATCACTCCTGTCCCGGCTCACCGCTGGACCATAAAGCGCTTAAGGGAAACCTACTGTGGGCATTTGAGGCAGGGTGCAGAGCTGGGCAGGGAGGGAAGGAAGGAAAGGAGAGAGGGAAGGACTGGAAGCAACGCAGGGCAATTTAATATAAACACACACACACACACCGGTTTATATTTGAGTGATTATTCCCCCCCTTTTTTTTGTGGGGTGGGGAAGGTTACCTCGGTTTATAATCAGATTGGTTTATATTTGAGTAAATATGGTACCAAACGCAGCCTAGGAAAATCAAATAAGCCTCTTTATACTGCTGTATATAATCACATAATATATGATCAGTTTTATTATACCCTAGTGAAGACGCATCAGATCCACATACCACAGCCCGGATGGTCCACAATCCACCGAAAGACTTGGTCTATCAAGGGCCATGAAGGAAAGACAAAAAGGATTCCCTGAGGCCACTTCTGCACCAGAGCGTCGAAATCCATGCTTCTGAGCTCAGATATTTCACTGAAGAAATGATCTGCTGTAGGCATGAGGTCAAAGCGGTGCCAATCCCAGCACTGCACAATGGCTCGGAATGTCGCTGGGGCTAGCAATTAGTTGCCCTGATCCAAGAGCTGTCTGCTGAGGAAGTCAGCCTGAACAATGTTGACTCCTGCCACATGCGCTGCTGAGAGCATCTGGAAGGGGCGTACCATCCACATAAAGAGAAGGCAGGCCTCCTGAGCCAGAAAGCTGCCTTTGGCACTTCTCTGGTAATTGACATAGGCTACTGACATTGAATTGCAGAGAAGACTGCCTGCTTGGCCCTCCACAGCCAGCCAAATGTCTCTGAACTCCAACCACTGAAATGGTGTCCAATATCCCTGAATGGGACGCCGAGTACAGTGGGCTCCCCAGCCCAGAAGGCTGGCATCTGTCAGCACCACGACCCAGGAGACAATCCACAGTGGTACACCCTTGCATAGTGACTGTGGGAGAAGCCACAAATCATGTTGGCCTAAGCTTCCAGAGTCCAGGGAAAACTGATCTGTAACGTACCCAGGTGCGGAACCTAGCAAGAAAGTAAGACATGCTGGAAAGGATTCATGTGCGCTCTTGCCCAAGGAGTCACATCCAAAGTGGCAGCCACGGATCCCAGGACCTGAAAATAGTCCTGATCCGAACGAACTGAAGCAGTGAAGAAATCTTTGAATGAAGAATCTGTGCGTGTGCGTGCCCCTGGGAGACAGATGTAGCCCAGAGCCGTGTTGAAAAGAACACCCAGTAATTCCAAGACAGCGTGAATGAGAGACTTTCTGTAATTCACAATCCTTTCTGTAATTCACAATCCAACCAAGGTCCTCCAGCACCTGGATCACCTGATCCACCGTGTTTCAACCCTCGGCCAACGAGGGAGCTCTGATTAGCCAGTTGCCCAAGACAGGGTGTACCTGTAGACCCATCTTACTTAAGTAACCCGCTACGACATCCATCACCTCGGTGAAGGTAAGAGGAGCAGTCGCTAGACTAAAGGGCAGAGTCAACAACTGGTAATTGTTGAGCAAAATGAGCTGGAAAGATCAGAATGTGCAAGTATGCCTCCATGAATCCAGAGAGGCAAGGAACCCTCTCGGGTCTACCGCCATTATGACATATTGCATTGTTTCCCTGTGAAAGCATGGAATCCTGAGAGCCTCATGAACATGCTGCCACTCCTGAATAGGCCTTCAACTGTCGGAGCCATTCATTGGCACAATAAAATATGTGAAGGATCTGCCAGTCTGAAAGGTTGGGCGGCACCCGCTCTAGAGCTTGAGTATCCAGCAAGCACTGTACAGTAGCCTGCACTAGGAGCACCTTGTCCAGGTGCTCTGCAGGAGAATCCACTAACCAGTCGGTCAGAGGCCAGGCAAAGTCCAATTAGAGCTCAACCAAATAAAGTCCAGATCCCACTGGTCAGACGAAATGCAAACCCAAATACCCAAGCTGGCAGGAACGCCGACAGCCTGTCCCTATCTGTAGAAGGGTTCCCTCATACTGGCGTATTGTACCTTCTTGGCAGGAGGTGCAAGACAGGAGCCAGATGGCTGGGCATGTCTGTAGCCGGAATACTGCTGACGGGAGCTCTGGTCCGAGATGTTGTACTGGAATACGAGTGATAATGCTTGAAGCCATGAAAATTAGAGCAAGCAGATCCCCTAGACCAGTGATCTCAAACTCGTGGCACGGGGGCCACATGCGGCCTGCCAGATACTATTTTGAGACCCTCGTTATATTTATCATAATCACAAAAGTAAAATAAAACAGTTTCTTGATCATATGTCTCTTTAGCTATAAATTACAATATTATTATTAAGACTTAGCCAAAAGGAAAGATTTATAAACTATAAAGAGTTTTACCAATGCAAAATTGTCATTTCTTTAATAAGACATTAACTATTTTTTCTGAGGCCCTCTCCAAGTACCTACAAATCCAAAATGTGGCTCTGCAAAGGGTTTGAGTTTGAGACCACTGCCCTAGAGGGTCTGGGTCTGCTATTAGGCAGAGGCTTAGGGCGACAGACCACCACAGAATCCAAGAGGATGACCAGGACCTTTCCAAAACAACTGCCCTGAAAGGGAAGTCTCGCTAAAGTATTTATTTATTTATATACCACTTATAGCCTAAGTAATTTACATTCAGTATTCAAGGATTATTCCCTATCTGTCCTGGTGGGCTCACACTATCTAATGTACCTGGGGCAATGGGGGATTAAGTGACTTGCCCAAGGTCACAAGAAGCAGCATGGGATTTGAACCCACAACCATTATCTAATCCAGAGCATGCTGTGGGCAGAAATGGAGAACACCAAAACCCGTATAAGGCATATAAAGCATCAGTCAAAAGAAGTTGGAGGAGGAGAATCTACAGCTTCACTCTCCAGGGTGCGCAAGCGAGACAGACAGGCACGTTTGATAAAAGACGCCCCAAAGCAGCTGCATCAAAAGCTTCTGGAGGACTACGTCCACACAGCGGTCCTGCATAACTAAGGTGTTTACAGTTATGCAGGAACGCTGTGTGGATGTACTCCTCCAGAAGCTTTTGATGCAGCTGCTTTGGGCTTTCAGGCTGCTTTGGGGCGTCTTTCCCTGGGAAGAGAGGTGAAGTTAGGCACCTGCAAAACCAACAAATCCACTCTAGGCTGATCCAGAACCTGCAGGCACTCCAGTGCCAGAGGATACAACGAGACATGGCCCTCGCTAACAAAAGAGCACGTTCCGGAGAATCACATTGCTCCGATATTAAATTGCCCATATCAGGGTGCCAGGGAAAGGTGGAAGACTGCGAGCAAACACCACAAAGCCAGGAGGAAGAAGAGGAGAGAGCCGGCTGAGTGACCAAATGCAGTTCCTGCAAAAACTCAGAAAAAAGATCCAGCAAAGCCGCAGACTGAAATAAGCACAGACCTGTGGGATTGTCCCCAAGTCCTAGAGCCCTTGAAAAATCTGAAGGTCCAGCAAACAGTTCCTTGTCCATGGTCCTTAGAAGCACTGCACCTTGAAATAAGGGGGGTCAGCAAGCTGGTCAGCAGTAAAAGGATTAGGAACAGGCAGACTAAGAAAAGCGGCTGACAGACAAGGACATGTCCATAGAAGCAACGCCACAGAGCCGCAGTGGATGCAGGATGGGGCTGCGCAGGGAAAGAATGCCTGCTTTGAAATATATTTTCCCCACAACTGTTTCAGAAACTCTTGAGAATGTCTCCGGCTCCTGGGGCACAGTCACCCTCGGATACCTTAACCATGCATTCCGTAGACTGCGGAGGGACCGCTGTGCCAAGTCCTCCAAATAAAGAAGACTGTCCCACTGGGCTAGTCGAGCTTTTTGACACCTTCCTGACTAGGGGAGAGACTAAGCTTTGCACTGCCGCACCACATGGCATGTGACGCAAGAATGCTCCTGAAGCGCATAATTTATGCAATCCTAGCAAGAATTCACAGTAAGAGAGTCTAAGGACTCTATCCCAATAAGATTTGAGGCAGTTTTGGAAAAGCAAGGAGCTTTGGGAAAAAAAAAAAAAGACTGCTAAAAATCCAAGATGGCAGCTGCCATGAAATTCGCACCAAAATCGCAATATTTTTTCACACTTTGGAAAGTAAAAAAAAAAAAAAAAACCCCAGCAATTTTAGGATTTTTCAGGTTAGGGAACACAGGGGGACATGCAGAAACCTTGAAAACTCCACTTTTCAAACCTCATCCGATTCACCTCATAGCCTTTACTCACTGTGCCCAGTTTGTGGAGCTGTGCTGCAGCCTGCCTCAGCTCTCTTACAGTAGCTGGATCACAGAATCACTGCTTCATGCTGGGAATGTCTCTGCAATGCTGATCTTCTAGCTGCCAGTCAGACTTTATGCCTGACTGCACCTCCACCCCTGCGGACCAACAGATGCACACCGGAACGGGCAGAGGTGAAGACACAGCCAAGCCTCCTAAGGGTGCCTAACAACCTGCACTCGACCCCTGCTTAACAATAGGCAAGACAACCTCAGGGACGGCCATGAGCACCAAAGAAAACTAAGCAGGCTGGCAAACAGGTAGTAGTAAAATATCTTTATTGTATGGATGATCTTTTTCTTGTGTATGCTAAATTTGTATTTTCTTGTAAAATTTATCTGAATTGCAAATTTAAAAAAAGAGATTTGTATGGATAATAGCAACAAACTTCATCTTACCTCAGCTTGTGAGCAACTTCTTAGAAGATCCTTCTGCATTTCTTTCACACTGTTTAGACAAGAATCAAACAGGTACTCCAGACCTGAGCCCATTCCATCATAAATAGCAAACCTCATTTGTTTCTACAAGAAAAAAAAAAACAGGACGGAACATATTGACATTAATACATTTGCTAACTTTGTTTCAGCTTCCGATTCTTTCTAATTGCTAGCATTTTTGTATGCATTCTGTATAAATGAGCAATTGGAAAAAGCACAGTTACTTACCGTAACAGGTGTTATCCAGGGACAGCAGGCAGATATTCTTAACGTATGGGTGACGTCACCGATGGAGCCCCGGTATGGACCTTTTTAACTAGAAAGTTCTAGTTGGCCGCACCGCGCATGCGTGAGTGCCTTCCCGCCCGACGGAGGAGTGCGTGGTCCCCAGTTAAGATAAGCCAGCTAAGAAGCCAACCCGGGGAGGAGGGTGGGACGTAAGAATATCTGCCTGCTGTCCCTGGATAACACCTGTTACGGTAAGTAACTGTGCTTTATCCCAGGACAAGCAGGCAGCATATTCTTAACGTATGGGTGACCTCCAAGCTAACAGAGAGGGAGGAGGGATGGTTGGCCATTAGGAAAATAAATTTTGTAACACAGATTGGCCGAAGAGTCCATCCCGTCTGGAGAAGGCATCCAGACAGTAGTGAGTAGTGAACGTGTGAACTGAGGACCAAGTGGCAGCCTTGCAGATTTCCTCGATAGGTGTGGAGCGGAGGAAAGCCACAGAAGCAGTCATGGCTCTGACTCTGTGGGCCGTGACAACACCTTCCAGTGAGAGACCGGCCCGAGCATAACAGAACGCAATGCAGGCAGCAAGCCAGTTGGAAAGCGTCCGTTTAGAGACAGGACGATCTAGACGGTTAGGATCGAAGGTCAGAAAGAGCTGAGGAGACGAGCGGTGAGCCCTGGTACGATCCAGGTAGTATGCAAGGACACGCTTACAATCCAGCGAATGTAACGCCTGTTCCCCAGGATGGGAATGGGGCTTAGGGAAGAAAACAGGCAATACAATGGACTGGTTGAGGTGGAAGTCCGAGACCACCTTAGGCAAAAATTTAGGATGGGTACGCAGAACCACCTTGTCATGGTGAAAAACAGTGAAAGGTGGGTCGGCAACCAGTGCATGCAGCTCACTAACCCACCTGGCAGAGGTGATGGCAATGAGGAAGAGCACCTTCCAAGTAAGAAATTTGAGTGAAGTTGTGGCAAGAGGCTCAAATGGAGGTTTCATGAGGGCTGAGAGAACCACATTCAGGTCCCAGACGACTGGAGGAGACTTCAGAGGTGGTTTGACATTGAAGAGGCCTCTCATGAACCGGGAAACCAGGGGATGAGCCGTAAGAGGTTTTCCGAGGATAGGCTCATGAAACGTAGTGATGGCACTGAGGTGGACTCTGATTGAGGTCGACTTGAGGCCAGCGTCGGAGAGAGAGAGCAAATAGTCCAGTACAGTTTCCACCGCCAGTGAGGTGGGATTGTGATGATGAAGGAGACACCAAGAGGAGAACCGGGTCCACTTCTGATGGTAACATTGGAGGGTGGCCGGTTTCCTGGAAGCATCCAAAATACGACGGACGGGCTGAGACATATTCTCTGGAGAGGTCAGCCCGAAAGAAACCAAGCTGTTAGGTGGAGCGAGGACAGATTGGGATGTAGTAGAGACTGATGCTGCTGTGTAAGTAGAGTAGGAAACACAGGAAGAGGAATGGGCTCCCTGGAGTTGAGCTGAAGCAGGAGGGAGAACCAGTGTTGACGAGGCCACCGAGGGGCGATGAGGATCATGGTGGCTCTGTCCCTGCGGAGTTTGAAGAGCGTCCGCAACATCAGAGGTAGGGGAGGAAAGGCATAGAGGAATCGATCCGTCCAGTCGAGCAGGAATGCATCCGGGGCCAGACGATGAGGAGAGAAGAGTCTGGAACAGAACTGGGGCAGCTGATGGTTGTGAGGAGCTGCAAAGAGGTCCACCTGAGGAGTGCCCCAGAGAGCAAAGATGGAGTGGAGTGTGGGAGGATCCAGGGTCCACTCGTGAGGTTGAAGGATGCGGCTGAGATTGTCGGCCAGGGAGTTCTGTTCGCCCTGGATATAGACAGCCTTGAGGAAGAGACTGTGGGCCGTGGCCCAGGTCCAGATGCGGATGGCCTCCTGACAGAGGAGGGGAGATCCGGTGCCGCCTTGCTTGTTTATGTAGTATATGGCGACTTGGTTGTCTGTGCACAGGAGAAGAACCTGAGGGTAGAGAAGGTGCTGGAAGGCCTTGAGAGCATAGAACATGGCCCTGAGTTCGAGGAAGTTGATGTGATGTTGACGCTCCTGAGGGGTCCAGAGTCCCTGGGTGTGAAGATCTCCCAGGTGAGCGCCGCATGCATAGGGGGAGGCATCTGTGGTTATGATCGTGGAGTGAGAGGGTAGATGAAAGAGTAGACCCCTGGAAAGATTGGAGGAGTTCAACCACCATTGAAGAGATTGCCGAAGAGACGATGTCACAGAGATGGGATGAGAAAGAGGATCGGTGGTCTGTGACCATTGGTTGGCTAGAGTCCACTGAGGTGTCCTGAGGTGGAGTCGCGCCAGAGGAAGTACATGGACCGTCGAGGCCATGTGGCCCAGGAGGATCATCATCTGCCGAGCTGGAATGGAGTGATGAAGGAGCACCTGACGGCAGAGGTGGAGCAGAGTTCGATGGCGGTCGGAGGGGAGAAATGCCCTCATTAGAGTGGTGTCGAGAACTGCTCCAATGAACTGAAGTCGCTGTGTGGGAAGCAGATGCGACTTGGGGTAGTTGATCTCGAAACCCAAGAGATGGAGGAACGAGATGGTGTGATGAGTGGCTTGAAGTACAAGCGGAGACGTAGGTGCTTTCACCAGCCAATCGTCCAAGTAGGGGAACACCTGAAGGTCGTGAGACCTGAGGAAGGCCGCCACCACAATAAGGCACTTGGTGAACACTCTGGGCGATGATGCGAGGCCAAAGGGTAGCACTTTGTACTGATAGTGATGGTGCTGTATCTGGAACCGTAGGTAGTGACATGAAGTCGGATGGATTGGAATGCGAGTGTAGGCCTCCTTGAGGTCTAGGGAGCATAGCCAGTCGTGGTGGGAGAGAAGAGGGTAAAGCGTGGCTAGGGAGAGCATTCTGAACTTCTCTTTGACTAGACACTTGTTGAGGTCCCTGAGATCGAGGATGGGACGAAGGTCTCCTGTTTTTTTGGGGACCAGGAAGTAGCGGGAGTAGAATCCCTGACCCCTTTGGTACGGAGGTACCTCTTCGATGGCATTGAGGAGAAGGAGTGATTGGACCTCCCTCAGGAGGAGGGGGGTTTGGGAGGAGTGAGAAGCAGACTCTACGGGAGGATGGTCTGGTGGAAGAGTCTGGAAGTTGAGAGAGTAGCCGTGACGAATGATGTTGAGGACCCACTGGTCCGAAGTGATGACCTCCCAACGGCTGAGGAAAAGCTGAAGACGTCCTCCGATAGGTTGAGGTAGAGGCAGCGATGGTGGGAGAATGGCTATGCTCTGGAGAAAAGAGTCAAAAGGGTTGAGACGGCTTAGATGAAGGAGGAGGTTTGGCAGGTTGAGTCTGTGGGTGAGCCTGAGTCTGATGTTGGTGGCGAGGACAACGAGACTGTTGTTGAGGCGGATTGAGAGGTCTGGCCGAGAACCTACACTGGTAAGAAGACTGTTGTCTGTAGGGACGAGCAGGTGGAATTTTCTTTTTAGGTTTGATCAGAGTGTCCCACCTGGTCTCATGTGTTGAGAGTTTCTGGGTTGTTGAGTCCAGGGACTCTCCGAAGAGTTCATCGCCCAGACAAGGTGCGTTAGCCAGGCGGTCCTGGTGGTTAATGTCTAGGTCAGAGACTCTCAGCCATGCCAAACGGCGCATGGCCACCGCCATGGCAGAGGCGCGAGAGGTCAGCTCAAATGAGTCGTAGATGGAGCGAACCATAAATTTCCTGAGTTGGAGGAGGCTGGAAATTTGTTGCTGGAACAGAGGGACCTTATGTTCAGGAAGATATTTCTGTAAGGAGGAGAGCTGTTGCACCAGAAGCTTCATGTAGAAGGAGAAGTGGAAGGTGTAGTTGTTGGCTCTATTGGCTAGCATGGAATTTTGGAAAAGGCGCTTACCAAATTTATCCATTGTTTTTCCCTCTCTGCCTTGAGGGGTGGAGGCATATACACTGGAACCCTGAGATTTTTTCAAAGTAGATTCCACCAGGAGGGACTCGTGGGGCAATTGGGATAACCCGGTACAAGCTATCCAATTTACGAGGGGCTCCGGGAACAGTGAGGGGAGTCTCCCAGTTCTTATAGAAAGTTTCCCGTAAGATGTCGTGGACGGGCAACTTTAGAAATTCCTTGGGAGGTTGCTCAAAGTCTAGGGCATCGAGGAAAGCCTGAGACTTCTTAGAGTCGGACTCTAAGGGGATGGAAAGAGCTGCTGACATTTCCCTAAAGAATTTAGAGAAAGAGGATTGCTCTGGTTTGGAGGCGGTGTCGGTCATGGAGGGTTCTTCGTCGGTTGACGAAGCGTCCTCTTCGGTACCTTGAGGGGAGTCTTCCCACAAGTCTGGGTCCCTAACGTCGGGGTGCGTACGTTTGGACATCGGCGTGGAGGGCTCGGCATGGCGGGTCTTTGAGAGAGATTTGCCTGAGCGCACCGAAGCGGTACCGGGTGAGGAAGACCGATGTCGTTCCTGGGACCGGACAGGGTCGGCAGTAGCACGGGTATGCACCGTAGGTGTTTCGGCCAAGAGCACCGGCATGGAGGTATTAGTCGGTACCGAGGGGGTCGACACCGATGGGACAGTGCGAGGCTCGGACCGGTCCTGTACCGGAAGGTGCGGTGCTAGCAACGCTGGCAACAGTTGTTGGAGTTGTTGTTGCAGCTGCTCCTGTAACTGTGTTTGGAGTATGGCTGCGATGCGGTCATCCAGGGGAGGCACCGGTACCACTTTTTTCTTCTTCGGTACAATAGGTGCCGCTCTACGCTCCGGCGATGAGGAGGCCGATGATGAGGCACTCACCGAGATCGGAGCGGAGCGTTTGCGGGGCCGGTGCGGCGCCGGAATGGCCGGTGTAGCAACCGTGGCAGGAGGGCACTCGAGGGAAGTGGAAGGCTTCTTAGCCGGCTTACCTGGGCCCAACGACCCCGAGGAAGGGTCCGGTGGTGTCGACGTCGTCGGTGCCGACTTTTGGGGTGCCGTCGACGTCGCGGCAGGTTCCATGGCAGATCCGGTACCAAACAAAATATTTTGCTGGATCTGCCTATTTTTCAAAGTGCGCTTTTTAAGCGTAGCACAGCGGGTGCAGGTGTCAGCCCGATGTTCTGGACCCAGGCACTGGAGGTACCAATTGTGCGGGTCTGTGAGAGAGATCGGGCGTGCACACCGCTGGCACTTCTTAAAACCCGGTTGAGGGGGCATGAAGGGAAACACGGCCTCCGCAAAATCAAAGCCGGAGGCCTGTATGGTGACAACAGGCCCCGCCGGGGCCGGCTCGAAAAAATAAAGAAAACTCGACGAGTTTTTTTTTTTTTTTTTTTTTTTAAGGAAAAATAAAGTAATTCAAAGGGAAAAAAGGAAGAAATTCGGAAAAAATACGCGAGCGGGAAGGCAAACTAATGATTTCAACGGCCGTTGAAAAACATGCGACTTCTTCGCTCCGCGGAAATGAAGAAACTGGGGACCACGCACTCCTCCGTCGGGCGGGAAGGCACTCGCGCATGCGCGGTGCGGCCAACTAGAACTTTCTAGTTAAAAAGGTCCGTACCGGGGCTCCGTCGGTGACGTCACCCATACGTTAAGAATATGCTGCCTGCTTGTCCTGGGATAATAGACAATATGGTATAGAGAAATGGTTGTATATAAATGCTCACAAATTAAATCAACAAACCATATGGGTTACGTGGATATTAGAATTCAGATGCTAGTTCTCATACACTAGAGCAGGAATGTCAAAGTCCCTCCTCGAGGGCCACAATCCAGTCGGGTTTTCAGGATTTCCCCAATGAATATGCATGAGATCTATTTGCATGCACTGCTTTCAATGCATATTCATTGGGGAAATCCTGAAAACCCGACTGGATTGCGGCCCTCGAGGAGGGACTTTGACACCCCTGCACTAGAGAAAGGGAATAGGTGCTAGCACTATCCATATTTTTCTGTACAGAGATACAAATATATACACACTAGTTTCCTTGCTTCAGACTTTTGGAGATAAGCAATATTCTTCTACGCAAATACTGATGCATCTTATTTTGACAGCAAATTAAAGCATGTTCTATGAGCAGCTTTTTAGTTAATATTGGGGTATGGTCTACCAATATATTTTCCATACTTTCAAAAAGACTAAAGTAATTTATAAAGATAAAACATTACGTAAACAAAGATTGAAATTAAATGTAAACTGAGGTTCCTGCTAGGGAGGATGTGTTTTATTGCAGGTTTACTGTTTTATATTTGTGCTATTTTATGGTATGCTTTGTAAATCCAGGTGAGCGACATTAATTTGATTTAATAAATTTACAAATTTAACTATAATCTTGTTTTCTTTCTTATGGCTGTTTAGTATTATGCAGTTGGAAGTGGATACAAAGAAAAATAAGATTTATAACGAGGCTAATGATTTAAACTTGTGCCGACCTCATTTTTGAAGTCCTCTTAGGTTTCAATTTAAAAAAAAATCACAAATTGATTTTGAATCAAATCATCTGTCAAAACCACTAACACATAATTTCATCCAAGATGGAAAATAAAAGCTAAACCTCTGTGGTTGGGAATAGCCATTCCTCTTCCCAACCTCCAAGCAAAGTAATTTTATTTTTAGACTTCTCTTGTGGTCCAAATGTTCAGAGTAACAAGTGTGCAAAGTTTCAGCTTCTTACCTAATCTAGAATTTAGTTGAATTTAGATTACTTATGTGTACAGAGAGAGAGAGAGAGATGCATACGTACCAGCAACGTCAAAAAGGGCAGCATACTCCTAACTATATGCTCTTGTTGTGAAGACAAATGGCCAAGTACCCTTAACTACTCTGGAAAAAGATATCCCCCGCATTTCTTTCTCTGTAGCAATTACAATATATCCTACCCTCATATAGCACACATTTTTAAAACACCCTCCAAGTTCCATGTTTTAGGCAGTTTGCACCTTATTGCAAGCAGAGCTCACCATTAGGGTCTGCCAGCTGTTCCTCTCTATTTGTACTAGAGAATGACACAGGGAAAAAAATCTGCCCCCGTCACTGCACCATCCTCTGCACTGCCCCGTCACCGCTGTTCCCTTCACCTCCCCGTCACCGTAATCCCTTTCACTGCCCCGTCACCGCCACCCCATTCACAGCCCCGTCACCATCCCCGCAGCATCCATATAAGCCTCAGTACTGCGAAACACCATGAAGACAGAAGAGAGTCCTGCCACTACTACTACTGCACTGAGAATCTGTTTCAGTGCCTCTGCCCTGTAGTAAAAACAGAATATAAAATAAATCAATTGACTTGTCCTCCCTTGCAATGACGTGTCCCCCATGTTCACCTATAGCTCTAATCAGATCAATTGTACACACTAAAAATGCAGGAGGATCTGGAACGTGAGTGCAGGCAGGCAGTGATACAAAAACAGACACCCGACCGATTGCAGCGTTCCGCCATCTCCCCTCCCTCCACCTCACCTTAGATGTAGAGTATGCCGGCTTTCTTTTTCGCCCAGCCACACGCGCGGCTGCTCTTTGTTCAATATTCTCCTCTGACGCAACCGGAAACAGGAAGTTGCAAGAGAGGAGAAAATTGAACAACTCAAACAGCTGCGCGTGCGCGGCTTTTTGAACGCTTGCGGCTGGGCGAAAAAGAAAGCCGGTATGCTCTACATCAGCGTTTTTCAACCTTTTTACACCCTTGGACCGGCAGAAATAAAATAATTATTTTGTGGACCGGCAAACTACTAGGACTAAAATTTTAAAACCCTGTTTCCGCCCCATCTCTGCAAGCTCAGTCACCTCAGTAACTATAGAAAAATAGACAAATATAGTGCAAAATATAGACAGCAGATATAACTTCTCAAAACTGACACATTTTAATCACTAAATTGAAAATAAAATCATTTTTCCTACCTTTACTGTCTGGTGATTGATTTCATGAGTCTCTGGTTGCGTTTCCTTCTGTCTGTGTATCCTTTCTTTCTTTCTGCACTCTGGCCCAAGAATTGTCCCTTTCTATTCCCTCCCTCTTTCCTTCCTATGTCCTTAGTGCCCCCGGTGCCTCCTTCCCATGTCTTTAGTGCCCCCGGTGCCTCCTTCCCATGTCTTTAGTGCCCCCAGTGCCTCCTTCCCATTTCTTTAGTGCCCCCATTGCCTCCTTCCCATGTCCTTAGTGCCCCCAGTGCCTCCTTCCCATGTCCTTAGTGCCCCTTCCTGTCTTTAGTGCCCCCAGTGCCTCCTTCCCATGTCCTTAGTGCCCCTTCCTGTCTTTAGTGCCCCCAGTGCCTCCTTCCCATGTCTTTAGTGCCCCAGTACCTCTTCCCATGTCCTTAGTGCCCCTTTCTGTCTTTAGTGCCCCCAGTGCCTCCTTCCCATGTCCTTAGTGCCCCTTCCTGTCTTTAGTGCCCCCAGTGCCTCCTTCCCATGTCCTTAGTGCCCCTTCCTGTCTTTAGTGCCCCAGTGCCTCCTTCCCATGTCTTTAGTGCCCCAGTACCTCTTCCCATGTCCTTAGTGCCCCTTTGTCTTTAGTGCCCCCAGTGCCTCCTTCCCATGTCCTTAGTGCCCCTTCCTGTCTTTAGTGCCCCCAGTGCCTCCTTCCCATGTCTTTAGTGCCCCAGTGCCTCCTTCCCATGTCTTTAGTGCCCCAGTGCCTCCTTCCCATATCCTTAGTGCCCCTTCCTGTCTTTAGTGCCCCCAGTGCCTCCTTCCCATGTCTTTAGTGCCCCAGTGCCTCCTTCCCATATCCTTAGTGCCCTTTCCTGTCTTTAGTGCCCCCAGTGCCTCCTTCCCATGTCTTTAGTGCCCCTTTGTCTTTAGTGCCCCCAGTGCCTCCTTCCCATGTCTTTAGTGCCCCCACTGCCTCCTCCCCATGTCTTTAGTGCCCCAGTGCCTCCTTCTCATGTCTTTAGTGCCCCTGTCTTTAGTGCCCCCTTCCCATGTCCTTAGTGCCCCTTCCTGTCTTTAGTGCCCCCAGTGCCTCCTCCCCATGTCTTTAGTGCCCCAGTGCCTCCTTCTCATGTCTTTAGTGCCCCTGTCTTTAGTGCCCCCAGTGCCTCCTTCCCATGTCCTTAGTGCCCCTTCCTGTCTTTAGTGCCCCCAGTGCCTCCTTCCCATGTCCTTAGTGCCCCTTTCTGTCTTTAGTGCCCCCAGTGCCTCCTTCCCATGTCCTTAGTGCCCCTTTCTGTCTTTAGTGCCCCCAGTGCCTCCTTCCCATGTCCTTAGTGCCCCTTCCTGTCTTTAGTGCCCCCAGTGTCTCCTTCCCATGTCTTTAGTGCCCCAGTACCTCTTCCCATGTCCTTAGTGCCCCTTTCTGTCTTTAGTGCCCCCAGTGCCTCCTTCCCATGTCTTTAGTGCCCCTAGTGCCTCCTTCCTAAGTCCCTCTCACTGCCTTTCACACTTTGTCCCAGTCCCACCCCCACCCCCACCCCCACAGCCTGCCTGCCTGTCTACCTTTCTCCCTCCCTAGCCAAAGCCAGCCTGCTGCCTCCCTGCCGTTCAAAAAAAAAAAAAGCCTCCCTCCTTTTCCTCTTCTCTTATCGCCATGCTGCAGCTGCTAAAGCCGGAAGTCTTCTTTCCGACTCAATTCTGAAGTCGGAGAGAACGTTCTGGGACAGCCAGGCAGCGATTGGCTGGCTCAGAATGTCCTCTCCGACGTCAGAATTGACGTCTGAAAGACTTCCTGTCGGCTGCCGCTTTACCAACTGAGAGCAGGGGAAAAGGAGAGGCATTTTTTTTTTTTTTCATGCGGACCGGCAGAAATTCAACCGGCGATTGAGGGAACAGTGCTCTTCATCAAAGGTGAGGTGGAGGGAGGGAGATGGCCGGATGAGGATCGCGCGATCCTTGGTTGCCTCACTGCGGAGACAAATCCATTCACCGCTCCACAGGGCGTTGAATGGCCTTGTCCCCGTACCTGCAGAGGCCACTATTTTTTTCTTCCCCGTTTCGGCGGGTTATCCGCGGCTAAACGTGGCTAGCCACGGGCAACCACCACTGTGTCATTCTCTAATTTGTACCTTTAGGCTCTTGGTATCTCCTACGCCGTCTTCTGAGAGGTGCAGCTCACTTCCTGTACATGTGGCCAGATGCCCCACATCTCTTATTGCTCGTTCCACTGCTTGGAGTGCTTTGTCTCGGGCCTCTGTGACCATAGATGAGATGTCTGAAGAGCAGCCCTGAAACAAGTATATATGCCAATAAGACCTTTAAAATTATTTCAGCAGTTTGTGAAGTAAAAATCAAACTGCTCAAACATCTAAAATCACAAACATTTTGCCTCAACTAAGACTTCCTTGTGTCTCTTCCCCTCTATCTCCTACCCTTGCTTAACTTTTAAATTGATCTTAGTATTGTAAACAAATAGATATTAATTTGATGGACAGTATATGGTGCCAAAATACGGGACATCACCACCAGTCTAGGGAAATTACTTACACCTCATGACCATTTTCCTATGCTTCTTATCCATATAGGTACGAATGACACTGCCAGGAATACCCCAGAAACCATCGCCAGAGACTTCGGAGCCTTGGGTGAGAGGCTGAAGCAGACAAGTGCGCAGGTAGTCTTCTCATCAATCCTACCAGTTAGAGGCAAGGGAAGAGCCAGAGATGAATGCATCCTGAGAACGAACGAATGGCTACGAGGATGGTGTCGAGATATGAACTTCGGATTCCTGGATCATAGAGAGGCGCTGCAAGGACTACAGGGACTAGACGGACTCCATTTAACCAGCAGAGGTAAGAACATCTTCGGACACCGACTAGCCCGCCTACTTCGCAGGGCTTTAAACTAGGTAAGTTGGGGGAGGGGACCTACTCATATACTGGGGTGGAAAGGAACTATCCTGATGGGACGAGTCGACACTCAGATTCCGAGGTAAGGACCCAATATGCAAACAGTTCTCTTGGAGCCACACAGACTCGGTCAGGAATAGCCTTACAGGGACTCAGCAAACACAAAGTGTGGAGGGCCATGTATGTTAATGCACACAGTTTAGGCAATAAAATTCTAGAACTAGAAACTGAAATAAGGGATGCCAACCTGGACGTGGTGGCAATATCCGAGACTTGGTTCACTGACGCACATGGGTGGGATATGGCTATACCGGGGTACAATCTACTTCGTCAGGACAGAGAGGGCAGGTTAGGTGGAGGGGTAGCACTATACATTAAAGAAGACATCAAAACTACCAGGATCACTGATGTCAAGTATACCGGGGAGTCCCTCTGGGTTAACCTGGCACGAGGTAGTAAAAAATGCCTGTATCTTGGTGTGGTATACAGACCTCCAAGACAACCGGAAAACATGGACGCAGAATTAATTGAAGACATAGAGAATATAACTCTACGGGGTGACACTGTGCTGCTAGGGGACTTCAACATGCCTGACGCAGACTGGAACACATTTTCAGCAGCAACCAGCAGCAGCAGGAGGCTTCTGGACTCCATAAAAGGAGTACATCTCAGACAGATGGTAACGGAGCCCACTAGGGCCCAGACAATCCTAGACCTGGTACTCACAAACGGGGAAAGCATCTCAGAGGTCTCGGTAGGAGATACGCTAGCCTCCAGCGACCATAACATGGTATGGTTCAACATTGGGAAAGGATCACCTAAATCAATTACAAAAACAAAGGTGCTCAACTTTCGGGGCGCCGACTTTGCACGTATGGGAGATCACGTTCATCAGACGCTACAGGACCAAGCAGAGACCGGCAATGTGGAAACTATGTGGTCGTACCTGAAATCATCCATACACGAAGCAACTAATCGCTACATAAAATCAGTAGATAAACGGCAAAGAAACAACAAACCCCAATGGCTCACTGAAGAGATCTCACTCCTCATTAAGGAGAAGAAAAAAGCAATTCTTTCCTACAAACGCACCCAGAGAAGAGAAACTAAAGTAGAATATAAGACCAGATCTGCAGCGGTCAAAACAGCAGTTAGGGAGGCCAAACGTCGAGTGGAAGAAACTCTGGCAAAAAACATTAAAAAAGGGGACAAATCCTTCTTTAGGTATATCAGCGATAGGAAAAGGAACACAGACGGTATAGTACGCCTTAGACAACCGGACGGAAACTACGCGGTGGCGGATTCAGAAAAAGCAGAACTACTAAATGAATATTTCTGCTCAGTCTTCACCTGTGAAGCACCGGGACACGGACCACAGTTGATGATAATACAAGACGTGGATGACCCGTTTCAGAATTTTGAGTTCACTCCTGGGGACGTCTACAACGAACTGGCAAGGCTAAAGTTAAACAAGGCCATGGGACCGGACAATTTACACCCAAGAGTGCTCAGAGAATTGAGAGATGTCCTGGCAGAACCGTTGGCGGTGCTCTTCAATCTCTCACTAAGTACGGGGAAAGTTCCGTTGGACTGGAAAACAGCCAACGTCGTTCCTCTACATAAAAAGGGTTGCAAGGCTGAGGCTGCGAACTATAGACCGGTAAGCCTCACCTCAATAGTGTGCAAACTCATGGAAACACTAATTAAGTATAAATTAGATACGATCCTGAACGAGGGAAATCTCCGGGATCCCAGCCAACATGGATTCACCAAGGGTAGGTCATGCCAGTCCAATCTAATAAGCTTCTTTGACTGGGTAACAAGAAGACTAGACTCAGGAGAGTCCTTGGACGTCGTGTACCTGGACTTCAGCAAAGCGTTTGACAGCGTCCCACACCGCAGGCTGCTGAACAAGATGAAATCTATGGGATTAGGAGAGACTCTAACTGCATGGGTTAAAGATTGGCTTAGTGGCAGACTTCAGAGGGTGGTGGTCAACGGTACCCTTTCTAAAATGTCGGAGATGACCAGCAGAGTGCCACAGGGTTCGGTCCTGGGCCCACTCCTCTTCAACATATTCATTAGGGATCTGACTCAAGGGCTCCAAGGCAAGGTAACCTTATTCGCTGATGACGCCAAACTATGCAATGTAGTAAACGGCTATAATCTTCAGGATGCTATGGAGCAAGACCTGCGTACTTTAGAAAGTTGGTCCTTGATCTGGCAGCTGGGCTTCCAACGCCAAGAAATGTAAGGTCATGCATCTCGGCAACGGAAATCCTTGCAGAACTTACACCCTGAATGGAGAAACTTTAGCCAGGACTACGGCAGAACGAGACTTAGGAGTAATCATCAGTGCTGACATGAAAGCAGCCACTCAAGTGGAGAAGGCTTCATCTAAAGCACGGCAAATGATAGGTTGTATCAAGAGAAGCTTCGTCAACAGGAAACCTGAAGTCATGATGCCACTGTACAGAGCCATGGCGAGACCGCATCTGGAATACTGTGTTCAATTCTGGAGGCCACATTACCGTAAGGATGTGCTCAGAGTTGAATCGGTTCAGCGGATGGCCACCAGGATGGTCTCGGGGCTAAAGGGTCTCCCGTACGAAGAAAGACTGAGCAAATTGCAGCTCTACACTCTCGAGGAGCGTAGGGAGAGGGGAGACATGATTGAGACATTTAAGTACATCACGGGACGGGTAGAGGTGGAAGATGATATCTTTCTTCTCAGGGGACCCTCGACCACAAGAGGACATCCGCTCAAGCTCAGGGGAGGGAAGTTTCGTGGAGACACCAGGAAATACTTCTTCACGGAGAGAGTGATTGAGCATTGGAACGAGCTTCCAGTGCAGGTGGTCGAGGCACGCAGCATCTCAGACTTCAAGAACAAATGGGATACCTATGTGGGATCCCTACGAGGTCATGCCAAGGGATGGGGTCACTAGGACTGAATGAGCGGGTAAGTAGAGTGACAGTATAATTACAATTATTCTTTAGGGGGTCAGTAGACTTAAGAGGGTAGGTAAATAGTGTGGGCAGACTTGATGGGCTATGGCCCTTATCTGCCGTCATCTTTCTATGTTTCTATATCAAAAGTTGAATGGACAGTATATCAAAGTTGAAATATGTTTCTAAAGAGCAATGATAGGAGTGCCAGAATGCACAAAGGTGGTCAAAAAGGCTGCATGGCAAACACAAAATACTTTGATGATTTGCTCCAATAAAGTGACCTGATGCACTTGAAGTACCCATGGTGTGATCTCAATGGCATATGAAGATACAGAGTGGCAGCATAGTGCAGTTCACAGAATATAACAGTTGGGATAATAAAGTGTTCTGGGTTTGCCATGCTACCATTCTTGACCTCCTTTGCACATTGGTAGAATTTGAGCCTCCTCTTTACTCCAATGCAAATATTTCTGACTGACATGCTAGCTGCTTAGGCTTACGGGATGTGCTTGAATATAAGCCTAGTTAGCTTAACCATCTGAGCAAATGTGTAAACAGGGAGAACCAAGTTTATTTAGTTTGGAATTTATGTACTCACCTTTCAAAACCCATACCCAAGGCAATGTATAAGTGGACAGGCCCACAGCCCAATGCTTCTTAACTCAGCCCTAAGGCACACCCAGCCAGGATATCCACAATGAATATGCATGAAATATTAGCATACTGAAGCAATAGTGTATGCAACCCTCTCTCATGCATATTCATTGTGAAAATCCTGAAAACCGTGACTGGGTGAGCTTGCCCCCTGGACTGGGTTGAGAAGCACAACCCTACCCTATAGGTCTTACTATCTAAGTTGGTACCTGGGGTAATAGGGGACAAAATGGCTTGCCCAAGGTCACAAAAAGCAATATCTGTAAATGGTATCGTTTGTTTTCCTTAAGGATTTAAATGCTGTGATGAAGTTGTATTTTCGGAATTCCCAGGCTTTCTTTTGTGGGAAAAAGATATGGATTTACTTCGATATATCTAGGCAAACTCAAGAGCAAAGGAAAGTCTATTTGGCTATGCAACAGGAAGTACTAACCTTGGGGGCAACATTTCTTTCAGCTTACCCCTGTAAATGCCTGATAAGATACCTAGGTATAAAATATGTTTCTTCCAGCGGGAAAAGCTGAAGGCCTTTTTGGACTTGAAGAAGACAGATAGTTAGGATGTCCAGCTATTTAGAACATAAGAATACCCTTACTGGGTCATACCAATGATCCATCAAGCCCAGTAGCCCATTCTCATGGTGGCCAATCCAGGTCACTAGTACCTGGCCAAAACCCAAGGAGTATCAATGTTCCATGCTACCGATCCAGGGCAAGCAGAGGCTTCCCCCATGTCTTAATAACAGACTATGGACTTTTCCTTCATGAATTTGTCCAAACCTTTTTTAAAACAAGCTACACTATCTGCTTTTACCACAACTTCTGGTAACACATTCCAGATTTTAACTATTCTCTGAGTGAAAAAATATTTCCTCCTATAGGTTTTAAAAGTATTTCCCTGCAGTTTCATTGAATGTTCCTAATCTTTGCAATTTTTGATGGAGTGAAAAATCAATCCACTTGTACCCATTCTACTCCACATAGGAATCTGTAGACTTCCATCATATCTCCCCTCAGCCTTCTCTTTTCCAGGCTGAAGAGCCCTACCCTTTTTTGTCTTGCCTCATACGAGAGGAGTCCCATCCCCTTTATTATCTTGGTCGCTCTTCTTTGAACCTTTTCTAGTGCCACTATACCTTTCTTTAGATGAGGAGACCATAAATGAATGCAATACTCCAAGCATTATAATATCTTTTTATACCGATAATGTATTTAAGGGGTGGTGTAAAGTTCATGATATAGCCTTTCCTTTTTGATATTTCATATAGGGAGCTCCTTGTCTTATGTTCTCCTCCTCCCCTTATTTTTTTGAGGTCTAAGAAGGATTTAGATTTTTTACTTTTTTGAAGCATATTCCTTAAAATGATGTCTAATTCCGTATTACTTATTCAAGTGTATAACTTGTGTATAACCGTGTGGTTCGAAAAGCCAAAAGAGAGTATGAAGAGAGGCTAGCCAGGGAAGCACAAAATTTCAAACCGTTCTTTAGATATGTTAAAGGGTACAGAATGGAAAGTATAAAAATTTTATTAAAATATGGGAGCCATTAACATCTTTTTGTCATGATTAAATGCCATTTTTCTATTAATTATACACCACTTAATGTTGGGTGGGGGGAGGGTTTCAAGTGTAGGGTTTATGATTTTATAATGAATAATGGGCTTTGAGGGAGAGTGGGGGGAGGGTTACATTTACATTTATAGGGTATAATGATAAGATGTTCAAGTGGTCTAATTAATAGTGTTTATTATGAATTTTTGTACACTTGATGAAAGTTTAAAAATGAATAAAGAATTAAAAAAAAAAAAAAAAAAAAAAAAAGATATGTTAAAGGGAAGCAGCTGGCTAGGGAGGAGGTGGGACCACTGGACAACGGAGACAGGAAGGGAGTGCTGAAGGAGGAGAAAGAAATGGCAGAAAGACTTAACATGTTCTTCTCGTCTGTATTTACAAATGAAGACACATCCAACATACCGGAACCTAAGCAAATCTTCAATGGAGATCAACCAGAAAAATTAACATCCATGGAAGTGAGCATTGAAGACGTATGCAGGCAGATAGAAAAATTAAAAACTGACAAATCCCCGGGTCCAGACGGAATCCACCCAAAGGTTCTGAAGGAACTAAAGGAGGAAATAGCGGAACTACTTCAGCAAATTTGCAATCTATCCCTGAAAACAGGCGAGATCCCGGAGGATTGGAAGATAGCCAATGTTACGCCCATCTTTAAAAAGAGATCAAGAGGTGACCCGGGAAACTACAGACCGGTAAGTCTGACCTCGGTTCCGGGGAAAATGGCAGAAGCACTGATAAGACAACATCGATGAACATTTTGAAAGAAACAAACTTCTGATAACCAGCCAATATGGATTCTGCAAGGGGAGATCGTGCCTAACCAACTTATTGTACTTCTTCGAAGGAATTAACAGACGGATGTACAGAGGAGACCCCATAGACATCATATATCTAGATTTCCAAAAAGCCTTTGACAAGGTACCCCATGAACGCCTACTTCAGAAACTGAAGAACCATGGGTGGAAGGAGACGTACATAGATGGATTAGGAATTGGTTGGCGGGTAGGAAACAGAGGGTAGGAGTGAAGAGCCACTACTCAGACTGGAGGAGGGTCACGAATGGTGTTCCGCAGGGCTTGGTGCTCGGACCGCTGCTATTTAATATATTTATAAATGATTTAGAAACAGGGACGAAGTGCGAGATAATAAAATTTGCGGATGACACCAAACTATTTAGTAGAGCTCGGACTAAAGAGGACTGCGAAGAATTACAAAGGGACTTGAACAAACTGGGGGAATGGGCAACGAGATGGCAGATGAAGTTCAACGTTGAGAAATGTAAAGTACTACATGTGGGAAGCAGAAACCTGAGGTACAGCTATACGATGGGAGGGATGTTATTGAATGAGAGTACCCAAGAAAGGGACTTGGGGGTAATGGTGGACATGACAATGAAGCCGACGGCACAGTGCGCAGCGGCCACTAAGAGAGCGAATAGAATGCTAGGTATAATCAAAAAGGGTATTACAACCAGAACGAAAAAAGTTATCCTGCCATTGTATCGGGCGATGGTGCGTCCGCATCTGGAGTACTGTGTCCAATATTGGTCGCCGAACCTTAAGAAGGATAGGGCGATACTCGAGAGGGTTCAGAGGAGAGCGACATGTTTGATAAAAGGTATGGAAAACCTTTCATATGCTGAGAGATTGGAGAAACTGGGTTTCTTTTCCCTGAGAAGAGGAGACTTAGAGGAGATATGATAGAGACTTACAAGATCATGAAGGGCATAGAGAGAGTAGAGAAGGACAGATTCCTCAAACTTTCGGAAAATAAAAGAACAAGAGGGCATTCAGAAAAGTTGAAAGGGGACAGATTCAAAACGAATGCTAGGAGGTTTTTCTTCACTCAACGTGTGGTGGACACCTGGAATGCGCTTCCAGAGGACGTAATAGGGCAGAGTACGGTACTGGGGTTCAAGAAAGGATTGCCTAGTCTACTAAGAAAAGTTGGTTTTTTGGGTTTTTTTTTTAAATTTTTGAATACTTTATTCACCAATATAAAACAGCATACACAGGCAGAATGCCAACAGCAATATCAAAACAATTCCCAGCAGAACAACCACCCCCCACACAGAGTGATACACTGTATCATAATACAAAACAAGGAAGCCAAAGACAGGACTAAAGTCTTTATAACAAATGTCCAAAACAATTAAGGAATATTCATTCATCTACCATAAAGGCGCCAAATGCGGCGAAAAGAACCACAAGTGTCATTCCTCAATGCAGTCAATTTTGACATAAGGTTTATATGGTCCACTTTGAGCAAAAGATTAGACTGTGCAGGAAGAGTAGAGTGTTTCCAAAAGGAGGCCACACACAGTCTGGCAGCCGTAGCGACCAGCGTCACAAAGTGAGCTTGCTCACAGTCCAACCCCCGAGCAGGATAATTACGTAAGAAAACATCCATCTGCAATGGTACAAGAGTTTGCAAAACATCTGACATCAATTGTTGAACCATTCCCCAGTACAAAACAATCTGAAGACAGTCCCACCACGCATGCCAAAAATTCCCCATCCCCCTCAGGATCTCCAACAGAGGCCATCACCATGGGTGAACAAGCGGTACAACCTCTCAGGAGTGTAATACCACTGAAAGAGCATCTTACAACCCCTGTTCAATCAGTGGAGTGGCCAAGGAGACTCTAAGCAATGCACCATAAAGTTGCTCCCATTGTGGAAAGTCCAAAGACCTCCCCATAAGTTCTCACCAGGGGCAACTATGCAAGAGGGCCCTATACAATCTAGAGATAAGTACCACTCCAGAGCCCATTCGAAACACTTGAAGAAATGCAGAATCCGGCCCCTCTCATTCAGGAAGAACTCTCTTACCTAGGAAATCCCGGAGCTGGGAATAAGCAAAAATATCCCCCGCCGGGAGGTCATAGGTAGCACTCAATGCCTCAAATGGGATCAGCTCCCTCTGAAGAACCAGCTGACCCAGCACCCGAAGGCCGCTCCTCTCCCAGTCTCCCACGCTGGCAAAAAACCAGGGGCGTACCTAATAGAGGTAGCATAAAAATAACACTGCCTCAGGAACCAAGCCCTCCACTTCTGAACCCAAGCTGTAATGTGCAAGCAATGCCAAAGGGGGCTTCCTGGGCAACATCCCGAAGAACCTCCACGGGAGCCACGGCAGTGCCGCAAGGGGATACTGAGAGTGAATTTCTTGCTCCAGCATAACCCAGCGCCGGGATGGGTATGACCAATGAAACAGGACTTGTAATTGAGCTGCATAAAAATAGTTAAGAAAGTCAGGGACCCCCATACCCCCGTGTTGCCTATCCCAATACATACGCTCCCTCAAGAAGGGTTGTTTTTTTACTCTTTGAGCCCACCAGGACAAACAGGGAAAAATGCTCAAGTACCTGAATAATTCATGTAAACCATTCTGAGCTCCCTTGGGAAATGGTAAAGAAAATTAAATAAATATCTTTATAACAGACTTTGAATTAGAAATTAAACACAACAGGATGTTCTGTCATTTAAATCAAGATAATTTTAGAATGGGTCCCCACACAACTCAAGAGTAAATATCCTCAGACACAGGGCATATGATACATCATTTGTATCTTCACCACTTAATCCTTTCAGTATAGCTTTTCAGAAAGCAAAAGGCCACTAAATTACTACATGTCAACACAATTTTAGCCAATCTACACAAAAAAGGTTTCATCTATATAATAATCATTCTATTTGTGTATCTTAGGGTACAGTAGTAGGAATCAGTTCAATCACCTGCAAAAGAAGCTGTAAATAACCACCCAACTTCTTCACCTCTTGTTGCAATTCTTCATTCATTTTACGGAATCCATCTATCTGTGGAAATCTGTCTAGCCAGTGTTTTATTAGAATCACCAGCTTATCAAATGCAGAAGTCATCACTACGCTGTTCTCTTGAGCAGCACGGTCAAGAACAAATACTTAAAAAAAAAAAAAGGAGAGAGGAGTCAGGGCACTATACAGTGAAGCTACGTACCTGTAGCGGGTGCTCTCCAAGGATAGGAGGACTGGTATCCTTACATCTAAGTGACATCCTGATGAAGCCCAGTGTGGATGCTACCAAGCACTCTATAACTTTAAGAGGCTTTTGGCAGCAGCTCTACCAAGCATACTCGAATGCCTTCTCACCCAATGTATTGATGCAGGATCCTCAATAATACAAAATAGCTAGATAAGAATTCAATTCCCAGGGGAGGTAGGAGGGTTGTAAGGATACAACAGGCCTGCTGTCCTCCGAGAAAACCTGCTATAGGTAAATAAAGAAAAATTAGGTTTTTACCTTGGTAATCTTCTTTCTTGTAGATGTCTCTAGTGGTCCTGAATGCTAGGGTCTTATATCTGAACTAGCAAGTTGCTTGCAGAAAATTGTCAATCGTGTTTTCCAACTTCACCTCCTTCTCCCTCAGTTTGTACAAAAGCAATCAAGTAGCACTATAATAAAATACATAATAGGAAGGAGGAAAATGGGGAAAATCCTCAACACTACAATTTTGTTGTGTTCTGTAATAAACATAGGCAATAACATAATAACATCCAAACTTGTGCAACTAGCAGCAAACATGTATAGAGCTTGTAGCTACTCACATGACCTGCTGACAAGCAGACTGAAACTAGACTGTATGGTTACAATGAATAACCTATTTTTTGAACCAAAGCAATTGCTGAACTTTATTGTGGCTAAGGACGAGGGAGGAATAAGGTCAATAGTCTCTCCCATAGCTTAAAATGGACCAGCTGCCAACTTGTTCATCTTTGCTGTCCTTTTTGAAATATATGATTTTTCCTTTTATTACTTTTTTTCTTGGTCTCTTAATTGTGCACTAAATAACGATATAATTTTTCCTATATTGTGATTCATCTCACTGTAAGATTTAGTGAGTTTATTATAGATCTGTATTCAAGTATTGGATGCTTGTCTATAAGATTGTAAAATGGCCCCCCCCCAAAAAAAAAAAAACAACCCACACAAAGTCCCCAGAGTTTTAGAGTGGGCCTGCTGAACCTACCTCCGAAAGCGGTGTTTTTCCCTACATCCACCCTATAGAACCTGGTGAAGGTATGTAGGGTAGACCATGTAGCCGCTCTACAAATCTCCTCAGAGAAGACAGCCCTAATCTCCACACATGAGGCAGCAACTCCTCTAGTGGAGTGTGCTTTTGGTGCGATCGATCATTGTTTACCACAGTCCACATACAGTACGTGGAGGAAATGGCCAAACTAATACATCTGGAAATTGAGGCTTTAGATGCCGGTCTCCCTTTATTAGCCTTAATGGTGAGAACAAAAAGATGATCTGAAACTTCGAGGTACTGAAGAAGCACTTGCATGACATCCAGCAAATGCAATGCTTTATCCTTTTTCTTAGACTATGTAGGGCGAAAAGCAGGCAAACAAACTTCCTGATTAATGTGGAAGACCAAGACTACCTTTGGCAAGAAAGATGAGTCTGTGCATAAGGAGAGCCCTGCTTCCATGAACCTAAGGAACGGCTTCCTGCAGGAAAGAGCTTGTTAAATCTGATATCCATATTGCTGACATAATTGCCACCAGGAATACTGTCTTGACTAAGATCCAAAAGGGAAGCCTCCTATTAAGAGCTCATGCAGAGTAGTACAGAGACCTAACAGAATGTTAAAGTTCTAGGAAGGGCACAACCGCAGAGCCCCTTTAATGAACAGATTGACATCTGGGTCAGAGATCAAAGAGCCTCTTTCCCCTTGAGCTTGGAAACAGAAAAGTCTTGCTTCATGCACTTTCAGTCAAACAAGACTCCCAGGTCTGTTCCAGCTGACCTTTCTTGAAGTTGACTATCAGGGTATCGAGGTGCAGAGAGAAAAGATGAGATCCTGAGACAGAACTCTGGGATATGCCAACTGTTAACGGGATAGCAGCAGAGGAAGACCCACCAATGCATATACTGAAGGTGCAATGGGAGAGGTAGGAGGGTAAACCAGTAAAGGATAGATTCACAAAATCCAAGTGAGGACAACATATCAAAAAGTAAGCAGTGATTAACAGTATCAAAGGCAGCAGCCAGCTCAAGAAGGATGAGGATCAAGAACAGGACTTTAGATTTGGCCATGAACAGACTTTGGTGAGGACAGTATTTGTGGAGTGTTGGGGCAAAAGCCTGATCATAGAGGATCAAGAATCTGTCGAGATGAAAGGAAGTCAAGGCAGTGACAGAACAGCACACTTGAGTAGCTTGGATAGGAACGGAAGAAAGGAGACAGGGCAATAGTTGCAAGGGAATGTGTGGTCTAGTGACGGTTTTTGGAGAAGCGGCTTAACCACCACATGTTTGAAGGCATCAGGGACAGGACAGAAGTTGTGCGGTTTCTTCCTCTGTGGTTTCAGAGAAGGAAAAAAAGTCAGCAATAGTTGACAGAGGGTCAAGAGGGTGGGACCAGGCAAAGGGACCTTCCTGAGTTGTTTGGGTGAAGGAAGAAGGGATGGTGTGAGCTTGAAGGTGAGGAGAATGGATGGTGGATAGTGAAGAAGGATATGACACTACAGTGAATTCAAGGATATCTTGTGAAATCTTGTCATGGAAGTATTCAGCCATCGTCTGGTGAGTACTGGGGGTCTGTCCGACCCCGGTAGGGCTCCCTGCCAGTCCTCCTAGGCTCCATGGCTCTCACGCGACTACGCTTGGCCAATACAGATTTGGAGGGTCCTAGAATGGGTCTCTACTTCTGGGGATACACCTCCTGCTGATTCCCAGCACTTGAGGACTCGGAGGAGGCTGAGCCCTAGGCTCCCACAACTCCCCCGTGCGCTCCATTGCATGCGAGACATTGACGCTCCTCAGCTGGCCATCTAGCACAAACCTGGCATGATATAGGGGTAAAAAGGCCTGAGCAGTACATCCCAGTCAAGGGGTTTTGAGGCAGAGTGAGGCAATAGAAAATAAAAGATCATATAAAATTCCAAGATGGCCGTAGCCAGAAAAATTGTGCCAAAAAACAACCCCTGGAGATTTCCCTAAAGGAAAGAAAATCACAGGGAAAGGGGTCTTGGAGATGGAGGACCTGGGCTCTGGTGTCAAAAACCCTCAAATTAACTTTTAAGGACTTCTCCCTCAATTTTCCCCATAGGTTTCAATAGCCTTACTCACTGTGCCATGTGGTGCATGCCTGCTTCAGCATAGGATTTCAGCTGGAATCAAAAGGAAAAGTCTGTCTCTCAGATTCACTGGACAAACCTGGTCTTCTGGCTGCCAGTTGGACCAAGGTCGGACTGAACCTCAACCCCCAGACCCATGCCGCAAAAGTGAGGGAAGACCACACAGCTAGCCCACTGTTTAGTCCTGGCTGAGCCGGGAAGGAGCTCACACAGCCTGCACTCAAGCTCCTGACTGAAATTGGGGATGTGAGCAACTACACAGGAGAAGGCCGCCCTTGAGCTATATAAAATTTAAAAAAATATTTGCAGGCTGGCTAGCTAGGTGCCTTCAAGGGGATGATCCCGCTAACAGCAGACATCCGCAGTGCGAGTCTGTGTCTTCTCCCAGGCAGAAGTCCTACCAAGTGGGAACTTCTAGGCACTGAGCCTCCAAAGAACACTGAGCAAAAATACCTGAAAATATTAAAACCGCAGAGCAGATCAAAAACACTTCTGAACAACTTTTTTGCAGAAAGCAAACTGAGGGGGCAGGACAGCTCCCTAGGAAGTAGCTGGAAAACAATGATTGACAGTTTTCTGCAAGCAACTCGCTGGTTCAAGACCCTAGCATTCAGGGCCTCTAGACCAGGGGTAGGCAATTCTGGTCCTCGAACGCTACAGGCAGGTCAGGTTTTCAGGATATTCACAATGAATATGTATGAGATAGATTTGCATGCACTGCCTCCTTGAGATGCAGTGCCCTGAATCTAGCCTTACCTGTTGAATCAGAACGTAAGGCTAGATTCAGGGCACTGGTCTTTGACTTGGGGGCCGCTGCGTGAGTGGACTGCTGGGCACGATGGACCACTGGTCTGACCCAGCAGCAGCAATTCTTATATTCTTATGAATAGATCAAGAAAGATGAGGATGGAGTAGAGGCCTTTGGATTTGGCCAGGAGCAGGTCATTGAAGACTTTCGTAAGGTCAGTTTCTGTAGAAGAAAGGCAAAAGCCCGATTGAGACAGATCAAGGATAGCATAAGATGAAAAAGTCAAGACAATGTTGGTGTACAGCATGTTCAAGTAGCTTGGATGAGAAGGGGAGGAGACAGACAGGATGATAGTTAAGAAGGGCAGGTAGGGTCCAGCGAGGGTTTTTTTTTGAGGAGTGATGTAACATCATGTTTGAAGGAGTCGGGCACAGTTGCAGTGCAGAGTGATAGGTTGAGAATATGGCAGATAGAGGGGATGACAATAGGGGAGAGAGTGGTAAGTAAATGGGATCAGAGGCAGTTACCACCTCTGTAATTTCAGGAAAGGAAGGTAAGGTGGCAAGGGCCAAGAGGGGGTTGGTATAGTGGGCCTTGTGGTGATGAGTGGTCATGTTTATTGGTTGATGGGATATCCTCTGAAGGTAAGTGCCTACCTATCATATAATCTGCTCCCACACAAGCCTTGGCCAGGATCCAAAATGCCCCCTAGCAATAGTCCCACAGTACTACCAGAAGGAGACATTTCTCTCTTTAGCATTTTTCTCCAGTTGGTTCCCCCATTGTTCTTAACTACTGGCTATCTTTCTTCCCCAACAAGTCTCCATTCTTCATAAAGCTTCATCACCATCCCCGTCCTCGCAGATAACCATGGGAAACAATCCCCATGTCATTTTTTAGGGAGAGTGGGAAGAATCAGAGTATAAATGGGCAGAACCACTGACCCCTCAAGCCTCGCACTGAAGAATGCTGGTGTAAAAGGTTGAAATACACATTAAAGAATGACAAGGGATGGTTTCCTGCAGGGATGGGGACAGTGACAAATTCTGTCCCTGTGTCCTTATCTATTTTGCACCTCTGCACACCAAATGCTTCTTCTTCATATTTCCCTTTGTCCTCTAGAAGCTTTTCATTAATCTTACTTATCAGCACTCTATATAGCAATATGTCTGAGGGAGACAGGTCCTGAATGGAAGCCATACAGGTTATCAGCATTTTTTTCTGGTTGAGAGTAGGTTCCCAAAACAAGAGTTCAGACAGCTGAATCTCGAGTGAAGTGGCCAAGAACACTGGTCTGCATGCTCAAGGCTAAGTAGTACTGTAGGACATGTAATCCAAAAGACTCTTCTAAACTACATATCCCAGGGTGCTTAGTAAACAGTACATTTTGGGAGGAAAATTATTTTTTTAATATTTGGGGTATTAGCCCTGCTATAAACAACTAGATAAAACATGTGCCAAACAACAGAAATGTTGAGCCAGACTTACCATGCTCTTCCCGTGTAATTAAACATACAATGAGAAAAGAAACCTCAGTAAATCAGGCAATTAACATAACTTGCATTACTACCATAGAGTGGAGCAGTACCTATTACTTACAGTTTTCATGACTGTCCTCATCCTGCTGCTCATATGCCTTGAAAATAGCACTTACTCCAGTATGAACAGTGAGCAAGGCGGCAATCAAGCTATCTGCTACACTCCTCTCTTCAGTGTAACTCCTTCCCAGCATCTCCAGTGCAGAACCAATCAAATCTTTGCAAATTCCAGGTAAAAAGGCTTCTGAAGAATCTGAGGTCACGCTGCTGGATTTATCAGTTACACTACTGGATTTATTCATTAACCCTGTTTTAATTTGGAGAAACAAATATATGAAATAATTCCAATCCAAGAGTGTGTGCATGTCAAACTGAGCAAGTGAAACACTGCAAACCACCTGTATTTGCTTCTATCAAAATATTGATGTGTTTCATAGTAACTCAAAAAAAGAAGAGTATAATAATGTCAAGGAATATTCATATATTTTACATTTCAGAATTTAAAGTCTTCAAAAATTATACCAAAAGTCTATAAAAATAAGAAAAACACAGTCCAAATTTCAACTAGGGGTAGTTCTGTAGTCCAGACAAGGAATCTAAATCATGCTGGTTCAATTCTTGAGAGAACACTCTCTACTAATGGAGACATCAAGGCAGCAAAACTGGAAAATCATTTAAAAAGCAAATTAAAGTTTTCTACTAAAGTTTAAGTCAAAGAAGTCTTTTTTTTTTTCCATTCTTTATTCATTTTATCATCTTACAAGTGCACAATATTACATCATTAAATATTTTGACACATCACTTGAATTTCTTACTAATGTCATCATAAATACATAAATTAAACCCTCCCCACCCACCCTTCCCTTAAAATATTATAATCAAATATATCATATAAATATTAAACTTATTAAATGATTAACCTTTAAAAAGAAATTTATACCATCCCCCCACCCCCTTATGTATAAATATACTATCAGTGAAAAATGATGCCTAATCATTACAATAATTTGCCAATGGCCCCCAGATCTTTTTAAAATTGTTATAATTCCCATTCTGCAAAGCAATTACTCTTTCCATTTTGTAAATGTGGCATAACAAATTCCACCAAAATGTATAACTTCACAGGTCACACTTCACAGGTCACAGACCTGATGGGCCGCCGCGGGAGCGGACCGCTGGGCGGGATGGACCTCTGGTCTGACCCAGTGGAGGCAACTTCTTATGTTCTTATAACTAAGAATGTCTTTTAGATAGAGAATCTAAAGTAGTACTATGCTTGGTTACAGCAGAAGTGGACAAACTCACTTAACACAGGCTCATATCAGTTTCTTGCCAATTCCAAGTTTCAAGGGGGTCCCCTTAAGAACTTCATTTAGGAAGCAAGGAGGCCATCCTCAAATCCCCAGTGCATTTCCTCCTGCCACCATACACACAAAATTCCAGGTGCAGGTAAGAGCAAAAAAAATGTGGCATTAAAACAATATAACTTATAATTCTAGGCTATAATTTAGAAAAATGAAAGTTTGCAACAATTGTTTTACTCAATTGACTGCAGAACAAATTTTGTTTCTTTTTTTTCAACATGGACAGTAAAGACACTATCATCATCATTTTGTCTGGCAATCTCATACTGAAAACTCTGCAATTCAGCTCACAGGCTATAGAATACAGAAAATCTAACCAACTTTTATCATAGGGTCTTTAGAGCAGCTGCAATAGTTGTATTTCCTTTTAATAGGGGGTGTTTTTTTTTTTGTTTGCTGCTTGAAGTATGAGCAGGGAAGCTGTGGTGGTTTTAGTGATACAAGAATGCTGCAGTTCTGTTGCTGTCCATATATTGACAAAGAACAAGTCATCCTATGTTTCATCTTACAGTATACAATATCTTACAGTAACTCTGCTAGAAGCAGGTTAAAGCCTCTTTAAGTCACACCTCTAAGCACACTGGTTAACATGCACTATCATAGCCTGTTTGAGGAGCAGCCTAAAGGTTACAGCAGTGGGCTGACGAGGAATGTGGTTTAAGTCTCACTGCAGCTCCTTAAGATCCTGGACATGTGACTTAACTCACTATTGCCTCAGGTACACACTTATTCAAGCCGTCTAGGGTCAGAGAAATACCTACTGTGTTTGAACATACAGTGCTTCACTAACTTTTATGTCTGCAGATAAAAATTTAATTTCATACTTCACCGTCAGCATTCTTGTTATCGTAAACTCTAAATAAAGAAAAGCAATTTGAAGAACATAAAAATCATTGGCATGAAAAATTTAAATTTGCAAGGGCAATTTTCAAAGGGTTTTACCTAGCTACCGAGATAAAATTAAGAGCTGAAAACTGTCATTTCCATCTGCAGATAAAAGTATCCATGTTGTTTCACAGAGCAGGTACTTGTGTGCATGGTACAAAGAAGAAGGTCTAGGGTGAGGGTAAAGATGGCAGACAACGTGCAGGGATTTAAACCTGCAATCTTCACATATGATTTCTATAGTAGTATCAGCCAACCTCAATTTTCAAAGAGAAATATGCAACAAGTTTCCCTTTGAAAATTCATTTTCCTAATAAATATTTGAAAAAATAAAAAAATAAAATATGTGCAAATTGTTTTATTTTGTCTCCCAATTTTAAATTGTCATACGCATTGAAGTACAGTATTTGATATTGCGTGTACAACAAACTTTTAATAAACTTGAAACTTGAAAAAAGAAAAAGAAAATTAATTGCAGTCAAGAGTAAGTGCCATTTCTTGGCCCACAGACCCTACATTAAATTTTTAAAATGGCTTCCTAACATCATAAAATAAGCTGAATCCAGTTAATTGGCCGGTCCTTACCTCCTGAATGTGATGTCTGAAGAGACTGAATGGGGTGAACCCTTATTTCATACAAACATCCAGATATTCTACGGTTCTTCAATAGACTTCGACTCCTGAAATACAGATCAAGCCCCAGTAATAAATTCCTATTTTTTTAACATGTCATAATATATATTATTGTTTCTGTGGTCAGGGATATTTTTTAATCATTTCCTCCTTAAAAATAATCTATTGTAATTTCTTCTAACAATACTAGTGAATTCTCCCCTCAAACCACCAGTAAAGCATTTCAGTTTTCATCTCATGCATGTTCAGTTTGACACCTGACCTTTATTCATTGGTACGGTTAAGTGTTTCTTTTCTAAATCTTAATACAAATTCAGCTGCAAAAGCAAATCAGTTTCAAAATGTATCTCACTTGCATTTCAGCCATATTTTATGAAATGTATTAAACTCAAAAGCTTCATGTGAACCAAAGCTGCCTTGTCTCTATTATTTCCCCATTTCTGTGGGGGCTACATCCTGCTCCTCCTTGATGTCTAAAGTGGTGAGAAGATCTCCCAGACATACTAACACAGTGACTAAACAAAGTCTCCCTTCAGAAAGAAACTCTGAGACAACAATTAGAGTGAAAGAACAGCCTAACAGTTAGCATTGTCGGCTGAGAACCTGGGGAACTATATTTCATTCCCATTGCAGCTCCTTGTGACTCTGGGCAAGTCATTTAACCCCCCATTGGCCCAGGTACAAAAACTTAGATTGTGAGCTCACTGGGGAATTAGAAAGTACCTGCATTTAATAAATTGTAAACCACTTCTGGGAATGACGATAGACAGATGCTGCACCATGCAACCACAAATCAACAAAACAATACAGAAATCATTTGCGGGCATGAGAAATCTAAGGCAAGTTTGAAAATTGTTCAACAGAAAACAATTCCAGCTCATGGTCCAGTCCCTAAGTCCTAGGTCTCCTTGAATACTGCAACATCCTCTATCTCCCCTGCCCCGCAACAATGATAAAACAACTACAAACAGTACAAAACACAGCCCTGAGACTAATCATTAAGAAAACATGACCACATCACCGAGGCATACCTTGATTCACATTGGCTCCCAATTCAAGCAAGAATACTATTTAAATTCTACTGCCTACTATTTAAATCCATAAATGGTGACAGCCCAGCCTACTTGAACAACTGCCTAATCCAAATTACCACAACCAGACACAGGAGAATCCAGACACCATTCACATACCCTCCAATCAAAGACATCAAATGGAAAAAACTGTACGATGGCCTTCTAGCCACACAGGCAGCATAACTAGACCACCAACTCTCCAATCTACTAATCGCGACCCCAGAATACAAACTTTCAGAAAAGAAATAAAAACCCTGCTATTCAAGAAATCCATGAAGACTAACTAACACCGTATGAAACATTTCAATCCTCTGAAGCAACCCGCTCTACTCTGTAACACCTCTGGACATGTCCAGAAATCCTAGGGTATACATATTCAGGGCTTCCAGTCTCTCCTCATACGTCTTTTGGCATAAACTTCCTATCATTTTCATCGCCCTCCCCTGGACCGCTTCAAGTCTTCTTATGTCCTTCGCCAGATACGGTACTCCAAAACTGAACACAATACTCCAAGTGGGGCCTCACCAACATCCTTTACATGGGCATCAACACCTTCTTTCTTCTACTGGCTACGCCTCTTTTTATACAACCCAGCATCCTTCTGGCAGCAGTCACCGCCTTGTCACACTGTTTTTTTGCCTTTAGATCTTCAAATACTATCACCCCAAGGTCCCGCTCCCCGTCTGTGCATATCAGCCTCTCACCTCCCAGCATATACGGTTCCTTCCAATTATTAATCCCCAAATGCATTACTCTGCATTTCTTTGCATTGAATTTTAGTTGCCAGATATTAGACCATTCCTCTAACTTTTGCAGATCCTTTTTCATATTTTCCACTCCCTCTTCGGTGTCTACTCTGCCCAAGATTGGAGCCCTCTCCACTGGCCAGCACTGCTGAGCTGAGGCAGTTTGTGGCCCCGCTCTGAGCTTATGCGTATCATAGCCCTGCAGAAGATGGAAGTGAAGAAAGGCAGAATGCCTGAGAGGAAGGGCAGCCCTACCAACAAAGGGTCAGATGGCCTTTGAATCCTAGAAGAGGCTCAAAGAGCAATGAAGCCATACAGTCTTGAATTAAGGGGGACAAAACACAACTTTCAGATGCAACACAGATCAGCACACTGCCTTTGCGAAAGAGGAGGCACCCAAACACCAGTGCCCACAAGTCAGATACCCAGAAGTACATGTTGGAGCTACAGATAATATCAGGCTTTAGACAACAAGGTAGGCAATTACTAACATAGTTCTCTCAATCATCTGAATCGAGAGAAACTTTGCATAAAATATCCACACAGTATAACAGAAACTTACTATGATTAGGATAAAGAAAAAACAAATCAAAAGGTTTTTCTTTACCTTCTTCGGGAAAAAGATGAAATGGACGTATTTGTTATATCAGGTTCCCACTGATCGGCAGGATCATAAAAGACGTCATCATCTTTGCTACTGGTATCATTCTAATGAAGGAATAACATACACTTTCTTAAGTATGTCAACATTAAGAAAAAGAGATGCCCCCAAAATAGCTTTTACAGGTAAATATAGACACATTATATAACCAAGGGGTAGGGAGCTCCGGTCCTCGAGAGCCGTATTCCAGTCGGGTTTTCAGGATTTCCCCAATGAATATGCATGAGATCTATTTGCATGCACTGCTTTCAATGAATATTCATTGGGGAAATCCTGAAAACCCGACTGGAATACGGCTCTTGAGGACCGGAGTTCCCTACCCCTGGATAACCCATCACTTCAGTATCCATCTATTCGATAAATTTTTGTAATGTAAGATCAGGACTTAACAATCCGTTATTTTGTTGTAATTCCTGAGATTGTCTCAGATTCGTAAGCTGCGAACCCCATAACCAAATAAGGTTATGCAGTAAACAAACAACAATGTAATGTAATGTAATCTAGCACTTACCAGCCCCAACCTCCCTTTTCTACTTATGGGTTGGAAGACAGGGAATGCTAGAATAGGTACAGCTCCAATTCAATTTCAAATTTCTAGCCCCCAACTGCCTAGAAGCTAGATCAATCTCCTCTGGCTGGGAGCAGGACTGTATCACCTCAGTCTAGCCAAGCTGCCACAAACTTAATTATTTTCTGAACCCAGGACTGTTTGATAGAAAATTGACAATTGAGCAAGAAAGCTATTTAAATAACTATTTAACTTCCAATCTTTGATGGATAGTACAAATCTTCTCTGTAGAAGCATAGTGGAACTACAGATAAGGGAAACAAGTATTTTGTTCTTTAATATAAGCCTGGTCTAAACATAGGCAATAAAACAGAAGCTAGCATTCTTCGATCCTTACTCAAGAGGTGCGAGTACCACACCAAAAACCATCACTGTTTCTAGTCTATGCCAACACTGTGCTCTATATAAAGATGTTTTCTACTCTCATTGTCACAGACCTCATAGAGCTCCTTCATTGCAGCAAGTTTATCCTCAAACTTTTCCAAACTCCAAAATGTTGAGATTCCTAGCCTGGTGTTTCGAACTTGCACTTGAACAGGAGGCCCAACAACATTTTCTTTATCAGATGTCTCATGCCTGTTTTAAAAGAAGTACCCACCATCAGAATTTAATTTTTTTTTTTTTATAAATCTTTATTCTTTTTTATATCTTACATCAAGTGAAATATATGTAATACATACAGTTTTAATAAACACTTGAAATTACAATCAATTACTCTTATATTGTAAAGTAAAGAAATCCCTTTTAACAGAATTTTATATCAGAATATCCTTACAAAAGTTTACCCTCCCTAGCCCCCCTATATGCTCTATCTATGTGCCATGATATCTGATCATTAGAGAAATTAGTCAATGGTCCCCAGATTTTATTAAACTTATGAATATAACTTATTTATTAACTTATGAATATGTTGTAATGCCATTACTTTTTCCATTTTGTAAATATGACAAATTGAATTCCACCAAAAAGTGTAATTTAACTTAGTGTAATCTTTCCAATTTTGAGTGATTTGCTGAATGGCGACCCCTGTCAAAATTTATAAAAGTTTATTGTTGTTTGCAGATATCGGACTTTGAGTTCTCATTGCTGTTCCAAATAATATTGTATCATATGAGAGTCCAACATGATTTTCTAATAAATTATTAATTTGGGGCCAAATTATTTTCCAAAAAGCATTAATACAGGGACAAAAGAAAATTAAATGATCTAATGTCCCCACTTCTATCTTACAATGCCAGCATCTATTAGATCTATTACTATCTACTTTTTGCAAACGCTTAGGGATCCATAAAACTCTGTGTAACAAAAACATCCATGTTTGACTCATAGATGCTGACCTTGTAGTATGTATCCTCCAGGACCAAAATTTTTGCCATTGAGATGTAGAAATTGTCTGTCCTATCTCAATACTCCAAATGTCCCTAAGTCCTGTTCTCTTTTTTTTGTTTAAAAATCCATATAAAATTTTATACCATTTAGCGGCTTGGTGTCCTAAAAAATCCGCCTGAAAGCAAAGGACCTGCAAACTATACTGAGTGTTAAGATTCTTCCATTCAGGGAACCCTTCCTGAATAGCCTGCTTCAATTGCATCCATTTAAAATATTGTGTCTTGTTCAATCCAAATTTCTGTTGCAATTGTGAAAAACTAAGCAGTGATCCATTTACTATAACATCATTTAAAGACCGTATACCTGCAATTATCCATTGCTTCCATACTATTTTGAATCCACCAGTTTTGATCCTGGAATTTACCCAAATGGATTGATTTAATGATTTAGCCAATGGATCAGGTGATATATTGCTAATATATCTTAGTGTTTTCCATGTATCTAGTAGAATTCTGTTATCTTTATATCTCCTAGGCATTGTTATACTAATTAGATGTTCTAGATGTAAGGGGAACATGAGTCGCCATTCTAAATATAACTAGTCAGGTACATTTTCCATGAGATCTGGGAGGATCCAATACATACCCTGTCTTAAAATATAGGATTGATGGTACCTATAAAAATTTGGAAAATTTACCCCTCCCTCCTTGATAGTTTTTTGTAGTGATGCTAAAGCGATTCTGGGTCTTTTCCCAAACCAAACAAATTTTATAAGAACACTGTTTAACTTTTTATAAAAAGACCCCTGAAAAAATATTGGGATCATACTCATTTGATAACAAACCACAGGCAAAATCATCATTTTAATTGTTTGGACTCTTCCCCACCAAGAAAGATGTAAAGGATTCCATTGCTCACACATTTCTGTTATTTTCTTTAATAAAAGTTTTTCATTCTCTTTTACTGTGTCATCAATTGTATTTTTTATAAGAATACCTAAATATTTTAAGCCTTCCTCTTTCCATTTAAATGAATATGAGTCAAATAATCCTTTGGTACAATGGACATTAATTGGAAGAACTTCAGATTTTTCCCAATTGATTTTATATCCAGAAAATTTTCCAAACTTTTCTAGTAAATTAAGTAAACATGGAATGGTATTTCCTGGTTCCCTTAAATATAATAAAATGTCATCTGCATATGCAGATAATTTAAATTCCCAATTAGAAAATGTGATTCCCTTTATTCCCTTAGTTTGATTGATTGCAATTAATAAGGGTTCAAGAACAATGTCGAAAAGTAAGGGAGATAAAGGACACCCTTGTCTAACTCCCCTTAGCAAGTCAAATCTATCCGATAAGTTATTATTTATATTTAATCTTGCTCCAGGGGAGCTATACAATGTTTGAATCATTTTAATAAAACCAGGTCCTATACCAAACCATTCTAGAGCTTGATACATAAAACTCCATTCCACTCTATCAAATGCTTTTTCTGCATCTAACGAATATTAGAAAAGCTGGATCATTCATGTTTTTTGCTAAATTTAAAGAATGAAATGCCAATCTAGTGTTATGTGAAGAGTGTCTTTTAGCAACAAATCCTGTTTGGTGTACATCAATAATAAAAGGAAGAGCTTTTGCTAATCTTAATGCTAATACTTTAGCAAGCAATTTACCATCTACGTTCAACAAAGAGATGGGCCTGTAATTTGATACCATTGTCGGATCCCTGTTTGGTTTTGGCAAGACAATAATAACAGAATCAGCCATAGTACCTGATATATTTCCATTGTTTATCTGATACTGATATAAATTTAATAGATATGGTAATATAATATTTTGAAATGTTTTAAAAAATTCAACAGTATATCCGTCTCCACCTGGAGCGGATCCAACTCTAAGAGCTTTCAATGCTGATTCTATTTCTTTTAAAGATATATGTTCTTCTAAACTTCTTTTTATATGATCCGGAATATTTGGTCCAATAAATGATTTTAAAAACTCTAACCCATCCTTTTCTTTATTTTCATAAGTTTCAGAAGAATATAGACCCTTATAAAAATCAAGAAATTGTTTTATAATATCCTTAATGTTAGTGTGTGTATTGCCCCTCATATCTTTAATTGCAATAATCTTAGATTTTCTTTTTTTTGCTTTAAGAAAATTTGCTAACAATCTTCCAGCCTTATTTGAATTTCCATAATACTGAACTTGCCGATAGAACATATCTTTCCTTACAAATTGAGAAGAAATCTCATTATATTTAACTTTTGCTTTTAATAATTTCTGCAATATATCATGTTCCCATTTAACAATTAATTTATGTTCTAATAATTTAATTTCTTGCTCCAAATCCATAAATTGTTTTTAAGTTGTTTTTTCATAAATGCAGAGTATGATATAATATTTCCTCTCATTGTTGCTTTATAAGCATCCCATAAAATTTCAATATTTATATTCTCTGAATTATTAATTTGAAAAAATTCATTCATTTTCATTTTAAGATCTTCTATAAAGTTCGTATCTGCAAGCAAAGCATTGTCAAATCTCCAAATTTGTTTAGAACATATTGAGATATCATTTTGTAGATCAATCCACACACCAGCATGATCTGAAATAATAATAGGATCTATAATTGCTTTCATCACTCTTTGTGCTATATTATTAGAAACAAATATATAATCAATTCTTGAAAAGGATTTATGGACCTGAGAACAAAAAGAATATTCTTGATCATTAAAATGAAGAATACGCCATATATCAACTAAATCACAAGATTGTATCAAATTATCTAAACCTAACGACTTCATAATTTTACTTGGTTTTTTATCCAAAATAGGATCCATTACAGCATTGAAATCTCCAGCTACTACTAAATTAGAAGCAGCCAGTGGTAATAATATCTGTTGAATTTGTTTGAAAAACTCCATTTGACTTGAATTAGGAGCATATAAATTAAATAAATCCAGGGTTGTATTTCTCAGATTCATTTTAATATGCACCCATCTTCCTAAAGAATCAAATTTTATTAACTTAAAATCCGCATTACATTTCTTATTTATAAGGATAGCTACTCCCGCTTTTTTCCCAATAGCAGAAGCAAAAAAACATTTGGACACCCAATCCCCTATTAGTTTATTAGATTCAGTTCCTGACAGATGTGTCTCTTGCATGAAATAAATGTCAGCGTTTTGCTTATGAAGAAAACCCAATATTTTCTTTCTTTTAATTGGATGGTTTAGACCATTGACATTAATAGAAAAGATTTTAAGTGCCATCTAAATTAACAAGTAATATTTGACATAAATCTTTATAATAAAAATTTTGATCAGATATCCACACATATTTAATACTTATTTTTTACTTTTATTAATCCCTTACCTTTAGAACTTTCTTTACCCATTTCCATCCCCCTTCTCCCTCCCCCCTCCCTACCCTCCCCACCCTCCCCATTAAGTAAAAGTTGTGTAAACTTGGCATCACGCATACCAAGATCGGCAATAACACGCTCCAAGAAGACCTTTCCACTTTTCCAAATTCAAATTAAGTCACTAAATATTTAAAATGATATTCAGATATAAATAATAATACATACACCATATTAATGATAAATCAATCCAACTCATATGCATTTCTAAAGATATCTTGAAAATTCTATGTCCAATGTCACCATCTCATTAATACCTCTCCATTCCATCTGTATGCTAATTTAAATCATGGAATGAATATAGAATAGAATACCGTTCATTCTTTTCTGTTATATTTTATATTAAATTTTTTTTTTTTTTAAGATAAAGTTTTTATCTTTAATAACAGCTTAAATCAATATAGCCACTTTTTTTTTCCCCCATCATATAAATTATCAATGTAATATTAGTAATATGGGAGCCTAATGATGTATGAACATCGAATCCCCGAGCAAAGAGCCCCTCCCCACAGAAGATGCCACTACAGAATCACACACCAGCCATACATATAATTTTTTTCCTTCCGTTTATCTTTTGAAGAGAGAACGGACTGTAGATTTCCCTTCAATCGTCCAATGTTCTTGCAAATAATGTTCTGATTTCCATTTCCTCTTCTTTCTTCTTGTTTCCGTTGTAATACGTTATCCTTATAGTAAAAAGTATAATATATCTTCCTCATTCCTAGTGTTTCCGGTGCATGTGGAAATTTCACTTCCTGTATTTCCTGCCGCATAGACTTTCGGGAATGTAAGTTTCCTAAGTTCAGTTTAATCCTTTTCCGCTCTCTCTAGTAAGACTATTGAAAAAGTTAATAAACCTACAAATATGGCTAGTATATAACTCCGCATCAACCTCCCATAGGAAAAAACCCTCTACCCGAAAAAACATCATTCCCATCACTAAGTTTATATTCCTCATATATTGCCATTCTAGCAGCTATCAATATTTCATATCAGGTTGTGGAATTTAATTAATGATCATGCAAAATCAATCCCATTCTCAAACCTGTAGATTGCTGTAAGCCAATTAACAATTTTATATTTGCATTGTAGAATGTCTATTCCATTCTAATTCTAAGCCAGAAAATCGTTGACATAGAATATATTTGAAGCAAGGTTAAGAACATTCTAAATCTTTCCTTTTTAAAAATATATTAACTTCCCCATATAAAACAATATAAAACAATATTTTCCTTTTAATATATATATAGATAATAATATATTATCCCAACATTCTAAATAATAGGTTCAAAGATACATCAAATAAAAAATTAAGACGACATTGGCACTTCTTGATTCTGAATAAATTTATCTAATTTCTCTGCATCATCAAAGGTTAAAGTTTTATTTCCAATAGTGACCTTCATATTTGCAGGATACACTAAGCCAAACTTTGCACCCAACTCTCTCAATTTTGGTCTTAAATCCAGCAACTTTTTCCTTTTTGTGGCTGTGCTTTTTGCAAAATCTGGAACAAAGTGAATATAAGCATCCTGATATTTTAGCTCTTTATTTTGCTTTGCTAATTGAAATACTTCCATGACCTGTTGGTGTCGCAATAGCTTAAATATGAATGGCCTCGGTCCATGTTGATTTTCTACTCTTTTTAACGGCACTCTGTGTGCCCTTTCCACCTCTATAGGATATTTTGTTTTTAACGGAAGCAGTTTGGGTAGTAAATTTTCAATAAAGACAACCGGATTTCCTTTTTCTGCTCCTTCCGGTAAGCCAATCAAACGGACATTACTTCTTCTTTCACGGTTTGAATAATCTTCCAGCTCCTTAGTAAGTATTTCTATTTTTTTTCTATCCGTTTGACTATAACATACTTCCTCCTCTACAATCAGCATTCTTTCTTCTAAATTGTTTGATTTAATTTCCAGTAGATCCATTTTCTTGTTTAAAGTTGAAACTTCCTCTGATATATCCGTAACTTTTTTAGTTAAAACTGAAAGCATTTCTTTAATTTCCTTCAGTTCTTTCATTACCTCTGTATCTGCCATCTTTAACCCTGTCTCCTGTTCAGGTTTCGCTCTCTTACTGCTGCCAGACACCGCAAAGTCATTTTTGTTTTGTTTTCCTGACGCCATCCTCTTATCTTCTTTATTTACCATAAATCCTTTTCTTAAAAAAAAAAATGCTTTAATTTCTTACGACTTTTTAAGACTTTCAAGGTCTTTTCCTACGGAGCTCTCTTATTAGCCGACCTTCCTCATGCGTGTCCAAGCCACGCCCCCATCAGAATTTAATTGAAATAAAGCAAATTGGAGACATTGTTGTATGGGGCTGCTGCTACCTTCTCCACCATATTGATTATAATTTGTCACAGTAAGTTTTTTAGGGACCCAGATGACAAGGAAACCATATGAAAAGTAGATGGAGGATATGGAAAAATTATGTTCTTACCTGATCATTTTCTTTTCTTTAGTCACAGCAGATGAATCCAGAGATGAGTGGGTTGTGTCCATTCACCAGCAGGTGGAGATAGAGAGCACCAAAGCTAAGCTCTGTCATACAAAGGATAGGCTCACTGGTCAGCCAGTATTCCTCGCAACAAAGCAGCAGGATCACCATGAAAAGCCAGTCGGCACTAACTCCCTTCCCCACAGTTGATGAATCCACATCCTGGCTGGCTAAAAGACAAATCTCTACAGGAGCAAAGGTAACACATAATGGAACATACAGAGCAGGACTCTGGTAGAGACATGGGGTCAAATTTTTCCCTATCCCCACAGGAACTCAATTTCCATGTCCCCCTTCCCCCCCAAGTTTTCTCACTGTCCCTGTCTGTTTCCTCGAGAAAACTGCGGAGCATAAGAGACAATGCTGAAACAGAGCTGAGAAGACCTGCAGTGCTCCCCTGCCAAGAGAACAGTGTACAGAGGACCCCCAGTTTAAAATGTGCGAGACAGCAAATGAATCAAACCAGCATATAAAGATAAGATACCAGAAAAGGGACATACTCACTGCAAGTAAGAGTCAACTCATAGCTAGCTGCTCTTTTCCACTGAAAGGACCCCAGTCCAATGCACACTCTCTGGGTTTACCTGTTTGTTTGCCTTTTTTTTTTTTTTTTAACATGAGGAGAGTTTTAGGAGTGCAGGACTCTCCAGACAGGGCTACAGGGGATGGGTAAGGAACTGGCACCACCAGCTACACCCTAGAATAGGCACCCCTATTCCCCTCACTCACCTGAATTAGCACAGCCAAAATAGGAGCCTAGGTGATATTAATGGTGCCAGACCTAGTCACCGTCTGCAGGAGCAGTAAATGAAACTAGAAGCAGGACAGAAACTATCCTCTACCTGCAGAGATAGAGAATACGTCTCACAAGCATACTTGCTTGAAGAAACTTCAGAAGTTTCGAGATGCCCGCACCGCGCATGCGCGAGTGCCTTCCCATCCGATGGTCCGGGCGTGTCTCCTCAGATCAGGTAGCTAGCAGAGAAGCCAACCCAGGGGAGGTGGGTGGGACGTGAGAATAGCTGCCTGCTGTCCCTGGATAACAACTGTTACGGTAAGTAACATTGCTTTATCCCAGGACAAGCAGGCAGGTATTCTCACTAGTGGGTGACCTCCAAGCTAACCTCAATGGGATGGTGGGAGAGTTGGCAACTTAGGAGAATAAATTTTGCAATACTGTTTGGCCAAACTGTCCATCCCGTCTGGAGAAAGTATCCAGACAACAATGAGAGGTTAATGTATGAACCGAGGACCAAGTGGCAGCCTTACAAATCTCCTCAATCGGTGTCGATCTGAGGAAGGCTACAGAGGCCGCCATTGCTCTGACCTTATGGGCTGTGACTGTACAGGGAAGTGACAATCCAGCCTGGGTACGCTTCGAGACAGGGCGTCCCAACTTATTCGGATCAAAGGAGACGAAAAGTTGAGGAGCAGTTCTGTGTGGCTTGGTACAATCCAGGTAGAAAGCCAAAGCACGTTTACAGTCCAGAGTGTGAAGAGCTGATTCTCCAGGGAGAGAATGAGGCTTTGGAAAAAACACTGGAAGAACAATGGATTGGTTGAGATGAAATTCAGAGACCACTTAGGCAGGAATTTCAGATGAGTACGGAGGACCACCTTGTCATGATGGAATACTGTGAAAGGTGGATCCGCCACCAATGCCTGAAGCTCACTGACTCTGCGGGCAGAAGTGAGAGCAACCAGAAAAACCACTTTCCAAGTGAGAAACTTCAGCGGAGCCTTGTTGAGAGGCTCAAAAGGAGGCTTCATAAGCTGAGAAAGGACAACATTGAGATCTCAAACCACTGGAGGAGGTTTGAGAGGAGGATTGACATGGAAAAGTGCTTTCATAAATCTGGAAACCACAGGATGAGCAGAGAGAGGTTTCCCTTGTAGAGGCTGATGGAAAGCCGCAATTGCACTCAGATCGATGTAGACTTGAGGCCAGAATGAGATAGGTGCAGAAGATAGTCCAATACAGAAGATAGGGAGGCTCGTTGAGGCTCCTTACGATGAGAAACACACCAGGTAGAAAATCTAGTCCATTTTTGGGAGTAGCATTGTCTAGTAGCAGGCTTCCTGGAAGCCTCCAACATATCCCTCACCGCCTGGGAAAACTGGTGGGGAGTCACGTTGAGAGGAACCAAGCTGTCAGGTGGAGAGACTGCAGATTGGGATGAAGTAGAGATTCTTGATGCTGAGTAAGCAGTGAAGGAAATACTGAAAGAAGGAATGTCTCCCTGCTGCTGAGTTGAAGTAGAAGGGAGTACCAAGGTTGTCTGGGCCACCGAGGAGCTATCAGAATCATGGTGGCATGGTCTGACTCGAGTTTGACCAGAGTCTTTTGAATGAGAGGGAACGGAGGAAATGCATAAAGAGATTCCCCAGTCCAGCAGAAAGGCATCTGCCTCGAGGCGATGAGGAGGAGCGCAGAGAACGGGGTGACATGATTGAGACATTTAAGTACGTCACTGGTCGCGTCGCGATGGAAAACGATATATTCTTTCCCAAGGGACCCTCGGTCACAAGGGGGCACCCCCTCAAACTCAGAGGGGGGAAATTTAGTGGTGACACGAGGAAGTATTTCTTCACGGAAAGGGTGGTAGATCATTGGAACAAACTTCCAGTGCAGGTGATCAAGGCCACCAGCGTGCTCGATTTTAAGAATAAATGGGACATCCACGTGGGACCCCTACAAGAGTCAAGTTAAGGAACTAGGTCACTAGCACTCAATGGGGTGGGTCAATAGAGTGGGCAGACTTGATGGGCTGTGGCCCTTTTCTGCCGTCGTCTTTCTATGTTTCTATGAGGAGTGTAGATCCTGGAGCAGAATTGAGGCAGTTTGCAGTTGTGGGGAGCCGCAAAGAGGTCTATCTGAGGCGTCCCCCACTGAGAGAAGATCTGATGAAGGGGCGTGGAATGGAGAGTCCATTCGTGAGGTTGGAGGAGACGACTTAAGTTGTCTGCCAAGGCATTGTCCTTCCCCTGAATGTAGACAGCTTTGAGGAAGGTGTTGTGGCAAATCGCCCAATCCCAGACCCTGAGAGCTTCCTGACAGAGGGAGACCGATCCCGTGTCTCCTTGTTTGTTGACATAATACATGGCGACCTGGTTGTCCGTACGAATAAGGACCACCAGGTCGTGCAGCAGAAAAAGCTCCGCCGCAAGATCGAAGGCACACGGCCTGAGCCACGTGGCCGACCCGGTCGGATTTCCGGAAGAAATTTTTTTTTTTTTTTTTACAAAAATAACAAACGAAAGAACAAAACGCACGATTAAGAGGTGAAATAACTCAAAACTGCGGTGCAAGAAGGCAAGAACACAGGTTCACTCAACGCAGAGAGTTGAAACAAACTTCTCAGTTCCGCGGAAAGAAAAGAACTGAGGAGACACGCCCGGACCATCGGGTGGGAAGGCACTCGCGCATGCGCGGTGCGGGCATCTCGAAACTTCTGAAGTTTCTTCAAGCAAGTATGCTTGTGAGACGTCCGCATCGGGGCTCTGTCGGCTGACATCACCCACTAGTGAGAATACCTGCCTGCTTGTCCTGGGATAATATATATACTATGTTTCCTCAAAAATAAGACAGTGTCTTATATTAATTTTGGGTCCAAAAAATGCACTAGAGCTTATTTTCGTGGATGTATTTTTTTTTTCGTGTACAACAATCATCTCTCCCTTCCTTTCCTCTACCCTAATTCTTCCTATTTCCTTTCTCTCCCCCCCCATGTGCATAATTCCTACTATCTCACTGATCCCCTTATGCAGCAGAACCCCACCGACCCTCCCATTATGAGACTGACATACATCCGCTCCGAGGCCTACTAAAGCAGCAGGGGTGGGAGCTGCTGAATTGACGAGTCCGATTCTTTCAGTAAATCAGAGTAGGGATAGAGTCAGGGACTGTCGGGGACATTTTGGGGGGCACATGGGGGGGGCCCTTCGGGGGTTGATCTTAACTAGGGCTTATATTAGGAGCATCTTTAAAAATCATGCTAAGGTTTATTTTCGGGAAAACAGGGTTTGTGTGTGTGTATATATATATATATATATATATATATATATATATATATTGTATATATTACAGAGCTCAGCTTTGGTGCTCTCTATTTCCACCTGTTGGTGGATGACAACCCACTCGTCTCTGGATTCATCTGCTGCTGATAAGGAAATAGAGACTTTTCCACAGCAGCTTGAATCACTCTAGCTTTTATTGCATGCTCAAATGAATAGCATGGACAGGTAAAACAAATAACATCCTCCAAGAAAACGATACCCTTTAATAAAAAGGCTGCAAAACAAAGCTATATTTTTGTTGAGGACGGCAGTAGAGTTAATTCCAAATGGAAGAAAATAATCAAATTATTCTAGAACTGTTTTACTAAAACAAAAAATGGCTAAAATAAGTAAATTCTTACCTACAGAAAACTGTATGTTTTCCTAACTTGTTACTGATTGTGTTGGCCTCCTGGATCATCACTGAAAGTTTCATGGAATTCCAAGTAGGTTGAGCTAACAACAAATAGAATTGAATCAGACACTATGAATTTGCAGGCAAAAAAAATTTTGTTTGTATTTCAGAAATACATGCATTATAATAAAAAAATAATGCAAATATATCTCTGTCCAAGACTTCCATTCCTGCAGTCCACTTAGGTCACTTAGATTAGCAGTGGCCCACCTATAATCAACAGTAAGGTTTACCAAATCTACATGTGGGGCCCTACAAAGCAGGGGTAACACAATGAATATGCACGAGATCTATTTGCATGCATTGCCTCCATTATATGCAAATCCTGAAATCCAAACAGGGTAAGATCTGAGGGACACATTACATTACATTACATTACATTAGTGATTTCTATTCCGCTTGTGCCTTGCGGTTCTAAGCGGATTACAAGTTAGAAGACTGGACATTTCCAGTAGCATTGCAGTACATATAATCAAGAATGCGTTAAGTTACAATTGTTGTTCTGGACTTTTCCAGGATAAATTGGTAGTAGATAGTAGATAGTGATAGGTTGTTTAGACGAATAGAGATAATATTGTCCGGATTCTGTTGTTTAGACGAGTAGAGATAATACTGTCCGGATTCGGGTGTTGCTGGTGGTGGTGATTGGGTAGTCATGAGAGCATTTTCTAATACTTTTGTGAGGTTATGATGATGGGAAGTGTTTTTTGAAGAGATGAGTTTTGATTTCTTTTCGGAATGCTTTAATGTCTATTGATTTGGTCAGTAGATTGGTGATGGTAGTATCGATCTTTGCTGCCTGTGTCGCTAAAAGGCTGTCATATAGTTTCTTTCGTCGTGTTCCTTTGAGAGGGGGGTGAGTATAGAGTATTGCAGTGCAATGTGTAAGCATTATAACTATTGTAACTTGAATCCCCATGTTCTACTTTTAAAACTATTGATACTTAATTTTTGGAAGTCAATTTGGGGACAAATTAATCTTGTACTTGAGGCATCAATTCCGTTAACTTATGAAGCCTTAATTTGTGGTACTATATTACATCTTAAACCGTCTTTGGATTGGTATAAAAGCCGGCTTTTCTTAATAATGACAGGAATAGCTATCCAGATGGTTACATGTAACTGGAAGAGTTGCAATAGACTTAATTACAAATTTTGGTGGGCAAACTTATGTTCAACATAAGTATGAGAGAATGAACGCTGAATATTTAGGACATAGTAATGCATTCAATAAGGTATGGGGTCCATTGATTACATATATAGGGTCACATTAGCCGACATGTACTTTTTCTTATTAGATTACTTCCTTGCACATCCAGGGAGGATAGTAATATTATGTATGGTATATAGTTTATGGAAACTATAGTTATAAATATATATTTCTAATTATTGCTAGTTAAGGGAAGGGGAGAAAATGATTTGTTTTGAAATATTTGTATGTGTAAAGTACTTTTTCTGATTTGCTCTTAATAATTCATTGTAGTGCACTGTTATTTAAAAAATTAATAAAGAATTTTTTTTTAAAACAAAAAAACTATTCACATCTACATGCTCAAATGCTTTGATTTTGGAAATGCCTTATAGCTTAGTTATTTACTTGATACACTACCTTTCAAGAAGTATAGCAAGATGTTTTATAATTACAATCAAGTAGGTTGTACAAAAATAGGATAACATAGAAGGCACAAGAGGGATAAAACAGAAATTATATCCCAGATATACATAATTGGATTTACTTATTTGTCATGGCTATTCGGATTTACTTATTTGTCATGGCTAGTCTTCATCTTCAGAAAGGATTATCAGAAAAGCCTTTTCCGAGCTTCCTAGCAGTCTCCAGCTGCCATGCAAATGTAGTACAAGTTCATTAATATTAAAATGATAGTAAAATGAGCTCATCGATATTTAAAGGAGCTCTCCGGGTGAATTCTCTATCTTGCCGGGCGATTCCCTAATCTTGTTGTGCCACATTTGTGGGCAAAATAAGCCGACAGGGTCTGAGCTGTCGTAGCCTTACTTTCCAGTCAGTGCCTGAACACTGATTGGCTCAGGAAAATAAGGGTTCACAGCTTAGAGCCTCCCCTCAAACGAATTAAAAAAATAAAAGACCCCCAAATTGAATACCTCTCATAGGAGGGCCCTTAAGCACCTGGGCCAATCAGAGCCTTAGGCCCATTCCCGGATGAAATGGGGAAGGGGAATGCCCACCATTTTAAAGAGGTGGGCCTGCCAGCTGGAGAAAGTAGGCATCCCTCTGGCCGGCCTTCGTCAGAAAGGTACAGGGGGTATTGGGGGTAACAGAGGGGGTGTCGGGGTGAGGTGGGGCGGAGGACCTCAGTAGTGGGAGGGAGTGGGCTTCCCTCCTGTCAGGGGTGTTGGGGGTGGACGACCCCAGCAGTAGGAGGGAGTAAGCATTCCTCCTGCCAGGAGTGTCGGGGTGGGGGGGCTGACAGTGGCTATGGCAGGAGGGAGTGGGCATCCCTCCTGCCGATTTTATACAGTAGTATATCGTAAAATGTGTGCTGCGCGCAGATACACAAAAAATTGACACATGTAGCATATACAAAATATATATATATATAGCAAGGCCTAAGAAAGTCTTTGAATCCTCTGTTTCCTGGACCCCAACACGGACCGTGTTTCGGCTGAAACAGCCTTCCTCAGGGGTATGTTAAAAGAGCCTTCGAAAGTGTTGATCTGGGCCTACCTCTCATGCATGAAATCAAAGATTCGCTGTCCCAGCAAGTTCTTTTCCTGTCCCATTCCTGCAAGTTCCGTCCTCATCTGTACAAGCCTCAAACACTTTAAAATTATAAGTGTGTGATGCTTGTGCAGTTAAGGCAGATCTTGCAGGAATGGGACAGGGACTACGACAAAACTTGTGGGGAAGGGATGGGGAAATTGAGTTCCTTCTTTCTATGCCATAGCTTATAGATCAAACAAAAATACCTTAAAATCAATTCATGCAACCAATTGGTGTAATGTGATCAAATTTTGAAACTTCCACGATCAATCGCACAACAGCATTTTGCACCAGTTGTAGGGCCTGAAGTACATACTTCGGTAAACCCAATTAAAGGACATTACAATAATCAAGTGTAGGGACCAATATTGCACTTATCACTGTTCGAAAGTCTTCTGAGAGTAAAATGTCTCTTAACTTTCGAAGCAGACAAAGTTAAAAAAAAAAAAAAGATTTAGACAACACTGCTTTTATCTGTGTTAAACAAGACAAGTTAGAATCCATGATAACACCTTACTTGAGATATAGTAGTTTGATTCCAGCACTTAACAAATACAATCCCCTGATAAAGCCACAAAGATTTTGGTGAAACAGGCCACATTGGGTTATTATAGATAAGTGCTCTGTATTGTTTATAAGATGTTTTAGATTTGGACATTAGCAAATGTAATAACTGCACAAAATTGAATCAACCTTATTAAAATATAAAAATGGAGATTTATTAATACCTATGATAGAGAACCTGACTCTGAAAAACTGACAGATTGAAAAATCAGATTTGTTGTGGGTTTCCGAGGTCTTTTTCTTCAAAAAAACAAAAAGTTTAAATAGAAGAATATTTGCAGAAGAGTTTCAGCATATATGCTGGTTTTTCTGATATATAAAACTACCAGCAAGCTGTCATGAAAACATCCACTACAGGTAAGTAATTTGATTTTCCCCAAGGACAAGCAGCATGTAGTGTTCTAAAAAAAAAAAAAAAAAGGGGGGGGATCTCCTAAGCTGCAGGGTTTTTTCCATGTAATATTGTGGTAACAACAGAGGGACAACCTCAGATTCCTCAGGACAGCTTGACTAAGCTTACTATCTCCTCGGGACTCTCTTAAAAAACAAACAAACAAAAAAACCAACAGGTTGTATAAACTGATATCCATGTCGAAGCTATGCAACTCTTCTCAACAGAAGCTGACCTTAAGTCAGCTACCAATGTAGAAAATTGCAGGCATTAAAAGAGAAGGCAGTTTGGTCTCACACTCTAATTCATGTAAATAGAAATACAAATAACACCAAGAATATATAAGAAATATGGAAGGATTAGCATGGAAAACTGCTGCCACTAGGTGGTAAAAGTGTGACTAACAGGAGGCTATGAAATTCTATGTCAAAGGTCACATAGAAATGTGTTAAACAAGTTGAAGTAGAAACCTTTTCTATTAAGCTAACATTGATCTGCCCTTTGTGATCTATGATACCTTCAATATCATCCAAAGGCTGGTTTTGCAAATTCTGTGTTCTGCTCAGTGAAAAGTGGTGCTTTGGGTTTAGTAGAAAATCCTTGTCTGCTCAGCTCTGTAATATAGTAAGCTCAAGGATATTGACTTGCTATTGGACCATTTGAATAAGATTTTAGCTTGACATTGGACAATTTGAATAGTTGCCTTGAATCAGAGTCTAGGTAGGAGGGGCCATTCCTGGGGTACTTTCATTTTCTTGGACCAAGCCTTGGTGAGAATACAGGTGCTTGTAGCACTGCAAATCTCTTAAGAGCTAAGTAATCCTGAATTGTATATCCCCAATTTTGCTTCAAGCCTAGAATCTAATACTTTCCCTTTCCCTTCAATCTTTTACTCTACTTTCAAATAACAAACAAACCAACCCTCTTTCCCTTCACTTTTTTGGGAAGTTTAGTTCTCATCTGCTTGCTTCTGTGCTGAATTAAGGTCTTTAGTCCCACCTACCCCAGTGTTTGCTACTGATATATAGACAGCCCAATAATCAAGACTACTTCTCAGCCAAATTCCCATACCAACCAATCAGGATGACTTTTATTCAGTGCAATCATTGTGGCACACCATCTGGAGATTTAGGGCCTGCCCCATCTGTCTTCAGCATTCTAGTATTAAGGAGGAGCTCTGTAAGCTTAAGCAGGAATTGGATGCAATTAAAACAGCTTTCATCACTCCCCAAAATCATACCAATTTACCACCACTGCCTTAAAGAATAAGACAATCCAGGAATAAGTGGATCAAAGTAGGGTCAGGTAGACTGACATGTGACAAAAACATCCACCCTCACAACTGATGCACCTACAGAATTCTTTAGCTCCGTTAGAGCATTGCAATGTTCAAGAAAAAAAAGAATTGAGATGGAACTGGAACCAGTGAAGGTAACTCAAGAAAAGCACCTCCAAAAGGAAAAATAAAAAAGCTCAAAACAAGAAAATTATTGTTGTTAGGGGATTCCATTATCAGAGGAATTAACTTTGGGACACAAATCATGGAGCCTAAAATAGTGAAGTGTCTCCCAGGATCATTGGCTATCAGGAATACCAAACAAATAGATGAGCATATTCGAAAGAAATATTCAAGTCCAATTTGGACGTAGGGCGCTAGTCGCCCAAAGTCAGCAGCCTCAAAAGGTCCATTCTCGAAAAGTAAATCCAAAAGATTTTTTTTTTCAAAATTAGTCTCTCTTTATATCCAGGCATTTGATCGTCCAGACCACCAGTACGTCTATCCTTATATCACATTCTCGATCAAATATTCGTTTCAAGTCTGAAACATCCAGAACAAGATCTTTTGGATGTGGGAGGGGCCAGCTTTATGATGAACTGGCCACCCAGACATGGCAAAAGAGCAGTGGGGTACCATACAGGGAACTGCTGTGAACTTCACAAAAAGGATGCCACATAAACATCTCCCTTATAGGTCATGGTGAGCCCCCCAAAACACCCCTAAAGCTCACCATACCCACCTATCTACAACCCAATAGCCCTTATGGCTGCAGGTGCCACCTATATGGCAGTAGAGTGGGATTTTAGGGGGGTACTGGTGGACTCACATTTTCTACCATGAATATAGTGGTTAGAGTGGCTTATGGGCTTGGATCCTCCCCTCTCTAGGGTTCATTAGCCCCTCCCCCCATGACTACTTAAGCCACCTGGAGTATTGCATTCAATTCTGGTTTCCTTATCTCAAGAAAGATATAGCGGCACTAGAAAAGGTTCAAAGAAGAGCAACCAAGATGGTAAAGGGGATGGAACTCCTCTCGTATGAGGAAAGACTAAAATGGTTAGGGCTCTTCAGCTTGGAAAAGAGACGGCTGAGGGGAGATATGATTGAAGTCTACAAAATCCTGAATGGAGCAGAACATGTACAAATGGATCGATTTTTTCACTCCATCAAAAATTACACAGACTAGGGGACACTCGAAGTTACAGGGAAATACTTTTAAAACCAATAGGAGGAAATATTTTTTCACTCAGAGAAGAGTTAAGCTCTGGAACGCTTTAGCAGAGGTTGTGTTAAGAGTGGATAGCATAGCTGGTTTTAAGAAAGGTTTGGACAATTTCTGGAAGACATGGGGGAAGCCTCTGCTTGCCCTGGATTGGTAGCATGGAATGTTGCTACTCTTTGGGTTTCTGCCAGGCACTAGTGACCTGGATTGGCCACTGTGAGGACAGGCTATTGGGCTAGATCAGCGGTCTCAAACACGCGGCCCACGGGCCGCATGTGGCTCTCCAAGTTTTATTTGCGGCCCGCGATCTGGACTAGATCATTCTCTTCCTTTTGGAGCAGCAGCATGTCTGGCCGGTTCGTTCCGTTCAAATCTGCGGGTTGGCGGCTCCTCGCACTATCCACTCTTGCATCGGAAGCCTCTCTGACATCACAACATCAGAGAGGCTTCAGACGCAGGCACAGATCTTGCAAGGAGCCACCACCCGTTGCTTTGAACGGAATGAGCCGATCAGACACGTGGCGTACCAAAGGGGGGGGCGGTCCACACAGCTGGCCACCCTCCACTGTTCTCCCTAGAGTGCGGCTCGTCTAGAGCAGTGGTGCCCAACCTGCTTCCCTTCCCTTCTCACCTCTGCCATCGGGGAACAGGCCGGCACCGTGCTCTTTGATCTCCCTGCTTCTCTCGTCGCCCGATGTCAATTCTGACGACGAGAGGACGTTCTGGCTAGCCAATTGCTGCCTGGCTGCCCAGAACGTCCTTTCCGAATTGACATCGGGCGACGAGAGTTGGTCGGCCCCGTGGAGAATAGAAGCATGGAGATCTCGGCCTGCTCCCGATGGCGGTAGCAGCAGCAGCCTATTCCCTGGTGGCGGTGGCATGTGGGAGGGCAGGAAGGAAGAAAGAAAGAAGGGGGGGGAGCAGGGAGCCAGAAACAAAGCAAAAAATGGGACACGGAATCAGAGAAAGACAGACAGAGAAAGAAAGAAAAAGTTGGGGGAGGGAATGAGGTCTGGAGGAGAGGAAGCATACAGGAGGCTGAAAGATGCACAGTCAGAAGAATAAAGTGCAACCAGAGACTGATGAAATTACCAAACAAAGGTAGGAAAATGATTTTATTTTCAATTTAGTGATTGAAATGTGCCAGTTTTGAGAAAGAAAAGATATTAAACTTTAAATGTGAGTGCTTGCAGAAAAAATAGTTAAAGTCTTATTAAAGAAATGACAATTTTGCATAAGGTAAAATTCTTTATAGTTTATATATCTTTCCTTTTAACTGTTAAAGGAAAGTTTTATAAACTATAAAGAGTTTAAAATTGTCATTTCTTTAATAAGACATTAACTATTTTTTTCTGTGGCCCTCCAAGTACCTACAAATCCAAAATGTGGCCCCGCAAAGGGTTTGAGTTTGAGACCACTGGGCTAGATGGACCATTGGTCTTTGCCAGTAAGGCTATTCTTATGTTCTTAAGACGGAAAGGAGCTCTTAAGTTGGCCAAGGCTGAACCAACATGTCTAGGCCTAAGCTTCCTGGCTGTGTTCTTTGAGTGAAGAAGCACTGCATTTTTGAGTTCTTGGCTGAGACTATCAAGTCCATTGCTGGTCTGCCCCAATGACGCAAGAGTCAGAACGCCCATTCCAGGTCAGGGCTAGGCAATGGAGAAAGTCAGCTTCACAATTTCCAGTCCGGCCACATGCACTGTGGAAAGCGTCTGAAGGTACACTTCCACCAACAAAAAAGCACCAGTTTCCCAGCCCTAGAGGACCCGCAGGGGACGAAGCCCGAAGCTCCCGCCCCCTCCTTGTATGCTCTGCGTCATGTGGTACATGGAAACTCCCCCACTGGCAATCCAGTGCAAACACAAGAATTTAGGAAATCAATGATGCTGAGGAGTCCATCTGATTTTTTACGAAATTGAGAGGTTTGAGGAAGAAAAAAGAAGTTGAAAAACAAAGATCGATTAAAATCCAATATGGCTACCATCAGAAAAATCACACCAAAAACAGTCCATGGAAACTAATTGAAAAAATAAACACAGAAATAGGAATTTTGAAAGTGGGAGATCTGAACCCTACCCCCATAAACCCTAAAAAATGACTTTCAGACCTCCCTGAGTTTCCCTTAGGAAACAGTGTGGCTGTACACAGTCTCTGCAGTGCTTGCATGTCAGCTCTCTCTGCAACTGAAGTGAAGGGCTTGGAATTTCTGCCTTAGAATGTCAGGAAACAGTCCAATCTTTGGAATCTTTGGGTTGCCAGTCGTACTGACTCCGATCAAAACCTCCGCCCCCTCGGAACCTTGACGCGCGAATGGGGTCAGGGAAACACAGCCTGCACCCTGATACCCCGAGGGCTCTTAATCAGGATTCATGCAGCCTATGCTTAAGCCTCTGAAAAGTTTAGAAGGCAAGCTCGCTCCCAGGGGGACAGGCCCCGAGCTCAGAGGTGACACACAGTAGGCTAGCTCTACAAGTCCAACCAAAGCTTGCCCTGTGAAGCTGCAGTCCAGATCCGCGGACAGTACTTCCTTTCCTAGGTACAGAACCCCTGAAAAAGGGGTCTAAGGGCAGCGAAGCCACTGAAGGGGTTGAACTTACATCAAAAATAAGTAGAGTAGATCAGAAACACTTCTGCACATTTCGCTTGCAGAAAGAAAAAAAAAACAACAACTGAAGGGGGCTCTGTGTTCCTCTGCTATATGGGAGCAGCCAAAAGCAATGAGTATGACTTTCTGAAAGACCCAGTTTGTGGGTACAGATTCAACACCTATCGTATAGACTCCGGAGTGTTTGTATCAGAACTGGAAATGGAGAAGACACTGCCTCAATCAACCAGACTAAGTCCACATGCTGGGATCTTCAGGCTGCCAGACAGACTAAAGCCTGACCGAGGCCTCAACCCCCTACGGATCCACAAAGCTGGCACCCATTAACCCCTGGGGCCAAACCAACCTGCACTCAAGTACATGATAAATCATGATGCAAACTAGCTCTGAGGGGAATAGACCCCGAGCTCCACAAGTCTAAATGCAGGCTGGCTGGACAGGAACCCCGAGGGTTGCCTTGCCAACTGAAGACCTCCGTTACAGAACCTGCATCTTCTTCCAAGCAGAACTGCCCCAGGGACCTCTCCAGCACCGAAAAGCCTTGAATTCGGATAAAAACCGAAAAATAATAAAAAGTTATCAGAGCGGATCAAAATCAATTCTTCTCAACTCACTTTCAAAAGGAAAAACTGAAGACGTATTTATAGTCACTGGAGAAGGAGGCAGAGCTGAAGAATATAAATGTCATTCTTCTGCAATACAACTCACAAATATGGAAAGATCACCTATCATCAGGACTCCTAGACCCACTGCACGAGAAACAAACTTTAACCCCATATGTTCCAAGTCCCTACTGTTACGCAGGCATCACATCTACCAGAAATTTTATTAGCACCTACAAGAGAATGTGAAATGCTGTTCTATATTCTGAAGTCACTTATACATTTATCCTAAAGAGGATAATTTATATATGCATAAATGGCTTTTTAACATCACCCACAAAATATTAAGTCACGCTAATTTAACCCTTTAATTGGAAGATGGTGAAAACAACTGCTTTATGTAACTTGATGTTGAATGAGAGCAAGAGTGCTAAGTAACAGGTATTTGGAGATGCAGATCTCCCATAAGAGCCATAGAAACACATGTTGCTTCTGAGCAACAATGCCAGATAAAGGGTTTAAAAAAGGAGCATTAACAATATGGACCTTTATCTCTAAATATGAAAATGGACTAACACGGCAATCACATTATTTTGAATCAAAGGCTGAATGTAGCTTTCTTCACTTGAAGAAAGATTTTACTTATATTTTAAAAGCAGAGTTCAAAAGGTTTTTGATCAAACACAAATTAAATTGCTGAAACCAAACAAAGAATAAATAAAGCGTTCCATTATTGGGGTGGCATTAAGTTCCAAAAATTGGACAGATAAATAATGAAGCTATACACATTTCAGCAAACCTTGTGGGTAGTTTTGTTTTGATTATGGTCTCAATAAAGGTACAACAAACCAAAAAAGAAAGAGGAATGGGGGGTAATTAAACACACTATATATGCACACACATACACATACATACAAACTCCCCACTGACTAATGAAGTATCACCTGGGCACCAATACAATTTTCAGCAAAAGAAAATTCTCTCTGGTGAGGAAAAGCCTCACCAGAACACAGAGGAACAGCGCTTTGAATTGTTGGAATGCTATGTTGACATATTTTGCCCTGAAGCAGTAGCGTATGTCGCTATGAAATGATCGTTGGCTGGCTGTTTATTGCATGGTAGTTTTTTTTATTATTTTGAACACAGAGGGCATTTTCAGTGATATACAATTTTCTCATAGCAAAAGCTTTTTATGCCTATGATGTGTGGATGGTAGAGTGGCTTTTCTTCATGTTGAAAATTGTATTGGTGCCCAGGTGATACTTCATTAGTCAGTGGGGAGTTTGTATATAGAGTGTGCTCTATTAAAGTATCACACAAATGTGAGCCATGGTTTTAATTAAAACTCTCCTCCCCCAACCCTATCCTCATTCCAGGAATACCTCTAACATCTCACTTGTAAAGCCTGGTCAGAATAAAAAGGAATGTCATCCACTTACAAAACAGGTAATCAAAAAGCTAATTTCTTCAGGTTTAACAGTGTTTTTTTCCTGTAGAAAGTGCTTTCATTGCTGTCCTCCCTAAGCAGAGTTTACTCTCCAACATCCCAAAAAAATTATGCGGCTCTGAACATGGCTTCTAAGCTGGATTCTATTGAAATGTCTGAGAGCGCATAGGATCAGAAAGAGGTACCACTGTGTCTTAACTGTCCTGTTCGACATGGAGGGAGAAGGGGGCAGATGAAACCAGGATCTCACTCCCATTGAAAATAGTGTTTCTTTTTGGATTTATGGCCCTGTTAGCTGATGAGCTTTCTAATGAAAGAAAATGTAAAAGCACTGAAACATACAAGTTGTATTCTTCTCCTTCTTGCGAGCCTGTAGCAGAGTTTGTACTTCATTAGAAATTTTCTGTTTTTCAGTTTCCAGGGCTTCAAGGATCCTAGCATGACGAACTGTATGGTCTTCTAATGCCTGGAAATCAAAGATAAAAGATAGTAGACAGTGGTTATGAGAACAGATTTACAGAAAAGTAATGAAACAGAATAGAACCACAGAAATATGCTAAAGATTCTGTAAACAAGATGCCCCATTTTGTCCATGTGCTGATCTAGAAAACATATCTCCCCCTTGAAGCTCAAAGCACAAGCAACTGATCCTGTGACAAAAATATTCCACTGCTAGCCCAGTTTGGAAGTCAAGCACTTCCAACAAAAGGGCTGATCAAAACCAGTATTTAGGAAAATTTTGTTCAAACATTTTAGTGCACAACTTCAGTAGAAGTCTTCTTTCAGACCATAGTCAAAGGTTCCAGATTACCAGTACTTTAGAAGGGGTAGAAATGTGACTGAGAAAAAGGAGATAACCCATGGCCCCACCTAAAAATAAACAAAATAAATAATGGTATAGCTGCATTTTAATTAAAAATTTTAATCGTTATTAATCGCACAATTAGGTGGGTCTGATCTGCTGTTAGTGATTTGTAACCCGTCACTAAAATTGTCCATAGTATCTGCAGATTGGAAGGTGATCAATGTTACGTGATTTTTAAAAAGGGTTCCGGGGTGATCTAGAAAATTACAGACCAGTGAGTCCGACTTCAGTGCCAGGCAAAATGGTGGAACTATTATAAAAAATAAAGTAACAGAACATGGTATAATAGGACAGTCAGTATGGCTTCAGCCAAAGGAGGTCTTGCCTCACCAATTTGCTTCATTTCTTTAAGGTGTGGATAAAGGTGAGCCAGTTGATGTATACTTCTCCCTCCGAATCCGTGGTTTCAGTATACGCGGATTCAGTTATTGTTGATTTTTTTATTTATTTTTTTTTTAATAAAGCTGCATTCTGGACCTTCCCTGCCTCCCTCCCACCTTCTCCCTGGACCTTACCTGGTGGTCTAGCGGGTTTTCAGAGCAGGAGCAATCTTCCTACGCTCCTGTCCGTGCAGATCACTCATAGGAAATGGCTGCTGTGAGCTCCCGTCGTTGTCTCAAAGAGACCACGGGAACTCACAGCAGCCATTTCCTGATGAGTGATCAGGAGACGGATCCTGATAACCTGATTCAGGGCAGCTTAGGTATTCACATGAGTCTCCTGACCCGGTTGACTTAGCTTTTCACTCCCATGCTTCTCTTCTCTCCTGCGCAAACTTGACGTTACCTGCTCCACGCCTCACAACTAACTCTCCAACTCCATCTCCCAATCTGCCTTGAGACTGGTCACGTCCTTCCTTCTTCTAGTCTTCCGACCCCCACCAAAAGGGAATCACAACCATCACTTTGGTGAAGGTTTGCAGCACTGTGGCAAGACCGAAGGGCAGAGACATGAACTGAAAATGCTGTCCCAGGACATGAAATCACAGGAAATACCTGTGATCTGCAAAGAGGGGGATGTGAAGATACACCTCAGTCAGGTCCAAAGCTGCTAGGAACTCTTCTGGCTATACAGAAGCAATGACCAACCAAAGCATCTCCATCTGAAAACGGGGCACTGAGAGCCGTGTTGAGTACTTGAGGTCCAGGATAGATGTCCAATCCTTAGAGTCTTTCTTGGGCCTGACAAAGTATATAGAGTATCTGCTGGAGTCCAAGTCCATGCTTAGGGTCACCTGGACCTGGGCGTCTCTTTCTGGTCTGCCCGCTGGAGAGTCCATGAACCAGGCAGAGATGGGACAGGTGAACTCTAACTTGTAGCCATCCCTGATAACCTCTAGTACTCATTGGTTAGTTGTGATAGCTTCCCAAGCCTCCAGGAAGTCCTGCAGCCTGCCTCTGATCTTGTACAGAGGGGCTAGAAACCTGGCATCATTGGAATTTCTTGGGCTGTCCACCTGGCTGGTGAAGGCCTGGGACTTTCTATTCCTAGAGAACCTCTTGTCATAGGCTCTGAAAGGATCTCTGGTATAAGGATCCAGAGAACAGGTACGAACTGAGCAAGCCTCAAAAGAACCCATGGGTTTACCCTTTCACAGCCCAAGGCCTGCTGTCGGAAAGAGATTTCAGATGGCAGTCCTAGACACTAACCATGAGATCTTCCAATCATCCAATCCCTGGCCAAATAGCATATTACAGCATATTGCTGAGAGTGGCTTTGGACGTCGAGTCCCCACAGCCCAATGTCTGATCCACAAAATCCATTGGGCAGAGACCTTGCCTATCACCCGAAGCAGGTCATACAGAGCATCAGTCATATAATCCACTCCCACCAGCAGAAGCTGGAACGGTGGCTCTTAAGTCTTTCCTCCATCATGGAACTTAGAATGGCATGCTTGAGCAACAAAGGAGGCTGCCACAGTAGCCTTAACCACCAGAGTCAAGGCCTCAAACTGCCTTTTGAGCAACATGTCCAGCCTATGATCCTGTTAATCCTTGACCACCACGCCTCCCTTGAAGAGCATCCAGAGCATCATCCTCAGTGACCCCAAGTGACCAACTCTCAGAGTCCGAGGGAGATGCAGGTCTTCTTAGAAAAACAGATGTAGAACCATGGGAAGGCTGCACAGCTGTCACCCAGAAGACACTCTATCATCGCTGACAAGCTTGCCAGAACAGGTCAGAGAAGACCGAGAACCCCCTTCAAGAGGAGGGTTAGAGCGTTTTCTTTTCAATTTGAGGCTATCAGCACCCTTACCCGGCACTGGCACCGCACTCAGAGAAGCTAAAACTGTCCTCCAACTGTCCCAACAATCTCTTGGCAACCTTAATGAGATGGTCAGAGGCTAAACCCGAGGTTCTAGCCTCCCCATCTTGTGCAGCAGAACACGCGGCACAAGGGCAGTCTTCTGGTGCCCAACTGGAGCAAACTTCACATGAATTCATGATATTGGAGCCCGAGGATTCCATCTCTGGTAGTTAGAATCAAAAACTAGGCTTTTTAAGGAAGTTTGAGAACTTAGAATTCTAACTGGAAAAAATCCAAAGTGGCTGCTGCCAGCATTTCCCATTCCACAGGAGGACAGCCAAAACCAGCGATTTTAAGATTTTTTTTTGGGGGGGGGGGAACAAGGCTACATCAAAATATAACCACAAAAACAGCAAATTCAGACCCCCTCCAAATTGCCCTGTGGGCTGCGACAGTCCTACTCACAGACCAGACAATGAGAAGAATTGCTGCAGCCTACCCTCAGTTCTAAGGGTAGCTGGAAACTGGAGAAGACCTCTGCTACCAGGAAAAATGCCTCTTCTGAAACTTCAGATGCCAATCAGGCCACTGCTAGACTGAGCCTCAACCTCCAGGACCAGGATCCAAACGCCAGAAGAGGGGAGGAAAGTGCAGCAGACAACGTGCACTGCGAAGAAACACAATTGGTGTCCATACAGCATGAGCTAGAACACCTGATACACTAAAGTCAGCAAACAGTACGGGAAACACACAAGTTCCATAGTTCCAGCAGCTGGCTGAGCAGGTCCTCACAGGATCCATCTGTCAGCTGCAGACCGAAGCCCGCTCATCTCATGCAGACTAAGCAGTCACCGGAGCTTTACTGGAACTTGAAGTCCAGCGCAAAAAAACAAAGACAACCAAGCAAATCAAAGCTGCTCCTGCAGGCTCGCTTGCAGAGGAAATAATTGACTGGGGGCAGCAGAGAGCATGGAGAAGGAGGAGGTGCTGAAAACTGATCTCCTGCAATGGATTCACAGGAGCAGATGAAGACCCTTGGTTCAGCATACCATCCCTATTGCACTGGAAAAATTAGATAAACATTAACAAGGGAAAAAGCTTCCTTCTACTGAAACTTATTCAAGCTGAAAAAAAAAATAAGAACATAAGCAATGCCTCTGCTGGGTCAGACCTGAAGTCCATCATGCACAGCAGTCCGCTCACGTGGCGGCCCAACAGGTCCAGGACCTGTGCAGTAATCCTCTATCTATACCCCTCTATCCCCTTTTCCAGCAGGAAATTGTCCAATACTTTCTTGAACCCCAGTACCGTACACTGCCCTATTACGCTCTCTGGAAGCGCATTCCAGGTGTCCACCACACGTTGGGTAAAGAAGAACTTCCTAGCATTTGTTTTGAATCTGTCCCCTTTCAACTTTTCTGAATGCCCTCTTGTTCTTTTATTATTTGAAAGTTTTAAGAATCTGTCCCTCTCTACTCTCTCTATGCCCTTCATGATCTTATAAGTCTCTATCATATCCCCTCTAAGTCTCCTCTTCTCCAGGGAAAAGAGACCCAGTTTCTCCAATCTCTCAGTGTATGAAAGATTTTCCATCCCCTTTATCAGACGCGTCACTGTCCTCTGAACCCTCTCGAGTAACGCCATGTCCTTCTTAAGGTATGGCGACCAATATTGGACTCAGTACTCCAGATGCGGACGCACCATCGCCCAATACAATTGCAGGATAACTTCTTTTGTTCTGGTTGTAATACCCTTCTTGATTATGCCTAGCATTCTGTTTGCCTTCTTAGCAGCCGCTGCGCACTGTGCCGTTGGCTTCATTGTCATGTCCACCATTACCCCCAAGTCCCTTTCTTGGGTACTCTCATTTCTGAAAAATTACTACTATTCTAAAATTTTCTGAAAAAAATGCCTTCCTCTAACGAGGAGGCCTACATAAAACCAGTAGCAAACAGACAAAAAAAAAATAAAAGTAAAGATGCAGGGAAAATTTTAAAAATTCTACAGCCATATGAAAAAGTTACACACTTTCATTAAAAATTCCATTAGACTAGAACATTTTTAGAATCTATAGTATGCAGAAACAAATTTAGTAATTCATTGAACTTGTATTGTTTAAGAATACCTGTCTGGTAGTTAATGCCTCCATTTCTAAGCGCTTCTTGTTCACATGTGCTTCCTGCTCAAGATACAGAGTTCGAGTTTCCAGCTCTTGAATTTTATTTGCTGCCTTTTGGCTATTAATTTCCTGAACATACTTTTTCTGAACTTCTTCTTTCTAGGGAAAAAAAAAGTCATAATTGCCAAGTCTGCACAGAGAAATTTGACCCAGTATGGCAGTTCTTATGCTTTCTAAATCCAATTATTCAAGGCTCCTACAACTTAGATTAAATAATACACTGTTTATAAGAGTGCAAGAGGTCAAATACTTAAGAGAAAGCTATCCCCAGCACCCAAGACCACCCTTTGGCGCTACAGACCTGGTAGTTAGCACCCGGGTGGCAAGAGCAACTAGTTCTCTGCCTGTCCTGAGTAAAGAAAAGCATGCACTCGCACCGTGTCTAGCAGGGCTTCTGTGAAGTCCAATTGCTGAACATGTGGTAGGTGGGGCTTGGAGTAGCTGATTACAGACCCTAGTAACTCCAACACTTGAATCGTTCTCTGCATGGACTCCTGAGTACTCTTCTTCAAAATGCTCTTCACCAGCCAATCATACAGGTAGGGAAACAAATGGATTCCCAGTCTGCATAGCAAATGCTGTAACTACTTCTAGCTACTTGTTAAATATTCTGGAAGTTGGCACAAGGTACTGAAAGTGATGTGATCCCACCTGAAATCTGAGATCCTGCCTATGACCTAGAAGTATCAGAGTGTCTGTGTGCATCCTTTAAGTCCAGAGAGCACAACCAATCTTATTCCTGAATCACTGGAAGAAAGCCCACGGAAACCATTCTGAACTTTGACCAGATATTTGTTCAAGGCCTTTAAGTCTAGGATGGGATGCAATCGCCAGTCTTTACTGGGACAAGGAAATACCTGGAATAGAATCAAATGACTCCAAGTCAAGAACTAAAAAAAAAAAAGGGCCACAAAATGGAACAAAGATGACCACAAAAAGGAGCACAAAGATTTGGACCCAACATGGATTGTGTTTCGGCTAAAGAACCTGCATTAGGGGTCCTCAGAAAGAACCCACTTGATAAATGAGCAAAACCTGCTGTTCGGACTTTGCACAAGCTGTTCATTGTACTAGGGTTTATCAAGTGGATTCTTTCTGAGGACTCCAATTGCAGGCTCTTTAGCCAAAATACAATCAATGTCTGGTTCGTTTTTAGTTTTTACTCTGCATGATTGACATTAAAGTGACTTTTCAAACTTGAAGGTGTGGTCTTCTCTGCTCCTTTTTGTGGTTCTTTGGGATCTGGTGCAGAGTGTGCTACTTCCTATCCTTTAGTTGAGAATAAAAAGGAGCACAGCTCACCTAAGGAAACCCTTCTGCACCAAAAAAGAAAATTAAGAGTGGCAAAAACACTAAGGCAAATAAAGGAACCACAAAAAAAGGAGACATTTAAAAAAAAAAATCTTTATTGATTTTTAATCTAAAACAGTATCATACAAATTATCAAAACAAAGGAGATAATTTAAAAAGAGCTTTGAAAATGCTACAAATGCGTTGCGAAAACTACAAAAAACCCTCACATCTCTTCATTGCGTATGAGAAAAAAATATCGATATTCATGCTTACTAATTGGGCAGGCAGGCTACCCATGCATGCAAAGTGGGAGAACTGCCTCAAATTCTTAAAGATACAGTACACTAAGCAATGTTTCCACACCAGGATCTGTGGATGTCACCCACATGTGAGAATCATTTGGCCTGCTTGTCCTCAAAAAAATAAAATTTATACATTTTATTGTGAGGAGGAAAGAAACCTGATGCAGTCGTCAGCTTTTCAAAAGATGCCTTGTAATTCCTGGACACCTTTTCATTTAAATATCTGTACGACAATAACTCACCAGTTCTGCTTCAAGGGTTTTTATCTTGTTTTCATATATTGCTCTCTGAGAAGAAAGTTCTTGCTTTGCCATCTCCTTTGCTATCTGAATGCCTTGCATCATTTCTTCCTTCGCTTTCAGCCGTGCCTCTTCAATTTCTGCTTCAAGTCTAAACAGGATCAAAGGTATAAGTGCACTAATGATAAACTTTTATAAGACACCATATTCCTGGAAACCCCCAACCTAAAGAAAAGTGTACACATATTCCAGAGCCTTAAACATCAGTTTACAAAACAAAATTACCACTCAGTGGTGGCAATCTAATGCACAGAGTTTAGGTTGTGTTCTGACACAAATTGTTGAGATAAGAACATAATAGCCTTACTGGGTCAGACCAATGGTCCATCAAGTCCAGTAGCCCATTCTCATGACGGCCAATCCAGGTCCCTAGTACCTGGCCAAAACCCAAGAAGCAGCAGCATTTCATGCTAACAATCCAGTGGCTTCCCCCATGTCTTTCTCAATAACGGACTATGGACTTTTCCTCCAGGAAATTGTCCAAACCTTTCTTAAAACCTTACTGCCCCAAATATAAAGTCTCTACATCGAGCTTTCCTAGTCCTCAATCTAGGCCAGAATTTTCAGGTATTGAGTTTTTGGACTGGTACAGAGAGTTTCCTTTTTTTTTCTATTACATCTTGGCATCCATGTCTGAGAAATGTTAAGTTTGCTTAACTAAACAAACTTTGGCAAGCTTATTACTTATCACCTGTAGTATTGTTTTAGTATTCCATTTTCTAGCTATTTCCCTTCAGAGAACCACCAGGCATGGTAAGATTTTGACCTTGTTAGTTCAATTCCTCATGGGTACAAGTTCTATAAGAAAAGCTTTGGGTCTAGTGGTATCTGTGTAGTTTGAATTCTTGACAAAATACTCTGCCATTCTTCCCAGAGAAAATTGAGAATAGTACAGAACACGGCTGTCATCTGATATTTGGGCTGAAGAAAAGTGATCATGTTAGTCCCTAACATGGCTTTGGCAGTATATAAGAATAAAATTATTATTATTATTATTACTACTATAGACAGTTGCACTGGTTGCCAGTGGAGGCACGAGTAATATTTAAGTTCTCTTGTATTTGCTTTAAGCTGGTTTGGGGATTGGCCCCTACCTATCTTTTGTCTCATTTCTACGAGGATAACCAGAAATCGTAGTTTATTTGCATATCCAAAAATTACTGGTTGTAGATACAGGTCTTTTTTGGATAGGACCTTTTTATTTCAAGCAAGTAAGCAGCAGTCCTGGTTAGGTAATTACGTCAGAGGAGCCAGGCTGTCTTACGGCACATTTCAGAAAGAAATTAAGACTGTACTGCTTGATAAATTCATTTCCTAAATAGAAGTTATATTCATAACAATAATTCTACTCCGACTACTCTTAGGAAATTGTTGTATTTTTGCTATTTGTATTTCACTGATGGTCCAGCTCTCTTCAGTGTAAACCTCCCATAAATCGTCCGATTGTGGCGGTATAGAAGAATAAAGTTATGTTATGTTTTACTGGACAAGTTCACTATATATGCTTAAATGAACCTATGTCCCCACAATCTCTCCAACACTTAGATTATTTAGATGAAAAATGAATAAGCCTCATAGGGTTCCTATCGTATATACTCAAATATGAACTACGATAACCTTTTTACTCCCCCCCCCCCAAAAAAAGGGGGGGGAGGTTGACAAATATAATCTGAGGGTTTATAGTCAAACTACTAGTGATCCTCTCTCAATCCTCACCCCCTTCCCTTCCATCCACATTCCTGCCTTCCCCATCCTGTTCTTCCTTTCAGGCTCTGCACCCAGCACCCCCCCCCCCTCCCTGGGCCTTCCTTAAACACTGATAAACTGGGACAGAAGCAATCCCCCTCCGGTCTTGGCTGGCTCTGCACTGCACCACCCCACCCTTCTCCTCTCCTGGGGCAAGCCTTGACTATAAACCAAGCACCCATTTTTGGGTCATTTTTTGCACAAAAATCTCAATTTATATTCAAGAATATTTGGTATACCAACGATTATAAAAATTTCAGTCCATTCTCAACCAGATTAGCAGATATAGCTATCTTGAAAGTATTTTTCCTTAGATAAAAATAAAATTCAATTTAGGACTTCCACCATAGATAAATCTTATAATTTCATAATACAATTTTACATTGTTACACCCCCCTGTTCCAAAATATCCTTCCAAGGAGAAGGTTTGATATCCTATGGCAATGTCTCGCAAACTTCCAGAAGCCGCAGCTGTAGGGCATCTGAAAATGCATGGACATCAACACAATGATATAATGCGCATGTGATGCTATCATGTTGCCATCTGCGCATGCACAAAGGCCCTCCTGAAGGGGCTCTGAGCCACTAGAGTGTGTGTGTGTGTGTGTGTGTGGGGGGGGGTGTTACTACAAAAAGAGAGGCACGTAGAGCAGGAGAGGTGCCAGCAAGGAGAAGTGCCGGTGCCAGCTGACTGCCTACAGAACATACCTCTCACCGCGAGAGGCAAATCCTGTAGACAGTCAGCTAGCATCAGCCCTCTCCCTCCTTGCCCTCTCCCTCCTTGCCAGTGTCTCGCAGCACACCTGGAATCTGTGTTTGCGATACACTGGGCTGAGATTGCAACAAGTAATGGATTCACTCACCTGTGCTCTGATGGGTTTAGTCCGAATTTCTTAAAAAAATACTGAACTATCACAATGTTTATACAGAAACATGCTTTCAAATAAACAAACATTTACTGAAGACCACTGGGAAGTAAAATAGACCATTATAGCCTTAGTTTTGTTAGCACACTTGCTAGACTAGGGGTGTCAAACTCAATCACATAAGGGGCCGAAATCTAACACACAGGCTAAGTCACGGGCCAAATTTTTTTTATTAAGATACTTAGTCTTAGAAATAGTATAGGGTTACAATCTCTCTGTGGTGTACATAAAATAAATAAGACTTTTCCTTTCTTTTAGGTCCTAGTTCACACTTGCTATCTAACACCAGCTCTGACAGGGTACACATTTCAAATATGACATATTGTAATCACAAAATAGGAAATAAAATTATTTTTTTCTACCTTTTGATGTCTGGTCATTATTCAAATCATGTTGGTCCTAGGCTCTGGTTTCTGTTTGTCTTCTAATAACTCGCATGCCAGTGTCTCCTGCCCATTTGTCGCTCTCTCTCGGTGCTAACCATCCATCTTCCATCTTCGTCCTCCCCTTCCGTTTCCCTTCCCTCTCCCGGAGGTCTAGCATCTTTCCTTTTTTTATCTCTGTTCCCGCAGCTGCAGCAATGGACCCCACCATCCCCAGATCCACCATCTCTCCTTTTTTCAACTACCCTTTCATCCAGCATCTTCTCCTTCCTTCCCCACCACCCCAGGGTCCACCATCTCTCCCTTTCTCTTCCCAACTTCCCTCCTATCCAGTATCTCTATCCCCCCTCCACACCATCCCTTGTGTCCAATTTCTCTCCCTTTCTGTTCCTTCCCTCCCTCCCATTGTCCACCATCTCTCTCCCTCTTTGTTTTTAGACCCATTATTTCTTCCCCTCCCCCCCCACCCTCAGTCCAGCATATGAACCTCTCTTTGGATCCCCCTTCCCTCCCTCCGTGTACTTCTACACCAGAGTGAAAAGGAAATAATTTTAAAAGCTTCAAAAATAAAATAAAGCTATGATCAAAGAGTGCAGAAACATTTGTGATTTTCTTAAATTAACCATCATATGTGTTAGGTTACAATAAGTGATTTTTGTCATATATGTTAAATAGACTTACTGTGATTTCTGTGCAACAAGCAATTCATTCTTTGCAAAGTCAAAGTCTTTTGGCCCATCAGAAGATAAGACTGGCCCATTAGATGGCTTTTGCCCTTTCTGAACCTCTACTGGGTGATTGAATCTGAAATAATGATCACCACCAAGAATCACTCGGTCACCCTAGAACAAGAATTTTAAAAAGGCTATTTCATGGGTTTTTTCTATCAGATCTACAGGGTAAAGCAAAAAAGTAACCTTTATAGAGGTTTTTTAATTCTGTTCTCAGCAACTCATTAACATCTTCTCACACATCAGACAGCATTATGGGGTAAAGACCTTGAACAACTGCTTATGCCTACTACTTATGGGGAATTTAGGAAAAACCTAAAAACATATCTGTTCCTGAAGTATTTAGGTAACTGATCTGTACAATCTTAGTCCACAATATCTGATCTCTAGAGCTGTTTATCACTATCTCTTAACTTTGTTAATTCTACTCAATCTGTAGCATCTTTTAATCATTGTAAACCGCATAGAACTTCACGGTCCTGCAGTATATAAACTTGTTATTATTATTATTACTTGAAATTCCAACTTGAAAGTAACAAAGCTGTAAAGTACACATTTATGGGTCACGTGTAATGAGATTATCTTTAAATATGGCAAAGATACAGACATTTTAAAGCAACCACTCAGCAATTTTCATGCATTTAAAAATGTTTGCACTAAACTACCATTTTTTTTTTTTTAAAGGGGGTATCAGCTTACTAATAATGTCACAGTGACAGATTTGTCTGGGAAGCAATGCTGGAGACTAGTGCTGCCCGATTCGTCAACCCCCTTGCTAGAGACCCATTCGGGCTTTCCCTCTGCCACCAGTCCTTGCTTCTGATGTAACTTCCAGTTTTGCAAAATCAGAAGATACATCGAAGCAAGGACTCTGGTGGCAGAGGGAAAGCCTGAACGGGACTCTGCGTGCAGATCAGCGGCAGCAAAGTGCTCTCTTTCCCGGTCGGAAGTATTTCTCCTCTCCTCCCTGGCCAGGCAAAAGTGGCAGTAGCAAATACAATTCACTACCCTGCCACTACTTCTGGAGTCTTCTCTCCATTCGGCCGCCCAAGCGGAAACAGGAAGTTTTCAATGAGGGCAGGCTGCAGTGGAGAGAATACGCAAGAAGTGGTGGCAGGAGTGGATTGCTAAATAACTACCACCACCGGCAACATGTTGTAACGTCAAAATAAAGGTAGATGGGGAGAGATTGACTTGGAGGAGTTGGTGGACTGGAGGAGAGACAGGGAGAAGATGCATGGGAGAGATGAACTTAGTGGAGGGGGGAAGATGGATGGTGGAGGGGGAGATGGACTTGAGGAAGATCATGGAGGGGATATGGACTTGGGGGGAGTTGGTGGACTGGAAAGGGAGATATGGAGAGAAGGTGGATGGGAGAGGTGAACTTGGTGGAGGGGGAGATGGACTTGAGGGAGATCATGGAGAGGGGAGATGGGGAGAGATAGAAGAAATAATGGATTTAAAAACATGAGAGGGAGAGATATGGTGGACAATGGGGTTTAGGGAGGGAAGGAACAGAAAGGGGGAGAAGTTGGACAAAAGCAGTCGCTTTTGGTGTGGGGGGATAGAGATACCGGATAGGAGGGTAGTTAGAAAGAGAACGCTGGTGGGGAAGGAGGGAGAGATGCTAGATGAAAGGGTAGTTGAGAAAGGAGAGATGGTGGATCTGGAGATGGTGGAGTCCATTGCTGCAGCTATGGGAATAGAGACGGAAAAAAGGAAAGATGCCAGACCTCCAGGGGAGCGAAGGGAAATTTAAGGGGAGGACAGAAATGGAAGATAGATGGTTACCACGGAGAAAGAAGAAAACGACAAATAGACAAGAGACCCTGGCAAGCAAGTTATCAGAAGACGTTTGTTGCAGAGCCTGGGACCAACATGATTTGAAAAATGACTAGACAACGAAGAGGTAGAAAAAATAATTTTATTTTCTGTTTTGTGATTACAATGTGTCAGATTTGAAATTTGTATCCTGCCAGAGCTGGTATTAGACCACGAACATGAGCTAGGATTTAACAGAGAGAGGAAAAGTTTTTTTTGTTTTGTTTATACCACCAGCACCAGTGTGGGTAGGAAAGGGCAAAGGGGGTGAAGAGGCTATAAAATAAACCCATCAGGATGTTTGGAAAAAATACTCAATTGGGCAGGAAAAATCAATTCAATAGGCTGAATCGAATTGAAATATTTTTTCCTGAATCGGGCAGCACTACTGGAGACAATCACCAAACTCAAAGAAGTGCTGCAAATGATCCGGGACAGTCTGTCAAAGGGACTTAGGCTATTAACTTCCCAAAGAGAGTGAAAACAATGCGTCAGAATTTCGCTTTAACACAGGTCAATTGTATTTTTTCAATGAAGTTATTTTACTGTGCTTTAGCCTGAACATTTTTAGCATGCAAAAATTGCTAGGTAGTAGTGCTAAAATGTTACTAATATCAACATAACATTAAATAATTAACGGATCCTTTTACTAAAGTGCGCTAGCTGCTTTAGTGTGCGCTAAACACTAACACGTTTATTATAGCCTATGGAAGCATTGGCATCCGTTAGCATTTAGCACGCGCTAAAATGGCTAGCGCACCTTAGAAAAAGGACTACTAATAAGTATGACAACTAAACAAATGTTAAATTTCTTCTTGAAATTCAAAGCGGTTGCTGAGAAAATAGCAAAATATTCTGGCGGGGGTGGGGGGGTTTACATTTTTCACCTCACCCTGAATAAATGTTAGCATAAAAATAATTTTGAAAGCAGTAAAATTATGCCCCAAAAAGAAAGCAACTCCCTACAACATCCACAGAGATTACTGCAAACAATGAGACATTCAGTATTCATTTGACTGCTATAAGAAATGTCATTTCATTATTAAACATCTGAAACAGTAATGCCTTCCAAACCTTTAGTTCAATATGCTCCTATGTAAAGTACCTAAAAATTCACTAGAACCAGATGAAAACAAAATATCAAAACCCTTCTCATCCACTTTCTCCATACCCCTCCCCACACACTTATCCAAAGCAAAAGAAGTTAAGAGTCAGCACGGCACCTCATATAAGTGTGCACACAGACCTCAGTATTTTGCTTGGCCCTCTGGTGTGTGGATTAGGACAGGGTTTCTCAACCTGAGCCACGCAACCTGAGGTACATGGGCTGACTGCCGATTCCTCCTCCCCCTCCCCCTCGGCCATGCGCCACCCACTTCATTTAATTACCTCCCGCAACTCTGGGAAGGGCCAGGCATATGCAGCGATTGCACGCCACCGGCCCAGAAGCCTTCCCCTGACATAAAGAGAGAGAGAAAGGACAGGGTGGAGCCACCATAATGACACTTCCCTGATGAGTCGCAGTCCAAAGGAACCGACCTATCATGGGTAAGTGAGGAAAAACATACAGTAGAACTCCCTGTGACCATGGCCGTACTAAAGTGTCTAGGCCCTCACTTCCTGGCTTGGATCTTCGACTGAAGAATTGGTCTGCTTTCGAGTTATTCACTGTTGCCATTAGGTTGAAGTGCAGTTGACCCCAGCGCTGCACAATAGCATGAAACGCTGCCAAGGACAGCACCCACTCACCCAGATTCAAGGTCTGCCTGCTGAGAAAGTCTGCTTGAATAATGTCAACTCCTGCCACATGCACTGTTGAAAGGGCCTAGTGATGACGCTCCATCCAGAGAAAAAGCAGGTAGGTTTCCTAAGCCAGAGAAGCACTCTTGATTCCACTCTGGTGTTTGACATATGCCACCACTGTCACTTTATTGGAGAAGACTGACTGTTTGACCCTCCAGAGTCATCTGCAATTTCATCAAAGCCAAGCAAATGGCCTGCAGTGCCAATCATTTGATTGACTATTTCTTTTGGGAGGGTGTCCAACACCTCTGATTGGGATGACAGTTGAAATGGGCTCCCCCAGCCGCAGCCGCAGAGACCGACATCTGTTGTCACAACCACCCAAGAAGCAATTCACAGTGGCATTCCCCTGAAGAGGGATTGCAGAAGGAGCTACCAATTCATGCTGGCAAGGGCCTGTAGAGTCCAAGGAGGAGCTGTCTGCAACGCTTCCGTCTGCAGAGCCCAGCACAAGAACAATGCGTGCTAGAGAGGACACATTTATTTATTTATATGCTCAATTATTTAGCCCGTCCTCCCAAAGGAGCTCAGAACGGGTTACAAGGTACATCCACAATATAATCGAGACAGGACAGAGATGACAATTTTCAATATAGACATGACAACAAAACATATACATTAAGCAGCATCTGGTGAGAGTTAGGTGGCATAGGTGCATTGACTCCGATGGCATATTCGACCTTGCCTAAAGAACCACATCTATTGTGGCCGCCATGAACCCCAGGACCTGGAAATAGTCCCACGCTGACAGATATGCTTTGCCAGGAGACAAAAAATCAGAGCACAGCTTCTGTCTTGCGTGCCTCTGGAAGACAGACATGGCCAGCTGCTGTGTCGAACTAGACACCCAGGTATTCCAGGGATTGTGTCAGGGTCAAATTGCTTGTCCTGTAATTCACAATCCAACCCAGGTCTTCCAGGACCTGGACCACCTGATCTACCATGCACTGACCCTCAGCAAATAAGGGGGCTCTGACCAGCCAATCGTCCAAGTATTGGTGTACCTGTAGCTCCATTTTGCTCAAGTGAGCTGCCACGACCACCATCACCTTGATGAAGGTACGAGGAGCTGTTGCCAGGCCTAAAGGCAGAGCTGAAAATTGGTAATGATTTTCCAGAACATGGAACAAGAGAAATTTCCAGTGTGCCTGATAAATTGGAATATGCAAGTAAGCTTCTGAGATCCAGAGGCAAGGAACTCTCCCAGGGCTACCACTGCTATGACAGACCATGTTGTCTCCATGTGAAAGTGCAAGATCCTGAGCGCAGAATTCACGTGCATACAGTCCAAAATTGGCCTTCAATCGTCAGAGCCTTTCTTTTGCAGAATAAAGTATATGAAGTATCTGCCCGAGCCCGAGTCTTTGGGCGGCAACAGTTCTATGACATGAATATCCAACAATCTTTGTACAGTGGTTTGCACTTTGACCGTCTTGTCCGGTCACCCCTCAGGAGAGCCCACAAACCAATCTGTCAGAGGCCAGGCAAATTCCAGCTTGTAGCCAGACTGAATAATGTCCAGAACCCACTGGTCACATGAAATTTGCACCGAGGCCTCCAGGAATGCTGAGAGGCTGCCCCCTATATACAGAGGGACCTCCCTCAGCCTGGTGTCATTGCGTCTTTTTGGCAGAGGGAGCAGAATGGGAGGCGGAAGGCTAGTTATGCCTGGAGCCAGAGAACTTCTTCCTATAATCCTGGTAAAATTGCTGAGATGTGGACCTGGAATACGGATAGAAACACTTAGAGCCACAAAAATTAGAGCATTCTGAACATCTAGAAGGTCTGGGTCTGCTATCAGACAGAGTCTCAGGGCAACGATCCACCACAGAATTCATGAGATCATCCAGGTCCTTGCCAAACAATTGCCCTTTAAAGGGAAATCTAGCAAGAGTATTCTGCGAGCAAAAATCGAATACGAAGACACCTTACCCAAGATCCGCATTCGGTCATATAGAGCGTCAGTAACATAATCCATTCCAGCCAAGAGAAGCTAAGGAGGAGGCAGCTCCACAGCCTCACTCTCCAGAGTATGCAGCCTGTACAAACAAACGTGCGTGACAAAGGACACCGCCAAGGTAGCTTTGACTCCCAAAGCCACCACCTCAAAGTCTAACGAGAACCACATCCTCACAGCGGTACGCCTATCCTTCAGCATCACACCACCCTCACTGGGAAAGGAGGTGCACTTAGTCACTTGTGCAACTAAAGAATCCACTTTAGGCTGCCTAAAAAGCTGCAGGCATGCCTGTTGCATAGGGTATAGACGGGACATAGCTCTCACCACCTTGAGAGCGCCTTCCGGAGATTCCCATTGCTCCAAGATCAGAATGCTCATATCAGGATGCCAGGGAAAAGCAGAAGTTTGAGCATGTACTCACAAAGGAGAGAGAAGGTAGAAGGAGCCAGCTGAGTGACTAAATTCAACTCTTGTAGTCTCTCCGAGATGAGATCAAGCAAAGCGGCAAACTTAAACATAACATAAAACATAACAAAATCACATTTCTATTCCGCAAAACCTTGTAGATCTATGCGGTTAAAATAAAGAGACTGAACAATCTCAGTAATGTACAAAATCAATCCTCCAGAAAATTTCCTTAACAGTGTTGATTTCAAATGAACTAAAAGATTAAATGCAGAACCGTGGGATCATCCCCAGGTTCAAAAGCCATAGAAGGATCCAAAGATCCGGCATACTGTCCTGAGTCACCCACCATGGGAAGACCGTCCCAAGAAAACAAGGGGTCCGCAAACTGATCATCATAAGTATCGTGCAAATCAGGGTCAGCTAACTCAGGAACGGTGGCTGGCCAAGAAGAGGATGTACCTAAAGAGACAAAACCGCTGAGAGAAGTACGAGGTGGAGTGGGACTGCGCTGGGGAAGCACAGCTATCCTGAAATGCATTCCACAAATTTTATAAATTCTGAGAAGGCCTCCAGTCCCTGGGTACTAGAGTTACCCTTAGATGGCCTGATCTTGCATCTCTTGTACAGTGGTACAAGTTGCGGGGCATCGCATCCTTTCTCACGGAACATTCAGCCTTACCGAGCTCCCCCCCCCAAAAAAAAAAAAAAAAAAAAGACATGGACACCCGTTTTTCCACCTGCTTAGGCAGGGGAAAGGTTAAGCATGATGCTATTTCTCCCGGCTGCGCCACGTGGCGCAAGGTTACTCCGGAGGCACTAAATTTGTGCAATCCTGGCAAGGATTTGATGTAGACGAGCCCAAAGTCTCCATCCCAAGTTTTGAGGCAAAAAATTGCAGTTTTGGAAGTGCAGAGAGCTTTTGAAAAAAAAGATTGCTAAAATCTAAGATGGCCAAAGCTAAGAAATTTGCACCAAAATCACGATATTTTTCAGTCAGTACAATTCAAAAACTGAAATTTTGGGACTTTTCAGGTGGGGGAACACACGGAGTTATGCAGAAAATTTAAAACCTTTAACTTCAGAACCCCCACCCCCCATACACCTCACAGGTTGCCACAGCCTGTGACATCTGCTGGAAATGTGCTGCAGCCTGCCTCATCTCTCTTGCAGTAGCTGAAATCATAGAATCACTGCCTCATGCTGGGAATGCCTCTTCGACGCTGATCTTCGGACTGACAGTCAGACATGGTGCCAAACCGTACTTCCACCCCTGCAGACTGACGGACGCGTTAAGTGAAGGATGGAGGTGGCACCCTGCAAGACACTGTTGAGCCTCCTAAGTGCGCTCAAATGGGAACGGCCCTGAGCTCCAAAGAAACACATGCAGGCTGTCAGCTGTAGACAGGAATCTGCTTCTTCGCTACGCAGTCAGAGCTGAAGAAACAGTATGAAGAAAACCCCCCAAATGTTCAAAAAACACCAAAGAAAATAAGAAAAAGGAGAGACCAGAACAGAAACACTCCTTCAGGCTCATGTGCAGAAGGAAAAAACTACAGGTGGCAGTAGAGCTCCCAGTGAAATAGAGGAGTCAGAGAAAAAAATCCAGAGTGGATTCCTTCTGCAGATAGCACACGGCCATTGAGAGATAACCACATGTCTAGAATGACTCACCTATTGCACTGGATTATTATTTAGGACTGTCAAACCACAGTATTTCATGGAAAAGGGACAGTTCCAACATGAACACCCCCTTTTAAAAAGCACAAAGAATATTTCAAGGTACACGCTTCCATTTAATTTAAAGAACATTTAGCAACTCAAAATTAAAATGGATTTCTGTACTTGTCTACTTACATGATGCAGAACAGTTGATTCTAAAATATGCTTTCCATTTACATATGTCTTGGCATCTGCCAGTGGGGTGATGCTCACTGTACCATCAACATTCTTTACAATACTGTTAAGGCAGGAAATATCAATTACACATACTTTTTTTTTTGTTTGTTTTTCACAATAGAATCTCCTAAGGAAATGAGATTTCTTTAAAATATTAAGCCATTTCTATTAAATTCATATGAAACTAAGCTTAAATACAGTATTATTCAAGAAATCTCTAGCTACATTTTGTATCACTCCATAACTCTCACCAGTTGGTTTACTTGATCTGGAACTGTTAATGCACTATTCCAACACCAAGAGAATATAAACGAATCTAGTGTAGTAATAGCTTGGCCTGCTATTGCAGGAGGGTACCGTTTCCCTCTGGCAACCATACCAGTGATCATCAGCAATCAGAACTCCAGTCAACTGAATGTCATGGCTCGAATCTGCTTTGTATTTCCCAACAGTTGTTTCTCCCTCTTTGATCATGTAGAGCAGCATCTCAGAAAGCTGAGGATCTTCATTCAGGTTCACAAGGTTTGGCAAACGATTGTCCATCTTGAATGTAATTCCAGCTTTCTATAACACAGTTCCAGTTAGAAAAAAAAAACTGTCTACCTTTGCTTAAGAGTCAAATGTTCATGTCATTTTCTAATTTTAGAGCCCGATTTATCAGCCATAGCTAATTTTAAATATTCCTCCTCACAACAAGATTTATTAAAATAGTGGGACCAAGAAATCCACATGACCATGTGAAATCTGATATTTTTTAAAGGTTTAAGTCCCTTCTAGATATGCGATTTACAGATTTATATACATAATTTTGTTGCGATTCAAACACTGTAAGACATTTTAATAAATTATATGATTCCCTTAAGGAATAATGGTGCATATTATATGAATTTTTGTGAACCAATATAACACACATACATGCTTATGAGACAAAATGTGTTTTGAGGGGAAGTTATCAATGTGGGATACTATTAAGATCGTGTTTCCCCGAAAATAAGACACCGTTTTATATTAATTTTGGGCCCCAAAAAGGCACTAGGTCTTATTTTTTCATGTACCATGATCTCTCCCTTCTTCTCCTCCACCCCAATTCTTCCTATTTCCTTTCTCTCCCCCACATGTGCAGTATCTTTCCTCCCCTCACCCATCCCCTTGTGCAATATCTTTCTAACTCTCCCTCCCCCCTGTACAGCAGAACCCTTGCAGCTATCTCTCCCTCCCCTCCCCCACCGTGCAGCAGAGCCCTTGCAGCTTCTATCTCTCCCTCCTTCCAATCCCTTGTGCAGCATCTTTTTATTTCTTCCATTCCTCTGCTGCCAGATGAGAGGTAGGGGAGCAGTGTTGCCAGAAGAGTGGTGGGGATGCTGGGAGGAAAGGGAGCAGGGAGGCGGGGTGGGAAGCAATGTTGCCAGATGAGGAGTGGGGGAGGTGAGAGGAAGGGGAGCAGCACTTTGAGGAGTGTGGGAGCAGAGGGGGAGCAGCGCTATCGGATGAAGAGTAGGAGAGGGAGGGAGTGCTGCTATTTGGGGAGGGGGGTGATGGGAGCTAGGGGAGCCAGCCAGCGCTGACGAGATGTTGTTGAGCAGGCAGTTTAGCTCCTGGAACTGGGTCCGACAGAGACGGAGCGGCCAAGCGAAGCGCACCAGACACTGGCTCAGTGCTGCCTGCCATTTGCCACCTCTTCGAGCCGCTGCCAACAGGCGGGGTCCAGGTCCGGCAACTCTGACGCCTCCAGAAGTTCGATCCAGTTGTCATTCGTGCACAGCGCCGGGAGCAAGGGAAGGAGCGCGACCAGCAGCAGCACTGCCATCGGGGAGGGGGAGGAGAAGTGCTGCTGCTATCACCAGCAACTAGGGCTTATTTTCGGGGGTAGGGCTTATATTAAGACCTACCCTGAAAATCATGCTAGGGCTTGTTTTCAGGGTAGGTCTTATTTTCGGAGAAACACGGTATTATATCATAGCACAAATCCCATTTTATGCAATGAGTCCTAGTTACTAATAATCAAGGTTAACAGTAAAATAACACACCTTAAGGTAGCCCACATTAACATCGCCCTTGAATCGTTTTATTGCATAGAAAGCCTTCTAAAAATTTAGCATTGGTAGGTGCAACATAACAGTGTGGCATTAGTCATATTACATTCCCCTGTTTGTGAGACAGGTTTCTGATCATTAATACAAGGTATCAGTCACGATAACAGGCACTATGACTTCATACAGGTAATATGGATTTGCTTAGTTCCATTGTGTTATGACAAACATATTACATTAAAATGCAGCTAACATAATACTTATTTGATAATAATAAATAAATAGCACATTAAAAGACCTTTACCTATGACTCATTACTGCCATTGAGCCCTATTCACTAACAACTTGTCACAGGTTAAATAGACCCTATGTTACATATTAAATATCAGGTAATAAAAAGGCCAGACAGAGATCAACCAGAAGCACATTTCATAGTAGAATACTCATACAATGCGCAAGCTGTGGACCTACACAAATACTTTCTCCTGCCAGAAGCCAGACATAGCTAAGCAGTCGAAAAAAATGTGATCTAGTCTGAGGAGTTCAACAGAATTTCATTGGCTACTTACAGGGCTGCTCAGCATTAGCAAAAAATCAGATCAAGAACATTAGATAATTTTAAAAAGCACCTGCAGTTGTTTTGTTTCTTCAAATTTTCTTTTTTCTGCTTGTTCAAGCCTTGCCTTCCATGCCCTGGGTGTATGCAAAAGAAAAGCTTTTACAGATATTCTATACTGTCAAACTAAGTTGTAACTTATATCATATTAGGACATGGCCTGCATGGGAAAGCATGTTGCAGCAGGATAGATCAGGATAATCATCTCTGTTATGCCGTGGCATAATTCAGAGAGTCATTATCAAAAATATGTAATACAGTATAGTCTTAACTTTATCTTGCTAGCTCTATTTTATGAAATAAGTCAGTTGCAAATAGTTCAAGTTTATTATGGCTTGATATACCGATTTACTTTCCAAAGCGGTTTACAACTTTACTGTGTTAAAAATAATTAATTAATTAAAAGTTGGGGGAACAGACAAACAAAACTAAAAGGTAATTATTGAGACAAAAAATGAAACAAAGGGAAAAAGGGTAAGGATACAATAATAAATTTTTAAAAAGGAAAGGTACAGGAAGAAAAAAAAAATCAGGGAAGGGAGTTGATTGGAGCAAGCATCTTTGTATCCAAAGAGAAGCTAAGGATACCTACCTTTGCATCTCTGCTATTTCTAATTCTTGCTGGCACAGTTTCACTTTTAGGGATGTTATTTCTTGTTGACTGCGCTTATATTTGTCAGAGTCTATGTTCAGTGCACTTCTTCGGGCTGCTTTTAGTTTCTCTATTTCCGCTTTCAACTCTACATGAAAAAAAACCAGCCCTAAGTGAATACAATTGTCTTTTCTACAAAGCAACAATGTAAAAAAACAAACAAACAAACAAAAAACCCCTACAAAGTCGTCTGGAATATAAATAAATCCCAAGCACAAATGTTCTATTGTCCTTCGATACTCAATTTTTGGAAGTCGATATGGGGACAGATTAATGCTATACTTGAGTCATCAATTCCATTGACATATGAGGTTGTCATATGTGGGGTGATATTACATCTTAAGCCCTCATTAGACAGATATAAATGTTGGCTGTTCCTTATTATGACCGGGATAGCCATGCAAATGGTTACTCACAATTGGAAAAACTGGGATCGCCTTAGCTTTACTTTTTGGTGAATAAATTTATGCTTAAGCTATAGGTATGAGAACATGAATGCGGATGTGCTGGGACATACTAAGAGATTCAAGTTAATTTGGGGCCCACTGATGTCTTTTGTGAATTCGTTATAGTTTACTTTTTTCTTTATTTCTGTTGGTATAACACACACACATCCAGGAGGAGGGAGGGCGGGAGGGGGGTATTTCTTTTGTATGGTTTTATTCCCTTGTGAAAATGTTGGTTAGGTGGGGGGGGGGTTACTGTTGTATGGATACTGTTTGATTATAAGTGCATATATGATCACTATTATTTGTGTGGATTTTGTATTGCATTTTTGTTAGCTTTGAAAACTCAATAAAGATTTTAAAAAAATAAAAAAAAATTCCAAGCACAAACAAGATTTACTTAGCCACCTTTCCAACCTAGGTTAATAAAAATATAAATGAATAAAATTACTTTGAACAAATTTGTGAATTTTTTAAGGCCTTATTTTTATTAAAGACTATATAAGATTACCACCAGAACAGATATAGGCCTTTCTACAAACATAACAGGATTTTAAAAAATTAATAAAGTTTCCCCAGGAGTTATACATGTGGAGGGGCATAATCAAAAATGTGCCCAAGTCTGAGATTGGACATTTTGTACAAGACGTCCACAAACCCAGCAGGAAAAATAATCAATTTTTAAAGCTACCAAATATCTATCTTTTATTTATTTATTTTTTTTTTTATTTTTTTTTTTTAAATTCTTTATTCATTTTAAATTTCTTACATCAAGTGATAAATATATAATACATATAATTTTCAATATACACTTGAATATCCATCAATATATATTTTAATACAAACATATATAAAGACCCCTTTTGCAATAAATTATAAATCATCTGTTATTATAATATTGTACCCACCCTAACCCCTATTATATGATCTATCCTTGTGCTATGATATCTGATCTTTAGAAAAAAGAGCCAATGGTCCCCAGATTTTATTAAATTTTTTAATATAACCATGTTGTAACGCTATTGCTTTTTCCATCTTATATATATGGCAAATAGAATTCCACCAAAAAGTGAAATTTAATTTTGTATGATCTTTCCAGTTTTGAGTAATTTGTTGTATGGCGACCCCTGTTAATATCAATAAAAGTTTATTATTGTTTGCTGATATTGGACTCTGTGTTCTCATTGCTGTTCCAAATAAAATTGTGTCATATGTAAGTCCAACATGATTTTCTAATAATATATTAATTTGGGGCCAAATTGTTTTCCAAAAGGCATTTATACAGGGACAAAAATAGATTAAATGATCTAATGTCCCAATTTCTACCTTACAATGCCAGCATCTATTAGATTTAGAACTATCTATTTTTTGTAACCGAGTAGGGGTCCATAAAACTCTATGTAATAAAAATAACCATGTTTGACTCATAGATGCTGACATTGTAGTATGTATTCTCCAGGACCAAAATTTTTGCCATTGAGTTGCAGAAATTGTCTGTCCTATCTCAATACTCCAAATGTCCCTAAGTCCTGTTCTTTTTTTTTTTATTTAAAAATCCATATAATAATTTATACCATTTTGCGGCTTGGTGTCCCAAAAAATCTGCCTGAAAGCAAAGGATTTGCAAACTATATTGAGTATTAAGATTTTTCCATTCAGGGAACCCTTCCTGGATGGCTTGCTTCAATTGCATCCATTTAAAATATTGTGTTATGTTCAATCCAAATTTCTGTTGCAATTGTGAAAAACTAAGCATGGATCCATTTACTATAACATCATTTAAAGACCGTATACCTGCAATTATCCATTGCTTCCATATTATTTTGAATCCACCAATTTTGATCCTGGAGTTTACCCAAATGGATTGATTTAACGATTTAGTTATTGGATCTGTTGTAATATTACTAATAAATCTTAATGTTTTCCATGTATCTAATAAAATTCTGTGATCTTTATATCTCTTGGGCATTGTTATACTTATAAGATGTTCCGGATATAATGGAAACAGGAGTCGCCATTCTAAATATAACCAGTCTGGTGCATTCTCCATGAGGTCTGGGAGGATCCAATACATACCCTGTCTTAAAATATAGGCTTGATGATACCTATAAAAATTTGGAAAATTTACCCCTCCCTCTCTAATTGTTTTTTGTAATGTTGCTAAAGCGATTCTTGGCCTTTTCCCAAACCAAACAAATTTTGTAAGTATTCTATTTAATTTTTTATAAAATGACCCCTGAAAAAATATCGGAATCATACTCATTTGATAACAAACCACAGGTAAGATCATCATTTTTATTGTTTGAACTCTTCCCCACCATGAAAGATGTAAAGGATTCCATTGCTCGCACATTTCTGTTATTTTTTTTAATAAAATTTTTTCATTTTCTGTTACTGTATCATCAATTGTATTTTTAATAACAATTCCTAAATATTTTATTCCTTCCTCTTTCCATTGGAATGAATATGAATCAAATAATCCTTTGGTACAATGGACATTAATTGGAAGAACTTCAGATTTTTCCCAATTTATTTTGTATCCAGAAAATTTACCAAATTTATCTAATAAATTTAATAAACATGGAATGGTATCTTCCGGTTTCCTCAAATATAAAAGAATATCATCTGCATATGCAGATAATTTATATTCCCAATTTGAAAATGTGATCCCCTTTATTCCCTTAGTTTGATTTATTGCAATTAATAAGGGTTCAAGAACAATATCAAAAAGTAAGGGAGATAAAGGACAACCTTGTCTAACCCCCCGTAACAAGTTAAATCTTTCTGAAATGTTATTATTTATATTTAATCTTGCTCCAGGAGAGCTATACAATGTTTGAATCATTTTAATAAAAAAGGGACCTATTCCAAACCATTTTAAAGCTTGATACATAAATTTCCACTCCACTCTATCAAATGCTTTCTCTGCATCTAACGATATTAAGAAAGCTGGTTCATTCATAGTTTTCGCTAAGTTTAAAGAATGAAGTGCCAGTCTGGTATTATGTGAGGAATGTCTTTTAGCAACGAATCCTGTTTGGTGTACATCTATAATAAAAGGAAGAGCTTTTGCCAATCTTAATGCTAATACTTTAGCAAGCAATTTTTCATCTACATTCAACAATGATATGGGCCTGTAGTTTGAAACCAATGTAGGATCCCTGTTTGGTTTTGGTAAGACAATAATTACAGAATCTGCCATAGTACCTGATATATTTTCATTATGTATCTGATATTGATATAAATTTAATAAATAAGGCAATATAATATTTTGAAATGTTTTATAAAATTCAACAGTATATCCATCTCCACCTGGAGCGGATCCAACTCTAAGAGATTTCAATGCTAGTTCTATTTCTTTTAATGATATATGTTCTTCTAAACTTCCTTTTATATGTTCTGGAATATTTGGTCCAATAATTGAATTTAAAAACTCTAAGCCATCTTGTTCTTTATTTTCACAAGAATCTGAAGTATATAGACTCTTATAAAAATCAAGAAATTGTTTTACAATATCTTTAGTGCTGGTGTGTGTATTACCTTTTGTATCTTTTATTGCAATAATTTTAGTTTTTCTTTTTTTTGCTTTAAGAAAATTTGCTAACATTTTTCCAGCTTTATTTGAGTTTCCATAATATCTAAATTGCTGACAGAACATTTCTTTTCTAACAAATTGTGAAGAGAGTTCATTATATTTAGTTTTAACTTTTAATAGTTTTTGTAATACTACATTTTCCCATTTAATAATTAATTTTTTTTCTAATGATTTAATTTCTTCCTCTAATTCCATAAATTGTTTTTTAAGCTGTTTTTTCATAAAAGCCGAATATGATATAATGTTTCCTCTCATTGTAGCTTTACAAGCATCCCATATAATTTCAATATTCATATTGTCTGTGCTATTAATTTGAAAAAACTCTTTCATCTTTACTTTTAGGTCTGTTACAAAATTTTCATCAGCAAGTAAGGCATTATCAAATTTCCAAATTGATGTAAAATTTGTTTTTATATCATTTTTTAGATCAATCCACACACCAGCATGATCAGAAATTATAATAGGATCAATAACTGCTTTCATAACTTTTTGTGCTAAATTACTAGAAACAAATATATAATCAATTCTTGAAAATGATTTATGGACCTGAGAACAAAAAGAATATTCCTGATCATTAAAATGAAGAATACGCCATATATCTACCAAATCACAAGATTGTATCAAATTTTCTAGCCCTAATGATTTTATAATTTTACTAGGTTTCTTATCCAAAATAGGATCCATAACAGCATTGAAATCTCCAGCTACTATCAAATTTGAAGTAGCCAATGGTAGTAATATCTGTTGAATTTTTTTAAAAAACTCCATTTGATTTGAATTAGGAGCATATAAATTAAATAAGTCCAGGGTTGTATTTCCCATTATCATTTTGATATGTACCCATCTTCCTAATGGATCAATTTTTATAAGTTTAAAATCAGCAGTACATTTCTTATTAATAAGTATGGCTACTCCTGCCTTTTTCCCTAAGGCAGGAGCAAAAAAACATTTAGATACCCATCCCCCAATTAGTTTATTAGATTCATTCCCTGTAAGATGTGTCTTTTGCATGAAATAAATATCCGCATTTTGCTTGTGAAGGAAACCTAACATTTTTTTTCTTTTTACTGGGTGATTCAGACCATTGACGTTAATGGAAAAAATTTTAATTGTCATTTAATAATTTGAGTAAAATTAAATATCTTCTTAATAATAAAATTTTGATCAGATATCTGCACTTTTCTTTAATTATTCTAGATTTAATTATTAATTTTCCCCTCTTCCTATTCCCATCCCCCACCCTCCCTTTTAATTAAAAATTGTGTATACTTGGTAGCACGCATCTTAAGTCGATAATAAAGCACTCCATAAGACCTGTTCTTATTGTATTCTATAAATTAAAACATTTGTTATTTAAATGAAATATAATATAATTTAGCCATGTTACACACATATATATATATATATATATATATATATATAATATTCAAAGCACATTATATTGTTAATTTATCTAAATTGTTATTTTTGTAATAAATATATATCAATAAATAATCCCTTATTTGTTTTATTTTAAATAATATGGGAATTCAATGATATATAATTAAGTATTTTATGATCAAAAAATCCCCCTCCTATGGAGGAACCCACCGTAAAAGCACATCTCGATTTCACATATATATTTCTTTTACTTTTATGTTAGTTGAATCCAGAAGAGAGAATAATTTCAATACAAACTCATTTCCTTCAAGTATATCTCAGTCCACCTTTATTCTTGATTGTAGTTTTCTATTCCGTTTTGAATTTTCATTTTCTCTTCTTTTCTTCTTTTCCCAATGTATGTAGTTCTTCTCTTTATATGATCAATACGATGCAACAACAAGATCTGTCCATAAGTTCAACGGTTATACAAAAGTCTTTCTTTATAGTTCCGGTGTCTGCTCTGTCCATCACATGTAGTTCCCTCGCTTTGACATCTGGGAATCTGAGTCTTTATTCTCTCCTCTGTATCTAGTGTTATATATGTTCGAGATGCACCCCCACTGCGCATCCCCCCATGGAGGAAGATCTTTACTTTATATTGTATTAAATTAATTAAAATTATAAAGTAGTCTTTCAAATATTTTCTATTTTTCTAAAAATGAAAATCATTTATCTGAAAATTATTAATTAATATTGAATGTTCCTGAACATCTTTCCTTATAAATTCATTCTTTAATATTATATTATATTTTCCTTTAATACATTCATATCTTCCTTTAATAAACTTAGTTCATGTTTAAAACATTCACTTACTCCCTTAATAGAAGTTTTTTTTTTTTTTGGAATTTTGATTTCATTTGAATTCCATTTTTGAATATCGTTAGTGTAGAATATTTGAATTGATTTGAATATATTACATTCTATATAGTTTTTCCAAATCAATTTATAATACCTTTTTATCAAATTAGTTATTTAACTATATTCAGTTATCTATATATAGGAACTAAAATATGATAAACAATTTAAGAAGACATTGGTACTTCCTGGTTTTGAATAAATTTTTCTAATTTCTCTGGATCATTGAAAGATAAAGTTTTGTTTCCAATTGTCACTTTCATAGTAGCAGGGTATACCAATCCAAACTTCGCTCCTAATTCTCTCAGCTTTGGTCTTAAATCCAATAACTTCTTTCTTTTTACAGCTGTATTTTTTGCGAAATCCGGCACTAGATGTATAAAAGCATCCTGATACTTCAAACCTTTATTTTTCTTGGCCAGTTGTAATATTTCTATGGCCTGTTGGTGTCGCAATAGTTTAAAAATAAAAGGTCTTGGTCCTTGCTGGTTTACTGCTCTTTTTAACGGCACTCTATGTGCTCTTTCTATTTCTATGGGAAATTTCGTTTGCAAAGGAAGTAGCTTGGGAAGTAATTTTTCAATGAAGGTGACAGGATTTCCTATTTCTGCTCCTTCCGGCAAGCCAATCAGACGGATGTTACTTCTTCGTTCACGATTCGAAAAATCTTCCAGGACTTTAATAAGTATTTCAATTTTTTTCCTGTCTGCTTGGCTATAACAGATTTCCTCTTCAACTGTCAGCATTCTTTCTTCTAAGTTGTTAGATTTCAATTCAAGCACATCCATCTTCTTATTTATATTTGAAACCTCTTCTGTTAAATCGGTAACTTTTTTAGTAATAATAGAAAGCATTTCTTTAATTTCTTTTAACTCTTTCATAACTTCTGTGTCTGTCAGTTTTAAACTGCTCTCCTGCTCCGGTTTTGCCCTTTTGCTACTTCCTGATACAGCGAAGTCGTTTTTATTCTGTTTACCAGTTGCCATCCTTTTTTCTTCTTTATTATTCATAGGACCAGTGAAATTTTAATATATCTTCTGTTTTCATTCAATTTATTTAATCTTTCAAGGTCTTTTTAACGGAGCTCTTCAATTACACGACTTTCTTCATGCGTGTCCAAGCCACGCCCCTCTATCTTTTATTTTTGAAAACAAGCTAGGTGTAAGTTTTGGTCCTTAGGACATCTACCTTTTTTGTCCATTTTCAAAAATAAAAATGTCCATGCGAAAAATGTACAAAAGCAGGTTTTGAAGATGTACCTACCAACTACCTTGTCTGATCGCAGCAGAAGGAATCCCCATCAGCTGAGCTGGTTTTGGGGATTCCTAGCAGCTCAGCTGATGGGGATTCCCCCTGCCAGGCTTAGCTGAGCTGTGGAGTCCTACACCCTCCCCCACAACCTCCAGACATCCCCTGATATTTCCGCCCTCCCCGGTACCTTCCGAAAAGCAAACGGCAGGAAGGAAGCTCACGCCGTCCTGCCTACAGGGCCGCATGCTGCAAATGATAGGGCTTTCCCCTCCCAATTCAACCAAGCCTTTCTAGAATTAGGATCACCAGATCCAATGAGGGAGCTCTTATCAGGCAGTCATCCAAGTAAGAGTGAACTGGCAGACCCATGTTCCTTAAAGAAGCTGCCACAACCATCATCACCTCAAAAAGGTACAGAGGGCCTCTTTTTTTTTTTTTTTGCACAAAGTATATGGAGTAACCGCCAGAGCCCAAGAAATCGGTTAGCCCTGGCTCTATAGCTTGAATATCCAGCAAACATTATACAGTGGCTTGCCGCTTGAGTGCTGTGGTAGATCAACTTGTGGAAGAGTCCACAGACCAATCCGTCAGAAGCTAGGCAAGTCTAATATGAAGCCTGACCGAAGAACGTCCAAGACCCACAGGTCAGACAAAAGGTGAGCCCAGGCAACTGAGAATCTGCTCCCTAAGTATAGAGGAGCATATTTTGGCCTGCCAAGAACAGAGTACCTGAGCCAGTACTCGCATAAGAAGCCAAAAGAGGGTGAAGAGGAAGATCCACAGCCTCAGTCTCCAGAGGAGTTCAGCTAAGGCACACAGGTGTGAGACACAAAGGATGCTGCTGAAGAAGCCTTAATGCCTAAAGCAGCTGCAGCAAAGCCTCTAGAGGACAACATCCATCCGGCAGTACTGCATATGCGCAAGCACCACACCATTTGCCCTGGGGAAAGATGTGCTGAAAGTCACCTGCAGAACTCAAAAATCAACCCTAGGCTGACCCAGAAGCTGCTGGCACTCCTGTGCCAGCAGATAAAAGTGAGACAGGGTCCACACTATCTTAAGCACTCCATTCAGAGAAACATACCGCTCTGAGAATAAAGTGCTCATATCAGGGTGCCAGAGAAAGGAGGAAGACTGGGAGTGCATTCCACAAAGCCAGGAGGAAAAAGTGGACAGAACTAGCTGAGTGACCAAAGTCAGCTCCTGTAGAGACTCAGACACAAGATCTCGCAAAGCCATTCCCAAGGACACCGAAGAGCCCAAACACAGTACCTGATCTCCCATGCCTGGAATGCTGCGCTGGAGAATAAAGGACTGATCATACACTAGTATTAGCAAGGGTGAATGTGGTAAGAATATTAAGAACAGTAAAGGCCCTGTTTGAAAAATTAATAAAGAGTTTAAAACAATGGCCTAAAATCCCTCAATCCATGCATAGGTAAACCCTCCTCTCCAAGCTTCACCTATGCCAGCATTGATCTCTCCCTCCCTTCCTTCTAGAACCTCATGGCAGTGATCCTCTCTCCACGCAGTTAATGCCCCTTACCAGGCCTCACCTAGGCTAGCATTGATCTCTCCCTCCCTTCCCTCTAGAACCTCATGGCAGTGATCCTCTCGCCACACAGTTAATGCCCCATACCTGTACCTTACTAGCTCGGCTGCAAGCAGTCAGGGACCCTCTGAGACTGCTTGCAGCCTGTCCCGGATCCAGCTCTATGATTAGAAATGGAAGCAATGCATGCAGATCTCTCTCATGGATATTCATTGTGGATATCCAGAAAACTTGACCTCCAGGTCAAGGTTTGGGAACCACTGAATCAAGTGCATAACTAGCAGTATTCTATAACTTGTGTGTGCAATTTTGCATGCTAAGCATGAAAATGAGCATGCAAGATTATAGAATTAAGGGGTAGTGTACCTGCATCTTTAGCATCAACTGTAATGCTACCATCATCTTCCACCTTCCCTAGAGCCTGCACAGGCCTAGTTATAGTGTGGGCTCTAGGGAAGGTACAAGATAGGGAGGGGGGAGGTTTCCCTGGCCGGGTTGTGACCACAGATGTAAGTTTCACATACCCATTTAGAATCATTACCCACAATTTGAGCAGCACTGGCATAAGAAACTGGGTCAATATGATGGACTGATGTTTTGGTCTTCATCTTTGGTACAACACCATGGTTGTAAATAAAGTCAAAAAGGATCCTACTCTCTATATTTCTTCTCTTGAATAGTTATTTATGCTACCCATCTGCCCTTACTACAAAAGGTTGCACTGGTTGCCAATGGAGGCGCAAATAATGTTCAAGTTTGCCTGTACTTGTTTCAAGCAGTCTGGGGACTAGTGTCTTCTTACCTACTATTACATTTCGTACTACACAACCCCACACGGTCAACCAGAAACCGTAACATATTTACATACCCAAAGATCACAGGCTGCAAATACAAATCCTTTTTGGACAGGTCCTTCATGTTTCAAGCAAGTAAACAGCAGTCCTGGCTGGGTAATTACATCAATGGAGCCAGGCTGACCTATGGCACCTTCCGGAGAGCAATTAAACGGTACTGTTTGACAAATTCATCTCCTAAACAGAAGCCTCACTACTTACAAAGTTATTTTTTTTCCTCCATCAATTCCTGTGAAATATGTTGTTCCATCACTTTCTGCATTTTGCAATCCGCTGATTGCACAGCATTATTCCTTGGGTTGCATACATGAGACCTAAATTACATACTTAAGATTCATATTTTCCTTTTAACTATTTCTTGTTAATAAGTTATATCCTCACTACTTGCATTCTGTAATTCGCCGACTGTCCAGTTTTATTCTGTAATTCGCTTTATTCTGTAATCCGCTTTATTGTGTAACTCGCTTCATTCTGCAATTTGCCTTATTGTCTAGCTCTATTCTAAAATTCGCAGATTGTCCAGCTTTATTCCTCGGGTTGCATACAAAAGACCTATACTACAAACTTAAGATTCATATTTTCCTTTTATTTATTTCTTATGTAATAAGTTGTACCCTCACTTCCTGCATTCTGTAATTCGCTGATTGTCCAGCCTTCTTCGCTGTGAACCACCTAGAAGTCATTCGACTGTGGCGGTATAGAAGAATAAAGTTATTATTATTATTATTCACAAAGATACTAAGAAAAATTGAAACATTAATCATAATAAGGTTCTATCACCACAAATATAAAAACAACAACAACAAAAAAAACACCTCACCTCTGATCAACTTAGCATTCATATCTTCATTGACCTTGGCAATATTGATTATCAGGCCAGCTTGTTTAGCATATCGAAGTGTGCTAAGAGATTCTTCTATATTACTGTCAGCAGGACTAATGGTAGCAATCATTGCTGTTTTGGAGTTTCCACCTAGACTCTCTTTCAACAACCTTCAAAAATAGGGGAACTGCATTTAATATATGAACATACAATGAACAAATGTCCTTTCTTTCCTAGACATGATTTAAGAAATGAAAAGAGCATGGAATCTTTTTTATAGATCTACTACACACTTTACATCAAAGGTCAGGCATTCGAAGTTAATAAACAAGACCTATTTTACTATAGCACCTTAGAAGCCTTGCATGTAAATGCTGCTATCTATATGTGTAGATACCTCAAGATACACAGATTGAAAGGGGCACGATTGGGCATCCTAGAAGACGGCAGAGAGGAGATATGATTGAAGTCTATAAATTCCTGAGTTGAGTAGAACGGGTACAAGTGGATCGATTTTTCACTCGGTCAAAAATTACAAAGACTAGGGGATACTCAAAGTTACAGGGAAATACTTTTAAAATCAATAGGAGGAAACTTTTTTCACTCAGAGAATAGTTAAGCTCTGGAATGCGTTGCCAGAGGTTGTGGTAAGAGCAGATAGCTGGTTTTAAGAAAGTCTTGGACAATTTCCTGGAGGAAATGTCCATAGTCTGTTATTGAGAAAGATATAGGGCATTATTACATGTTGCATTACAGTAAGGGTCAAGTTTCTTTCTTTTTCATTAGATTTCTTTACATATCCAGGGAGGGTGGGTGGGTGGGGGGAGGGAAATGTATTTTGAGGAGTTAAATTATTTAATTATAATATTGAAATCACATCATATGTATTATTGTATTAATAATTAAGATGAGGATGGGAGTAAATGACTGTTTAATGTAATAATTGTATAGTTATTAGTGCATTCTATGCCGTATTTATGATTTACCAATTGTATTGCACTATCAAAGTTTGAAAATCAATAAAGATTTTAAACAAAAAAAAAAAAAAAGAAAGGGTGGGAACTCGGAAGAGCTGTGCTTTTCAACTGCTGCTTTGTCCATAGCATCACATTTCTCCATTAAGTTGCTGGAAATCAGACAGGGGCTTATTGGATACCTGGAGACCCTCTTCCATCTCATACCTTGTATCAATCTCCTTTAACTATACCCCCTCTCTATGTTTAAATATATAACTAGTAACCCATCCCAGTCTATGCATATAATCGTGTAACTGATAGTAATTCAATATACCTATCTGTATTATGTATGCAATACTATAACCCATTCTGAGCTCCCCTGGAAGGATAGTAGTATACAAGTTGCATACTATGAACTTCAGAAGGAAGCTCTGTCACCTTACAAGTAATATGGTGAGCCTCAGCAGTAAATTTGACAGACTGAGATCATACGCCACACACCCTAGTTTAAGAGTAAGATCCATTAATGTCAAAACTAACCTATATGGATACACTGCCCCCAATAAAAACAAAAGCCTAAGGCTAGCCATCCCTTACTCAAAAGGCCTTATGGATGTCAAGTGAAAGAATCCAGAAAACCTGGTTAAGTGATGTTTCAAGCTAGCTAGTTACTTTAACTACAATACCTCTTTCAATAATAATTAACAATACCCCTTTCAAACAGTATACTTACCATGTTAGAACAGACTCACGGTAAGGAATGAAAGTCTTCCTCCTGGTCTGCGAATGCTCAGAGAGTGCAGAAATTACTTTTCCCAGAGTTAAGAGAGATTTATTGATGCTTATACCTTCCTAATTAAACAAATGAAAAGCAAATATGTAGAACACATTAAAAAAATTTATAATCTAAATGCACATTGCAAAGTATCCTAAGTAAAAAAACAAATCTCTACAAACCCCTCCCCCCCCCAAAAAAAAACTCATGCTCATCAGTAGTACTTTTCACTCTTAGGATTAAACAGAGCTGAATGAAACCTTGAACAAACACAAAAATAGCCTAGAAAAATTTACAATACTTTATCATCAACTTTAGTACTCAAAATTCAATAGAGGAAAGTTGCATTCAAAACAGAACTGTTACAGTAGCAATTTAAGTTGCCAAAACAAGTCCTTGCAGTGCCACAGATACCTTCAATTGCTCTCCACTAGCCTGAGACACAGCACAACGTTCACTCCCTGCCAAGTCCACCAGATTTATACGGCTGGTAATTCGGTGATCATGCTCCTCCTCTTCCACAAATTCAGTCTGCAGTAAACACATTTAGGTCACAACATTACCACTCTGAAGTCCAGTCAGCAAAATCAACATTTTTTAAAAAGCCCAAATATATTTTTTTTCTTCTCAGGGAACTAGTCAACCTTAAATACCTAGCTTAAAGATATAAAACATTCTGTACAAGAGTACTTTTGTAAGTACTTTCTGCATGTTTTATATGTGGAAAATAGCTTCAGTGCAAAAATCAGCAACACGGTGTGTACTTATATGCATATTGCGTGTAGGTATTCTTGGGACAGCATTCGGGCTGAGCTGTAATATATTTGCACCTATCTCAAAACAAGTATTAATATGTGCAGCAATATATGTACGCTATGGGAGACACTTGTAAGTGCCTATTTTTAAAGGCATTGTGGCAAGAGTAGAATCTGGTTTTTCATGGACCCACTCACAAACAGCCTGGACATTCTTGCAAGTATAATAGTTTGTTTGTTTAAGTACAGACCTGAGCCTGTTACTTTACAGGCTCTAGTAAGACAAAACTCTCTCTCTCAGCTCAGGGATAAACAGTTTTTGTTAAGCAAGGTTCAAGGGCTGGTGCCAGCCAGACCCACACATAGTCCACAATCCTCAGTATGGCTTACCTTAGCCAGCCATATAACAAAAATCTTGCACTTTCAGCTCTTCTAACAGACCTTGCCAGATTTCTTGAATCTAGAGGGTTTTACTTCAGCCCACATATGGGGAAGGGTTTTCTCTTTCATAGTATCATAACAATTTTTCTACTTTCCAGGGTTCTTCTCACTAGCCCATCTTCACGGTGGCCAATCCAGGTTACGAGTACTTGGCAAAAATCCAAAGAGTAGCAACATTCCATGTTACTGATCCAGGGCAAGCAGTGACTTCCCCCAGGTCTGTCTCAATAACAGACTATGGACTTTTCTTCCAGGAAATTGTCCAAATCTTTCTTAAAACTAGCTATGCTATCTGCTCTTACCTCTGGCAAAGCGTTCCAGATCTTAATTATTCTCTTAATGAAAAAATATTTCCTCATATTGGTTTTAAAGTACCTTATTTTTCACTCTATAAGACGCACCCACCTGTAGAGGAGGAAAAACTAAGAAAAAAAATTCTGAACCAAATGGTGTGCCCTGTACCCCATCTGGTGGTCTAGTGGTAAGCCAGGACTCACGAAAACTGATGGCAGCTATTCGTAATGTGTCATGGGACCAGGTAGGCACACAAAAAGCGTGCGCCTGCCTCGTGCACTGCTCTGCCATTGCCAGAAGAAAGCAGGGGAACCGATTAGGAGGCAGCCTTTATCCACATGTTTATTCACACCTTTAAAGAAGTCAAGCAAATTGATGATGCAAGATCTTTCACGTTTGTCTACTTGTTCCACAAATTATTTTATAATTGTTTCCACCATTTTGCCCGGCACTGAAGTCAGGCTAACCGGTCTGTATTTTCCTGGATCTCCCATGTACCCCTTTTTAAAAAATCATCGTTAACATTGGCCACCTTCCAATCTTCAGGTACTACAGATAATTTTAGCAAAAGATTACAGATAACTAACAGCAGGTCAGCAATTTCATGTTTGAGTTCTTTTAGTACACTGGGATGTATACCATCTGGTCAAGGTGATTTATCACCTTTTAACTTGTCGATTTGACTTAGTACATCTTCCAGATTCACCGAGATTTCTTTCAATTCCTCTGCATCATCACCTTTGAAAACCATTTCTGGTTCAGGTAGATCTCTTACATCTTTTTCCGTAAAGACCAGAGCAAATTCATTCAGTCTCTCCACTATGGCCTGATCCTCCCCGAGTGCCACTTTTGCTCTTTGATCATCCAATGATCCCACGGATTCCCTCAAAGGTTTTCTGCTTCCAATGTACCTAAAAATATATGAGTTTTTGATTCTTTAGCAAGTTTCTCTTCATATTATTTCTTAACTTTCTTTATCAATGCCTTGCATCTAACTTGCCATGCTTGTGTCTCTTCTTATTTTCTTCATTTGGATCCTTTTTCCATTCTTTAAATGATGTATTTTTGGCTCCAATAGCCTTTTTCATTTCATTTTTTAATCACGCCTGCTCTCATTCCTCTTCTGTCCACCTTTGCTGATACGTGGAATACATCTGGCCTTGGCTTCCACGTGAGGATTGGCGCTAATGAACAGGGGGCGCTAGGGTGTGGCATGGATAGTGTGCAAGGTACATGCAAGATACCTACTTTTCATATGATTCTAGGTAAATCTACTTAGTAATGCATTTGTGGAAGATAAGGCCTATGCCCAATTAAGAGTCTATGAAAAGTTAGGTACAAAGATATAAAAAATTGAATATGGATTGCAGCCAAGGCTAGAAAAACACTAGGGATTAATAGTAAGGTAAGTATAATAATATTCTCTTTATGTAATTTGCTGGATTAAGCAAGGTCATAAGGGAAATTAGGTATATGTATATATATAACACATTTGTAGAGGTATTAATCTGCATCCATCTTTTTCATTCTGTCTTTCTTTGTCTAAAATATTGCAGTTTTCTCGCTCAAGACCCTGGTTTCTGGTGTTCTTTGTCTGGGCTGCCATACCCAGGAGAATAGGAGAAACCTCATGGCTTGAGTGATAATAGATGTTCCAGGCATTCCATTGCTGGGTAAAGAAGAAAGCCTAAAGCTCTTAAATATGCTCTACAGAAGTATTGAATATAACTGAAATATGAATGAAGTGTGGCGTGTGAGTGAATCACTGAATGAATGAGATCCCTGAATGAATGAGAATGTGTGTGATGGAATGATTTATGCTTAATTTCAAACTTTTTACATTAATAAGATTCAAAAAAATAAGTTGTCCTGAAAGCAACATATAGAGCTTGTTAAGTTAAGGCTGAAGGAATGGTTACCATGGAAACCCTCTAGAGGCCCAGGATATACAAAGGTCAGCTAGTTTAACCTCTGGTATAGGAATTCTCATTAAGGGGGGTTATATGGGTTTTCTTTTGGTGTCTATGAAACCCCAGGCTGTCAGTGTTTCAAGCAATTTGGTCAAAGAACTGTTTTGATTCAGACTTTTAAAGAATACTGGGAGAGGGAGTTTTCTTTTGGTATATTATGTTTTATGCATATTCAGAAATTGCTGTGAACAAATATATAATTTGTAAAACTTTTCTTTAAGCCTGGTATCTATAAGAGCTAAAAGGAATTTCTTTGTTCAAATACACAAGGACAGCCTCTGCTGGCTGACCATTGATAGATTGGAGTGATGTAATATTGGTCATTGCAAGAGTACATAAATGAACAAAGCAGAATAGTTTGGTTGAGACCATTTTTATTCAAAAGAGGTGCATTTTACACATCTGACTGTATGTGTCTCCACTGTACAAATGCCTTTTGAAACAAGATTATTCTGTTAATTTTAACAAACAATATTTGATTGAAAATATCTGTATAATTATCATTATTCCGGGGCATCTAAGGACAAAGGTTAGGATAATACTCTGTTCACACGATGGTATTTTTAAATAACATCCACCACCAAATCCTCTTTGTAAAACTTGGCAAACATGTATAGAGAGGACCATGTTGCTAACACACATCTACAAGAATGCACCTGGACGATAACCGAAGACTGTTTCCCAGAAAGAATGTAGACTGATGAAAGAGCCTCACAGATCCATCTGGAAATCATGGTCTTAGAAGTGGGAGCGCCCCACTTGACAGAATGAGTCAGCACAAACAAATGTTCAGAAGAAAAAAAAAACCTCATTTGTGACCTCCAGATAGCAAAGAAGCACTCTGCACATATCTAATTCCTCAAAACAAGATCCTATGTCTTTGAACCTGAAGGCTGAAAAACATGCAAATGGACTCCCTGATTAACATGGAAAGCCAAAACCATCTTCAGCAGAAAGGGACTGTTTGCAAGGAAATCCCTGTCTCTGAGATCCAGAGGAATCTCATGGCAGGAAAGAGCCTGGAGTTCGGAAACACATCTCGCTGATGGAAGAGCGACCAGAAACACCATCTTGAGCGTCAAGTCCAAGAGGGAAGCATCCCAAAGGAGCTCAAAGAGAGTCTTGGGTAGACTAGACAACACCAGGTTTAGGTCCCACAAAGGTGAATGACAGATTAATTGGTGGTCTAATGCAAAGAATCCCTTTCAGAAATCTGGCAATATCAGGGTGAGACACCAAAGACGAATGATGACCCCGGGCTTGAAAACAAGAAAGCCAAGCCACTTAGACTCGAAGGGACGCCACAGTGAGGCCTTAATCAAGACCAGCCTGGAGAAAAGTGAGCGCCATTGAAAGTGGAGCAAAATACAGCTCCGCTTGTTCCTGAGTGCACCGATATTGGAAAGTATTTCATGCCATAGCATAAGCAGATACAGAAGTCGACTTCTTAGCCATGAGAAGAGTTCTAAAGACCACATCAGAACAGCCCTTGTGCTCTAAAAATGCATGCTCAAGAGCCATACCACAAGAGCAAAGCGACCCGGTCCTCTACACAGACCCTGCTTAAGTAGGTCAGGAAGGGTGCTCAATCAAAGACTGTGACCCTAGCAAAGACGCATCAGATCTGCATACCACTGCCTGCAAGGCAAGTCTGGAGCCATCAGAATGACACGGCCCGAATGTTCCATAATCCGCCAAATGACTCGGCCTATCATGAGCCAGAGAGGAAAGATATACCGGAGAATTCCCTGAGGCCACAGCACAACATCGAGGCCCTCGCCTCTGAACTCAGACCTTCAACTGAAGAATTGATCTATTTTCTTGTTCTTTGTCATGGCCATGAGGTGAAAGTGGGGCCGACCCCAGTGCCGCACAATGACTAGGGATGCCGCCCGAACCAGCACCCATTCGCCCTGATCCAAGAGCTGTCTGCTGAGGAAGTCTGCCTGAACAATGTCAAATCCCACCATGTGCACTGCTGAGAGCACCTGGAGGTGGCGTTCCACCACAGAAAGAGAAGGTGGGCCTCCTGAACCAAAGAGTTTCTCCTTGCACCTCCCTGACAATTGACATAGGCTACTGCTGTTGCATTGTCAGAGAAGATGCTCATCACTTGGCCCTCCAGAGTCTTCTGCAAGCACACAAGAGCCAGCTGAATGGCTCCGAGCTCCAACCGGTTGATCGATCATTTCCACTGACAGGGCATCCAATACCCCTGAATAGGACACTGAATGCAGTGGGCTCCCCAGCCCCGAAGGCTGGCATCTGTCAGCATCACGACCCAGGGGGGCAATCTACAGTGGTATGAACTTGTCTAGTGATTGCGGGAGAAGCCACCAATCATGCTGGCCCAAGCCTCCAGAGACTAGGGAAGACTGGTCTGTAATGCCTCCCTGTGCGGAGTCAAGCAAGAGAATAAGACATGCTGGAAAAAAAGCATGTGCACTCTCACCCAAAGAACCACATCCAACGTGGCAGCCATGGATCCCAGGACCTGAAGATACACCCATGCCAAAAGAGTTGGTAGACCCAGAAGAGAAGAAATCCGGGAACACAGATTCTGTCTGTATGCCCCGGAAGACAGATGCAGCCCGCAGCCGTGTCAAAGAGAACATCCAGGTATTCCAAAGACTACATGGGTGAGAGACTGCCCTTTCTGTAATTCACAATCCAACCAAGATCCTCTAGCACCTGGATCACCTGATCCACCATGTGTTGACCCTCAACGAACAAGGGAGCTCTGATTAGCCCGTCATCCAAGACAGGGTGTAAATGTAAGACCCATCTTATTTAAGTAAGCCGCTAAGACCACCATCACCTCGATGAAGATTCGAAGAACCACTGCTAGTCCAAAGGGCAGAGTCTCCTAAGGGCACCTAACAGCCTGCGCGTGACCCCTACTTAACAGTAGGTTGAGACAACTTCAGACTTGTTCCGAGCTCCAAAGAAAAGTAAGTAGGCTGGCTAACAGGTTCCAACTGGGATTGACCTGTCAGCTACAGCTTGAAGTCTGTGTGTTTTCAATGCAGGCAAAGCTGAAGAAACTCTCTGAGCAAAAGAACCCTCCCCCCTCCCAAAAAAAGGGACTTAAAACACCGAATAAAATAAAATGTGGAGAGCAGAATGAACACACTCCTGCAGGCATGTGTGTAGAAGGGAAAAACTGTAAGTGGAGTTAAGGAGCTCGGTGAAGTACAGAAAAGGCACACAGAAAAATCCAAACTGTCTCACCTATTGCACTGGAATAGTAATTTACATGCATGCATTGGCTGTCTGAAAAAGGTTCTCCTTCAAAGCTATTAAAAATTACCTTTAACCAGATTGAAGGAGGCACTCCCATGGATATATTTGGGCCAGACAAAAAAAAAATGCTCTATAAGCTTTTTTTTATATAAACACTGTTATCTATTCAGTTAAGCTAATGATGCTAACTCCCACATATATAAGGTACTTTAGGCTTTGTCCTAATGTGGACTATACAATGCTCCCTAAAATGTTCACTCTCAGTTAATAGATACATCTGTATATTACCGTATTTTCGCGGATATAACGCGCGCGTTATACGTGATTTTACGTACCGCGCATACCCCTCGCGCGTTATATGCCTGAGCGCGGTATAGAAAAGTTTTTAAACATAGTTCCCACCCCGCCCGACGCCCGATTCACCCCCCCAGCAGGACCGCTCGCACCCCCACCCCGAACGACCGCTCGCACGCGCTCCCACCCGCACCCGCATCCACGATCGGAGCAAGAGGGAGCCCAAGCCCTCTTGCCCGGCCGACTCCCCGACGTCCGATACATCCCCCCCCCGGCAGGACCACTCGCACCCTCACCCCGAAGGACCGCCGACTCCCCAACAATATCGGGCCAGGAGGGAGCCCAAACCCTCCTGGCCACGGCGACCCCCTAACCCCACCCCGCACTACATTACGGGCAGGAGGGATCCCAGGCCCTCCTGCCCTCGACGCAAACCCCCCCCCCCCAACGCCCGCCCCCCCCCCAAGAACCTCCGCCCGTCCCCCAGTCGACCCGCGACCCCCCTGGCCGACCCCCACGACACCCCCACCCGCCTTCCCCGTACCTTTGTGTAGTTGGGCCAGAAGGGAGCCCAAACCCTCCTGGCCACGGCGACCCCCTAACCCCACCCCGCACTACATTACGGGCAGGAGGGATCCCAGGCCCTCCTGCCCTCGACGCAAACCCCCCTCCCTCCCAGCCGACCCGCGACCCCCCTGGCCGACCCCCACGACCCCACCACCCCCCTTCCCCGTACCTTTGGAAGTTGGCCGGACAGACGGGAGCCAAACCCGCCTGTCCGGCAGGCAGCCAACGAAGGAATGAGGCCGGATTGGCCCATCCGTCCTAAAGCTCCGCCTACTGGTGGGGCCTAAGGCGCGTGGGCCAATCAGAATAGGCCCTGGAGCCTTAGGTCCCACCTGGGGGCGCGGCCTGAGACACATGGTCGGGTTTGGCCCATGTGCCTCAGGCCGCGCCCCCAGGTGGGACCTAAGGCTCCAGGGCCTATTCTGATTGGCCCACGCGCCTTAGGCCCCACCAGTAGGCGGAGCTTTAGGACAGATGGGCCAATCCGGCCTCATTCCTTCGTTGGCTGCCTGCCGGACAGGCGGGTTTGGCTCCCGTCTGTCCGGCCAACTTCCAAAGGTACGGGGAAGGGGGTGGGGGGGGCGTGGGGGTCGGCCAGGGGGGTCGCGGGGCGGCTGGGGGGGGGGGGGGGGTGCGTCGAGGGCAGGAGGGCCTGGGATCCCTCCTGCCCGTAATGTAGTGCGGGGTGGGGTTAGGGGGTCGCCGTGGCCAGGAGGGTTTGGGCTCCCTTCTGGCCCAACTACACAAAGGTACGGGGAAGGCGGGTGGGGGTGTCGTGGGGGTCGGCCAGGGGGGTCGCGGGTCGGCTGGGGGACGGGCGGAGGTTCTTGGGGGGGGGCGGTCGTTGGGGGGAGGGGGTTTGCGTCGAGGGCAGGAGGGCCTGGGATCCCTCCTGCCCGTAATGTAGTGCGGGGTGGGGTTAGGGGGTCGCCGTGGCCAGGAGGGTTTGGGCTCCCTCCTGGCCCGATATTGTTGGGGAGTCGGCGGTCCTTCGGGGTGAGGGTGCGAGTGGTCCTGCCGGGGGGGGGGGGGATGTATCGGACGTCGGGGGGGGGCATCAGGCTTTCAGGATGGGGACAGACCTTCAAGGGGGGACAGGACTTCAAGGGAGGACAGTGCACGGAAAGTCAGGGGGGGTGAACGGAGAGTCGGGACAGCGCACGGAAAGTCAGGGCAGTGCACGGAAGTCAGGGGGGTGAACGGAGAGTCGGGACAGCGCACGGAAAGTCAGGGCGGGCGAAAGGAGAGTCGGGCAGCATGCGCGTTATATGCCTGAGCGCGGTATAGAAAAGTTTTTGTACATATCATCGTGATTTCTGCGCGCTATACCCCTGTGCGCGTTTTACAATGGTGCGCGTTATATCCGCGAAAATACGGTACTCCTCAGCTTGGCCCATCCTTGTTTTTTAAAAAATGGATAACAAGAAGATCCAGGGAACTACAGAAAAGAGGTATTTTTATTTCTAAAATAGAACAACATTTTATTTTAAGCTATGGGTACTCTCTGGCTATCAGAAAAACAGTAGTACATGGTTTTGGTTCAGGGCATATAAGAAAGCAGCCCCAAGAAAGGCTGAAGACAAGTAGCCTCCTGGTCTAGCCATAACAGCTTAGTGGGTAGATGTGCTTTCTTCTCTAGTCTCACCGTCTTACAGCAGCAGCTAAGCCATACCTTTGTTTGTGTCATCAAAAGCATGAACACAGAATGAGAGCGAGAGCTTTTGTCATTCATGCCTGTGGCAGCAGTAGCTCTCTGCTTATTTCCTAGTTCTAGCCAGCTCTAAAAAAAAAATAAAAACGAAATCAAGTAAAAATGTTTGCTTTAACAAAGCAAAGTTTTAACAGAGAAGCAAATAAAACATGAGACAGCCATACAAAGACCAATATTAAAACAGCACAGAATGCAGAGTAGGGTTACAAACTATGAAGTCAGATGGGGAAGTCAGAGCGGTCCATAGGGAAGAGAAAAGGGCTTCCAGGATAGACTAAGGCCCAGATTCTCAAAACTTTTAACACCGTCGCTAAACTGTTTTCCAACAGTTAAGCCTGTAGGCATTTTAGCAGCGGATTCTCAAAACAGCTTATCTCTGTCTTTAGTAAGGTTTCTAGCAGTCTCTGACACTTAAATGCAAATGGGCTCTTCAACATTTAAAAGAGCACTCCAGTGGATTCTTAACAATTGTTGAACCATTTTCTAAGAGCAGTATCGGCTATTGGTGACAAAAATCAGCGATTGGTCCAGGGGTGCCGGTACAGTAACAGCACTGTTTAAAACCCTGGCATGGCAGTGTCGGAGACTGCTAGAAAGTCAACCGCCACCCCTAACCTCCCCAGCAGCAGGAGAGATGACGATTCTCTCCCTCCACAAATACAAAAACCTCTGCAGCGGGAGAAATGCCCACTCTCTCCCACCACAAATAACCCCTCCCCCAGCAGTGGCAATACCCCCAGCAGCAGGAGCTATGACCATTCTCTCCAGCTGCCACACAACACCCCCCCTGTCTCCAACCCCTCTCTCCCATACCTTGAATTAGTTGGCTGGCCCACCTCTTCAAAATGTGCCTTCCCCTCCCCAAGGGGTCCAAGGCTCCGATTAGCCCGGATGCTTAAGGCCCCTCCTATGGGGCATCTAGGCCAATCAGAGCCTTAAGCTCCTTCCCAGTGCAACTAGGAAAGGGCCTGAGGCTCTGACTGATCTGGATGCTTAAGTCCCCCTCCTATGGGGTGTCTAGGCCAATCAGAGCCTTAGGCTCCTTCCCAGTGCATCCAGGAAGGGGCCCTAGGCTCTGATTAGCCCAGGTTAAGGCCCTGGGCTAATCAAAGCTACAGGCCCCTCCCCTGTGCATCCCAGGATGCACTGGGGAGGAGAAGGCCCATTTTGAAGAGACAGGCCAGCTGGCCGCAGAGAGTAGGCATCCCTCTGGTCAACCAACTAATTCAAGGTAAGGGGGAAAGGGGTCGGAGGCAGGGGGAGGTATGTGGTAGCGGGAAAGAATGGGCATCTCTCCCGCTGATGGAGGGAGGGGGTCACTTGACAGCAGGAGAGAGTGGGCATCTCTCCCACTGCAGGGGCGTGGGGTGTTGGTTGGCAGGAGGAGAGATTTAACATCTCTCCCGCTGTTGTGTTTTGGGGTTTGTTTTTCTTTTTGCACTTATTCTGCGCATGTGCCCATTGCTATCACCAGTGAAAGGGACATGCAAATTTAGCGAGCCTTCACTACTCTCCGCCAATCTCATTTGCATGAGCGTTTCTTGGAGAATGACTCACTTTTTTTTTATTCGCTACCAGAATGGTTGCAATAGCAACCCGATTTTTTATGCGTTTTTTTAAGAATCTAGGCCTAAGAGAGACCAATCCTCTTAGGAATATTTTTTAATGCCTTATAACTGCAAGATAAGAATGTAAGAGAGCCTGTCCTAAGATAACAGCATTCAATTTTTCCATCGTAGTCTATAGCCTGCAGAGGACAGAACAGCCTTCTCTTATGCTTGGACTAAAAGTTCTTTGGGTTATGAATCTGATCTACATGAGCAAAGATTTAAGGTGCCTTTAAACTATACTTGTGAATTTAGAAAGCTAAGAACACCAACCCTTGCTCACATTATCAAAAAACCTACTATGTAGGTGGCTAGTTTCTGTTAAAGCAACAGAGGTTAGCAGCACCAGTGGGGATGGGCTTACAGCTCCTAGCCTTCCACACACTATTAAGAAGCCTGTGCCAACAAAAAGCTGAGATGTCAGTACACACTGTTGCAACCAGTTACAGGATGAAGTGAAGCTCTAGAGATCAGAGTGGGATTAAAGGGGAGCAGACCTTTTTACATGTGAACCCTATGGTCTGGGAATAGCTGTTCTACAACTGCTTGTGTTTTATTCAGAACCAGAGAGGCTACAGATGTTTAGCATGGACTCTCAAAGATTTAATCAGATTCTGTTAGGCGAGTGCTTACTAAAGAGAGCTGTCAAAACCACAAATCATTTCTTCTGCATTACGAGGTTGTGTGTGCTTTGAAATATAAATTTCTAAGTTATTTACTGAATCTATAAAGCAGATCACAAAATCAAAATATAAAAACGGAACATAAAATGACCAAGCAAATACCACTAATGGCATAACAAATATTCATTTAAAAACAGCAGCACACTATTACAGTACTCGTATGACCAAGCAAATACCACTAATGGCATAACAAATATTCATTTAAAAACAGCAGCACACTATTACAGTACTCGTACAAAACATCACTTTTGTGCACTTGCCTTTACCCATCCACAAAAGCTTTCAAAACATCAAGGGGCCTTTTAACTAAGCAGCACTAAACCCTAACCTGAGCTTAACGAATTATGAAAAAAAAAAAAAAAAAAGCCTAAACATAGGACATGAAACATTCTGCGTTAGTTTTGCTAAGCATGCAGGATTTTTGGAAGCGGTGTGTCAGTGGCAGAGAGAGGGCATGGAAGCACTAATCAGCTAGTGCACTGATATTATAATCATGCCAACTGGTTAGCGCATCCATAATACAGGAGCCCTAAACTTAAATAGTCTGCTTTGCTCAAAACCACTGCCTGTATGACCATCCTAAAATCATGAGATCTTAAGATAGATTAATGATGTTGTCAGGCTTTTCTAGCAACTGTCATCATCTGAAGCTCAGGGAACAGGACAGTTAACTACTGGTTGCATTATTTCCAGTGATTTTAGTATTATTGTTTTAGGCATACAAACACAACTCAATGTGAGGTTTACACATGAAAAACATCTTTTAACCAACATGTTAAGACAGAGCAGACCAGTTTCAGGATATGAAAAATTACCAATTTACCTGAACGTCAGAGTAAGATGTGACTACATTCCTATTTAAAAAAAAAAAGAAGAAAAAAAAATCATGTATACTATAGGAACTTGAATTGTTCTGTATTTAGTTTTTCTATGGGGATAAGCCTAGATATTAACTTTCCTGAACAGAAGGAAACATAGTTTATAATATTCATGTCCAGAAATAAAAAAAGAAGCTTACACCGACAACTCTTCAACATAAGGTCCATGGGTTGGATGCTCTCTTACTCTGAGCTGCAAAGAAGAAAAGAAAAGAAAAATTATGAAATTAGAAACTGGCTTGGATATTTAAAACATTTACCCCACCCCTTTTTACAAAGCCGCATGGCAAAAGCCCCGAAGCCATTTAAATCTTTATGGGCTTGGGGGCAGTTAATGCATTGGCAGCCGTTAACGCAGCTTCGTAAAAAAAAAAAAAAAAAAAAAAGGGAGGGGGGGAGGTTTGAGAACCAATGATCAGGACAAACACAGTAAAAACCTATAATTCATTTCTACCCCTACTCAAAGGAGAATATGAACACTTTTTTTTTTTTTTTTTTAGATTACCCTTTAGAAAATATATGCATATATTCACATATGGTTTTTGGTATACAAGTGTGTCCAGTTTTATTTTTATGGATATTTTTTTTATTAAGTAACCTCCTAAATCCAAATACCACACTAATCCTTCCCCTCAGGGATGTCTCTACCCAGGTCAGATAAGTTTATGCAATACATATACACTGGGAAATTATAGAAAAAGCTATTTCAGGAACTAAAACACCATTTTATCTGCAGATATGCCTTTTTAAAAAGAAATTACCCCCATTGCCAACAAACATAAGAGGTGGTCAATCACAGAGTATACACATTGTAAAAAGGATGATTCTCTAGATGGTTTGCAATTCTGTGGAGTATCTGCCCTATCAGGGGCCACAGAGGAAACATATATAAGAGTTGGTTCTATGGCCATGGCTAGACGAGTGTCCAGCCCTGCGCTTCTGGGCTCAGTCCTTCTACTAAAGAAGCGGTCCACCTTCTTGTTTCTTACTGTAGCCATCAAATCAAAATGTTGGGTGACCTCAGTGACAAACAATGGACTGGAAGACTGTGGAAGATAACGTCTTTCTCCCAGAACTAGTGTCTGCCTGCTATGATAATCAGCCTTGACATTGTCCACTCCTGCTACATGCACTGCCAAAACAGCCTGAAGGTGTAGCTCTGCCCACCGGCGCAATAAGCAGACTCCATTGCACACTCTCGGTGCCTTCTTGGTGATTGACATATGCCACTGCTGCAATATTGGAACTTTGGCGTTAACAGCAGCTGGAGAAGAGGATGGATGGTCAGGCAATCTGAGTATTCTAGGACAATCTGATCAACCACTTCCTCTAGAAAGTTGGCCAATGCCACTAAATAGGACGTCCATTACAGCGAGTTCCCCAGATGAACAGGCTGGCAGCTGTGGTCACAATCATTCATGAAGCTATTCTGAGAGACATGCCTCATGACAATGGCTGTGGACTGAGCCACCAGAACATATTGGCATGGGATTCCGGAGCTCATGGCAGAGTCATCTGGAGGTGACCGATTGTGGAGACCACCGCGATAGCAGCACATTCTGAAGAGGTCACATATGAGCCTTTGCTCACTGGGCCACGTTTATAGTGGCTGCAATAGATTCTAGCACTAGAAGGTAGTACCACGCAGACAAAGCTGGCATGGCCATCCTGTTTGTTATCTGGGTACAAAACCTCTGTGCGCGTGCCTCCGGAAGATGGACACGGCCTTCTGCCATGTCAAAGACAATTCCCAGGTATTCCAGTTGACTCTTTCAAAAATTCACTTTCCAAAAGCAGGTTCCGTAGAACTCAGATTATCTGAGTCACTGCTTGTTCTCCTTCTGATCAACCAGTCATCCACGAATGAATGCACTTGCAAACCTGTCCAGCAAAGATATGCAGCTACCAATACCATCACCTTGGCTAACGTGCAGTGCGGTCACCAGACCAATGGGGGTGCCAAGAACTGGCAATGATTCTCCAGGACATGACTTTCAGGAACTTCCTGTGCTCCAGAAAGATGAGAATATGAAATGTAGACCTCTGTCAAATCTAGGAAGCTAGAACTTCCTCCAGTGCAATCACTGCCTGCACTGTTTCCAAACAAAAATGTGGAACTTTTAATGCCACATCGTACATGAGATACAGAATGGGTCTCCAATCCTCAGACTTTCTTGGGCACTATGAAGGACATGGTGTATCTACCCAATCCCGACTCCTCAGGCGACACAGATTTTATGGCCTGAATTTCCACCAGTCTTTGGCCTGTGGCCGAGTTCCTGCATGCCTTCTCCAGGCACCCCACCTGAAAATCCACAAACCAGACTCCTAAGGGATGGACGAATTCGAACTTGTAACCGCTGCAAATGAGCTCCAGTACACAATGGTCTGACGAGATCTGTGCCCAAGCCTCCATATTCTCTGAGAGCCACCCCCAATCTTCAGGGAAGTGTAATCATTGTGCTTTCTTGGAGGCTGAAGCAGGACGAGAAGTGGAGGCATGGCTCTGCCTAGGTCCTGAAAATCTCTGTCTTGATGGTTTAAAGTTTTATTGAGGTGGTATTATTCCCCAGTTCGCTTTGCACAGTGGACAGGGGGCTTTATCTTTGTTGGCGAGGATGTGGGGAGCGGGGTACTTATTTTCATATGTGGTGGACTTTTCCTATTCTAAAGGTATTTTGATCTTCTCTCTTCTATACTAGGCAGGCAAGTTGAGTGCTTGCCTACTTGACATTTCTGCATCTTTTTCCTCCGGACTTTGAGGTGGAGGAAGAGACATTTAATAAACTATTACTGTCTGCGGCCCGATGTGATGGCTGCTCTATGGAAACCTAACCTGTAATATGTTGCTTCAAAAATTGGATACTTGGTATGCTTTGTATATGTTAACTGCTCGTAAGAATCATAGAATGGATGCCTTTGTTCAATTTGAGAGGTGGAAGAAACACTCTGCAGTTTGATATTTGCAGTTTAGGGGAAAAGGGAGGATTTCCTTTCTTTCTTTATTATATGCGAGGAGTACTGAAAAATCACTGTACTCCTGTATTTACTGTTCTCATTTTTCTTAGCTCCGTTGTGCTGTTTTGTTTTTTGTTCTGCTGATTTATTCAATAAAAACTGTCAATTTAAAAAAAAAAATCATCTCTGTCTTGATCCCCAACAGGATTTCTGAAACGAGGTTCCTCCCGAGTACTGTCAAAAGCATCTGGAGCCACAAAAATTAGACCGTCCAGAACCTCTCAAGGTTTGCGGTATGCTGTCAGGAAAGACTTCAGATGACAATCTGTTACACTGGCAATAAGATCGTCCAGACCCTATCCGAACAATAATTGTCCCTTGAAAGGAAGGAAGTGTGCTGAGAGCAGCCTTGGAGGTGGAATCTCCTACCTATTGCCAAATCCAAAGCAGTCTTCAGGCTGAGGATAGAGATATAACTCTCGCAGGAAATCAATAATGGGCCCTAGCAGAGCTGGTGGCTTAAACAGCCAGTGTACCATAGGGTCATCCCCCTGGTCGAGGGCCACCACTGTATTTTGCACACTCGCTCCTGTCGGTGATATTGCTTCTCCCAGCAGGGAAGATTCATTCTACAACAGCAGAAGAATACAGACAGATCCTTCATCCTCTGAGTCTCTGTCAGAAAGGCCCACCGGATTCTGGCCAGTCTCTGCTATTAAAGCAGGCATGCACTGGAAACCCAAGCCCCCTCGTGCACCTCCTCACTCACTGCCAGACCCGTGCATGTGAAAGGGGGGAAGCAAAATGCAGCTGGCACCCTGAAGAGCCCTGCAGGTGCCTAACAGCCTACGCTCAAGCCCCTGCAACTCAGTAGGCAAGCAAAGCTTGTAGAGGTCTGGACCCCAAGCTCCACAACAGTTTATGCAGGCTGCCAATAGATACCACAGAGGAATAGGCCTGTCCATCTGCAGATCAAATCTGCTTCTTCTTCACACAGGCAAAGCTTTCCCCTTGACCTGGGAAGCTCTGGAGCACCGAAAACAATAAAAATCTGTGAAACACACACTAAAAATTTTTTTTTAAATACATACATACAGAACAGATCATAAAGGCTGCTTCCAGCTTGCATTCAGAGGGAAAAACTGAAGGAAGCAGCAGAGCCCTCTGGTGAAGAAGGAGGAATCAAAAACCTGGAGTGGATTCCTTCTGCAAGACTCACAAGCATGGGGATAATACCCTTTCGGCCAGAATGACATACCTATTGCACTAGAAATCCAATTAGTACTGAACATTGGCCCCCAAATTTAAAAAAAAAAAAAAAAAAAAAACGGGGGCGTGGCTTAACGCGAACACGAATGGACGGGTAATCGCTAAGCTCCTCTTCATCTAGGCAAAGAAGATAAAAATATTATTCCCTTCTTGAAGATTTCAAAAAAAAAAATAATTATTATTGATGTTACCCTCTTATGCTGAAGTTGAAGTCTGTGAAATAGCAGCTGAAAGGTCAGAGTGCCGTTTTTCCTCAGTGCTGGAGCGAAGCGGTATTGAGGTTTGAATCGCTGATTCGTGAAAGATAAAACTTTTAAAAATCAAGCCGTTTCTAGAGTGGTAGGGATCAAGCACTGAGTCAGAGCCCTGGGGTGGAGAATCGGGGAAATCCTGAAAGAGATGAAGGTAGAAGTGCCAGTTTTTCAGAGCTGAATCAGCAAGACAACGGGAAGTTAACCGACGAAAAAAAAGGGGGGGAAAAATCTATCAACGGAGATTATCTGATAATACTGCTGATATTGAAGAAAACCTGAAAGGAAAGAAATAGTAAGATTGTTTTGAAAAAATAAATTGAAAACCGCCGACATCAAAAGAAAGCTGAGAGGACGATAATTGAATCTTTTACCGGCTTTTATATGTGCTGAAAAGACGAGGCAGTGTATGAAGGCTGATAAAATTTGAATTGACTAACGGAGGAAAAGTTTCAGTGCTATAACTGTGTAAAAAATTGAAACAGGGGAAATAAAAAGAAAATATATTTCTCAGTTAATGGTTTATTAACTGCAGTGACCGCTTATAATGGAGCTGATTTGAAGCCTGAAAGAGAGAGAGCTGAGAATTCAGAGCACCGTTTTTTTTTTTTTTTCTCAGTACTGAAACGAAGAGAAGTTGAAAGATATAAATTTAAAGATTGATGAAAAGTATACTGCCTGATAATCAAACAATAGTCTGAAGGAGGAAAGTAAAGAAAGAGGGTTTGTTTCTCTTTATGCTGAGTTCTTTCATGACAGGAAGTTGATAGCCAGAGCAACGGGGCATATTTGAAGTAAACTCGGCGTAGGGGACATCAGCCTGATATTATAAACTGCCAAGCCTGGGTAAGATATTGAAAGAGAAGCTTGAAATATAAAAAGTGTTGTTATTTCTCTGTGCGCTGAATAACTGTTGAAAAGGAAGCCTATTTTGATGTGAGGCTGCTGACGGTTGATTGTGGAGCTGTGACAGTTTGATACAGCCTTCTCCTGCCAGCGCTGAAAAAGGCTGATAAAAAACTTTTTCCCTCCGTGCTAAAACGAATAGATATTGGGAGAGAGTAAAGCTGAACGGAGCTAGAGGGAAAAAGAGCTGACAATATATGTGAAAGCCCTTCGGCGACGACGCTGAAAGGGGGGATTGATTGAAGAAAACTGAGAGTAAGGAATACCGGCGTTTTCTCTCAGTGATTGAACACTGAGACGCTGAAGACAGAGAAAGAATATCAACTTACTAAATAAACAAAATACTGAATTGAAATTGCTTTTCTCTTACAAAGCTGCGATTGGGCTTGTATGAGAGGAGACAGAGGAAGGGGTTAACGGAACTTTTGGAAAAAAGCTGAAGCGGCAAGACATCGAGGCAGTTGAGAGACGCTGTGAGTGAACAGAAAACAGTTGCTTCAAGTTTGTCAAAACAAGGGAAGAGAATTAGATGAAAGGTTGCTCTCCTCGGTCAGGGCTGCGATTGGGCTTGTGAGAGGAGAATTAAAAGAAAGGACTACCAAACAATTTTTTTTTTTTTTTTTTTTTATTTATTCAGCGCTGAAGCGGGGTGTCATAAAAAAAAGAGTGACTGCCAGAGGTAATGAATTAAATCTGTGGAAGAACCCGACAAGTCTGCGAAAAATTTAAGGAAGGAAATGCTGTTGGATTGAATATCCCCCTCTTTCATTGAAACAGTGAAGGGGCTTAAAGGAAAAGAACCATAAAAAAGGATTACTAGTTCTTTTTTTTCTCACATCAATAAAACTGGAAACAAATAACTGACACTTACTTCAAAGAACCTTTTTACCAATATTAAAGAGATAAAGACACTAAAAAAGGAGTATATAAGATTGAGACAGATAACTGAGAAAGAGAAAAAGAAAAGGAAAAAAGGCAAAAAAGGAAAAGAAAATTTCTACTTTAAAAGATAAAACTAAATTTTGGAAGAAAAGGGATTAAAAACAACAATATGGCAAGCACCAGACAAAACAAAAATGAGGCTGGTACATCTGCAAAAAGACAGAAACAAGACCAAATAACACCAAGCAAGATACCACTTCCTATTGAAGAACCAGACATATTAAGCAAAGCAGAAGTCATGGAAGAACTTAAACAAATCAAACAAATGCTCAAGGAAACTATAACTAATATGTCGGAAATGAAAGAAGAAATTTTAAATATTCATAGACAAATGGAAGTTAACAACAAAAGAACAACTGAACTAGAATCAAAAATGGAAACTATAGAATGTGAATCAAAAAGATGTAAAAACGACAGCCTGGAATTAAATAAATTAAAAGATCAATTGGAGGATTACGAGAATAGAGGAAGAAGGAAAAACATCAAACTTTTTGGAATACAAGAAAATTTAGAGGGAAAAAATACTATCCTTTTCCTTGAAAATTTAATTCCAAAAATACTACAGTTAGACTTGAAACAACCAATTGAAATTGAAAGGGCGCATAGAATCCCAATTAAAAATTTAGAAAACAAAAATAGACCAAGACCAATAATTTTCAAAATGCTGAGATACCAACAAGCACTAGAGATACTAAATGCTGCAAAAAAAGATAAAAACCTAAATTATAAAGGATCAAGATTATGGTTTTTACCAGACTTCGCCAAAAACACAGCAACTAAAAGGAAAAGACTACTAGACATGAGACCTCTACTAAAAGAAAAAGGATTTAAATATGGTCTATACTACCCGGCGAAAATGAGAGTATCATCTGGAGACAAATCCTTATATTTTGAGGATCCCGAAAAACTAAAAGATTTTCTCTCTAAACCAGAACCTATGATATATTAACATAAAACATTAAGATGGTTTTGAAGACTCTATGAAAAATTAGAAAATATAACATATCGAAATATCTAAAGAAATGGAGGAAAACAATACAAAGAAAAGACAATAATAATTATATGAAAGAAAGAACAGAATATAGGAAAATTATTAAATAATACACTACATATATGTTTAAAATAATTATATGTTGAAATCATAATACTAAGGAAATGCAAATTAACATATTGTTAAATGGATAATGATACATTAAAAAAATGTTATGGAAAATGATTAAAGATATAAAAGATCAATATAGATAGATAGAAGGGAAATTTGTTTAAATATTGAATATTGATTGCCTGGAATGGGGAGAATGTTTGGATTACAGTTCAAATGTGTATCCTTAAGCAGCCAATGTATTGGGTGGGAAAGGGAGGGACAAGGAGAATATTTACTAGAATAATTAAGGGAGATACATTAGGGTTAAATATGTGTGTCATGAAGAAAATTTTTTGGATATTAAATATGAAAGATGAGAGGAAGAATAAGATAATGAAAAGTATTAAAATATATAATGTCTTTTAAAATATATTCTATTAATGTCAATGGCCTGAATCACGTAATTAAAAGGAAAAAAATATTAACATTTTTAAAAAAGCAAAATGCAGATATTTACTGTCTGCAAGAGACCCATCTTAATATGAAGGAATCACAGAAATTATCAGGTGGATGGATAAAGGAATGTTTTTTTGCTCCAGCAGTGGGTAAAAAAGCAGGGGTTGCAATTCTTATAAATAAAAAATGTATGGCCAATATAAAGGTAAAAAGTTCAGATCCACATGGAAGATGGATACATATCGATATAGGTATGGGAAATGATACCCTGACGTTATTTAATATATATGCCCCTAATTCGAATCAATCAGAATTTTTCAAAAAGCTACAAAATATGTTATTACCACTGGCTGCCTCTAATTTAGTGGTGGCTGGAGATTTTAATGCTGTAATGGATCCATTATTGGATAAAAAACCAGGTAAAAATATTAAATCTTTAGGTCTAGATAATTTAGTTCGATCATGCGATTTGAAGGATATATGGCGTATTCTTCATTTTAATGATCAGGAATATTCATTTTGTTCACAGGTTCATAAATCATTTTCAAGAATAGATTATATTTTTGTTTCAACAAATAAAGTGCAACAGGTGATTAAAACCTCCATTGATCCTATTATCATTTCGGATCATGCGGGAATATGGATAGAATTACAATTAGATCAATTAGAAAATAATAGACCTCTTTGGAGATTTGATAATGCATTGCTTGTGGATGACAAATTTTTGGAAAATTTTAAAACACAAATTAATGAATTTTTTCAAACAAATTTAGTGGAAGATACATCTATAGAGAATGTATGGGATGCATTTAAAGCAACTATGAGGGGTAATATTATATCATATTCAGCTTTTATTAGGAAACAGATCAAAAAACAATATATAGAATTAGAAAAAGAAATAAAAATATTAGAAGCTAAATTAATAAGTAAATGGGAATATGAAGTTTTACAAGCTCTTTTGAAAACAAAAGGTAAATATAATGAATTAACTTCAAAAATGATAAGAAAAGATTTGTTTTCCAAGCAAACAGTGTATTATGGAAATTCTAATAAGGCGGGAAAATTATTGGCAAATTATCTTAAGGCAAAAAAAAGGAGAACTAATATTAATGGAATAAAAGATGATAATGGTATAATAACAAATCAAACAAATATAATATTAAAACAATTTTTAAATTTTTATAAGGATCTGTATTCTTCCGAACCTTATTTGGAGAAACAAAAAGATGGAAAAAAATTTTTAGATTTAATTAATGGACCCAAAATTCCTGATCATATAAAACGAAGTTTAGACGAACCTATATCATTAAAAGAATTAGAAACAGCATTGAGATCTCTTAGAGTTGGATCCGCTCCAGGTGGTGATGGTTACACAGTAGAATTTTATAAAACATTTCAAAATATCCTTTCCCCACATTTATTAAAATTATATCAGACACAACTTATAAAAGGTAATATAAAAGGTACTATGGTTGAATCAATAATAATTGTTTTGCCTAAGCCAAATAAAGATCCTACTTTGGTTTCGAACTACAGGCCTATATCTTTGATAAATGTTGATAATAAACTTTTGGCGAAAATTTTGGCTTTGAGATTAGCCAAAGCTCTCCCACATATTATAGATATGCATCAAACGGGTTTCGTTGCTAAAAGACATTCCTCCAATAACTCTAGATTATTATTTCACATGCTAAACTTATCAAAAAAAATGGATGAACCGGCTTTTACAGTTTCATTAGATGCCGAGAAAGCATTTGATAGGGTAGAATGGAATTTTATGTATCAGGCTTTAGAATGGTTTGGTATAGGTTCTGGATTTATACAAATGGTAAAAACATTGTATAGCTTCCCGATTGCAAGATTAAATATTAATAATATGATATCGGATGGTTTTCAATTGCAAAGGGGAGTTAGACAAGGCTGTCCTTTATCTCCTTTGTTATTTGATGTTGTATTAGAACCCTTATTGTTAGCAATACAGCAAACGAGGGAGATACAAGGTATTCCATATTCAGATATGGAATATAAAATTTCGGCTTATGCGGATGATATTTTGCTTTATTTGAGAAACCCAGAGTCTACCTTATCTTCTTTATTGGAATTAATTGATAAGTTTGGCAAATTTTCAGGTTATAAAATTAATTGGAATAAATCTGAAATTATACCCTTGAATGTTTACTGTGTAAAAGGATTATTTGATACTTTTCCATTCATATGGAAAGAAGAAGGATTTAAATATCTAGGCATTCAAGTTAAAAAAACAATTGAAGATACTGTAAAAGAAAATGAAAAATATGTATTAAAAAAAGTAACGGAGTTATGTGAGCAATGGAACCCATTACATATTTCTTGGTGGGGAAGAGTTCAAACTATTAAAATGATGATGTTGCCTGTAGTTTGCTACCAAATGAGTATGATACCTATTTATTTTCAGGGGTCCTTTTATAAAAAGCTTAATAGAATTTTAACAAAATTTCTTTGGCTTGGTAAAACACCTAGAATAGCTTTAGTAACCTTACAAAAATCAATTAAGGAGGGAGGGGTAAATTTTCCAAATTTCTATAGGTACCATCAAGCCTATATTCTACGTCAGGGTATGTATTGGATCCTCCCAGAACTTATAGATAATGCACCAGATTGGTTATATTTGGAATGGCGCCTTATGTTTCCCCTAAATTTAGTTCATCTACCAAGTATTAATATACCTAAAAGATACAAAGAAAATAAAATAATAATGGATACTTGGAAAACATTGAGATTTATTGATAAATTAACACCCATCCCAATATACAAATCAACTAATCAATCCATATGGATAAACTCCAAGATCAAAATTGGCGGAGCTCAAATCCTTTGGAAGAACTGGATTATTGCAGGCATTAGATCTATAGACGATGTTATTTCAGAAGGTAAACTGCTGGATTTTTCACAATTGCAACATAGATTTGGTCTTAATAAAACACAAAGTTTTAAATGGTTGCAATTGAAGTAGGCCATTCAGGTTGGGTTCCCTGAATGGAAATCATTAAACAATCAATATAGTTTAAAGTTCTTATGCTTTAAAGCAGACTTCCTAGGACATCAAGCCGCATTGTGGTATAAATTAATATCTGGATATCTAAATAAAAAACCAAAAAATGGTCTAAGAGACATTTGGAGCATTGAGATTGGACATCAAATTAATGCATCTCAATGGCCACTAATTTGGTCTTGGAGAATGGGATGTACAGTGTCAGCATCTATGAGACAAACATGGTTCTTTTTATTACATAGAGCTTTTTGGACCCCTACTCGTTTGCAAAAATTAGACAGTTCTAAGTCTAATAGATGCTGGCACTGTAATCTAGAACCAGGGACATTAGATCATTTATTATATCATTGTCCTTATATTAAAATTTTTTGGAATTCAATTTGGCCACAAATTAATAAATTAATGGAAAATCATATTGCAATATCATATGATACAATTTTATTTGGAACAATGATGAGAAAAAAAAGTCAAATTTCACCAGAAAATAATAAGCTTTTATTAATTATGACAGGGGTTGCCATTCAACATATAACTAATAATTGGAAAAATTACAACAACCTAAATTACACATTTTGGTGGAATACAATATGTCATATTTTTAAAATGGAAAGAACAATAGCAATACAAAAGGGGACATATAATAAATTTATAAAAGTATGGGGGCCATTGACAAAATACTGTAATGAATAAATAATATGATGTTTTCTTCTTCTTTTCTTCTTTTAAAGATTTTTTTTTTTTTTGTGACACACATAAAGGGGGGATAAGAAAAATCAATTTATACAAAGTATGTTATAATATATTATACAAAATGTAACGTATGAATAAAAGGTAATAAAAGGGTGAGGGGAGGGAAATGGGACAAAAATTGTTTTGATTATATTATATTAGATATAAAAAAGTTATTGAATATTTATCAATTGTATTCTAATATGTTGTATACTTTTTATAAAAATTTGAAAATTAAAATATTATATTAAAGTAATGAAAGGGAGGGGGGAGGGTGAGGGGGAAAATTAAATTCAGATATATAATGTATTAGATATAAAAGTGATAATATGCATTTATCAATTGTAATTTATTATTATGTACACTTTATGAAAAATAAGAAAATAAAAAATAATGGAAAAAAAAAAAAAAAAAAAAAACAACAAAACACATTAATATTTAAAAGCCATTTTCTTACCGGTTGCTTCTTTTGACCATCTTCACCTTTAGATACAAGAAGATCATGAATTTTCTCATTGTATACTTCAAAATAGCTCATTTCAAGATGATGTAATACCTAGTTTAAAAAAAGTAAAAATCATCATCTTTCTCCGCTGCCCTCAAAAAGGTTTAATGTCAACTACAAAGCAAAGCATAAGGCCTCTACTCATACCGACTGCTGCACTAAATTTACAGCAAATTCTCTCACATGATACAAACGCATTTAAACATTACTAAAATGGATTCCTATGGAATTATGGAAAAATGGATTCCTATGGAATTAAGTGAAATCAGACTTATTTGCAAAACCTAATTACACTGTTGAGATATAGTTAAGTTGCATCAAAACAACTGGGTTTTGCACAAATACAGTGTTATCCCTAGCGACTTTTAGCCGGGCGCTCCACCCGACTAATTTAAGTGAATTTCAGACAGACAGACTAGAATGGCACTTGTTAAATAGTGAAACTACAACTACCCTTCAAAATCTAGTCAACAGGACAGTACTGCTACAGCAGTTCTCATAGGAGCTCACGAATCTCTCCGCTTTTTTGGGCAAATGGGCTATTTTTGGCCGGTTCTGGACCTCCTATTGCCAAGTGGTTGTTTTTTTTTTCATTGGTTCAGCTGCAGCACAACGGGCCAATCAGAAACAACCTTAGAACTCCGAGGTCGTTTGTGATTGGTTTATTGTGCCCTAGCTGAGCCAATGAAAATTCCAGCGCTACGGCAGGAGCTTCAACTTTGAGAAAGAGCCGTGCCGTCATCGTTAAGGGAAGAGCGCTAACACTAGCAAGCCCGCCATAGCCAAACAGGAGAGCAAAACCTTCAGACAGACCCTCCCCAACTGGAAGTAGTTCATTTACAACCTGCAGAGCAGAGAGGCTCTGGGGCAGATGGCCAACAGCTGGGGTAGGAGCCTGAAGAGTGAGGGAGGAGGTTTGGAGGTGAACCGGTGGGTTTTTGTTAGTTTTTTTTTTACCAGTAGCTTTCATCAGTGTGAGAGGCGGTGTCTGTGTGTGTGCGTGCATTTCCGCCAGCTGTACAGTCTCTGTTCCCTTCCCTGAGCGGTGACGGCCTTCGTGTAATGAGAGAATGCACCTGCATTTCGGATCCCACTATTACTGACTGCCTCTCCAGGAGAGATTTTTCTCATAGAGTCTTTTTTTTCCCCATCTCCCACCAGTTTTGTTAAAAAAAAAAGAAAAAAAAGAGGGAAGCTAAAAACAGAAAGTTGTAAGGAAGGAGGAGAGGGAGATGAGCTGAAGACGGAATTCAGGCCTCCTAAGGCAGACTGATGGGCCGCTGACTTCCAAGTCCGATCCTTCATTTATTTTATTTAATTGTGTTCACCCCCCCTCCTTTTTATTATTTTGTATGTAGTGGGGTCGAATCTGGAAAATAATTGGGGAAGGTAATTGACAGGAGAAGGAGGAACTATGGCGTAAAACTGTCAGGCAACCCCTTTATTTAATCCTGTGGGACAGCCTCAGCGGTTCGGTCGGTTTTGTAAAGTTCTCTTGCGCTGAACCTGTTGATCGATCCATGTAAGTTATCCTCTCACTCTGCGCAGATAACCTCTTTTCCCCATCCCATAAGCTCCTTTTTTTTGGGTGTGTGTATGTGTGTGGGGGATGCTGGGTGTATACCCCATGTCTTTTTGAATTGCATAAAAACAAAAGAATAGCCTATGTTTTGTATTTGAGTTTTGGTCTTTTGTACACCATTATGGACTGTTTGGGATTTGTGCAGTGCATAACTAAACAGTTTGTATTTGTATGATGTATTTGTTTGATAAATTAGAGGTGTTTTCAGCGGCAATTGTTTGGGCTACTCCGACACAAGAAGGGCTACTTTTGGCCATAAGTTTGGCTGGAAATTTTTTTGCCATCTGGCAACCCTGACTCAAATTGAAAAGAAGTTGGATGCCACGGTGCAGGCGTTAAGAGCTCAGAGGAGCATCTGTTGCTCAGTATAGGGTGTATTTTTGTGGTACGATAGGTTATTTTTCTGCACTGGGGTGTTTCAAAAAGAAGAATGTGAGCAAGTTTGGAGGGGTTATGGTTGATATTACAGGGGAACAGGAGTATGAATTTGTTGGTAACTTTAAAAAAAAACCACAACTTTTCAGAGATGCTGGATCTGGACATGGGGGGGTGGGGGGAGGGAGGAGAGCGACAGAAAAGGCCCTTGAGAGGAGGGATGGGAAAGCAGACTTAAACCAAAAGTGAGGGGGGAAGACAGGGTAGATGCTGGACTAGAGGGGTATAGAGGGAGAGAGAGAGAGGCTGCAGAGAGGGGAAACACCCTGAACCGAGGAGAGAGAGATGCATTATGCCAGGCCCTGGGGAGGTGGAAGACAGAGGGAGAAACCTGAAACAAAGGGGAGGCAGAAGAGAGGGGGCAGATGTTGAACTTGGGGGTGTATAAAGGGAAGAGAGAAAGAGACTGCAGAGAAGTGGAAAGATTCTGGATCAAGGAGGGAGGGAGAGAGGAAGGAAGGAAGGAAGGAAAGAGAGGCAGAGAAAGATCTGGAAGAAAGGAGAACAAATGCTGGCCATGTGGGGGATGGGGGGTTGTAAGCAAAAGAGAGACAGAGGCCTGGACCAAAGGGGAAGACTGGATGGGCCATTTGGTCATCTTTCTTTGACATGAGACATATGCTGGACTATGGGAGGTGCAGACAGAAGAGACAGAGAGGGGGGGGGAGACCCTGAGGAAGAACAGAGAGATGCAAGATCATAACAGAGGAGGGAGAGAGAAAGAAATGTTGGATGCACAGTAAGAAGAAGTCCAACCAGAAACTAATTAAATCACCAGAGAACAAAGGAAAAATGATTTTATTTTCAATTTAGTGATCAAAATGTGTCAGTTTTGAGAATTTATAATCCGCTATCTATATTTTGCATTATATTTGTCTATTTTTCTATAGTTGTTGCTGAGGTGATATTGCATATTTTAAAGTCATCTGCCTTGACCTCTTTGAAAAATAAAACAAATATAAATGATAATCATTATTTTCTCTGCATACAGTGTGTTTTGTGGGTTTTTTAATTTTTGTATTGTGTGTACATGAAAAATGAATGAAAGAAATTGTATTACAATTAGTACTATTATAATGGAGGTAGGGTCAGGTATGGAGCTTGAGCTGGGGTACTTGGTTGGTATTTGTTTGGCTTAGGGGGTACTTGGCTTGAAGAAGTAGAGAAACAGTGGTCTAGGTGACTATGGAGTTCACTTTGTAAGGGCCCCTTTTACAAAGCCACAGTAGTGATTCTCCCATGGCAAATGCACCAAAGTCCATTCAATTCCTATGGGCTTCAGTGCTGTGGCAGAATTGTTATCGCAGCTTTGTATATGGAGCCCTAAGGCAGGAACTACTGTCTCTGTGCTATGTCTTAAACAAAAAACAGATTGCCGGGGATGCAAAGCATTAACTGATTCAACATGAGTTTGAAGTTCGTTGAATATCACTCTCTCAAGTACGGGAATAAATGCTCAAGCACCCGATTGTAAACCGCTTAATATACCTCATCCAAGCGGTATATCAAATTCCAATCCCTTTCCTTTAATGGAAATCTCATAAAGCACAGTTACTTACCGTAACAGGTGTTATCCAGGGACAGCAGGCAGATATTCTCACATGTGGGTGATGTCATCCACGGAGCCCCGACGCGGACAGCTTTTCAAGCAAACTTGATTGAAGCTTTCAAGTTTGCTAGTGCTGCACCACGCATGTGTGTGCCTTCCTGATCCACTAGAGGGCGCATACCCTCCTCATGGTCCTCAGTTCAGATAGCTAGCAAAGAAGCCAACCCCGGGGAGGCGGGCGGGTTGTGAGAATATCTGCCTGCTGTCCCTGGATAACACCTGTTACGGTAAGTAACTGTGCTTTATCCCAGGACAAGCAGGCAGCATATTCTCACATGTGGGTGACCTCCAAGCTAACCAAAAAGGGACGGAGGGAAGTTGGCAATCCAAGAAAACAGATTATACAAAACCGACTGGCCAAACCGGCCGTCGCTCCTGGACAGAGTATCCAGGCAGTAGTAGGTGAAAGTATGAACCGAAGACCAAGTGGCAGCCTTGCCAAACTCCTCGACAGGCGTCGACCTGAGGAAAGCTACAGAAGCCGCCATCGCTCGGACTCTATGTCCTGTGACTCGACCATACAGTGCGAGACCCAGCCCGAGCATATGAAAAGGAAAAACAAGCAGCCAACCAGTTGGACCAGGGGCGCTTGGAAACTGGGCGTCCCGATCAATTAGGACGAAGGACAAAAAGAATGAGGAACCGTCCAAGGAGACTGATGTGCGTTGAAGACAAAAAACCAATGCCCTCTTACATTCAAGAGTGCGAAGCACCACCTCGCCAGGAGACGAATGGGGCTTCGGAAAAAAGACCGAAAGAACAATGGAAAGATCGCATGACCACCGTGTCATGAAGAAATACAGGAAAAGACGGGTCCGCAATCAGAGCTAACAGCTCACCGATTCTGCGAGCAGACGTGAGAGCAACCAGGAATACCACCTGCCAGGTGAAGGAATTCAAAAGAGCTCCATCAAATGGAGATACCACCAATCGAGCCAGGAACACACAAAGACCCCAACCACCGGAGGGGCTTTGAGCGGAGGATGAACAATGAAGAGATACCTCATAAGCGGGAAACCGTTGAAAGGACGGAGTCCCATTCATCGGCCGATGAAAGTCAGCAAATGCACAGAGGTCTCGAATAGATGTAGATGAGAGACCAGACCGAGACAAGGGCAACAAATAATCCAGCACCAAAGGCAAGGATGGCAGAGAAAGAATCCATGCGGTGCTCAGCCCACCACTCAGCAATTCAGGCCCATATCTGGGAAAAGCCTTGCCGAGTGGAGATCCTTCGAGAGGGCTCGAGAACACCCCCACCGACTGAGAGAAATAGAAGGAGGGAGGCATGTTGCGAGGAACCAAGCTGATAAGTGTAGAGACTGCAGATTGGAATGCAACAGAAACCGTACCCCTGAGACAGCAGAGACGGAAACATCGGTAGAAGCTGAGTCTCCCTGACACGCTGGAGGAACAGGGAGAACCATGGCCGCGAAGGCCACAGAGGAGCCATCAAGATCCTGGTGGCGCAGACCGACAGGAGGTGCATCAAAGACCCGAGATTTAGAGTAAAGGGAGGGAACGCATAGAACCCGCCCATTCCATCGAGAAGGAAGCATCCACCTCGATGCGAACTCGGTAGAACATCCTCGAGCAAAATCGCCCAGTGAGTGAGGGGTCAAGCGAACAGCACTACCAGTTGGGTTCCCCATCGAACAACCCCCTGCCGCAGAGTCTGAGAATGGAGCCACCATTCATGCGGCTTAAAAGGGAGACTCAACGCGTCCAGCAGACAATGCTGCACGCCTCGGAAATACACCGCCCCAAGAAAGAAGCAGTGATGTAACGCCCACTGCCATTGACAGAGGGCTTCCCTGCAAGGTGACAGGGAACCTCTACACCCTGGCTAGGTCACCGAATACATCGCCACCGAGATGTCGGGACGCACCAGGACCCCATTATCTTGCAACCAATACCCCGACAATGCAAATGGCCTGGAGCTCCAGCAGATTGATGTGGCTGCGACAGTCCGCACCCGGCCAAGGACCCTGAGTCCGAAGGCCGTCGCCCATGCCGAGGGGTCCATCGGCAGAACCTTCTGATGCGGAAATACGAAGAGGTGGCCCACCAACGAAACAAGCGTGTCAAGGAGGGAGGCACCTCAATGTGCTGGGAAGCGGGATCCCGATCCTGCCATCACTAAGATGCTCGTGTCCAGCGGAGAACACGAAGATGAAACCAGGCGAACCTCGGGACATTCACCGTGGAGACCCCTGATCCCAAAAGGATCAGCATCAGCTCGGCCGAGGCCGAAGACCGCTGAGACACCAGCCGACACAAGCGCCGACCGGCAGCCTGCCGAGGCAGAGGCAGAAAAGACCGGAGGCGGACCGATGACAGAGGGGCTACCCTCTGGCATAAACAAACAAGGGCCTCCTGTGAGGCCGAGACAAAGATCCAGGTCCGCCCCGACGGATACCCGAGACTGGGGCGGGCTGAGTCAGACCCACTCCCGTACTAGAACTAGTGCAGGCCTCGAAGGGCCAGACGCAGATGGGAGGAAGGGAATGCCCGACCGACAGAAGGGAGGCTATACTCCCGGTGCGTAGACACGGAGACACCCCTCCCGAAGGGAGGGGAGGAATCCCCAGAAGGAGAGCCGCCCAGAGGCTATGCGAGAATAGACAAAAAGACGACCAGGAGTCGCCGAAGCCGGCGGCTAACCCCAACCCCGGCGCTGCAGCAGCTATTGCGGCTGCTGCGAAGGAGGCCGAGGTAACACAAGGAAGGTATCCGGGGCAGACGGGATTCAGCTGAAGGCGTCCCGATAGGTCGCGATCTGAGAGGCGGTTAGTGGCCACCGCAAGAGAGGCCTCAAAAAGCGCTGAACTCACGCAAGTAAAAACGGCGAGACGAGCCTGGAGGCTCGGAACCTCAGCCACACTCGGCGCCAAGCGAGAGGCCGCATGGCGGGAGCAATAGAACCGGAGCAGGGAGAGAGTCTGAACCCTCTCGAACCGGAGCCGGAGACGCCCAGGTGCAAACCCGCAGTCGACACCGAGGCCCAAAACCCAGCCGCTGCCGTGGGAGAAAGCCCCCAGCGACGTTGCTGCATCAAGCCACAGTCGACTTCGAAACACAAGGCCATAGTCAACCACAGGGCACAAAGCCCCAAGCGACGTCAAGTCACAAAGCCCCCGTCGACGGTACGAAGCCTCAGCAACGACGAGGCACAGAGCTCCAGCCGACGATGAGGCCCCGAGCCTCAGTCGACGTCGAGGCACAAGCCTCAGGCGACGTCGAAGCACAAGCGTCAAGGGACGCGGAGCACACGGCCGCAGCCGACGTCGAAGGCACAAAGCATCCGCCGAGACACCCAGCCTCCGGCGACGTCGAGACCTCAAGCCCCAGTCGACATTGAGGCAGAAAATCCAAGCCCAAAGCCTTAGACGACGTCGAGGCACCCAGCCGCCCTCTACATCGAGGCGCAAGGCCTCAGGCGGCGAAGAGGCACCAGCCTCAGGCGACGTCAAAGCACAAGCGTCAAGGGGCGCGGAGCACACGGTCGCAGCCAGCCTCCGTCGACTTCGAGACCTCAAGCCCCAGTCGACATTGAGGCAGAAAATCCTGCACAAAGCCATAGACGCCTTCAAGGCACGAAGCCCCAGGCGGCGGCGAGGCACCAAGCCCCACGCGACGGCGCGGCACCAAGCCCCAGTCGACGTGGAGGCTCGAAACCTCATGCTACGTCGAGGCATGAAGCCTCCATCGACGTCAAGGAACGAAGCTCCAGGCGATGTCGAGGCACATCGAGGGTCAGAAGGCAGCACCGTACCAATGAACTGGTAAGAAAGGAGCAGCAGTGTGCTCCATAAGGGCAACCTCGATCTGAGTATTCCCATGGAAGGAGGCAAGCTCAGAAGGTCTCGTGGAGGCGGGCACGACTGCCCTCGATGCCTCAGTCGACGTCGAGGCACGAAGCCTCAGTCGACGTCGGGGCACGAAGCCCCAGTCAAGGTCAAGGCACGAAGCCTCAGTTGAAGCCGAGGCACGAAGCCCGGTCGACGCCGAGGCACGAAGCCCGGTCGACGCCGAGGCACGAAGCCCCAGTCAACCTCGAGGCACGAAGCCTCAGTCGACCTCGAGGCACGAAGCCCCAGTCGACCTCGAGGCACGAAGCCTCAGTCGACGTCGAGGCACGAAGCCTCAGTTGACGCCGAGGCACGAAGCCCGGTCGACGCCGAGGCACGAAGCCTCAGTCGACGTCGAGGCACGAAGGCTCAGTCGACGTACGAAGCCTCAGTCGACGTCGAGGCACGAAGCCGCAGTCGGCGTCGAGGCACGAAGCCTCAGTCGGCGTCGAGGCACGAAGCCTCAGCCGACGTATAGGCACGAAGCCTCAGCCGACGTATAGGCACGCAGCCTCAGACGACCTCGCGGCACGAAGCCACAGTCAACGTCGAGGCCCGAAGCCTCAGTCGACGTCGAGGTACGAAGCCTGTCGACGTCGAGGCACGAAGCCTCGATCGACGTCGAGGCACGAAGCCTCAGTCGACACTGATGTACGAAGCCTCAGTCGACGCCGAGGCACGAAGCCTCAGTCGACGTCGAGGCAGGAAACCCTCGTCGACGTCGAGGTACGAAGCCTGTCGACGTCGACGTACGAAGCCTCAGTCGACGTCGAGGCACGAAGCCGCAGTCGGCGTCGAGGCACGAAGCCTCAGTCGACGTCGAGGCACGAAGCCTCAGCCGACGTATAGGCACGCAGCCTCAGACGACCTCGCGGCACGAAGCCACAGTCAACGTCGAGGCCCGAAGCCTCGGTCGACGTCGAGGTACGAAGCCTGTCGACGTCGAGGCACGAAGCCTCGATCGACGTCGAGGCACGAAGCCTCAGTCGACATTGATGTACGAAGCCTCAGTCGACGCCGAGGCACGAAGCCTCAGTCGACGTCGAGGCAGGAAACCCTCGTCGACGTCGAGGTACGAAGCCTGTCGACGTCGAGGCACGAAGCCTCAGTCGACATTGATGTACGAAGCCTCAGTCGACGCCGAGGCACGAAGCTCCAGCCGACGTCGAGGCACATCGAGGTTCTGAAGTCAGCACCGTACCCATGAACAGGTAAGAAAGGTGCAGCAGTGCGCTCCATAAGGGCAACCTCGATATGAGTATTCCCATGGGAGGAGGCACGCTTTGAAGGTCTCGTAGAGGCGGGCACGACTGCACTCGATGCCTGGAATGCCTGAGACTCAGCCGATGGCATTACCGAGGTAATGCAGCTAGAAGACAAAAAGAAAGCAAGAAGACTTACCAAGGATCGAAGCTACTCAGTCCGATGCCCACGAAGGAACAAGGGTCCCGGCCATCCTGCTCACACGAGGTGAGCCCAGAGAGAGGACAGGGAAGAAGAAAATACAGCTGCAGCCAAATGAGGCCTAGCCGCATGGCTGAGGCCCAAGAAGGGCCGGCCGGATAGAAACACAATAAAAAGTCCTATTTTTTTTTTTTTTTTAAACAAAGAAACACACGATCAAGTAACAGCGCACAGCGACTCCCTAACAAAATAAAGAAGCCGCGGTGCTAGAAAGGCACTTAAAGAACGGAGAGAAGAGAGACAGGGCTTTCTGGCTCCGCGGAAAACTAAGAACTGAGGACCATGAGGAGGGTATGCGCCCTCTAGTGGATCAGGAAGGCACACACATGCGTGGTGCAGCACTAGCAAACTTGAAAGCTTCAATCAAGTTTGCTTGAAAAGCTGTCCGCGTCGGGGCTCCGTGGATGACGTCACCCACATGTGAGAATATGCTGCCTGCTTGTCCTGGGATAATAGTTAATATAACCTGTTTGACCAATCCTCCAAGGTTGGTTGGACAACTAGTTTGAGTGTATAGTATAAGAATAAAAGATATCCTGCCCTACTCTCCTATGGGCTTTATTATTCAGATTATCTTTGCAAAGCTCAGCCCAAGGCAAAATGAACTTATTTTGTGAAGGACATAGACATGTGCAGCATAATTAATGGATGGAGCTGCAGTTATCTGCTACCAAGAACTTTTCATGAGCGCGTGTTCTTACCCTTTAGAGTATATGTACCTTATTTTTCATTCTATAAGACACACACGTCTGTACAGGAGGAAAAACCAAGGAAAAAAAATTTCCTCCTCTACAGGGAGGTGCGTCTGGTCTGGTGCTGGGAAGCAAAGCAGTGGGCTCATAAGTGCCACAGTTTCAGGTTAGCACAGATAGAAGCATTAATAATTTATCCTTCTCTAGTCACATTATATACATGTACAATAATATAAACTCTTGGAGGGAGGGTCTCTAATCTAGGCAAAGAAAGGAATTTTCTGCCAGTACAGTAATAAGTGTTCTATAGCATTTTATTCAACAATTTTACAACCACAATAATTTTACAACCACTTAATTTTACAGCACTAAGAAACATGCATTCAGGCTTCTCAGGAAGGTAGTGCTTGGACTATATGATATAGTAACATAACATAGTAGATGACGGCAGATAAAGACCCGAATGGTCCATCCAGTCTGCCCAACCTGATTCAATTTAATTTTTTTTAAAGTAACAAAGGGCTCAATATTCAGAAAATGCTGAGCTCCTAAGTTAGCCTTCTAAAAGGTTATGCAAAAACTTAAGCATGCTATTAGTGTGCCAAGATTTATAAAACCTAGTGCTGAAAATCATTGCTAAGATCCAAACTTCATTTCCCCACACTAAATCCACTCCTGTTGTCACCTGCTCTTTATGAAAAAGTTTAATGAAATTTTGAGTAAAAATGTACGTATACACTCAGCCCTAGTAAAGTCTCAAAGGCCAGTTTATGAGTATAACTCTCAGAAATTAGGAGCATAAAAGCTTTGAATATTGAGCTCATAAATCCTAATTTACCTGTGCTTGTTTAATCTAAGGCAAATGGACAAATCTCAAGAGCTGTTTACAGAAAGTTAAACAAAAGTTAGCCTTTTTTAAATCGAAGGTACTCTTATCTAATGTTCATGAACAAATATTTCTATCAATCACTTGTTATATTACTACTGATCACCTGCATACATACCACTGACCCTGAAAAATCCACTTGCAAGCTCGTTAACTGGAATTCTAATAACAAGCCACAGTGAAGAGGGCCAAAAAAACCCGATGAGACCAAGAGGAGGCAGAAGAGGGAGAAAAACAGAAAAGAAAAAACTAAGTGGGAAAGATAGGGTGGCTGTACAGTATCTAGTACATATTCAGATGATTTCAAGTATTGCCTGCAATGCCTTCTGGCTCAGTTTCTAGGAGGAACAAATCTTTCCAAATCTCACCTGTGCTGTGTCTATTCTTGAAATCTGAAAAAAGAGATCTTCACAAAACCTTGGAATTATTCCTTGCTCTTCATCAAATCCCATCATCCTAAAGTCAAAAGAAACTAGATTACATTTGTGCACCTGTGAGTAAATTAAAAAAATAAATAAATAAATTCAAAAACAGAGCTGACAAACCGGGACTGCAAGTTCAGAAATCCCATTTACTCATCAAGGTCTAATTCTAGAAATGCAGCTATGAGACCAATGAAAACTATTCCAGTTCTATACCAGGGAAAAACTTAGATGAATCAAATTCACACTCTTTACCTAAGCCAGGTGTGACCAGATGCAGACTACCATTGAATTTTATTTGGCCCATGAGATCAAGGAAGTATACACAGACAGCGACTTGCAAAAATGTCATTAACTAGAGTTTTCTTTCCGTGGACATTGAAGGATATAACAATAAGACAAGACTTGTTTGGAAAGAGATGAATATGGTGTAACAGACCAGTCTAGTAATAATTTATGTTAATTCAATCACATTTTTGACAGCGAATTATATGTCTCATTTGTTATATTATTGTTATGCTATTAACAAAATTGTAAGTTTAAAATTGTACTTGCTGTACACCAGTGGTCTCAAACTCGCAGCCCGGGGACCACATGCGGCCTGCCAAATACTATTTTGAGGCCCTCGGTATGTTTATCATAATCACAAAAGTAAAACAAAACAGTTTCTTGATCATATGTATCTTTAGCTATAAATGACAATATTATTATTAAGACTTAGCCAAAAGGAAAGATTTATAAACTATAAAGAGTTTTACCTCATGCAAAATTGTCATTTCTTTAATAAGACATTAACTATTTTTTCTGAGGCCCTCCAAGTACCTACAAATCCAAAATGTGACCCTGCAAAGGGTTTGAGTTTGAGACTACTGCTGTACACTATCTTGGGTGAATCTCTTCATAAAGGCAGTTAAATCCCAATAAAAATTTTCTGTGTGCAGCTCACTAGGGATAGTACTGACATTCCTGAGGCCTTCTGAATAAAAGTTTGTGCACCCCTACCTTAAGCCTTTGGCAGCTTGCCCCCTCCCCCCACTGACAGAAGCTGCAGTATGGTCAATCAGGCCACAAGGCATTTCATCTCCAAAAAGGAACACAAAGGGTGCCAATATGCTAGGTCACTATCCCCGCCAATATCCTCAACACTGAACAGAACCAGGAGCAGCAGCACAAGGCAAACTGCCCTACCACCCACACACGTCCTTTCCAGAGAAGAGGAACAAAAAGTGTCTTCTGGCCTGTGAGGACAGAGAAAAAAAGAGCAAGAGAGCTGTACTGAATAAGGTATGTATGGTGATAAAATGTAACGTGTGGACTCTCTAAGGAGCGAAAGTGCACTCCCTCTTTACGTTGACAAAAAACAGTGGTTTATTGGTAATTGGAAGCCCACCAGTATAAAGCAAATGCAGGTCATTCTTGGTAAATAATTCAAAGGCTGGTAAATCTAAAAACCCCAGCGCTACCAAAACTTTGATGAATTATTGTCCATGCTTTGGTACTTACGTGTAGGACTTTCCAGAACCCGTCTGCCCATAAGCAAAGAGACAAGTGTTATAACCCTCAAAGGCTCGCTCCAGGAGGGGGACTGCTAGCTTCTCATAAACAGTCTCTTGGCTGGCATAGTTAGAATGAGACTTATCAAACGACCAAAAAGAAAAGTCATAGACAAAATTATGGGCTTGGTTGGTTTCTGGATGCTGAACAATGATTTCCTGTCCATTCACAAAAACTACTTGATACGCGTTTTCACTTCTTTCCCTGAATAAAAATGAATAGAGCAAAACACAAAGCAAGCTTTAATTATAATATTTCTTTGTACAACAACTATATTTACTTTTATTATTTAAAAATATCTGCTGGAGTTTTTTTTTTTTTTTTAATATTTATTATTGTTCATGTATATAGCATTATCAAATGTATGAATTCTCAAGGAGACAGGCCTTGCTCGTTGAAGTCCACTATAATCTAATCAAAATAGAAAAGACAAACATACAAATAGGTTTTGAATTAAACCAGGCCGGTTACAGGTAGGATTAATTGAGAAAGATTATTGAATGAAGTAGTAGAGAATGAAAATTAACCAATGGGGAGGGTAGGATTCAAAATACAACACAAATTTTATTTGTATACCGCCAATACCTCCATGAAGTTCACAGTGGTTTACATAGTAATTAAGATGTCACAAATTAAAAACTAGTGTTACAATATTTAGGAATTATTAGTAACAAATTCAGGAAATAGATAGGTCTTCAGGTTTTTTTTTGAAATATTTAAAATTAGATTGCTGGTTAATATTATTTGGTAATGCTTTCCACAGTTTTGCTGCTTGATATGCTCATGTGGAGTTAAAAGTTCTATTGTATCTAATGTTCCTAATGACTGGATACCAAAAAGTATCATTGTTTCTTAGGTTCAAAGATGGATTATTAGAAAATTTAATGAGATGTGGCATATAATCAGGAGTATCTCCAAACCGTATTTTAAATATACAATAGAATTATAACGTATTCTCCGTTCTATAGGTAGCCAGTGCAATTCACGTAAATAAGGTGTAATCTTATCACTTTTTTTCAATCTGATGATTGATCTAATAATAGCTGTATTCTGTAGCGTTTGGAGTTTTTTTTAATTATAAATTTAGGGCAATCTAAAAAGGTGACATTGCAATAGTCCAGTTGAGACAAAGATTGTACTAATAAGCGGAATCGATAATTATATAAAGTACTTTCTAATCCTTCTAAGGGGTCCTTTTACTAAGGCATGCTAGCGCATCTTAGCGCGCGCTAAATGCTAATGCATGGCAACGCATCCATAGGATATAATGGACACGGTAGCACGCGGTAGCATTTAGAGCGCGCTAAGACGCACCAGTGCACCTTAGTAAAAGGACTCCTAAGTTTCCAGAAAAGACCATAAGACTTATTAAAAAAGTTGACCTGAGGTACTCATCTCCCTCGTTATTCACGGGGGATAGGGGCAGAGCCGGACCGCGAATAGGGAAATACCACGAATATCCGGCTCTGACCCACCCTCGCCTCTCTCCCGCCTTGCCCCGGCATCACCTGGTGGTCTAGCGGGTTTTCGGGACAGGAGCAATCTTCCTACACTCCTGCCCCGAAAGCCCGCTAGGCCACCAGATAAGGCAGGGATGTTGGGGGGAAGGCAAAAATATGGGTTTGTTTTTTTGCCCCTCCACCCCCCCAAAAAAAATCTCGATTATGTGAAATCACAAGTGCGGAAACAGCGAATGGGGAGGGGGAAGTGTAATAGTGAAAGGTTGTGATCAAAATGAACTCCTAATATTCTTATTACTTTAGCAAGTGGACGATTCATCTTATTTATGGTTAATACTTTAGTTTCACAATTCATATTAGGATAATTTAATAAACATAATTTAGTTTTATCCTTATTCAATTTAAGTTGATGATTCAATATCCAAATCTCTATCAACTTCATGCAATAATTTAGTTTTAATTAATATGATATAATGAGCAGGAAAAAGAAATGAGAACAGTAATAATACCTGCATATATAAAATGACATGAATTTGGCTTTTCCCAGAAAAAAAAACCTACAGAATGCAGGAAGATATTAAAACAGGGTAGGTGAAAGTGAGGAACCTTGGGAAACACCATAAGGAAGAGACCATTCTTTGGATATCATTTTGGACATTTTTACTTTATAAGTTCTTTTTAAAAAGTTATTGAACCAATTTAGAATATTTCCAGATAAGCCAAGATTGTTGTGACTTTAGAGTCACACTGAGAATCAATTCAAGGTGTGAACACATCTCTTCAAATAGTTATTGAGTTTGACAAGTGACTAATATTCTTAAAAGTGCTCAGACTGACCAGGCCTATTCCATGGAACAAGTTTCCTCTAAGATTGAGCCTACTGATGCAAAGTGTATGTCTCTGCAAGAGAGAATGGCAGCTTTAATGAAAGATAAGGAATTTTTGCTGTGGACATGATTTGTAGATACTTTATAGAAGTCATAAAAATTCTATCAGAGGCATTACCTCCTCTTGATAGGGCTTATTATGTGCCTGGATTTGGGAAACTGCAGAAAGATCAAGAAGAAATTGCTACTATGGATTTAAAACAGAATTTTTTTTAAAAACATCATTGGAAATTATAACACACAGATCTACAGTACTTTAATAGTTACTTTTGCATTAGAGCCTGATAGTAACCAGATATTGGGTTTATACTTCACATCATTTGCACAATTTTTTTGTGTCTCACATTCATATATTTCCTGAGTTATCGAGGTCTATGCAGAAGAGAATCAGAAATTTCTGGTTTTAAAATCGAGAGTCCTGGCTCTCAGAGCAAATTATACTTCAAAATGTCCCTGTTTATGTTTTGATACTTCTCGAGGGTATACCCAGAACTGTACATGGAGCGGATAAAAATAATCTTTTAAATAAAAATTTAATCTATTGCCTACACAAAAAATTTACATATTAAGAGTAGTTGTATTATGCCGGCTTTTTTTCTGCATAGGGGATTAACAGACCCGCAAATACAGAAAAACTGTGAATAACTTTTTCATGTTATTTGCTGTTTTCTATTAAAAACCATTTGTGAATATGGTGAAACCGCGAATAACATGGTGGGAGACTGGCCTGTTCCTGAAGAAGAAGTAAAACATGGTGAAGAAAGTTCTGGAAATCAGCGATTTCTCTATGCAAGCTGATGTAATTGGGGGGGGGGGGGGGAGGGAGGGGAAGAGCCAGCAAGCTAAAAACCCCAAATAATTGAAACCGTGAAGGCTGAAACCGCAAATACGGAGGGAAAAGTGTAATTCTCTTACATGTGATTCTTATATATGAGTAGATAAATACAACTTTCATGGAAAGGATGCACTGGCTTCCCTCCTTGCTAAACTGCTTGCTTAGTACTAGCATCCCAGTTTTACCTACCACAAATCTGGTTGCTTTAACTGCTCTCCTTCCTTCCCACTGGTAGGAAAAGTGCAGCACTTCTTACTTGAGTGGGTCTTTTGCCAACTTCAATGTCATGTCTATGACTGCAGATGTTCACCTATCAGGCTGAAGTCAGTAGAACACAGATAAAATGTGTTCTTTCCTTACATTTGTGGGAGAGACTGGGAGTGAGGATTAAGCAAAATTGAGTCTGCTGTGCCATAAGGACTAAATGAACTCAAATCGTGTGCTACAACATAAAGGGTGAAAGTACTGATCAACCTTCCTTCACATACTGTACTGACTTTTCAAGTACATTACCATCATTCAGTTGGTCATCTATATTTAAGTTTTTCGTTTTCAGGTAAAAAGTTAAGGATTGTCTAAGGGGGGAGGAGATAGAAACATGATGGCAGATAAAGGCCAAAATGGCACATCTATTCTGCCCATCCGCAGTAACCATTATCTCTTTCTCTCTGAGAGATCCCACATGACTATCCCAGGCCTTCTTGAATTCAGACACAGTCTCTGTTTCCACCACCTCTCCCGGGAGACTGTTCCACGCACCTACCACCCTTTCTGTAAAAGGTAAGAAGGTAGGATGAGAGGGAACTGGTTCGGTTATGACAAATGTAAATATTCATTTAGAAAAGACAATTTAACAAAGGTGTGCTGTCAAGTTCTAATTTTGAAATAAAATTTTAAATTCATACAAAAGCAAAAAGCATTAAATATATTTAGTTTTACTTCCTTTTTCTGCGTTTTCCTATTTGAGCTGGATTTGCTGTTAGCATTATAGGCAGAATACATGCGATTACACAAATACTGTATACCCATAATAATTCATCTATTTATCGTACTGACCTGTTGCTGAAAGGCCTTATGCGCACGGCAACCGTCACTACAGAGTTCTCGCTCTTTGAAGGATCTTGGTTAATACAGCTGACCTGAGTCTTGCTCTCTTTTAGTCCAATAGTGGTAGTGGCTACACTGGAGTCTTGTATCCTTCCAGGTCTACTTGCATGGAAAGAGTTGGACACACTTTTCTTTGGGGTAGCTGTCAGATTGCTTGCTCTGTTTTTACATGCAGACACTGCAGAACTCCTGATGTTCTGGAGCATGTTGCATGCTGATGCCGATTTAAGACTTTTTGATGCAGCTCCTTGTCTGAGTGGCCTCTGTTGGTCTAAACTTCCAGATATGTTATCGGGATTTTTCAAAATTTCTTTCCCAATTATTCTGTTTGCTATGCATTTTTCGTGCAGTTTGACACCAGGCACTCTGTTAACAGGTGTTCTAACACATGAATAACCTGAATTAAAAACCTTGTTTTGGCTCTGTTTGTTGTCACTGGATGCTGTACCATTTACACATGTTTTACCATTTCCATCTGTATCTTTAAGAATGGAACACGAGTCCTTGCTTTTCAGATTATTTTTCAGTTCAACAATCAGGTGAGATTCCATTGATTGAACAGGTGTACTACAGTATGTCTTGCTAATAATGTTTGCTGTAAGAGACGTTTCATTTTTTAATTGTCCAGCTGCATCTGGGTTTCTTAGACCTGACTGGCTATTCTTATTCACCGGAACTTGTATGTTGCCCATTCCAGTCCGCCGTTGCAGTATAGGTTGTCGTTGAACTTGTTCTTCAACATTCCGTTCAGTGTTCTCATCTGACTCTTTATCATTACAGGCAGTGTCTGTCTTAATCATTTTTCGTTTTTGAAGAGTAAGCATGCTATCTTGCTTCAGGCTCAGGGAAGAATCTGCAGATTTTTTACAGGCAGAGACTACATAAGTTCTATTTAAATCTGTCATTGTATCCAAAGGAAGTGGAGGTTGGGCATCTTTTTCATCACTTGACTGGGGCTTATTCTGCTGCCCTAACTTGTTGCTTCTAGCATAGATATTTAAAGGACTTTTTAAAGTTGAAATGCCAGTCCTGTTGGTTTGGTGTTTGGTAGGTACCTTGTAAATAGGCATTGTACTTTCAAGGAGATTATAACTACAAGATGCTAATATTTCTTTGGAGGCATAAATCTGAATCTCAGCCACCTACTGGCTCCATCCTTTATAGCTGCTGCCACAATGTATTAAGTCTATGTCTTTGGAAATACTCTGAAATTAAAAGAAAGAAAGAAAAAAAAAAAAAAAAGGTAGAGAGAATTTTAATATAAGCATTTCTATTTACCATAAGTCACGATTCAGTGTTTTCCATCCTAAGCTTCCCAACAGGTAGCATAAAGGAGAATGATCTGTATTTTCCTGTAGGATACAAGGATCTTAGAGAGAAGCACAAAGAATGTAAAGTTCTCCAGAAGTATTGTAATGGTTAGGTCCACAAGAAATTTGTATCAATCCTTATGAGTAAATCAGAAAACAGAATAAGGAGAATAGTAAGCTTTGTACCCTGGTGAAGAATGCTTGAGGGAGAAAACCCAGAAGTGTTCATCTTATCCCTAGGAAGATTGGTGACTTTAGAATTAGGCAACAAGTAAGACTTCTTGTTTCTTGAGGAGTTAATTGTGAACAAAGGAGCAGGGAAGAAGAACCCGATCCTGGGCTCCAGGCATAAAGAGAAGTTTTGAGGAAGTACAGAACCTTGTAAAGGAGTGCCTGTATGATCCTGTTTTGCTAAGGTGTGTGTTAATTTAAACAAAACATTAGAGGACTGATTTAAATCTTAAAGAGTTATGTAAAAACAAATACTTAAAATTTTTTAAAAAAGAAATGAGCCATTTTCAGCAACAAAATCCAAAACACAGTTCTTATTGCGGTATAATTTTATTATCTATACAACAATTAATTCCTCCATTACTAAAGATTAGGTTCTTACTGGATAATCTTTCTATTAATATATACAGGAGTCTGTACATTAGATGATCAATCCGTACTCGTGAACTGTTTGCAGAAGGGTGTCAGTCACATCTTTCAGCTCCTTCTCCTTCACCAGTGGAGTATAGTGACCTCTTCAGTTTGTACCAAAGCAATCGATCTTCAGAAGAGAAGAGGAGATACTACTACTACTACTACTATTAAAGCACAGTTACTTACCGTAACAGGTGTTATCCAGGGACAGCAGGCAGATATTCTCTACATGTGGGCGACGTCATCCACGAAGCCCCATAGCGGACAGCCTCGCAAGCAAACTTGCTTGAAGATCTTCAAAGTTTGCAAGTGCTGCACTGCGCATGCGCGAGTGCCCTTCCGCCCAAGTCAGGGCGCGCGTCTTCTCAGTGTGGCCTTAGTTCAGATAGATAACAAAGAAACCAACCAGGGGAGGTGGGTGGATTGCGAGAATATCTGCCTGCTGTCTCTGGATAACACCTGTTATGGTAAGTAACTGTGCTTTATCCCAGGACAAGCAGGCAGCATATTCGCTACATGTGGGTGACCTCCAAGCTAACCAGAATGGGACGGTGGGAGTGTTGGCAAATCAGGACAATAAATTTTCCAAAACAGACTGGCCAAAATGGCTGTCTCGTCTGGGAAAAAGTATCCAGACAGTAGTGAGAGGTGAATGTGTGAACCGAGGACCAAGTGGCAGCCTTGCAGATTTCCTCAATAGAGGAAAGCTACAGATTTCCTCATTAGAGGAAAGCTACAGATGCCGACATCGCTCTAACCTTATGCCCTGTGACTCGACCCGGCAGAGGGAAACCAGCCTGAGCATAGCAGAAAGAGATACAAGCAGCCAACCAGTTGGAGATGGTTTGCTTAGAAACAAGACGCCCTAACCTATTTGAATCAAAAGATATGAATAGTTGAGGAGCAATCCAATGAGCTTGACTGCGTTGCAAGTAGAAAGCCAATGCACGCTTACAGCCAAGATTATGAAGTGCCACTTCTCCAGGATGAGAATGAGGCATTGGAAAAAACACTGGAAGAACAATGGATTGGTTGAGGTGGAAATCCGAAACCACTTTAGGCAAGAATTTAGGATGCGTACGGAGGACCACCTTATCATGATGAAAAACGGAAGAAAATAAGAAAAGGTTTGTTTTTTTGTTTTTGCAGACACGCCGCATAGCAACTAACCAACAAAAATAATAAAGCAAGCCACGGTGCAAGAAGGCACTTAGTAAGCATACAGAGCTGAGAGACAGGGCCTCTTGGCTCTGCGGAAAACTAAGAACTGAGGCCACGTTGAGGAGACGCGCACCCTGACTCGGGCAGGAGGGCACTTGCGCATGCGTGGTGCATCACTCGCAAACTTCGAAGATCTTCAAGCAAGTTTGCTTGCGAGGCTGTCCGCTACGGGGCTCCCACATGTAGAAAATATGCTGCCTGCTTGTCCGGGGATAATTATTTCTATAGCGCTACAAGACATACGCAGAGGTACTCGGGGAACTTCCCCAGAAACAACATTTCTGTTCTGCTCTGTAACTCATGAAAAAAGAACAAATATGAACTTGCAACATAGGAGTTATCAATGAAACAACCAACTGTGTGCAACTAGCACTAACACATAAGGAACTTCAAAGCTCAACAAACTCAGCACTTTATTAGTAATTTATTCATACGTGTTCATTCAATTGACAAGAGAACTACTCCAGTTCTGGACATACCAAAGCAGTATCAGACATGTAGACTGGGACAGATGAGCCTGCCCACAAAACAGAGAACCCAAAAGTATTCTCTCAAGCCATCACGTTCACTCTATAGAGCCTTGCAAAGGTATGAAGAGTAGACCAAGTAGCTGCCTGAGATCCTGCCCATGAAGATGCCACTTTTCTAGTCAAATCAGCTTTGAGAGAAACAGGTGACCGTTTGCCATAGCCAATGTATGTTGACAAAATTGCCATGCAAATCCAACTGGTCTGCCTCTTCTGGACCGACTGGTTAGAACAAAAAGATGATCAGAAAGCCAAGAATCATTGGTCCTTTCCAGGTAGTGAAGTAAAACTCTTCACACATCCAGTCTCTGCAATATCTTATCTTGCTTAGTCGAACCCATAAGCTGAAAAGCAGGCAAGCGAACCTCTTGGATGATGTGGAAGGCTGACACATCCTTCGGTAGGAAGGAAGGTACCATATGCAGCGAAACACAAGCCTCTGTGATCCTGAGGAAAGGCTCTCTGTAGGAAAGAGCCTGCAGTTCCAAGATCCATCTCGCTGACTATTGCCACCTGAAATACCGTCTTCACCTTGAGATCCACAAGGAATGCCCCTTGAATCATGACTTGGAGAGGAATATATGGAGGCTTAGAAAGGCCCTTCAAGACAATATTAAGATTCCAGGATGGCTAGTGCAATGGAGGCTGCATTCTGAGTTCCCCTTTCAAAAACTAGGTCACACCTCAATGAGATGACAACAATAGCTTTCCTCCTCGAGTTCAGAAGCACAAGAGGTCTGCAACCTGAACTTTGAGAGATGCAACTACTAGGCCTTTTTCTAGTCTGGCCTGCAGAAATGTCAGAATCACAGGAATTGGCACTTCAAAAGGTTCTACCTGATCTTTGGCACACCAGAGCTGGAAAGCCTTGCAGGCCTCAACATAAACCACATATGTCAATGATGTTTTTGCTCAACAGAGTCAAAATGACTACCTCCAAATAACCCTTACGGGTTAAGGCTGTGTGCTCAAGAACCATGCCGTAAGACCAAAGTGCTCTGGGTTCTCCATGGGAATTGGTCCCTGACTGAGGAGTTCTGTGTGCACCAGTAGTTTGATGCATTTATCTTGTTGGAGATGCACTAAATCCATATACCAAGGCCGCTGAGACCAGTCTGGAGCTACCAGGATCACAAGTTCTGGGTGATTCACAACTCTGCGAATGACATAGCCCACCAAGGACCATGGTAGAAACACTTATAGAAGCCTCCCTTCCTGCCGGGGCTTGGCCAACACATCCAACCCTGCACTTCCTGGTTTGTCTCTTCAGCTGTAGAAGCAATTCGCCTTTATGAAGCCATCCAATCCATCACCAGTCTTCCCCAACACTAAACAATTAGGTTTAATGCTCTCTGGAACAAGGACCACTCTCCTGGGTCTAGAGTTTGCCAGCTAAGAAAGTCTGCCTGCACATTTTCTACTCCCACTATGTGGGCAGTGGAGAGCACCTGAAGATGATCTTCCACCCACTTGAACAACAGCTGGGCCTCCAGACGTAATGGAGTATTTCTCCATTACGTCTGGAGGCCCCCCATCTGTTCTCATATGAGAACAGAAGGTACCTCCCCATCTGTTCTCATAAGCTACCGCAGTGGCATTATCTGACAACACTCTGCCTTTCCTTCCAGATAATGTTCCAGCACCCTCAACACTAGATAAACGGCTTGAAGCTCCAGATGATTTATGGACCACTTCCTCTGCGGGAGGGTTCATTGGTCCTGCACCAGATGATCACCAGAATGGACCCCTCAACCAAATAGGTTGGTGTCGGTTGTAAAATGTCACCCCCTGAGGAGATTCGGAGGGGCATGCCCTTCAACATGTAGTCCCCCTGAAGCCAACAGCTCAAGCTGTTCCTTGCTGCCCCTATCCAGGAAAGCTGAACCTAGAGAGCAGGGAATCCTGGAAAGGGCACCTACTTGGGCTAGAAAAAGCACAGTGTTAAGAAGGCAAGTTCTAATTAGTTATTCTAAGTCATTTTTCACTCTCTTTAAAGACCTTGAAAGAAAAAGAAAGATGACCCTTTCTAATCCAAACCACTAACTATGTGCAAGTCAAACAACTTTTTCATTTTTAATAAGGTGACATTCAAAATCCCATTGCACATTCTATAGGCAGTAGAACAATGGACAAAAAGGAACTTTTTAGCATGCCCTATTAGGGTAAGTATGCCTATGGGAGGGTAGGTCCACGTATCTATTAATCTGTAGCTACAGAATTATTTACTCCTCATCTAGTTATTAAATTCCAATAAATAAAAAAAGCAGAAACCAGCAGGATAAAAAAAGAGATCACATCCCACAGACAACAGCGGAGAAAAAAAAAATCATACTTTGGGGACCCCAACGGCACAAAAGCAAAAGGAAACCTACAGCAAATCACACCAAACATCTGATTTCACTCACATTGAAAGACCAAGAACCTCTCCTCTCTTCCACTCACCCCAGTCCAGCGTATCTGCCCTCTCCTCCCTATCCACGATCCAGTATCTGTCCCTCCTTCTCAAAGTCCCACTCTCGCGTTCTACCTTCAAGATCGCCTTTACAGAAATTACCAAAAATAAACGACCGCAACACTTTCCTTTTTCAAACGCCCCGCCATCTCTGACGCAACTTCTTTCCTTCTGCCACGACTTCCTATTTCCTGAAGGGTGGGTCTCCATTTGTATTCCAAGCCTCATTCTGGTGCTCCCATAGTCTGTTCCAGGCCTCACTCTAGTGTAGCTGTCGCCCCTCCCCCATCCCAACACAGGCATGATCACGTCTCGTTAACAACGTGAAGAATTTAGCTAGTCGCCCAGAAGCGGAACTTGGAAGCAGGAAAACAAGATGTACGTTGCTAGCTGCTCTAGTCCCAGTATCTATTCTCATGTCCCTTTCCGTATGCATGGTTGGGAAGCAGTCAGGAGGATCTGACAGGAGCCTAGCCAGAACTGAATTTTGAAGGGGGCAGGGATGGATTGGGGAAGCCAATAATTTTCTATGCCCCCCAGCCCCTGCCATATCATACTCTCGCTGGCTGGTAGGGACCTTTAGGGGGTGTCAAGGAGTTGAATGAAAGGAGAACAAGGAGTACAGAGAACAGAAATGGGAAATAGATAAAAGATAGAAAAGAATAGTAGGAGTCTGGGAAGTGAGTACGATGGGAGAGCTAGGGGGTGAGAGGAGATGGGTCACGGGATTAATGGGGGCAGGAGTGATCCCCACTTGCTCCCTGCTCCATCAGCTCTCTCATATGACATTTTTTTTAACACCTTAGCAGTAATATTGCAAGACTGCCACTAGGGGTTAGCAGCACCATTATAAAGAAAACAGCCATGGGGCAAGAGAGATTAGATATTGCTCCCTTGTGCACCATCCTTGGGGGTAAGTCGCCGGAGGTGAGGAGAGCTGACTAGAAGATAGGTGTTTTGGGGAGGAGGAAGCTAGTTGCCTGGCCGGCCCTATGGGAGCTGTGCAGGATTGGGGGAGGGGGAGCGGCGGGGCAGCACCAATACAAAAAGTGAGTGAGGAGGTTTCCAAGTTTATTGTAAATTTGATTGAATGCATATCAGATACTAAGCGTTTTACAATAGTAAAATAAAGGTAAAAAATTAAAAACATCAACGAGAAGCACAAAACCCAAAACAAAATGTGCTAAGAACGAGCAGGAGAGGGGAGAGAACTACAATAAGTACAGGAAAGAACGTATATGGGAGAAAAACAAAAGGACCTGAGGAGGTCAATGAGAAAAATATAACAGATTCAATAGTCAAAAGCATCAATTAATAGGAAGCTTTTTAAATCCCTTGAGCTGGATTGCTCCCTCCCATGATGGTATCTGTGAATTACATTGTTATTCGGTGAATGTTATATGAAAATGTTAAAATTCTATTAAAAATAATAAAATTAAATGTTAAAAATAGTTTGGGGGGGTGTTTCTGTTTTAAATCATCAGTTTCTTCCCACTCTGCTTTTATTGAGTCAGTTGGAAATTTGGACAAACTAAGCATTAGCATCATATTTGTTATTTGAATGTTCTAATGTGTGCTTATTAGGTGCCCTCATTATATTTGTGTTATTTGAATGTTCTTCCATGCTCTCTCTTATGGTATTGTTTGTATTGTACTGATATTTATATCTGTTATATGATTGCTCTGCAGTGCTGTTAAATGTGCATATTTTTGATACAGCTTCATTATCATCCATTTAGGCTTAGGTTTGCCATTTCCATATTTACCTCATTTAGAGCTCCTTTTACAAAGCCACAGTAGTGGTTTCTATTGTGGGTCAGCGAGATAAGTGCTCAGACGCTCATAGGAATTCTATGAGCACTGGAGCATTTACCTTACCGGCCCGCAGTAGAAACCTCTACCATGCTTTTGTAAAAACCTTTACCATGCTTATTTATATTTGTACTCGTATCTGGTCATTTGTCTTGGAAATTGAACCTTCACTTATGCATAGAGGCAACAAAATGAAGAAATTACAGCAACAAGAGAAGTAATTGATTTTTAAGTTAAACAGTTTGGAGCCTATGGATCTGAATAATGGACTGGATGGTTTTGTAAAAATGAACACAGATTTTTGCTTTTGCTTCTTCTGTGTTTAGCATTGACAATTTGAGTATGTTCAGAGTGGAAAATCACTTGGGAAGAACTTCAAAAATATTTTCTGATGAAGAATGAAGTCTATTTCAACAATTGGAGGGAAAGTCTTTGGGGATTGAAATGATGTACAGCATCAAGAAGTAAAAGGGTTTTGAGCCGTGGAATTGAACATTGTAACTGATTGGCATATATTTTTACAAAGAATGTGTTTCTGATATTTTTTTAGTTCACCATCAGCATATTGGTTTTCTGAATGATTTTGAATTAGATATTGTGCGGGCATCTGTTCGAGGTAAAACATTTCCTATGAAACAGTGAAATAGAAGTGTGAAATGCCCATTGCATCTTTAAGAATGAGCGCCATTTTGAAATATATAGTTAATGTGTGTATCTGTAAGTGGTTTCCAGGGCAAGTAAATTGTAAGATATTGCTGTATTTAAGAGAGTGCTGTGCTGATTTTCTATATTTTTGCAGGCAGTAAGGCCCTCTTATCAAGCCACGTTAGGGTTGTTGTTTTTTTATTACCGGTCGCTGCAGTAAAGGCTCCAACACTCATAGAAGTACTATTATGTATCCAAAAGCAAAACAAACCAACAGACACTGCAGTAAAAATACGAAGCAGAAAACCAAGGCAAAACTGCAGGGAAATGTACAGGATGCAGAAATTTATTAGAAACAAAAAAAATCATAAAAACATGTGACATGTATAAAACTATAATTGTGGTGTCCAAAAGACTGATCCCAATATGTGTGTGGACTTTATTGACATGGATTGCACACTGTATTCATTTCTGCTATACTTTGCAAGGGCATTCAGACTCTACATCAATCCCTTACATCACAGCTCATGCACTGAGAGCCATGGCATCCACAGCTGCCTTCCTCCAGAAATCCCCTCTATAAGAGATTTGTTTAGCGGTAATTTGGATTTCAATGCATACATTTACTAAGCACTAATGTTTGTATGAAGATTCTATGACTAATTCCAACTTTGGGAAAGCAATCCTTCACACTTTGTTGTAAGGTGACAACTTCCTCCTCCTTCAACGCAAGTAACAGTCTATTTCTTTATGAAGATATAATGATTGTGTTTGGCATTAATCTGTTACCTTGTAGCTAGAGCATCACCATTTATATTATCTGATAGGATCCCCTGTCAAGGAAGAAATAGACGTTACTTACTTGTAACAGTAGCTCTCTGTGGATAAAGGGATCCTCCTACATGTCACAAGGAGTCCAACAGGAATCAGACCCATGAGCGTAGTACAAATGACTGTGGGTCAGGACCATGATCTTTCCACCAGAGCCAGCAGGGTAAAGTCAGTGAAGTTTATTTCAGTTCAAACATAAAATAGGGAAACTGAAATAAACTTCACTGACTTTACCCTGCTGGCTCTGGTGGAAAGATCATGGTCCTGATCCACTGTCTTCCTCAAAGGGATCCTATAGATCTCACCCACCCACCCGGTTATCGCAGCTATACAGAGAACTGAGGAGGAGCGTGTTAATTTAACTATTAATACAGTAGGCGGGAAGAGAGGATGCAGGCAGAGATATTAATCTAGAAAATTCTGTGCTTTTTACTACCAGTTGGGGCTGTCATACCATGACGTCAACCATTTGTGTGGCTTTAAGATCCCTTTTTCTATAGAGAACTACTGTTACAGATAAGCAACTTCTATTTCTGCATGGTATGTGTGTTCTGTAGGAGTGAGGAATTCTATGCAAATTCTGCATGTGCAGAATTCCACCAGGTGTAACTCATGGAATTAAAATGATTTTATTCATGGCAGAAGCACATTAAACACAAAATCAAGAAAGACAAAAAACCCCACTGAAAAATAAAAAATGATAAACAACAAAAATGTGGGATGAAATAACTATTACCAAAGATCATAAATAATTCATTAATACTGAAAAGAGTGGTACGGTTGAGCTTTCATTCAAAATATAAAACTCATTTGTGGTGAGACCTCAGATATTAATTCCCCAACTCACTATAGGGCAGCCTAAGCTGATCCATTCGGGAGATTAATTTATCAATCACTGGTCAATCAGCACCTCTAACTTTAATGCAAAAATCTTATCATGTTAAAACAATAAATATTCTGTAAACATTATAAGTGTGGAACTCAGCTTCAAAAAGCAATGAAACTTCACAATTGTGATCTCAACGGGGCCCATTTTGCCCGTGGCTTCGTCAGGAGATCAAGAAAAATGACTACAACTGAACATGTTCCAACCACATTTAACATCCAGTGACCAATTAGCAGAAAGCTTAATATGACCCATGTCACTATGCAATCATCCTCACAAGGACTTGTGCTCCATAAAAACCACGGGAACTTCTGCCCTGTAATGAGGATGATTGCATAGTGACATGGGTCATATCAAGCTTTCTGCCAATTGGTAAGACAGTTTTGCAAGAGAGGTTTGTGAATATTGAAGTTGTGTATTATGAAAAACGGACATGTTACTGGGAAGTATGGGTTCTTTCTGTGTGAGGATTCACAATGCAGGTTATAACTCAGAATAAATTTTGACCCGCTCCTCCAGTGTTGCAGGCATTGTTTAATACTTATAGAAGCACATTAAAACCAGTGTTGAATCACATTACATATTATTTAATGAAGCTTCCAAATTCAAAAAACATAAATACAGATTTGATTCCACAATCAAATTGACAAATACATTTTCTAAGTTCAGGCACTGTAATATACAGTATAAATCAGAAAATGTCACTTGTGAGAAGCACTTTTGTCGTGTTTCTTGATGATGGCCATGAGATTATCTCCCGTTACCAGGGTATTGTGTGAATGCTTAGATTTTGCCTCTTTCTTTTGCTGTTCATAGAGGTAAGGAGAATTTAGCAGTTGTGGTGGAAGAAGGGAGCCTGTTGGTTGGACTCGTTTTACAATATCCCAGAAAAGCTTCCTGTTGTTCTTGTTCACAAATGTAATTGCAGTTCCATTGTGGCCCAACCTTCCTGCTCTTCCAACCTGAAATATTAAAAAAAATGTCATTTTCTTTGACATTATACACCAGGTCACTGATGTTCCTGTTCAAATCTGAAGAAATTGTGGAATATTAATGTCCTAATTTTTGTATCTAATTAAATTAATTTCAATTGACCAGAATGTACAAAATTCATCCCTACAAGAGACATACAAGGTGCTCAAATGCAGTACCAATTATTGCTACTTGTTGAAAGGCATGCCCCTCCGAATCTCCTCAGGGGGTGACATTTTACAACCGAAGCCAGCTTTGTTTGGCTGAGGGGGCCCATTTTGGTGGTCAAATACAATACCAATTAATGCTAGCCAAATTGTCAAATATAATGTTGATGGAGAATCCAGCTCTGGAACTCATTGCCAGAGGAAGTAAAAACAGCATTTAATGTATCTGGGTTTAAAAAAAAGTTTGGACAAGTTCCTGGAAGACAAGTCCATAGTCTGCTATTGAAGCAAACATGAGGGAAGCCACTGCTTGCCCTGGGATCTGTAGCATGGAATGTTGCTACTATTTGGGTTTCTGCCAGGTACTTGTGAACTGGATTGGCCACTATTAGGAACAGGATACTGGGCTAGATTGTTATAACTCAGTATGTCTTTTCTTATGTTCTTAAAGAGTAGGTAGTTGGTCAAAGGTCTCTTAGTATTTTGTCAAGACCCTCCTCTATTACTGGGCAAAAGGAGTCCCCTATGTCTGTATCAGGAGGCGAGTTTGTGATCATGAATTTGACTAATGTTTGAATAATGTTCAAATCCCATGCTGGAGGTGGGGTCCTCAAAGATGATTTTAAATATATGAAGCTTCTCATATGGTAAGCTAAGACAGATGCAAGATGTAGTCAAACAGATAAGAAGTTCTGAGTTCCCTCTTGGAGAGGTAAAGTAAGGAGAAATTAGATTTTACCTGCTAATTTTCTTTCTTTTAGTCCTTCCAGACTGGCATAGATGGATAGGTTCACACTCCTCTGCCAGCAGGTAGAGATTGAGAACTGAATTCTGAGAATAGCATAAGTGGGCTGTTCAGTCTCCCTGAAATCAGTCCTCAAATAGCCAAGCAGGAAGACAAAATTGCCTAACACATATTATTTTTACTATTTTTCTTTGTCTTTGGAGGAAATAGAAGAATAATATACCTATTCCAGTGTCTACGGCAGGGGTGTCCAACCTGCGGCCCCATGAAGTATTTTGTGCGGCCCTGGTCAAGGGTGATGCAGTGTTTTCCTCTGCTGCCCCTGGATGTTTACTGTCTTGCCGGCTCCCTCCTCTGTCTTGCTGCAGTGTTTGCGCATTTGTGCGGCCCCAGAAACAATTTTTTCGGCCAATGCGGCCCAGGGAAGCCAAAAGGTTGGACAACCCTGGTCTACGGTTTACCAGCTAAAGCAGTTGACCAGATGCCACTGCCCAGAAAGGAACGCTAGAACTCCCCACCTAAACACAAAGAAAGGAAAAATGGAAATCTCTCCATACAGCATTTCTGAAAATTCTGACTGGGACTATCTCTGAGAGGAAGATCCCGTGGAGCTCTGACGAAATCTGCGGGAGGAATGAAAATTACTACGATCCCCTCCCACTGACTGAGGAGACCTATTCACAGGGAGAGACTTAGGGCAGCAGTCGGCAACACTGGTCATTAGATCTTTACCAAAAAGAAGCTGACCTTTAAAAGGAAGTCTGCTCAAGGTGGCCTTCGAGGCAGAATCCCCAGCCCAATAATGGATCCAAAGAGTCCAGCGTGTAGACATTGCATAAGCAGAGACCTTACTAAGAACTCGAATGAGATCATAAAGGGCGTCTGCTACATAATCTACACCATCCACTACCAGTGGAGGACAGGCAGATATGGCCGCAGAGGACGCACCGCACAATCTGGAATGACAGGCACGTGCCGTGAAGGAAGCAGTCGTTGCCGCTTTCAAATTTTATTTTTCCTTTCAAATGACACTGTATGATTCCCCCCCACCCCCTGTTTTATTTCTATTTAAGCATATTATACAATTGTATACAATTGTTTAGGTTTGTTGTTTTTTTTTTTTTATTAATTTTTATTATTTTCAACTTAAATTTCAAGTATTACACTTGTACAGAAAGCAAGAATAGAATGGATATCAAATACAATAGTAATATAATTCCTAAGTTAACAAATATACTATTTATGCTCAAGTCCACAAATTAAGATCCAAGAATTAAAGAAACTTGGCGAGATTATATAGAAAAACAATAATAATAACAAGAAACTGAGAGCTATAGCATTGAGATGGGGTCACAATATCCAAATTATAGGGCTCAAAGATTGTTAACATTCAGACGAGGCATAGCCACGAAGTTGGTCAGTTGTGATGGTTCGAAAAACACATATTTAAAAGTACGGTAATATACAATACACTTACACGGGTGTCTCAAATAAAAAGTTGCCCCCAAAGATAAAACCCCAGGTTTCAAAAGAAGAAATTCACAGCGGCGCCTTTGCGTCTCCCGTGCCAAATCTGGGAACATTTGTATTTTATAACCAAGAAAGCTTTTTTGTCTATTTTTAAAGTAAAGTTTTAACAACCATGTTTTATCAATTGGCAAAGCTAAAGTAATAATCATAGTGGCTGGTGGTGCTAAATCCTTCTCAGATGTTTCTAAAATCTGTGAAATGTTTAAGGATTCTTGATCTGAAGATTTAACTTTTGGTTATTGATTTTGTTCTTTATCAGGCAAATAATAAACCCTTGAAAATGGTGGTAATGAATCCTCGGGTATCTCTAAATTCTCCACTAGATATCTCTTAAGCATATCTCTAGGTGTTACTAACTCGAGTCTTGGAAAGTTAATTAACCTTAAATTATTGCTACGTGAGTTGTTCTCAAGCATTTCAATCTTCTTCCTTAGGTTAATATTGTCTTTAACTAAGGTCTCTTGAATTTGTTTCGATGATTCAATTTCTTTTTCTATTTTTTGAATAGATGAGTTAGAAGTATTCGTTTCTTCTCTTAAGTTCTTCAATTCCTTATCGTGTTCCTTAATTTTCCCTTCAATTTGATGAAATGTAGGAGTAATATTTTTAACAAAACCAGCCATTAAGTCCCAAATAGAGTCTAAAGTCACTTCTGCAGGTTTAATCAGTACAATTGGAGTTTGTGTAAGTGTAAAGTGCTCACCGTCCTGAAGTCCTTCGAGGGGTGTCTTCTGTCCTTCCCCCTCATGTTGAGATGGTATTCCCCCAGACATCTCCATGGGGGCCCTGGAAAGGTGGGCTCCAACCTCCGAGCTCTCCAGTAAATCCTTCCTTGCCTCTGGAGAGGAGAAAACCAGTGAATCCGGGGTTTCCCCGCCCCTGGGAGAGCTGGTCGTCTGGTGCTGCGGGGGCGGTGCCCTAACGTCGGGGCTCAGCGTAGTATCGGGCCCAGGAGCATCCACAATGGGTTCGCCTCCCTGTGTCCTCTGCGGGCCGCCATCCAACATCGCTGTGACCTCCTGCATGCGCCGCAAGAGTTCGTGTATGTTCCCGAGACCCGGGGCTCCAGGACGCCGCGAGGCAGAAGCGGCACTCCGGCCCTGTCTCTTCGGCATCGCGGTAAGTGAAAACTGCTAGAAAAGTTCCAACAAATGCGATCCTGGGACACGCAGCTCAGCGCGTCCTGCTCTCAGATCGCCATCTTGGATCTCTCTAGGTTTGTTTGTTTTTATAAATAGTATATCAAGTGATAAATAAACTTGGAAAGTTGCAGCACCTGTATCCTATCCCTGATTTGGATGAGGAGACTTTATGGCCGTCAGTGATAGATGGATAGTGTCTGCCATCACTAAAGGGGGCTCTGCTCTTCAGGATCCACAAGATTGTTGGATGAAATCTCCCTTTAAACAGTTTTGATATGGTGATCTTAATAATTCAAGCAGCTATCTCCTTATACTTCATTGTGCCAAAGAAAGGCTCAGAAGTAGTCACTCGGTATGGAAGAAGCCATGGATGTACCTTTAGAAAGCGTGAGGAACACTAAGAAGTACTGCCCCTGAGGAAACGAACAGCGTGAAACAGTTGAGTCATCATCGGGCATATCAAGTTAAGTGCTCTTTTTAGTCTTTTTTGCTCATTTTGGATACGCACAATCTTGGCATCCCAAGTCCTCTAAATTTTCTTCACACTTCTACCTCTAACCCTCTGTTGTAGTTCCTTCCTATTTCTCCTACTGTAAACCGCATCGAGCTCTACGAACATGGAGATGATGCGGTATACAAACCTAAGGATTAGATTAGATTAGATTGCTCTTTTTTAACACACAAAATAGAAAAAGAAAAAAGTAATGTCAAAATGAATTTTTAAAAAGGCACAAAAAATACAGATATAGTTCTGTTGGACCAATGATGAATTACATTACCCCAATAAGGACATTTAAACAGAAAATTAGTGTCCAAGGTGGATGAGGTCCCTTATATCTGTATAATTTTCTATACATGTTGGATTGAAAAGTTTACTACTTTGTTGCATGGGGGATTAATTCACCCATTAAACAATCTAAAATATTACAACTGCAGTGCCACAAGGTAGATGTGGTGATGTTGCAGGAAACACTTCTGAATGACATTGAACATGCCAAACTGAAGCAGTGGTGGGTGGGAGAATGTGTCGCTGCCTCTGCGTCTACTAAAAGGAGGGGTGTGATGAAATTATTTCAGAAAGGATTGGTGGATAAATTACAGGTCTTGGATAAAGATTAGGGGGCGGTTTGTGCTCTGTTGGGGGATAATTTCCAGGCAGGAAATGGTGTTCTGTGGCATCTATACCCCTAATAATAATAATAACTTTATTTTTCTATACCGCCATAGTCAGGCGACTTCTAGGCAGTTCACATTGAAAGAAGGCTGGACAGTCAGCGAATGATAAGGAGCCTAAAAAAGAAAAGTTACATACTAATTTAAGTTCCATGGGTAAAGAATACATGAAAATTGGAGCTTCCAGAGCTTGAATAGCGTTTACAGGGGGTATGTTTTAGTTTAAGGGTGGTCTGTTTTAGTCAATGAATTTGTCGAATAGGGCGGTTTTTATTGCTTTTTGGAATGCATTGAAAGTCAGTTTGGGTTCATTTATGTAAGTGATCCTGACTTTTATAATATCTTGATACATAAACTATTACTTTAAGTCACTGCCCCTTTGTCTTTGGGGAAGACTTCAATGCTATTCAGGATACCATGCTGGATGGTATGGGTAGTGCAGGCCCTGAGAGGGTGGTGGGTGCTAACGAACTCCGCAAATTCAGTGAAGCCTTGGATTTAGTGAATGTATGGTGTGACTTCATTCACATTTCTAGAGCACATGGTACACAATCCCAAATAGATTATTTGTGGGTCACCAAAAATGTGTTTAGATTCCTTGAAGAGGTGGATATTGGGACCTACACAATTTCCAATCATGCTTGGGTATGGATGCAATGGACAGGGGTCAGCCAAATCAAGGGAACCAGAGATGGGTATTCCCCTTAGCGTTATATGGAGATGCCAGATTTTGGAAGCTCTTCTTGTCTCGGTAGAAAGAATATAAAAGTCATAGTTCCCATGCAGAGGGAGACCCCATAATTTTTTGGGAGGCAGCCAGGGCGATCCTTAGAGGGGAAATCATAAGTTATAATAGTCATGTGAGAAAAGCATGGGATAGGGAAATTCTGAGATTGGACCAATTGATCTGTAAGGCAAGGCAGCACTATGGATGCTCAAAGAGGCTGGACCACTGGAAGGAGTTAATGGAACTCCAAAAGTAGCTTTAAATGACCTCCTTCATCAAAAAGCACATAAATCTTTTGCTTATTATAAATATCGACTATATAGATTTAGCAATAAAGGGGGACATCTTTTGGCCTGCCTAGTGGCAGCCAAGACCGGCCCAACGCGGGTGCTGATGTTGAAAAATGACAGTGGAGTCAGAGTTTCCTTGGACCAGGGTATATGTGAAATATTTTATAACTGTTACCAAAAGCTATATGGCCCTCTACTGGAGGAAGGAATGCCGGCTTTTCTGTATCTGGATAGTATGCCGTTGCCCCTAGCAGACAAGGAACGTTTGAATGCCTCCATAACACCTGAGGAGGGCTACTAGGTCATAACACATAGTCCTTTGATGAAAGCGCCCGGGGAGGATGGATTGTGAGCCGAATTCTACAAAATTTTAGGTGAGGAGATAGTCCAACTGCTAACATCCCTGTTCAATGTCTTGGTTAATGTGTTTATTTCTTCTCAGCCATGTTGGTCTTTTATGGTTCAGCAGTGCAATCACCATTGTTTTGGGTTTCAATGCTTTCTAGAAATGTTTTTTAAATTGCATGTCATGCTGGCTCCCAGTGTTCAAACACGTTGTGCCTTTCATTCTTTCATACTAAAGTGGTCCAGTTTTTTTTTCTATCGTTGCCACTAATTTTGTTGCTTGGTTCTCCTGCAATTCTGCTACCTTTTACTTTTTCTGTCTTTGCCACTGGTTTTCTTCCTTGGTTCTCCTGCAATGGTGCTGTCCTTTAAATTTAGTTTTCTCATATCATTGATGGGTATAGCACTCATGCAGTACCCTTTTATAGCTAAAGTGCCCTTTTTTCATTAGCCACCAAGGAGGTATTCTGAGCATTTTAGTATTATATCATTTTTACTTTTATTTTTCATCTCTATTCCCAGTACTGTATGTTATCTGATTTTGAAGTGCTTGAGCGCCATCTATCGTGTATGCTTTGAATTACACTTTCTTGACGCTGATACAGCTAATTCTGTTAAGAGATAGGCTCAATGATTATCTTCTTTTAAATATTTTTCAGTTCAGAAATTGATTGGATTAATGGTTCATTTTACATTTCATTTTAGTTTTTATTTAAAAGGATGGAGATATATATGTTTTGCGTTTATTATCCTTTTTTATGATATTTTATTATGTTTGTATTCTTTTATCATGCTTATTCATATAGTGGAACCTTGGTTTACGAGCATAATTCGTTCCAGAAGCATGCTCGTAAACCAAATTACTCAAATATCAAAGCGAGTTTCCCCATAGGAAGTAAGGGAAACTCGCTTGATACGTTCCCACCCATCCCCACCCCCCGAGGCCAGCGCTGCTGCTCCACCCCCCCCCCCCCCGAGAACCGGCATTGCTCCCCTCCCCCCCCCACGAGAACTGAGAATCTCAGACAGAGCGAGAACCAGAAGGCCTTGAGCATGCACAGATGCTCAAAGCCCAGGCAAGAGGCAAGAACTTCTTTCACCAGCACCGGCATGTCCTGTGGGCTGCGTGCCGGTGCCAGATGGGAAATAAGATTGAATGCTGTTCGGGCGGGGGGGGGAGCGATGCCAGTTCTCGAGGGAGGGTGCTCGCAAATTGAGTCAACGCTCAGTTTGCGAGACAAGATTTGCGAGAATATTTTGCTTGTCTTGCAAATCACTCGCAAACCGCGTTACTCGCAAACCGAGGTTTGACTGTATTTATATTCATTTCTTATGTATTTTTATGCAATTTTTTAGGTGTAAATGTTATGCAATTTTATTGATATTGATTGACAATTTGATTTTTTTTTTTTTAATTTAAGTTTAATATATTTACAATATCATAAAGATATCAAGGAAAAAAGGGTTCCAGAAAAATTTCCAATACAACAAATAATACAAATAAACAATCCTTTACAAGCCCACTAAAAGGGGGATCATATTGCTTATATCAACTAAGTTTAAGGAAAAACAAGGAAATGGGATGAGTTTCAATAAACCCAAATCATTCCCACCTGAGTTAGGATATTGGACATTACTACCCTATTTTCTCGGCAATAAATGAAACAAAAAAGGAGAAGGAAAAAAAAAAAGAAAAATCAACTCACTTCTGTTCACGAGCTACCAGAAATTGTTGCAATTGAATGGGGTCCCAAAAGACAAACTCAGTATCTTGTATCTTAACCAAACATTTACAAGGAAACTGCAAATAAAATGATGCCTCAAGTGCCAGTACTCTAGTCCTTAATTTCAAAAATTTTTTTCTTCTAAACTGTGTGGCTCTTGAGACATCAGGAAACATACTAACCAAATCCCCACAGAACTTGGTCAGTCTATTTTTAAAGTCAAGTTTCATTAACAGCATTTTATCTGTCTCACTAGAACATGTTAGACTCATTGTGGACCGAGTCTGAATAACATCTTGAGAGTCTTCTAAGATCTCCGTCAAATTAACATCGTCTGTTACCAGATGGTCCACATCCTGTACAGTTTCCTTTTTCTTCTGGGGAATGTAGTAACAGTTATTTATTGGAAAGCTATCCGCATTGGCTAATCCCAGTATCTCCTTAAAATATTTTCTTAATAATATTTCTGGTAGTAACAAATGAGTCACTGGAAAATTAACCAAGCGAAGATTCTTTCCCCGATGCATATTTTCTAACATTTCCATTTTTAAATGCAATGATGTAGAATCTTTTACAGCAGATAGTGAAACAGCTTGCAATGTATTACACTGAGTTTCAATCCCACCTAATCTAGTTTCCAAACATTTTAAATTGGCATCTTGAGAAGAAGACTGCTGAAATGTGGCCTTGGAGGCAGTGTCCCCAGCCCAAGAAAAGTTTAAAAAATGTCGGCACGCAGATACCTTATAAGCGGTAAGAACTTGAAAGAGATCAGAAAGGGCATTCGCCACATAATCCACCCCATCTAGCACTAACTGGGGACAAACATCCACTTCTGCAGAGGACACCCTGTGCAATCTCACGTGACCAGCATGCACCACAAAGGAGGCTGCTGCCGCCTTGAAGTCGCCACTTCAAATTTATTAAAAAAAAAATAATAGCCACTGTGTGATCCTGGGAATGCTTAAACACTACTCCTCCAACTAGGGAGGGCCTGCACACCAGGTATCCTGTAATACAGCGGATTTTACTCAGTCTCAGTAGTACCCAGCCTGTTAGTACCTTTTACAGTAGATGAAAGGAGGAAAAGGATTTTCTGCCTCAGAAACAGTTCCATATAACCAAATTGAAGATCTTGGAACTGGCAGTTGGCTGGATACCAACTGTAACCTCCACCCCCATGGATCCTCTCCACGCAATCGGGGGGTGAGAAATGCAGCCTGCACCCTGAAACCAAGGGGGGGGGGGGAGTTCTGCTCTGGATGCCTACAGCCTATGCTTAAAACCCGTGACAATGTCAGCGGGCAAGCGAACTCCCAGGGGAACAAACCCCGAGTCCAAGAAGGTAGTACACAGCAGGCTGGCTTCACAGATCTACCGAAGTTTCTCAATGAAGTATCAGTCCAGCTCCATGGTATTGCATCATTTCCACTGACAGGGGACCACCAGAAAGGGGTTTCAAGGCACTGAAACCACCGAAAAAGCAAACTTTAAGCGAAAAATTAAGAAAAAGAAGCAAAGCAATTCAAAAGACTTCTGCACAGATTGCTTGCAGAAATTGAAACTGGATATAGTTGTAATTCTCAGTCTAAGGGGGAGGAGCATGTGCTCAGAAAAGTACTGGACTTCTTCAACTCCTGGATTGCAGGTTGGGACTGAACCCCAAGTGTATGGAATCCGGAAGGGACGTAACAGAAAGAGAAACTGTAAACACAGCATTGATTTATTTAAGTAAAACATACTGAAGTCTTTGTATAATGTTATTATGATCCGTACCTGATGCACATATTCATCCATGCTAGAAGGCATATCAAAATTCACAACCAATTTGACATTGACCAAGTCTAGTCCTCGTCCAAGGACACCTGTGCTGACCACAACTTCATAATCCCCTCGAAGCAGCCCCTGTCAATTAGAAAAGCAAGCAGACAGATGTATTTCTTCATCTTTTTCTTAACCTATCTTTCTTCTGGGATCTAGAAGTTTTCTTGTCATCAACATACCATGCACTAGTGATCAGTGCTCTTGCTCAGTAATAAAAAGGCATTGCACAAGAAGGTACAAGTACACAAAGCTTTTTGTATTTCTTTCTCAGAAACTCCAGCATGAAAATAATTATGGGCACTATGTCTAGCCTATTAGAAAAAAATAAAATTTTAATTTCCACAAGTCCAAAATGTAGCAGTCCAACAAATTAGAGATTATAAATGGTGAGTTAGCATTCCCCTGTGCCTTTGGGGCCTTTGTTGGCTGCCAGTTCGTATTTTACAAATGATCTGAAATCTAACTTTGAACCATTTGACTAAAGATATCTTAGAGAGATTATCTAATTTAGCATTCTTTTATCCTAGTATTAAATCCCAAGCAGAAACTTTTTTTTATATCTGCTATCTGTAAAAGACAAACATTTAGGAGAGAGGGCTTTAAATTTCAAATTTTCAAATTTCAAATTTATTAGGATTTTATATACCGCCTATCAAGGTTATCTAAGCGGTTTTTACAATCAGGTACTCAAGCATTTTCCCTATCTGTCCTGGTGGGCTCACAATCTATCTAACGTACCTGGGGCTATGGAGGATTAAGTGACTTGCCCAGGGTCACAAGGAGCAGCGTGGGGTTTGAACCCACAACCCCAGGGTGCTCAGGCTGTAGATCCAACCACTGCGCCACACACTTTAACATAAATGGTGCCACTACTCAGGAATACTTTACTGGTTAAACTTCACCATGTACAGTAGTTGGCTTCTGGTGACGTCACCAGAGTGTTAGCTTGGACCCTGGATAGTAAATAATCTTCTCTCATCCTTGCAGGGCTTTAAAATAGCGCTTTTCTCAGCAAACGGAGCTTTGGAACTGCATTGTGAGCGCTCATGCCATCTAAAAAGCGATTGGAAGATGGTACCAGAGAAAAGCGGCCTGTGCCATTTGCACAGGGCCTCCAGCTTGTCCATGCGAGAGTTGGGAGAGAGTGTGTCGGAGGACGAGTCAGAGAGGGGCACCTCCCCTAGGCATCAACGCACAGAGACTTCAGCAGCGGTCACAAAAGCTGACCTCCAGCAATGGGCATCTGCAGTTAAAGGCAAAATTAAGGATGCAGTAAAGGAAATTCGACAAGATTTTGCTGACCTTTTGGGGCGCATTGAAGACACTAAAAAACAGATTGGAGATCAGGAAGATGCGATGCAGGACTTGCACTCCATGGTCAGCGATACTCAGAAAGATTTGCAGGACTGTATGTCCAGGGTGGAAGATCTGGAGAGTAGATCGTGGAGACACAATGTCCACATTAGGGGTGTCCCTGACATGGAGGACTACAAGACACTACTGCAGTGGTGCATGACATCTACAACCATCTGATTGCTCCAGAAGGGGGAGAAACTATGGGTTCTGGTAATACCTTGAAAGTGGATCAGGCTCATGGGACTTTGGGCCCTAAGAAAAATGACTTTCCCAAAGATATAATCACCTATTTACATAACTTTCATGATAAAGAAAAGTTAGTGAGAAAAGCCCAGGAAATCGGTGTTATTAGGTGGAAAAGTAATAAAGTAGAAATCTTTCAGGATCTCTCATCTATTAAGCTACAGAAAAGACGGGAGTTTCGACCTATTCTCAATGTGCTGAAACAGAAGAATATCAGATATCGCTGGCTGTTTTCTTTTGGGCTCCTAGTTACAATCATAAGAAAGTGTCAATGGTGCCTGAAGCATGGAACCTGCTCTGTAAGGAGGGCCTGATGAATAAGGAAGATTAGCAGCTCAACAATTGGAGAAATTTTGATGGAAGGCAGCTACGCAGAGATTGTGCAAGAGGAGACTTAATGCCCAGGGGGAGACTGCCACTCCAGAGGATAGATCAGAACTACCTGATACCTGATCAGATGTTATTTGAGAGGATTTGATTTTGACTGTATTCTGCACTGCCCTTGTGGCTAGTACATTACTTTGATGGATCTTATGGTGCGCATGAGAGTATGTGTGAGAGAGAGATATTCTGGGTGTTGTATGAATGTATGAGGTTGGAGTAGATGGGGCTGGGGGAGGGTAGTTTAATGTGTGATGCGAGGTCTGGTAAATTCACCTGAAGTCATGGAAGCAATCAGGAGTAGAGGATTGGTGGGACTGTGGGGTGGGGGAGGAAGGGAGTTATGGTAGCTTTGGGGGGATGGGGGGCTTCTGGGTAACAGGGGGTACTGTATGTGCGGGGGAAGGAGGAGAGGTACTTCTGCAGGAGATGTTGGAGGGCTGATGGTAAAGGGAGCAATCAATAAACTACAATATTGCAGTTTCAATGTGAAAGGTTTGAATATGAGCAGAAGAACTGACCCAAATGTCTGCACAGACCAATTCAAAGAGAAACAAAAACCACTGTGGAGAAGAGATTTTTATGTGGTTTGCCAAGTTTTAATATCAATAAAGTCCATCTCAGGAACATCACTTCTCTAAAATGGTTTTTGTTTCTCAAAGATTTGAATATGCCACGAAAACGCTAATTACCATTAAAAGAGATGAAACGTTTGCTGATTGATATCTGGGGAGAAATTGGTAAATTACAGGGAATATCCAGTACGGGCATGGGCTTCTAATAGACAGGAAAAAAAAGAAGGTAGGGGTGGGAATTTTATTTGCTGAACATTTGAAAGTGACTCCTGAGAAGGAACTGAGGCATGAGGGGGGTCATTGGATTATCTGGATTAGTACCTTGTTTCAATAAATTTTTATAAAGATTTTCAAGAAAAGAACAATATGCAAACTTTAGGATGAACAGCAACAAAAGAGCACCAACATAACATAAAACTCACTTTTATACCGCAAATACGCTAAATTCTATGCGGTTCTTGCAAGATTACGAGTACAAAAGATGAGAAGAAGGCAGAGCATGCCTAATTTTTGAAGTATTCAGTGAAAAGATACGGTTTTAAGACATGTTGAAATTGTAGATACGAGTCAGTCGACATAATTAAGCAAGTCAAATCCTTATCCCATATTGCCGCTTGAAAGGACAGCAGATGTTGTTGAAATCTTTTATATTTACAACCCTTGGCAAATGGAAAAGAGAATAGTGCATGTGATTTCCTGGAATGTTTGAAGTTATTGAATGTAATGATTCTAAGAGATATTCTGGAATTAAGACTGCCAATACCTTAAAACAGAATAACCAAACTTGAACTTATTTTGCGCTTCTATCGGTAGCCAATGTAATTGATGATGGTAAGGTGTAATATGTTCCAAATTCCAAACAGTAGAAATTATATGATAAAGTATTGGCCAGGGTACTGTCGGTAAAAGAGGGACATTTAATAGTGGGTAGGGATTTTAATTTGGTATTGGACCCTACAGAGAACACTTTTTTTAAAAAATTATGTTTATTAGAAATTGCAATAAAGGGAAACACTTTAAATATGAGAGGAAAAGGTTGAAACATTTTTTGGATGCCCTCAACATAGTGGATGTGTGGAGAACTCAAACATTGGCAGGACAGAGACTATACTTACTATTCTCTAGTGCATAATGTCTACACTAGGATTGATATGTTCTGCTTGGATAAGAAAAAAAAATCTAAAATGACAGAGGAGCAGAAATTGCGAAAAATACTGGCATATTTGGAGCAGCAGCATAAAAGAGGTCAGGGGGGAGAGCAGATCAAGTCAAGAGACCCGATCTGCATTGGGGAAATTAGTGGATGAGGACATCAAATTTAAACTGGAACGCCTATGTCTAAAAATTTTTGAATCTGGCAATAGGGCTGGTAAATTACTGGCGTATAGATTAAAAATACAACAAACCCAATCCAATATTATGTCTATTAAGAATAAACAAGGTAGCATCCTTACTGATAAGGAGAATATTCAGCAACGTTTTCGGGAATTCTTTCAAGAACGCTATACCCTCGGGTAACAAGGGTTGGACTCTGATGTTGAGCAGTACCTGACAGAACTAGGTCTGGCGTCTGTGTCAGAGTCTGACGCACAAGGGTTAGATAAGGATGTGACTGAGGAGGAAGTTCTATGGGTGATTTCTACTTTAAAACCAGGGAAATCCCCAGGGGTTTATTTTACAAAAAATTTATATCACTTGTTGCACCCTTTTGGTGAGGGTTTCAAACTTCCTGCGCAAGGGGGCACAGATGCATTTTTGATGCGGCTGTCGGCATAACGGTTCTTCCAAAACTGGGAAAAGGTATCACTCAGTGTGGTAGCTTTAGATCTATTTCCCTTTTGGGAATCGATACTAAGATCCTAGCCAGGGTATTTATACATTTATGCTGGCCCTTATCCATCTGGATCAGGTGGGGTTTATAGGATGGAGACAAGCGGCAGATGGGATTAGGCAGGTACTCAACCTAGTGTGGCAGTGTGCTGCATGCAAATTTGTGTGCTCAGCGCTTACTGAAGGTTCTTTGTGGGTGGTGGTGGACGCAGAAATAGCGTTTGACCATGTGGATTGGAAATTTATGACTGTAGTATTGCAGCGCATGGGGTTTGGTGATCAGTGTATATCATGGATCCTAACGCTTTACAACGGTCTGCTGGCTTGTGTTAAAATCAACAGTCTACTCATCCCCATTTGAGCTCTGGCGGGGCATGAGGCAAGGATGCCACCTCTCACCTCTGCTCTTCGCTTTGGTGATTGAGCCTCTGGTGCAGAAGATCCAATAGTCAAACCAGGGTCCAAGGGGTAGAACATAAACTATCTGTTTGCGGACGATATCTTGGCCATAGTAGAGAGCATGGAGACCTCCTTGATGGTCCTCCGGGATCTCACGAGCCAGTATGGATCCCTAAAGGGCCTTAAAGCCAATTTAACCAAGACCGAGATACTGAATATATCAGTGCTGGAGGTGGAAATTCAGGGGTTGAAAGCCAGAGTACCATTCAGATGGGTGAAGGGGCTGATCAGATATTTGGGGATTCAACTGAAGGTGGACTGGAGAAAGCTATTTCAGTTGAATTATAGTCAATTGGCATCTATGATAATGAGGGATTTAGAGAGGTGGGATAAGTTCTATATATCTTGGATGGGAAGAATGGAAGCAGTCCGGATGATCGTTTTACCTAAATTTCTATATTTGTTCCAATTGAAATTCCTCCGGCTTACTTTCACAAGTGGCATAGGAGTCTATTTCAATTCATCAGGGAGAGTAAATATCCTAGAGTAGCTCGGCAGGCTATATTTAAACTTAAAACATAAGGGGGACTGGGTGTCCCCAATTTGGAATCTAACTACCAAGCAGCTTGACTTAAGAGCTGTTGTTGAATGGCAAGCTTTACCTACTAAATAGTGGGTGACAGTGGAACAAGGGCTATTTAATGGGCCTAGAGGCATCAGCTGTCTCCGGTACCTTCCTTGGGTGGGTCTCAAGGGAGTGGACTTGATAAGTCTTACTAACCCATTTGTTCAATGGATGTTAAGGGTTTGGCAGGGAGTGGGCCATCATTTATTACTCTCTACTAAAGGGCTTCATTTTTTGCCCATATTATACGCTTTGGATTTTATTCCCGGCAGGGAAGGTGGGATATTTAAAAGCTGGAAGAGACTGGGATTGAAGTATTTTGGCCAATTCTTGGAAAAGAATACCATTCGAGACTTTGCTAACCTTAGGAGCCCAATATCAGCTTGCTCTTGGAGACATCTTCCCTTATTTACAGGTGACGAATTATCTACTTAGAGTACAAGCAGCAGATCCGGGGTCTTTCAGGAGATTGGCCTTTGACCATACCAGGAAAATGTCATATATGCTGGCTTGGGAAAGGAATGTGGGGACAATCTTTACTCAGAGAGAATGAGAATGCATATCTTTACGATTACATCATATAGCGGTTGCTCCCCTATTGGTAAAAAATGTTTTCAAGCTTCTTGTGAGATGGTATCTGACTCCAGCCATTTTAAGTAAGATGACTGGGACAGCTATTGCGGATTGCTGGAGGGTCTGTGGGTTCTGGAGCATTCTACCATATGTGGTGGGAATACTGCTTACTCAAGTCATATTGGGAGTAGGTTTTTCAAAATGTAAGTGGTCTCCTGCAGGTTCCTCAACCGCTGAAGGAGGAGACAGCCCTGTTGGGAGTAGAGGTGGAGGGGATGGATGCTACTCAGGACAAACTTATGCTTTTAATGTTTACGGCAGCCAGAATAGTGGTGGCTCAGCATTGCAGAGGTCCTGATCTGCCTTCTCTCTCTTTAATGCAGGAAAGATTGGGATGGGTATGTGTTCGTTACAGATTATCTGCCATGCTGACCCAACATGCAGTTTTGGGATATTTGAGGAAGATATCTGGAGGTTGAGGAGCTTGAGGCTGCTAAGGCAGACTCAGACCTATAGGGCACTGGTTTATTATCTTTTCATGGTATTATAGTTAAGGGAGACACAAAGAACTTCTACTCTGATAGGAACTTTCATTTTAAGGATTTGCTGTGCTGTTGCATAGATATAGAGCAATTACTGTTACCTGAGGGGGAATTATGTTTTCTTGTTTTATGAGGTTTACTTTCATTTTATATAGCAGGGCCATGGTGACATGATATTTATGTAAAGTTATGTAAAGTAGTAACGTTTTCTCCGTTTGCCAGCCCTCTAAAAACACTGACAACATCTGCAACAGGTAATGCGGAGTTTTTAGTCACTGTGCATTAATTCTGACTACCAATGTATGGTAAGTGCAAAACCTTAATACACCTTAATAAGTAAGGACCATAGACAAACTGGAATTGAAACACATATTTAATATACACCATAGGAACACAAATCTGTTCAGTTTCATGATAAACAAACCTGCAAAATCTTGGTTCTTTCATTCTGTGATTTATCAGAATGCATAGCAATGGTTTGGAGCCCAGTAATTTTCAGCACTGCATCACTGAGAAGGTCAGCTCCTAGTCTGCACTCCACAAACACTAAAACAGGGGGATGGAAGAGCTTCTTGTCCTGAAAATGGAAAAATGGTCATTTCAAAAAGCTGTATCCATTAGCAGATTGAAAATACTTGCAAATATAGTACTTCATTATGATCTTTTTAAAAAAGTTATCCTAAAATAAATGGAATATTGTATTAAGCCACCTCAAAGGTTAAACAGCAGCTCCTAGGCAAAGGACTAACCCCCTCTTTTATTAAGCCCGGGACAGATAGGGAAAATACGAGTACCTGCTTACTAGTCAATGTAGTGTAAATCACTTTGATATCTGCAAAAAAAGCAGTATATCAAATGAAAAGATAACCATAACCATAAGGACTGAATGGGTGTCAGAGCATTTGCCATGCAGCACCCGCTCCCACGGCTTAGTAAAAGACAGCCTAAAGCAGATCCTAAAGCCCACATCACAAAATGTTCATTAGCCTAACAAAATTGCTCAGCTACTTTATAGCTTCCTTTACACTCAATTTAACTGAACTATTAATACATTCTGCTTAGGCTGGCAAGAACTGGGAAAGCAAAATTCAAAGCCACTAATTGATGGAATCCAGCCACCAAAATTGGCTAAATTTATGTTGTCAAGCACACTGACAGCTGTTTTTTATTTCTTAAACAAAATCTAAAACTATCAATAATACACTCTGCAAAATAGGTAAATTCACAAAGAATCTGAAGAAAGAAAAGAGATTAGGTTCTTACCTTGATAGTATCTTTTCCAGTGAATAAGAATGGTATGCTGAACCATAGGACTGTCCATGCCTGATCGCGAGCATTCTGCAGAACATGTCAATTACAGATTTTTAGCTCCTCATCTTTCTCCCAGGTCTCCGTTGTCCTCTTCAGTTCATACCAACCAAAGCAGGCAACAGCCCTATAGGAAGAGACAGGAGAAGGAGGGGGGGTACAGGGAACTCCCCAAACCAAGTGTCTGATCTGCTCAGAGAAATCACTGAATAAATAGTAATGCAAATAAAACTTTAACAAGCCTTTAAGAGGAAATATGTTAAACAAGAACATAAACAGCCTGAACATTTATGGAGCTTAAACATTCTTCCCTTTTATGTACCATACAAAGACTCTTCATAACCTCAGAGTCTGACTTGACAGGATAATCTCAACTGTGAAGCTGACCATGAAGCTTAAGACAGAAAGAAGCACATCAGATAAGTGCTGGGCAAGGGATTCATCATACCATTCCTATCTACTGAAAAAAGATATTATCAAGGTAAGAATCTAATCTCTTTATCCAGTGCAATAGGAATGGTATGCTGAACTGTAGAAATGTACATAAGCAGTCCCCAAATTCTTGGATGGGAAAGAGAAGCCTGCTCGTAGGACTGAGGACCCAAAAGCGGCCATCCTCCCGTGCAGCTATGTCCACCCTGTAGAATTTGGTGAAAGTATGAAGGGAAGACCAGGTTGCTGATCTACAAATCTCCGCAGGTAGAACTGCCTGAGCTTCCACCCAAGAGGCCACCCCACTTATCGAATGCACCTCTAAGGAGACAGGCAGTTGTTTGCCACAACTGATGTAGGCAGAGGATATTGCTCTACGAATCCATCTAGAGATGGTAACCTTGGAGGTAGGTCTACCTCATCTCGCCTGATTAGTTAACACAAAAAGATGATCTGACAGATGAAACTCAGGTAATGCAATAGTAATCTTCTGATGTTGAAAACCTTTAAGGCCTTGCCTTTTTTCTTAGACCATGGGGTGAAGGAAAAATTATGTTCTTACCTGTTAATTTTCTTTCCTTTAGACGAAGCAGATGAATCCAGAGACCAATGGGGATAGCACACATCTACCAGCAGGCGGAGATAGAGAAACTGATTAACAGGTGGTCCTATTGGCTGGCACTCCTCCTGTATCTCCAGTAAAGCTCCTTGCCCAAGCATCCGTAACCATCAATAGGCATAGCATGTAAAATACTTCTTTCCCATAACAAATCTCAAAAGGCAATAATACAGAATACAACCATCAATAATAACAAACTTTGAAAGTTGGAAAAGAAAAAACTGACAGACAATATCCAGAAGGGGTGAGGCTCTGGATTCATCTGCTGCATCTAAAGGAAAGAAAATTAACAGGTAAGAACATAATTTTTCAAACAGCAGCAGATGAATCCAGAGACCAATGGGATGTAGCAAAGCAATCCTCAATCTGGGTGGGAAGCAAACGCCGCCTCCGCAACAACCAAAGCACTAAACGCATCTACCGCATGCGTCCCCACATCCAACCAGTAATGCTGAGAGAAAGCACTCTTGGAAGACCAAGTAGCCACGAGACAAAACTCCTTCAAGGAAAAAAACCTCTGGACCGAGTCCAAGAAGTAGCCATCGTTCTGGCAGAATGGTCATGAAGTTCTTTCGCCAACCGCTTCCCTGCCATCAAGCAAGCGTAAAGAATGTCCTCCTGGACCCATCGAGCGATGGAGGCTTTGGACGCCACCATACATTTGAGGCGTCCCATGAAGAATACAAAAACGTGATCTAAACAACTAAGAGTCGTTAGAAACCTAGCTTGCGGAGAACGCTACGCACTTTAAAAAAAATAAAGTGAATAAAAGCACGTCTCCCCATTTCTCCTCCCAAGAAGAAGGAAGGAAAAGTGAGACTGTCATAAAAAAAAGGATGCTCATAAACAGTAAGAAATAATCCTACTGCTGTACCGCACTTCTTTCAGAGTAACTTCACTATTATATTTAAGGTCCTCAGCGGGCCACCACACACTCAAATCATTTCATAGTGTGGGGCTTTATGCTCCCATTCGTCACTGGACCCTTAACTATGATTATACTTTATGTTGAAAAAGTTATTTATTATTATTAGTGCTAAAATTACTTAGCTTATGGTTTTGACGTTAGCCGGGAGGGTTCAGAAACATCAGCCACCAACATGTTTCGCCCGTGTGACTCTAGGGCTTTATCAAGGCTCCCTCTCCCTATTCAGAAATAGAAGACATACTTGAGTATGACTAAAAACCATACAGCATGAAATAAGCTAATATTAAATGCAGACTCTTACCGTTGTATAGTCAGTTTACTCCCGCCATCACGCCATATACGAAATGGCGGTCGCGTTCATTCACAACTAATTTATACGTGACCCAGACGTCGACGTCCCAAGAGTTCAGGGACGTCAGAGTCTGACGTCAAAACTTACGCTATCCCTTTAAACATATATTTCGTTAACATTATTTATCTTAAGATAATATAATATACAAAAACCCCCAGGATCTAACCTCATATTAGGGAAGCCCACTCTAGTTCATTATTTAGTCCATAAGGGACCACCGTGTTCAGGCGATAGATCCAGCGCTGTTCAATATAATTAAGTCGGCTCTCCCAATCCCCCTCAACTTCCTTCTCAAGTATCTGGTCTATAACCCTCCATTTGATGTGTTCGATCCCATGACCCTTATCCAGCCAGTGTTGGACAATGGGGGCTTGTACCGCCCTAGTGTTAATGCGGGATTTGTGTTCGTTGAGGCGCACATTAATGGCTCTTTTGGTGCGCCCCACGTACACCAGATTACAGGGACATACAATTATGTATACAACCCTCTTGGTTTTACAAGTTGTGTCAGCCCTAGATCTCACCAGATAACCTCTTTGAGGGTCGGTCCATTGAAGCCCTTCCAGCGTAGATTCGCACCATTGGCAATGGTGACATTTGGTATGACCCACACCAGTGCTGCTGTCATACTGGTTAACCCGTTTATTAAGGCTCTGACCAATGGTTTTACCCCTCCGATAAGCAAATAGGGGAAGGTCAGTAAAGCACTGGTGGAGATTCAGTATATGCCAATGCTGTTTTATGTGGGAAATCATCACCCCAGATGCTTTTGAAAAAGGGAGGACACATACTAACCGCCCTTCCTCCTGTACTCTAGGGCTTTCCATAAGGAGTAAATCCCGTTGTGCATACCGAGCCCTAAGATACGCCTGTTTAGTGGAACTCTTAGGATATCCCCGTTCTTGAAACCGTCCTTCTAAATCTTTAGCCACCCTTTTGAACTCGGCTAGCGTGGAACATACCCTTCTGGCTCTCAGATATTGGCTAATGGGAAGACTGTGTTTTAAATGGTAGGGGTGAAAGCTGTCGAAGTGTAAAAGGGTATTACGAGCCACCTCCTTCCTATACAGAGTTGTTTCAAATGTCATATGGTCCCTACTTATGAGTATGTCTAAAAATTCGATCCTGTCTGTGCTGTATTTAGGAACAAATTGTAGATTGGAGTTCTTAGTATTAATCCACCCAAAAAATTCCTGTAGCCCTTCCTCAGTTCCTTCCCATAGGAAGAAAATGTCATCCAGATAACGTTTCCACAGGGGAATATTTATGAAAAATTCCGAAGGATAGATCGAGTCTATCTCAAATTTTCCCATATAAAGGGTGGCTATCGAAGGGGCCAGAGTGGCTCCCATAGCCACACCCTCTACTTGTTGAAAAAAGCTTCCCTTGTATTCGAAGAAACTGTCTTTCAAAACCCACTGAGCTAATTTCATTAAGAAAAAATTGGGTATTCTAAGATGTTTATCTCTGTCTTTCAAAATTCCTTCAATGACTGTTAAAGCCTCATCCTGAGGGATCTTGGTATATAATGATACTACATCGAGGGTAACTAAAAAAACCCTGCCATGGGGTACTATAACATCCTGGAGAGTCCTAAGTAAGTGGGAGGAATCTTTGAGATATGATGACACCTTAGCTGCTTCTTCCCTGAGGAAGACATCCAGGAACTTAGACAGAGGTTCTAACAGACTGTCTCTCGTGTTGACTATGGGTCTACCTGGGGGATTAGTGAGATTTTTATGAATCTTAGGGACAAAGCGGATAGAGGGGGTCCTAGGATGTTTTTCCAGCAGAAATTGATATTCCTTCGTGGTAATATGGCCCAATTCATAATGTTGGGTAATATAAGTGAAAATATCTTTCATGAGCTGGCCAGTAGGATCTTCAGACAACTCAATGTACGCTATCCTATCATTGAGTTGTCGCTCTGCTTCCATTTGATATTGTTGTGTGTCTTGAACTACAATGGAACCCCCCTTATCCGCTTTTGTGATTACTATCTGATCCATGTCCCTGAGTTGACATATCGCCCTATATTGTTGGTATGATAAATTGTATTGTTTTTTCAAACATTTAGAGGATATCTCATATTTCGTGATGCCATCCAGTACCAAATCTTTAAAAGTGGTCAGGATCGGGTCCATCAATCCTGGAGGGACCCACTTAGATTCATTTTTGATGACGGAAAGATCAACCCCTTCAAAGGGTTCTTTAGTGGTCGCAAAGAAAATTTTTAGGCTTAATTTCCTGATAAATTTGTGGAAAGCTATTTTTAATTGGAAAAAGTCAGGTTTTTCTTGGATTACATAACCCAGTCCAAGCTGTAAAACTTCCATTTGATCCGATGTAAGGATTATAGTGGACGACAGGTTAATAACTAAGGAGGTTGTTTCACTTTTGTTCCTCTGCCTCTGGTTTGGCCCCGTCCTCTGTTCCTGGATCTGGTGTTCTGCGTCCTCAGGGTTTGATGTCCTTCGTCCCCCGACGTCCGGCTGGTGGAGGATTCCCCAGATTCCCCACTTGTTCCTTCTGATTCATCAGTGGATGCCTCAAAAGCCACTTTCTTCTTGGTGGGAGCCACATTCTGTTTTTTATTCCATGTGTAGACCCTCCCTGCCATGTAGTCTTTCTCGTCCCTCTTCCACTTTTTGATTTTGGTCTGTTTAATGGATTCTCGCAGTTGTGTTAACGAATCACTTAGCTCTTTGTGTTTACTATCATATTCCTCTTTCTCCATCTTATTCAATAATTCTTGTTCAATGTCAACGACTTTAACCTTAAGATCTTGTTCGATATTGGTGGTGGTTTCCACCAGCAATATCATTAGGTCTCGGGAACATCTATTCAGTATCCCTACCCATTTATCCATAAAGGTTTTAGTCATACTCAAGTATGTCTTCTATTTCTGAATAGGGAGAGGGAGCCTTGATAAAGCCCTAGAGTCACACGGGCGAAACATGTTGGTGGCTGATGTTTCTGAACCCTCCCGGCTAACGTCAAAACCATAAGCTAAGTAATTTTAGCACTAATAATAATAAATAACTTTTTCAACATAAAGTATAATCATAGTTAAGGGTCCAGTGACGAATGGGAGCATAAAGCCCCACACTATGAAATGATTTGAGTGTGTGGTGGCCCGCTGAGGACCTTAAATATAATAGTGAAGTTACTCTGAAAGAAGTGCGGTACAGCAGTAGGATTATTTCTTACTGTTTATGAGCATGTTATATGGGAATACTCTTCTTTCAAAAAGTGGTGATTTGGGTGCCTAGAGTCTCATTGTATAAAAAAAAGGATGACACCTCCTTAGAAAGAAATTGTGGTACAGTCTGAACTGACACCCCAGATTTTGTAAATCAGAAATAGGAATCCCCGCCAAACAAGGCCTGCAACTCAGAAAACCGCCGAGCTGAAGCCATGGCCACTATAAATCCCGTGTTCAATGGCACAGCCCTTTAGAGTCTCAAAAGGCAAGGATGAAATGAAGCCTTCGATAAACTGCAAAGAAGTACCTTAAGAATGTACTCCGGACAGGGCTTTCTAAGAGGTGTACGAATATACCGTACTCCGTTTAGGAACTGAACTACATGAAGCTGAGAGGTAAGCGAAGAGCAATATACCTAGCCCTTGTAACAAGCTAAGAATGGCACTTGAAGCTGAAGGGAATTGAACGCTAAGCCCTTGGCAATACACTTGTGCCAAAAAAGAACTCTGGAAGGGTGCAAATGTTGAGAAGTACCCGAGAAAGGAAAAACCTCCAAAAGGAAGCAGAAGCCACAGGTGAAGACGTCCATTTCGCCTAGATAAGAGAAGAAACAACCTGCTTCGCATAACCCTTACACGTCAGCCATGACTTTTCAAAAGCTAGGTCGCAATACCAAAGTAGTACGAATATCCATGTTGATCGGACCCTTGGTGAGCAAATCCGGAGATACCAGGAAACTCAACAGTCTGGCTGTCGAAAGACTCATCAGATCCGCATAGCAAGGATAGCACAGCCAATCCAGAGATTCTACAAATACTATGCCCTGAAAGCGAGCTTGAGATGGCAAATCGAAGCCATCAGCAGCCAGGGGAAAATACTGAAAAAAGAGAAACCAGAGGCAAAAAAGAAGCCACGCTATAACCCCCTCTGACTCCCACTCCTGTGCCCGCCGAAGAAGCTAGGAAGCTTAGAATTTTGAGACGAGGCCATGAGGTCTAGTTCCAGGAGATCTCACTTTCATAAAAAGAGCTGGAACGCCTGAGCCAAAATTCTCAATATCCAGGATGTAGAAGATTTCACTATTACTAACATTTACACTTTCTAGAGCATACACAGCGCCGTACACTGTAACATACAATAAATGGGCCATGCTCAGATTTCGCGGAGAGAAAGTCTATCCAAACTCTTTTCTTGACCCATAAAATGATCTGCCAACAGAAGAGGAAGATGAGGGTCCACCCACTGAAGTAGAACCACAACTTTACCCACCAACTGAGTACATTACCTACTGCCCAGGCTGTAGAGAAATACTCCATCATAATATTGACTGAAAAGACCTTCAGCATCATTCCGAAAGAATGGTCTGAAGCTCCAGAAACGGTAGCCTGACCATGCTTCAGAGTAGAAGAATGAACATGTACTGTCACCTCTTAAGACCAGACTCCTGGAGCTGAGGATGTAAGGCACCGAGCCCCCCAACCCGACAGCCCGGGATGTTTGGTGGCCATGAGATAGTCCAGCAAAAACCGAGGCATACCTTTGAAAAGAGAAATCTCGCTAAGCCACCAAATCATACAGAGCGATGCTTGAGGAGCGTACCAAATAATTGGAGCCCTGAGATACCGGGAACCACCAGAACAAAAGCGACTGCTGTAGCGTTATAAATAAAGGGAAAGCAAGCCAAAGTTCCCAGTGAAGTCAGCAACATGGATCCTAGAACCTGTACAGAATCCCATATTCTTGGTCATGGTGACTGAAGAAGAATGCAAACCTGAGACTGTGACCCATCGCCCTAGTCTCTGGGAAGAAACACATTTCTCTCCTATAGGAATAAAAACATCTCCCCAATATACCTATAAATAGTACAGGAGAAAAGAGCGCTGTGCAAATTCGAAGATTCACGTCCAAAGAACTGAGGAAAAGAAACCACCCTTTTCGTGTCAGTCAAATGGAAGACTGGAAGATGTCCGAATCAAGCAGTCAGTCAAGAAGAAATTAGGTGAATCGCCTGGTAGCACCAAAACGGTACCACTGCCCACATTTTCTAAAATGTTCATGAAGCCTTGGGTAGGCGAAATGGCATGTGCCAAAACCGAAAGCGCTGCTCCAAGAGAGACACGCAAACCTAGTGCCGATTCGGAGTCCATAGTGAAAATGTAAATATTCTCCTAGTTTTTCTGCAAAAATGTGTAACCCTGAGAAACTAATTCAGCAGAATGGGATCCAGCATGACCAATGCCCCCGTCTTGGGCACCATGCAGTAAGTGGAACAACGTCCCTTAGTTCCTGAAGAACTACAAGAACTGCCCTGAGGACCAGTAACACTTAAAAGAGAAGCACAAAACATAGAGACTCCAAGAACAAACCGGAAACCTGAAGAGGATGCAAAGTTGCAAGCATCCTGAAAAATGTTCACAGCCCCCTGACCTGGCATTATAGTGTCTTTTCCCTCATGAGAAAGCCTGAAGAATCATTGGAAGAAGTCAAGACCCCTCAGAATGAAGTGCAGGAGGTCAGGGAACAGCAGGATGAGAACTGTAAGAAGAAAGAAATTCTCCTAGGAAAAATCAAGTTTCGCAATGTAAAGAGGAGTATACTGGAACCATGAAAACAGTACTAACTCCATGCAACGTGAGCGAAATACGTATGTCCTTTAAAGTGAATATGTACTAGACGCAATCAAGATACTGCATCTACCGCCCCATGGAAAACAACAGCATCCTAACAGGTATCAGATTAAGCTCACATCGCTAATGAGAGCTTCAGGGATGAGGCTAACAGCCACATAATGCACGCCCCTCCGCGGGTTTGATAGAATAGGTAATTGCCTCCTGGTTAGAAGGAGCTGCACAGCCCTTCCTGTCTGGTCGGGGGGTCCATCTGGCATGTGCCATGAGAAGATGGCGACAGGAGAAACCAGCGTGATAAGCATGGAAATCTGAAGTTCAGGCTCTCTCAGAAATAGAGAAAGAGAGTCCTGGCCGCAGGAAGATGCGAAGTGTCATTATGCACTAGAGACAGCCCGAACTTGGAAACTGTTAGTACTACCTTTAGGCATATATATCCAATGCCACTACTAGACACATGCAGCACAGCACAGAGGCCCAAATAAGAAGGACAGTTACCAACAGACAAAGGCTCAATCTGCAGGAACCCCAAGAGAGACAATGAGATACCCGTGTGAAATACAGGGCACTTACTGCTGATCTCACTGTGCCGTGAGTTGCTGTATTTCGACCCAGTCCGGAGACAAACCGAGACTGGGTGACCTAGCACAGGTCAGAGTCTCTCTGGTAATCCCCTTGAGTGCTAACCCCAGAGTTCGATTAAACAAGCAGCTTCCTTCAAGGGAGTACAGCAGGAACACAGACATAGACATATAAAGCTGCCCAAGCTTGTCCCAAAGCTGGTGACACACATACAACTTGTCTGAACCGGAAAGGAGAGAAGCCGCAGCATACCCTGACCAAAGTCAGCTGTAAATAAACTACCGGAACGCTGCAGCTCTCCCGCCATTGCCGGAGACCCAAGCGCACGGCTGATTCTCGCTGACATGTGGCCGCTGCATCAACGCTCATACAAACATAGTCGGATTCAACCCCACAAAATTTACCCTGCCATGGCCTGCATAGAAAGAAAATCAGACTCGGGGAATAACCAGAATGACGATGCGGTGCTTCCCACAGCGCCGGAAATACATGTCCCATCTCATGCGCGCTGCTATAAACCAGCACCTGCACAATCAGCTGCGCATGGCCATGACAAACACCGACGAAAGAGAGCCTCAGAATAAACAGGACTACTACTGCTGCACTGAAACCCAACAAGGAGAACAAGTGCGAGTATGAAATCGCACCGCTACTGCCGCGCTGTAATCAACAAGGAAACCAAGCACATGCATGCAAAGGGCGGGAAAGTTCCGGCTCCCTCAATGGATTTCTAATCATAAAACTTAGCCTCAATAAAATATCCATTCCTTAAACATACGTTGACCGAATTCACAGTACTAAGACTCCCAAACAGAACCTGAAGTTCAAACAATAGTAAAAAACACATACATACTCACAAGCTTGTTGTTAGGGCCGGTTGAAGCCAGTAAGAGCTGGTTGTGCAGCACTAACAGGGCAGAATGTAGCAACTGTGGTCTCCATTTATTTATTTATTTATTTTTTTAAACAGAGCAGGGAAAGAAGAAAAAAATTGTTGGGTTTTTTTTTTTTAAAAAAACAGAGCAGGGAAAGAAGAAAAAAATTGAGACCCAGTCAGACCTTCTAGCAAAGAAGGGAGGGTGAGGCAGGGACCTGGGGGGGGGGGGGCCCAGGTGTAACCCCTAAAGCCGGCACCATTCATCCGTACACCCCTGTCTCAGTGAAGAGAAAATCTCAACAGGAGAAATAGCATCGCCAGCTCACTGAAGAGAAACCTCAACAGGAGAAATAGAATGGCAGTCTCACTAAAGAGAAACCTCAACAGGAGAAAATAAAGTTCCAGTCACAGCCAGAAACCAGGTGCTATTCGAATAGCGACCATCACCTGCTGGGAGATAGAACATACTGGAGATACAGGAGGAGTGCCAGCCAATAGGACCACCTGTTAATCAGTTTCTTTATCTCCGCCTGCTGATAGATGTGTGCTATCCCCATTGGTCTCTGGATTCATCTGCTGCTTTGTTAAGGAAATGCTGGATGTCTAACTTCTTGGTTGACGTGAAACACCGAAACAATCTTAGGCAGAAAGGTGGGAACCGTCCACAAAGTCACTCTTACTTCCGTGATCCAGAGAAAAGGCTCTCTGCACAACAGGACCTGCAATTCTGAGACTCTCCTTGCAGAAGTAATTACCACCAAGAAGACTGCTCTAACCATCGGATCCATGAGAGAAGCTTCCTGTAAAGATTCATATGGGGCTCTGCTGAGTCCCAGTAAGACCACATTAAGATTCCAGGATGGAAAAGGTACTTGAATTGAAGGCCGTAGTCTCAATGTATCTTTCATGAACCCGACTATATCCAGGTGGGCCACTAGCAAAGCTCTTTTCTCTCAGCCCTGGAAGGTCACTACCACCATTCCCTTGTCAAGGCCTTCCTACAAAAATTCCAGTATGAGATAGGGGCATTGCCCGGCTCTAACTTCTCTTTGCTGCATCAGTGCTGAAATGTTTCCCATGCCTTAGCATATGTTGAGACCATTGCAGCTTTTTGGTTTTAAGCAGAGTAACGACTACTTCTGAGTATCCTTTGTGGACTAATGATGTGCACTAAGAGCCATACCTTAAGACCAAAGCGTCCTGTATCTTCTAGAACAATTGACCCATGTGAGAGCAAGTCTGAATGTACCTGGAGTCTGAGACTTTGCTCCTTTTGTAGGTGTACAAGATCCACAAACCACGAGTGCCTGAGCCAATCTGGCACTATGAGAACCACTGGTCCCATGCGATGAATCTATCATGGGCCAAGGGGTAATATTTACAACAGCTCGGTCTCTGGTCATAGATGAATCAGGGCATCTTGGCCTGCACTTCTAGGCTCGTATCTTCAACTGAAGAATCAATCCACCTTCTTGTTTTTCGCAGTTGCCATGAGGTCGAACTTCGGGTGACACCATCTACTCAAAATAGCCTAGAAGGCTTACAGAAACAACATCCACTCTCCTGGATTCAATGTCTACCTGCTGAGGTAATCCACTTGAACATTGTCCAGACACCTTTTCTTGGACTGTGAAACTTCTATGCACTTTGTGGTGCAGAGGTGCTGTCTTGGGACCCCAGAAGATGTTTTACTCCCCCTGATGAGCCCATCTACCTTTCTCCAGCCTTAAAGGATCCCGCTCCTTCTTCCTGTGCTGCATGGCATATGGGCGCTCTTCAGCCACCCATCCAGCGCAAATAAGGCATAATATAGGGGTATTAGAATACAAAGACTCTAGCGCTATAAATTTTGAGGCAAAACAAGGTGTTTTAAGAAAGTTTGAGAACTTAGAAAAAAATTGGGAAATCTAAGATAGCCATTGCGGCAGCGTTTTGGTGCCAGAAAATGGCTTTAAAATTCTTCAGGGCTGCTCAAATATCACACAAAATAGGACTTTAGAGGGAGGAAAAACAATGAAATCCCAGTTTTTCAGACATCCCCCTCCCAATTTTCCCCATAAGCTATCACAGCCTGTACTCACAGACTATTTGTAGGGGAAAGGTGCTGCAGCTTGCATCAGCAACTTCAGAGAGTAGCTAGGTCTGGAGAAATTTTCTGCCTCAATCCACCAGTCAGCTGTCACTCTGAGATCTTCGGGCTGCCAATTGGATTGAAGTTCCATCCCAAGGCCGCAGCGACCACCAAAAAAAAAAATGAAGGGGTTGAAATCGCAGCCGGCACTGTGAGCACTCCAAAGGATACTATTGATGCCTAACAACCTGCGCTCAAGCTGCTGACCGCGTCAAGAATTCGAGCAAATGATGAAAGCCCGGAAACCTGAGCTCCACAAATATTCAGTAGGCTGGCTAACAGGTTCCCAAAGGATGCACCTTCGAGCTGCAGACAGAGTCTGCTACTCTGCAAGCAGGCACAGCAGGTCCTGGAGCCACGTAAAAACCGTGAACTGAAAAAGACTGCAAAAAACACCACAAAAAGAAAAAAAGGGAGCAGATTAAAATACCTTCATGCTTGCTGCAGAAGGAAGAACTGAAAAGGGCAGCAGCGACCGGGGAGAAAGAGGAGGAACTTAAAAGCAAAATGCTCACAAGCAGACATGGACAACCCTACGATTCAGCTTACCATTCCTATTGCATTGGAAACATGTCTTCCATTCCTGACAACTCCTATAAAGTCTCTATAAAACTCAAGCAGCATATTTTCTGCCCTTGAAAAATATTAAAATAAGCAATGCAGATAAAATGAATGTTATGATCTGTGTATAAAGGAAGTAACCTCAGAATACACTACAAAGCCCTAGTATCTTGAAAAACAAACAAACAAAAAACCAATTACGAACCATGACCTACATTTAAAATTTCAAATAATTTCTTCTTTTTGGATGGCTCTTCTACCCACAGGACAATTTGTCGAACATTGGCACAGGGCAGATTTTTTTCTCCAACAGTTATTCTCACAGGATTCTGCAAAAGCTGATCAGCAAACTGCGCAATGCCTGCTGGAATTGTGGCTGACACCAGTACTGTCTGTCGGTCTTCTGGTGTGTTTTCTAACACATCCAAAACCTGTTGCTGGAAACCCATCTTTAGCATAGTGTCAGCCTGATGAACAAAAACAGACACGCAATAAATCAGAGGTTTCTATTCATAAAATATATTTAACAGTTTTATGCATTATAAATACAATTAATTTGTATATATAAACTTGCAAAGTGATACTATACTATGAACCAATTTTAATGTAACAGAACTGAGCAAAGCAATACACAAAATAAGTTTATAAATCACATATACATCTGGCTAAGTGCTGCCTAAAAGCTCTTTGGAGAAAGTGGAAATAGAGAGTTGCATGGGGACAGAAATCCCACCCATCCCCGCCAGGATCCTCTCCGTCCCCACCCGTCCCCATCAGGATCCTCTCCGTTCCCACCCATGCCCGCAAGGAATTACCTCCATCCCTGCCCGTCCCCATAAAAAGCAGCAATTACTTTTGACAAGATCATCAATTCCACAGTTTTTTTTGTGTTTGCGCTGCTGTTTTCCTTGTGGAATCTCTTTGGTGGAACCCTTTTTTTGTTTTATGTTCAGGTAATTAACTTATAAACCCCCTCTTTTACTAAGGCTGACGTGTCCATTATATTATATGGACGAACCCTGCTTCCAAAGCCTTCCATCCCCGTGGGAGTCCCATGGGCCAGAGGGGGGTCCCCGTGGGAGTCCTGTGGGTTAGGAGGGGATTCCCGCGGGCAGACCTTTAAGTGGAAAGCAATATTTATTTTAACCAATGTTGGATACACATTTTAAGATGTTCTTTTGACTCAGAATACAGCTGAAGGGGGTGCTGCTGCTCAAGGCTGACGCAAGTGTCCTATACCTAGTCAAAAAACGAAAGCAGAAGCCATCTAGAAATCTTTCATTTTCTAAGATGCTTAAGTAGCTGTGTAGTTCTAATATTAAATATCAAACAATTATACATAAATTACATAAAGAAAGCATATCTCTGTATCTCTGTTCCCCCTAATAAACAATTTTTGTTTTCATTTCAAAGATCACTTGCTTGGACCAGCTTGGGGGCTCAGTGGTAACTGCTGAACACTGCTGTTGCCATCCAAAGACCTAGATTTGATTCCCAAACCTGGCTTCTGCTCTCCACATCTCTACGTTTCTGTGGATGCTACAGTGGCAGTATTGACAGCCCTTAGGAGGCTCCATAATTACTCAGTGATGACACCAGGGAGACAGATATAAGGTCCATAATTGCTCAGATTCCAAAGGAAGCAGTGTGATGTCAGCTAAAAACAGTTTTGTCACAACGAAGGAGAACATTTTCAATCTGGTTTCTCCTTTGATTGCTTCTACTCTAAGAATCTATCAACCTGTAGGGTCCTTGAGGTCCTCTGATGCAAACTGTTCAGTTAGATAAATACCACTTGTCAATATTTAAAATAAGTACAGTGGTACCTTGGATTACGAGCATAATCCGTTCCAGGAGCATGCTCGTAATCCAAAATGCTCGTTTATCAAAGCGAGTTTCCCCATAGTAAATAATGGAAACTCGCTTTGATGCGTTCCCCCCCCCCCCGAGAACCGGCATTGCTCCCCTCGAAGGCCCCCCCCCACAATCAGGCACCCCCCTGCCTCGAACCGGCACCCCCCCGCCACGATCTGACCCCCCCTGCCTCGAACCGGCACCCCCCCGCCACGATCCGCCCCCCCCCCCGCCACGATTGGGCACCCCCCGCCACGATCCGACATCCCCCCCGACACAATTGGGCACCTGCAACAAGTACATAACCTTCAACTCGGTGAGATTTTATCATTATGTGCGTCAAAGAGCAACATAGTTTTTAGTTCATGCTTCAATGATTCAATGGATGTAATGGATATGAAAGCCTGAGGCAAACTATACTACAATTTAGAACTACAGTGGTACCTCGGTTTACAAGTGCACCGGTTTGCGAGTGTTTGCAAGACGAGCAAAACATTTGCAAAATCGGTGCCTCGGAAACCGAGCATGGCTCGATTTATGAGCACCCCCCCCCCTGCGATCCGGCACCCCCCCTGCCTCGAACCGGCACCCCCCCCGCCACGTTTGGGCACCCCCCGCCACGATCCGACATCCCCCCGACACAATTGGGCACCCCCCCCGCCGCTTCTTACCCTCATCTGGGCACTCTTGAAAATCGGCCTCCTCGTCTGCTGGGCCTTGAGCATCTGAGCATGCTCAAGGCCCAGCAGAGGAGGAAGCCGATTTTCAAGTGCCCAGATGAGGGTAAGAAGCGGCGGGGGGGTGCCCAATTGTGTCGGGGGGGATGTCGGATCGTGGCGGGGGGTGCCCAATCGAGGCGGGGGGGTCGGCTCGTGGCGGGGGGGGGTGCCGGTTCGAGGCAGGGGGGGGGTGCCGGATCGCAGGGGGGGGTGCTCGTAAATCGAGCCATGCTCGGTTTCTGAGGCACCGATTTTGCAAATGTTTTGCTCGTCTTGCAAACACTCGCAAACCGGTGCACTTGTAAACCGAGGTACCACTGTAGTTCTAAATTGTAGTATAGTTTGCCTCAGGCTTTCATATCCATTACATCCATTGAATCATTGAAGCATGAACTAAAAACTATGTTGCTCTTTGACGCACATAATGATAAAATCTCACCGAGTTGAAGGTTATGTACTTGTTGCAGGTTTCCGGGTCTCGCTAGTGTCTTGTCAGGTAGAAACCGACGTTTCAGCCACCATGCTGTGGCTTTCTTCAGGATAGATCAACTGGGTACATATTTGTTTATAATGCAGTAATGAGTCAGAGCTGGCGAAGTACTTAATTTTTAAGTTGTATATGTTTTTGTGTTGTTTAAGAATTTATTAAGGATGTTTTTACATGGAAGCTGCCTAGAACAATTGGATTGTGACATTACAAGTATTTTAAATAAATAAATAAATAAAGTGTGGGCTTATAACAGGAGAAAAAGAAGAAAAATCCCTGCACAGTTGCAAATGAAAGTTCATAGGATGTGGTTTATAACCGAACTGGAACCTTAAGAAGCTGAATAATACGACCGACTGACAAACAAAAGCACACACTTACTTCATCCACCACTACAATTTTAATACCGTTGAGCTGAACACAGTCTTGTCTCACAATTTCTAGGAGTCTTCCTGGTGTTGCTATTATAACCTTACAAAAAAAATCACACAGACAAAAATACAGCATTAAGAAAACACAACTGTTAATACTGATTTGATAATCTACACCTAAAGTAATGCTGTTAAAGTGAAAGAGATGTCTAAAAATCAGGCTGAAAGGCATTGACTATTATTTTCAGTACTGTGGAGAAATGGGCTGAGAAAAATTGAAATGTTTATTTAATAAACTGCAACACTCTCAAAGCAGAAATGGAAACATATTTTTAAAACCTTGGGCACCAACCTAACACCTTCAGAACCAAGGAAATGTTTTTACTCGGGTTTTTTTCTCTCTCTTTTAACTATTGTTCTTTATTTTGATCTTTTATTATGTTTATATTGTTTCCTGTACCACCTCCACTCTCTCTTCCCTCCACTGTTTCGTTTTCAGCTGCTGTGGATCTCCTCAAGGCTGGGCTCAGCCACGGATATGACAATTCTCCCTCAAGAAGCACCTGTTACCAAATTTTGGCACTTAAAGTTTTTCCAGCCCCGCCCTCAAGATCTTTCATTTATGCAGAGTACAGGAAAGGAGGGCCCATAAAAATAGTTTGACAATGACTGCAATAAATCTGAGGTGTAGTAATGAAGCTGGATGCCTCTTTATGTAAATATTCCTTACACACCATCTACAGATTCTTTAACTTTTTTTATATCTTTCAGTGAGATTGCTAAAACAGAAAAAATATCATAAACACAACATTTGCATTCCAAGCACATAAATGCTGGAATGCCCTTCTCTCATTTATTAAATGTGAACTGTGCCACTGTATTTCAGATTTAGGAAACTTTTTTTTTTTGTTGTTTAGCACATTTTTAAATAAGTTTTTATTATGAGGAGCACTAATAAAGCTGGCTAGTACTCTTTTCATTGTTATCCACACAGAGCCTGTTTTCTACTGCAAACCTAATATTTTGCTGTACTGTATTAACAGCAGCCCTCCTAAAGAGGAAAGTTATCAATGTGGGCTACTCTTATTTTACCACAGGTCCCATTTTATGTAGTCCTAGGCCCGGATTCTCTATATAGCGCCAATGTCGGCAGCCGATCGCATGTCAACCACAATATTGAAAACAAGTTAAATATTAAAGAACTTCGCTGGATGTTCGAATTAAATACTATAAACCCTCATGGACTCAATCTCACGAGCGATTGGATGACATCCATCACATGATGTCTTGCATATGCGGTAGCGTTTTCTTTTCAGTCAGAATTTTTTCAATCATTTTTTTATCTTGAGGCTTTTATTTTGAGGTTTTACTATTTGGCACCTCATTGGTCACATAGGGTCACATGTAAGGGGGTGGGCGTATATCTGTTCCACTTATTTCGGAACAGTTCTCACTTTGGGAAACTTCCACCAAATCTCTATTAGACTCTTTGGCACCCCAAGTAGAAAAACACCCCTCTTCAAATCAGACCCATAAAAAACAACAACCATGGTACAACGAAAATCTTGCCCTACTCCGTAGACAATTACGTTCTATCGAAAATAGATGGCGCAAAACACGCCTCAATAATCTTCACATTATGTATAAGGAAAAAGCCTCTTATTATAAAAAAACCATCCAACAAACTAAAAAAGAATATTATTCCAAACTCATTACCTCCACTCGTAATTCTTCCATTCTTTTTAGCATAGCTCAGTCACTCTCCAAATATTCTAAGAAAAAAAACCAACCTCCTTCTACCCAGCCTCATGCAGATGAACTTTCATTTTTCTTTGATACTAAAATCAAGAACATCAAATCACAACTTGGACCATTACCCCTAGATCCCAATTCCTCCTCTTCTCAAAACCCCAATGACTCTTTACATCTTCCATTCAGCACCCTCTCCAACTTTAAAATGCCCTCTCTAACAAATCTCCATCTTATTCTACAATCCCTAAACACTTCCAATAATCTCTTGGAACGTATTCCCCCTTCCATCCTCAAAAAATTTTTCTAATTAGAAACATAGAAACATAGAAAAAGCTGCAGAAAAGGGCTATAGCCCACCAATTCTGCCCATTCCAAGTATCCCCCCCCCCCCCGAATTTACTCCCTTAAAGATCCCACGTGAGTATCCCATTTTTTCTTAAAATCCGTTACGCTACTGGCCTTTATCACCTGGGGTGGGAGTCTGTTCCAATGATCCACCACTCTTTCGGTGAAGAAGTACTTCCTGGGATCGCCATGAAATTTCCCTCCCCTGATTTTCAGTGGATGCCCTCTGGTGGTTGAGGGTCCCATGAGCCAGAAGATATCATCTTCTGACTCGATGCGTCCCGTGATGTACTTATACGGCCTTCTTCGGCCCATTTATCTCAGAAATGATATCCAAATCTCTCTCTGACTGTATTGTACCTACTGCCTGGAAAACAGCCCTTATTTTCCCAAAACTCAAACAACACAACTTAGATCCCTCTCTACCTAGGAATTACCGCCCTATCGCTAATTTACCTATGATTTCAAAATTAACTGAAAAAATCATCCATTCCCAACTCACAGAGTTTATTGAAAAAACCCACGCTTTACACCCATGCCAAACTGGATTCCGCTCATCGCATTCAACAGAACTGTCACTATTAGGCCTTATTACAACTATTCAATATTACCATGACCATCAAAAATCTGTCGTTCTTATTTCCCTAGCAGCAGCCTTTGATACCATCGATCATTCTCTTCTCATTAACAGACTCAAAGACTGTGGTATCACAGGTGCAGCTCTTTCATGGTTCACATCCTTCTTTAACGAACGCTACAGTATAGTTCATACAAACAATGTCACCTCCTCTGCTACGACACAACCGTATGGTGTCCCTCAAGGTTCGATCCTTTCCCCACTACTATTTAATATCTTTCTTTCTCCTCTTCTTACATTAGCCCAATCTATCGGATTTACAATCTTCGCAGACGACATCCAACTGCTTCACCCAGTCAATACATCAAATATTTCAGACATAAATAACAAACTGGACATTATAAGCGATTGGCTGTCCACAAATAAACTTTCCCTCAACTTAGATAAATCCCGAGGCCTCCTACTTCCAATCAAAACCTCAGAATCCTTATTGGATAATATTTCAATCAAATCTACTCCAATTCAAATGGATACAAAAATAAAACTATTAGGCGTTATCATTGATAGGGATCTTACTTTCCACGATCATATAAGTACAGTCGCAAAAATCTGTTTTTTCAAACTACGTATCATCCGGTCCTTAATTTCTGTCCTAGAGTCCGATTCAATTACTATTCTGACACACTCTCTAGTTATCTCTCATCTAGATTATTGCAACTCACTTCTCAATGGTCTCCCTCAAAAAGAAATTAGACGCCTACAACTAATACAAAACACTGCAATAAAACTTATTTATAAAATAGGCAAATACGACCATGTCACTCCTCTTCTAAAAAAAGCACATTGGCTCCCCATCTCTCACCGTATTACCTATAAAATCATTTTACTTTCCTTTAAAATAAAACTCTCTCACCAGCCCTCTTTCCTTGATAAACTTCTCATACCCCAATGCTCCCCACGCACCCTAAGGTCAACTGATCAAAAACTTATTTTTATTCCCTCCATAAAAGACTCTTATTATACACGAAAAGTAAATTTTGCAGTAACAGCTCCAACCTTATGGAACCTCCTACCACAACAACTTCGCGATGAACAATGTTTAGATAAATTTAAGACAGGCCTAAAAACCTTCTTATTCTGTGACGCATTCCCGAGTGCTTAGACTCATCTTCTTTCCTTTTCATTCCAGCAACAAACCGCTTTAATAAAGCGACCCCACCCTGTATGTCTTATCCCAACCCCACTATCTCCTTTTTCTTCTTAAATATGTAACTTTTCCCCTCCTCTCCCATCTACCCTCACTCTCAAGTTTGTCCTGTTAATAATATTTATGTTCACACTATATATTTAATATACCAACTTATTTTATCTTTAATTTTTAGTCTTCCTATCTTTTAAATTTTTACTGTTAACCGGCCAGATATTTGTTTGATGGTCGGTATATTAAAACTAATAAACTTGAAACTTGAACTTGAACTCTGAACGCCGCAGCCATATTGTAGACCCGGCAAGTAGTATTGAAGACTAGCGTTTAGCTAAAGATCCGGATAAGCTTTGGTGAATATATTATATGTTTGACTTATTTTTTACCGGTTTGTGATTTATCTACTGGCTTGCTGACTTATTTATTCTTTTGCAGCCTCTTTGTCCCCGACCCTGAAGAAATTTTTGAAACGCGTCGGTGGGGAACAAGGCACATCCGGTTAAAAGCTAAGTTATTATTAAGCATTGAATAAATTTTCTAATATTTATTACGTTTTATAAATGAGCACAGACACTTTATAAATTATTTATAATGAAAATGTAAATGCAAATAGTTGCACACTCATTTAATACATCACACTATTAAAAGTTCCAGTGAGGACGGCTACCACACAATGTATGTTGTGGCATTCTGAAGAACATTGAGTGATGTGAATATTTATGCAGTAGTGGACTATTTATGATCGATGAACCACATGATAGAGATTTGCGCCTCCAGGAAAGATAGGCACCGAAAATATAGGCCAGGGTTTTCAAAACCTACATTTCTGGTGCCTGTCTTTGCCATGAATCAGGCTTACGTAGGCGCTTTATGCAGCCTAATGCCACTTCCAGCATTAGCCATGCCCATAGTGGCATTAGGTGCCTCCAGAGGCACAATTCTAGCACTTTTGTTTAGGCACCAGTAGGCGCTTTAAATTTAATGTTAATTGCCACTTCAAACAGCATTTCCCAATTAAATTGTGCAGCAGTAGGGTGCCTACCAGTGCCTAAATTTAGGCACTGTTTATAGAATTTCCTTCTGAGTTACTAATAAGTAGGGTTAACAGTAAAATAACCCACGTTAATGGTAGCCCATGTTGATAACATCCCCCTAAACTGTAATTCTCTCTCAAACAGTAAAACTCCTAGGTGCCAGGTCATCTGGATGTCTAAAATTTCACATCTGCTACCTGTATCCAAGCACCACATGGAAGGAAAGGAGATGAACTTTTTCCAGAGAAATTGTCACTGGGGTTCAGGGGAAAAATAACTAGGTTACCCACTTGATGGATTTGAGAGGAAAAGTCAAAAGGGATACAAAAACAATAGTTGGAATTCATGGTGGGAAAGGGACTAGACAAGATACCATTAGGGCCCATGATGAACAGCCACACAGGACAGAAACTTACATTACAGTAGCATACAGGACAGAAGCTGCTACATTTATCCCCTGCACTGGCCAAGAAGAAAGAGATGGAGATGAAAAAGGCAAAGAGAGTTAAAGAAAAAAATAGGCAAAATAAAATAGCTACATTAGTTGCCTTTTGAAGCACGTATTCTTTTTAAGTTTAGTTGTCTTTGTTTTAAAGCTCTTTTCGGTTTGGCTCCGGGTTACTTAGCCTCCCGATTTACCTGTTATAGATCATTAAAAAATACCCGTAATGATTTTATGTTTATGTATCCCTCTATTAAGTCCTGTTGATTCAAGAGATTTTTAAATAAGACATTTGCTTTTCAATTAGGAAAACTGAATTCTTGGTTGACTCCTTTGATCTTTCAAATGTTTTCGTATACTGCTTTTAGAAGGATTTTAAAAACATATTTGTTTGATAAATTTATTACATAATTGTTCTTAACTTCAATTTTACTATGTTTAATATGTATATTTCACTGATTGTCCAGTTCTTCTGCTTTGTGAACCACCCGGATCTTTTGTGGGTGGGCAGTATACAAGAATAAAGTTATTATTATTATATTTTTTATTAAAAAGTATTTTTAAAAAGAAATAATGAAGAAAGCTATACAGATTTTTTCCCCTAGCTTCTTAAAAGTTTGGTTGGACACCCAGGTTTTCCAAAACAAAATCTACGCATTTGTGTGTCAACTGAAGCAAACTTTACCTGCACATTTTGTTTTAAGCGATGCAGCTGAAGCGGTAAAGGTACACCCCCAACTAGAAGAGCTGTCCTCATACATGGCAGACCAGCAATCAGCTCTTTCATCTGCTGCTCTATCTGAATTGCCAATTCTCGTGTTGGAGTCAGAATAAGTGCAGCTGGAGTTTCATTCTGAAAAACAAAAGAAAATGTCAGACTAGTGCAGGGGTAGGCAATTCCAGTCCTCGAGAGCCAAAGCCAGGTCAGGTTTTCAGGATATCCCCAATAAATATGCATGAGACAGATTTGCATCTCAAGGAAGCAGTGCATGCAAATCCATCTCGTACATATTCATTTTGGATATCCTGAAAACCTGACCTGGCTCTCGAGGACCGGAATTGCCTACCCCTGGACTAGTGCAAAAGCACCTTTTTCTTTAGAAATCCTTTGAATAATTTCTTAATTAAAAATAAGATCTGTTTTGCATTTGTACCTGTCGTAAAACTTCTACATATTACTGTAGCTCATAGTTCCAGAAGACAAAAGAATTATTTATTTTAAAAATGTATATTCTGCTTATAACCTAAGCAGATTACAATGTTCACATACATAAATCCAGAGTAAGATAACAGTAGTACTTCTTTATAAATAGTCAAACATTCTATAATCTAAAAGAATGCATTAACAAACAAATACATTTTCAAAGATTTTTTTGAAAAACTTCAAATCTTTATATAGCCTCAATGAGCTACTCAAAGCATTCCATAACCAAGGCCTAGCTACAAAGATTACTGCCATCTATGTTTTTTTTTATAGTGTACCTCATGTGAATGCTCAAGTAATAACCTCATTGATTGTGAGCACAACGAACAATTTGGTAAATACACTTCCCCCTTCGTATTCGTGGCGATAGGGGAATAAGTCAGCGAATACAGAAAAAGCGGGAATAACTTTTCGTATGTTATTCCCAGTTTTCTGTTAAAAACCCTAGTGAATATGTTAAAACCGCGAATAACCTGACCTGTTCCTGTGAAGAAAGTGCAACGATTTTCTCTGTACAAAGCTGGGAACAGTGATTTTCTCTGATGTAATTTTGGGGGGGTGGAGCCTGCAAATGAAAAACCGCAAATAACCGAAACTGCAATTGGTGAAACCGCGAATACGGAGGAGGAAGTGTACTTCTTTAAAGCTTGCATTAAATACCATGGTGCTTTTCCATATATTGCATGAAGCACCATGGTCAAATTTTTGTATTCAATATAAAACATAACAGGCAACCAGTGTAGCTGTTTTAACACTGGGGAGACATGTTGATAACAAGAAACACCAGTGATCATCCTTAGAAACATGATGGCAGATAAAGGCCAAATGGTCCATCTAGTCTGCCTATCCGCAGTAACCATTATCTCTTTCTCTCTCAGAGAGATCTCAGGCCCTTTTGAAATCAGACACAATCTCTGTCTCCACCATCTCTTCCGGGAGACTGTTCCGTGCATCTACCACCCTTTCGATAAAAAAGTATTTCCTTAGATTACTCCGGAGCCTGTCACCTCTTAACTTTATCCTATGTCCTCTCATTGCAGAGTTTCCTTTCAAATTAAAGACTCAACTCATGCACATTTACATTATGTAGGTATTTAAACGTCTCTATCATATCTCCCCTCTCCTGACTTTCCTCCAAAGTATACAGATTGAGATCTTTAAGTGTGTCCCCATACGCCTTATGATGAAGACCTCATACTATTTTAGTAGCCTTCCTCTGGACCAACTCCATCCTTTTTATATCTTTTTGAAGGTGCGGCCTCCAGAATTGTACACAATATTCTAAATGAGGTCTCAACAAAGTCTTATACAGAGGCATCAATACCTCTTTTTTCCTACTAGCCATACCTCTCCCTATGCAACCTAGCATCCTTCTAGCTTTCGCTGTCACCTTTTCAACCTGTTTGGCCACCTTAAGATTATCACATACAGTCACACCCAAGTCCTGCTCTTCTGTCATGCACATAAGCTCTTCACTCCCTAATCTGTACCGTTCCCTCAGGTTTTTGCAGCCCAAATGCATGACCTTGCATTTCTTAGCATTAAATTTTAGCTGCCAAATTTCAGACTATTCTTCAAGCTTCGCCAGGTCTTTCTTCATGTTATTCATACCATCCTGGGTGTCTACTTTATTGCAGATTTTGGTATCATCTGCAAAGAGGCAAATCTTACCCGACAACCCTTTCAGCAAAATCGTTTCTAAAAATGTTAAAAAGAATAGGCTCAAGAACAGAAACTTGAGGCACACCACTGGTAACATCCCTTTCCTCAGAGTGATCTCCATTGATCATTACCCTTTGTCGCCTTCCACTCAACCAGTTCTTGACCCAGCCCGTCACTTTGGGACCCATCCCGAAGGCACTCAGTTTATTTATTAAACGTCTGTGTGCAACACTGTGAAAGGCTTTGCTAAAATCTAAATACACCACATCTAGCGCACATCCTCTACCCAATTCTCTTGTCACCCAGTCAAAAAATTTGATCAGATTTGTCTGACAAGATCTACCTCTAGTGAATCCATGTTGCCTCTAGTCCTGTAATCCACAGGATTCCAGAAACTTGACCATTCTCCGTTTTAAAAGTATTTCCATTAATTTGCTTACCACAGTAGTCAGACTTACTGGTCTGTAATTCCCTACTTCTTCCTTACTTCCACTTCCATGCAGCTGTGTTCTGTACCACTTGTAAGGCACATATCTTAGTTTTGGTCATACCCAAAAATAATGCATTGCAAAAATCCAATTTTGCAATAACAAGACTTTGGTCTACTACCGGAAAGTCTAATGCAAACAATATCGGTGTAACTCTAGAAAGTATTCTCATCTGCATAAAAGCTCCTTTAAAAACATGCAAAATATGTTCCTATATCGCCAAATGGCTAATCCAAATAAACACCCAAAAATCTCATACTTGAGAGGACTGAATTTCACATCCTGCACTTTTATCTCCTTCAGCTGCAGTAATTGTTCATCATCACCAATAAACATCACTTCTGTTTTTTGCAAATTTATCAATTGAAAGATTAGGCTCGTACCTTGATAATCTTGTTTCTGTTAATATACACAGGAGTTCGTACATTAGTTGATCAGTCCATGCCTGCAAACCATTTGCAGAAGGGTGTCAATCACATCTTTCTGCTTCTCCTCCTTCACCAGTGGAGAATAGCTCCCTCTTTGGTTTGTACTAAAGCATCGAAAGCCATTGTAACAAGAGAAAAAGGATGGTCATGGGGACCTTCCCCAGAAATAACATACATTTCTGTTCTGCACTGTAACTCATGAAATAATGAACTTGCAACATAGGTGTATCAATGAACCAACCTACTGTGTACAACTAGCACTAACACATAAGGAACTCCAAAGATCAGTAACTTAGTACTTCATTGGTAAGTTAATCAACTAACACAGGGGTCTCAAAGTCCCTCCATGAGGGCCGCAATCCAGTCGGGTTTTCAGGATTTCCCCAACGAATATGCATGAGATCTATGTGCATGCACTGCTTTCAATGCATATTCATTGGGGAAATCCTGAAAACCCGACTGGATTGCGGCCCTCAAGGAGGGACTTTGAGATCCCTGCAAACAGAACTCCATCGCAGAAAGCAAGAAAATTCCAGAATGCATAGGGCGGGCTATATTGACTCCTGTGTATATTAACAGAAACAAGGTAAGAACATAATTTTTCATTCTATTCTGTTACTTATACACAGGAGTCTATACATTAGGTGACATACCAAAGCATCACCTGAATGTAAAAAAACTCTTAGGATATAAGTGGTATATATTACTATTCACACTGTATGTATTAACTTTCCTTGTTGTAAACCGCTTTGAACTTTTGGTATAGCGGTATATAAAAAATAAATTATTATTTTTATATAAATAATAAATAAATAGAGGATAGGTGAGCCTGCCCGCAAGACTGAGGACCCAAAAACTGCTTCCTCTTGAGCTGATACCTTGTAAAGGTATACACTTCTCCCTCAATATTCGCAGGAGTTAGGGGCAGAGCCGGCCCTCAAATATTAAAAAACTGCAAATAATATTCCGGCCGGTTCTGACCCACCCACCCCCCGCCTTCCCCTGGAATCCCGGGCCTTAACTTAAGCCCTTTGAGACTCCCCGGAACTGTACCTGGTGGTCTAGCGGACTTTCGGGGCAGGAGCGATCTTCTTACACTCCTGCCCTATGCAGATCACTCAAAGGAAATGGCTGCCGTGAGCTCCTGTCGTAGTCTCGAGACCACCAGGTAAGGTTCCGGGGAGTCTCAGAGGGCTCCACTGCAGAAGCTGCCCTCTCCCATGTGGGCTATCATTTCTCCCATATACCACATCCTACTGGTAGCAGCGGAGATGTTGGGCTTTTTCTCTCTCCTTCTTGCAGGATTTCAACCTCTTCTCCTACCTCAATCGCACCACCCTTCCTCATTTGAAGTCCATACTGTTCGCCTATTCACTCCTCTACCTCGCCGTATAGCGGTATATCATATATTGCCCCCCTACAAGTCCCCTTCCTTCTTTCTCACCAAGTTTGACTCCTGGTTTTCCATTTTCCTTGATTTATCTTCTCTCTCCCGCCTTCTTGGGGATTTTGACATTCATACTGATGATCCCTCTGACACTTATGCCTCTAAATTTCTTGATATCTTTAGATAAATGTGTATAGCGTAATGTGCATACAATGTCAGGATTGGATTTAGTAACTGGTTTCAATAGTTATTCTGTCTGTTACATGTGCTCTATCATATCCATCTTTAATTTGTGCTTCAGGGTATCCTCTACTCGAGAATCTTCTCACTATCTCTGCTTTCAAAATCTTGAGAGTATGTACAAATTCTCTTCAACCTGAGAAACTGTGTACAGTATAAGGGAGATTATTTTTCAATGATGGCTTGTATAATGAAGGTATGAATTTTGATCTGTAGATTTCCTGTAAAGGGTGGTGGTGAGTGGATTGAACTTTTCTGTATCCAGAGGTCTAAGAAATTGATCTTAGATTCATCTATGTGTATCTTGAATTTAAGGTGAGGATCTCTTGTATTGAGCCATTCATAAAATAAGTCCAAAGAAATGCAGTTGCCTTTCCATAGAATGAGGTTATCGTCAATATAACATTTGTAGAAGATGATTTTATCAGAATACGAATGATCTCGTAAGGTAATGTTTTTAAACTTTGCTACATAAAGTTTATCTAAATCATGTGCCATGGCTTCGCCCATAGAAGTGCCATAGAATCTGTTGGTAGAATTGGTTTAGTTTTAACGTACTTTTACATTTTTATGCCGACTACTTTGTATTTTTGTTTTTGCAGAACGTTTCTAACTACCTTCTGAGCTTTGGTAAAAATTTGTCCTGTTTATCATTTTGTAACCTGTTCCCTTCAGCGTGAACATAAATATAATATTTTACAGATGTATATTTTAGTTTACAATCTGTGGTTGCTTTTCTGTTTTTCACTCACCTCTCTTCCACACACACGCATGTGCAGATGATTACACTGGCACAACGGTTTATAGTTTTTTATTGGTGTTGATGTGTTGGCTTAAATATCACAAATTGTTTACTTGCACAAATAATGTATAGCCTCTCTGGTCCACCTATATGTTTTCTCCTATTATATATATATATACCCTTACGGTTCTGTCATATATCTGTATTTATTGGTTTTATTGTATGTTTTAAATGGTTGATTTCAGTACTTTTACTTGTTTTTAATAATTATATGTGCTAATAAACTTAGGGCTCTTTTACTAAGCCACGCTAGCGGTTTAACACGTGTAAACTGCCGGATGCGCTAGCCACTACCACCTCCTCTTGAGCAGGCGGTAGTTTTTGGCCAGCGCGGGGGTTAACGCGTGCTGAAAAGTCATGCGCATTAACCCCGCTAGCACGGCTTGATAAAAGGAGCCCTTAAACTAGTAAAAATCAGAGTTTCATATATTTCATTCTATTTTAAGTATTGTATTTATATTTTAAGTTTAGTATTATGCCTGTTTAAAATTTCCATGTTCTGTTCCATATTATTCATCTCAGTGACTTGTCGTTCCCCTGAAGAAGGCAACTTGTTTGCCGAAACTTGGATCCTAGTTGGGATTACACCTGGATTCTTTATGCACAAGCATTTTGGAACTGTTATGATATTTCCATGGACTTTTGTGGAATTGATGTATTTGTAAAATAAATATACCTGTTGGTTGGAAATCAAACATCTTGCTTGCCTCTTCTGTTGCATCTTTAGCATATCAGCATGCTCAAGGCCTGTCAAATCCCACCTCCCTCCAAAACAGAAAGTTCAGAGGGGGGGGGGGGGGGGCAAATTTGGCAGATCTCAACCATGCACAAACGCTTAAGGCACCACACCAACCAATATGAGGTTTATTTAGACAAGCTGATGGCAGCCTTGGTGCTGCCCATAAGATGTAGAGAAGGGAAGCTATCCCCATGAGGAGGGAAGGGAATATATGCTGGACTCCTCAGAAAGAGCAGGTATAGAAGCAAAGATGCTGAACACCTTGGGGAGGGGAATTAGGGGAGGGAAAATACTGGACACAGGAGGTAGAGATGTGCTGGACACCTCAGGGAGAAGGGATGGGATGATGCTCAATTCCTCTGGAGTAGAAATTTAGGGAAGCAGAGGGATTCTGGACACCTTGTGGACAGGAGATGAAAATGAGGGAGTAGTGACAGACAGAAGGTTAGTCCCTGTGAGGAGGAGGATAAAGAGATGCTGAGTTCATAGAAGAGGAGGGGCATTAAGAGATACACTGAACCACCGGGAAAGAAGGGAGAAAAATGTTAGAACTAAGAGGAGAGGGAGAAAGAAAGTGCTGGAGCAAAGGAGAGGGAAGAGGGAGAAATTATGGATTCGGAGGATGGGGGGGGGAAGCAGTGGAGGAAACATAAGGAAAGGGACAAAGAGGAGAGGTCCTAAATATAGAGGGGGGATATGGACACTGAGAGGACAACTACTGAACATGACAAGGACACATAGGGAAAAAGATCGATAAGAACACAGATAAAAGTGTCAAAATAACAGGCAACACTGGAAAAAGAATTAAGAGAAAACAGAGAAAAGTGAAGAGAGACATTGGGACCAAAAAAATGACCAGACAAGAAAGGCAGAAAACGTTTTGGTTTTCTAAATTTATTATTTGCAAATGTGTCAGCGTAGGAAAACATCCATCTCTGACATCTTGCGATTCAGTTTCTATTTCGATTACTGTGACGAAAAGTTTCCAATATTTACAGTAGTCTGGAATGTGCTTCTTGCAGGATTTGTTTACTAGAGCTCAAGGGATTTTTCCCCCTCTTCCCCCCTCCACTCCTCATTACCTTGGGAGAGATGGCATTATGGAGGCCCACTCAGTCCTATCCACATCACCAAATGCTGGTCTACATAGGGAAAGGAATAGGAAATACAGGACATGAGGGGGTACTAGGAGCTGTCCCCTTGATGGGAGGACCACAGCAGCTCATCTAGGGTTGTCAAATACTCTTGTGCCAGCACTGCAGACTTGACAGGTCACATGGTCTTTATCTACCATCATTTTGTACATTTAGGACAAATGCACGAGAATTTATAAAACATCAATTCCACTGTTTTCATCTGTAGGAAAAAAAAAAAAGGTAAAGACAGAAAAACTGGTCTATAAATTATACAAATAAATAACGTTCCTTGAATCCGTCTTTCCATTCCTTCCATTTGTAGGGTCGCCAACTAGCTCCAGACTCGCCTGACAGGGTTGATCCAATCCTGGGTTTGCACCACTGAATGTCAGGACTTGTAGCTGCGACTCACCCATTGCATTCCCTAAGAAAAGCACGACTAGGGTAAACCCGGGACTGGATCAACTTTGTCGCGGGACTCTGGATCCAGTTGGCGACCCTTAGTTTTGGGCGACTTACCGGCTGCAAGCATCTAGCGATGGCTGGAAGCAAAAAAGCTGCAGTTTTGCCCGACCCGGTGTCAGCACTGGCCACGACATCTCTGCCCATGAGCCCCACAGGGATCATCTGCATCTGAACGGGAGTTGGAATTTCATACCCTGCTTTATGCAAATTGGAGTTTAACGTTTCCGGGAAAGCACAATGTTCAAACTCGAGGATGGGCCTGCAGACTCCTTGGCCCTGGACAACGATCCCCAGCTGCTCTCTCAGACTGGCGATCTGCTCCTCCCGGAGGCTCCGAACGAAAGGGGCTTCGACGTAGCCGTCGCGGGCCGGCTCCAGCTCCGTCACGGCCGGCTCCCCTCGGAATCGCTGCAGGCAGCGGCCTTTACACTCCAGGCTGCACACGTCCTGCTCCGTCTCGTCGCAAATGTACTCTCCGTAGCGGCCGCACTCGGCACACACCGGCTCCCCCGGCTCCGGCCAGCGCTGCGCCTCGCTAAATGCCTTCACCGACTCTTCGGCTAGGGCAGCGTCGTTTTGTCCCTCCGGCTCGGCTCCAGCCGGGAGGACGCAGGGAGAGGAGGCCGACGGGGGCTCGGCGTCGGGTCCCGCTTCTCGCATCGCCGAGTCCTCGGCGTCCCAGGCTTTGCATTTCTTTGCCGCGCAGCCCGCCTTCTCCTCAGCCGCGGGCCGGCTCGTCTTCAGGGACCGCGGAACAAACATAAGGTTACCAGATGTCCCCGATGTTGGAACTAGTGTCCCTGGCACCGCCGATCGCAATCGCGTCCTCGTCCCGATTTCATTGGGAACACAGTTTGCAGGACTTTTCTCTCCTGCAGCTCGCCTGTGCTTCCTCTTTTAGCTCTCCTCGTTTATTTATTTAAACATTTCTACTCCGCCTAAAATCTAAGCGGAACACAATACAATTGCCCTAAAACAATCTTCTCTCCACAGCCCGTGATCACAATTCCTCGCTTTCTCCTCGTTTATCACCGCCTCATCACTTCTCCATTAGATTTTTTTTTTTTTAAATTTCTTCCTGTCAGTGGTGTTTTCTTAAAAATGTCCCCACCATTTCCTTAGCAGAGAACCAACGTTTCGTTTCCGGTTGCAGTATGCCTTGTTATGCAGTAACACCAGCTCCATGTAGCACAGTGGTCTCAAACTTGCGGCCCGCCAGGTACTATTTTGAGGCCCTCAGTATGTTTATCATAATCACAAAAGTAAAATAAAACTGTTTCTTGATCATATGTCTCTTTAGCTATAAATTACAAAAATTATTATTAAGACTTAGCCAAAAGGAAAGATTTATAAGGGCGATTGGGGGTTCTGGGGGGGCGGTTGTTGGGGGGAAGGGGGTTGCGTTGAGGGCAGGAGAGTCTGGGATCCCTCCTGCCTGTAATGTAGTGGGGGGGAGGTGGTAGGGGGTCGCCGGGGCCAGGAGGGCTTGGGCTCCCTCCTGGCCCAATCCAGTCACGGGGGGGGGGGGGGGGGGGGGGGGGGGGGGGGTCGCTGGGGCCAGGAGAGCATGGGCTCTCTCCTGGCCTGATGTTAATCAGCAGGGCAAGAGGGATTGGGCTCCCTCTTGCCCCGATATCGTCGGGGAGTCGTCGGGGCAAGAGGGCTTGAGCTCCCGCTTGCCCTGATGTTGTCGGGGTGGGGGGGTGGGGTTACAGTTCGACATGGCAGAAGGGCTTTGGCACCCTCCTGCCTGGATCGTTGTGGGGGGGGGGGGGGTTTCTGTAACCGGTGTTGTTTTTGACAGACACCGGTTACAGAATCCAGCTTTTAGGCGAAGGACTGGCTCCTCCTTCGCCTAAAAACCCTTCTGTTGGACGTTTGGGGCTTAGGCGTTTTTTTGGTTCATTATGGCCAAAAAGTGTAGACGTCCTGGGGGTGTACTTTTAGACGTAGTGGTGATCTGGGTGTTTAGTAGAGGCAGGCCGTTTGTTTTGGTTATGGACATTTTCCCTGCTTCTGCTTTGAACGTTTAAGGACTTAGGCCAAAAGGGAACTTAGACGTTTTTTTAATTATGCCCCTCCATGTCTTTTTCATACACACAGAACACATGTACACCCTCACCCACTAAGGCAGTGGTTCCCAACCCTGTCCTGGAGGAACACCAGGCCAGGACAGGGTTGGGAATCACTACACTAAGGAATAAATAATCACAAACTAAAAATAGAAATAGTAGACAAAAGTTACACTGAACCACCAAGAAGCCAGACTGCATACAATACAACACCACAGAAACAGTGACACATGTCCCCTAATACTGTGCAAAATATAAAGATAGCAAATATAAACTTGAAAAAAATGACAAATAACAATCACTTCACAAATTAACAAACAGAAATAAAACAAAAAAATGCAAAATAAGAAAATACCATTTCATTGGCCTAATCCATTTTTCAATTAGTTTTCAAAGGCCCAAACCTCTTTTTCAGGTCATTATACAGTATACTGCACAGTATCCAGTCTTGACCTGAGAAATGAGGTTTGGGTCTCTGAAAGTTAGTAAAAAATATATCAAAATTAGTCCAATAAAATTATTACGTTATTTCCATTTTCTATTTATAAACGTTTATCAGTACTTCAATACTTAATACATTTATCAAGCTTCAATACTACTTTGTTTTAAAGCAACAAAAAAATTGTTTTTACCTTTTGTTGTTTCTGCTTTGATCATCTTCTCTTCATTGTCTTCTTTCCATCCAGCATCTGCCCTTTCTCTCTCTGCTCCTTCCATCCAGCCTCTGCCTCTTTCTCTGCTCCTTCCATTCACTGTCTGCCCTTTCCATTCATTGTCCACCCTCTCCTTGTTCTGTCTCCGGCAGCCTTGCACTAGTTTAAGATGTGTTTAATGTATTCCTTCTCTCCATGGGACTTTATGCTGCAGTCAATGTGTGAGCAAGGCATTGTGTGTAATGTGGTTTCTTACATTCTGCAGCCACTCCTTCTTACCTGTATAAGCTTTGTTCTAGTGTTCTTTCTCCTAGGACCCCTCCCTTTTCCTCTCATTTAAGCTTGGGTCTTTTGTCTCGCTGCTGTACTTCCTGGTCTGCTCTACAACCTTTGCTCTGATGGGTCTGCAAAGGTATGACCTCACTCAGTTGCAAAGCTTTGTCCCTATTAGTCTCTTCAACACCCTTGTTTCGCACTATCAAACTGTCCTCCTAAACTTATTGACACCATGATTGTGACAGCTCTTATGCACATTTTGAAAAATTGGAAGTCACCCACACTACTAGACTACACCTTTTGGTGGAACTCCTTAAGCATGTACCACAAATTCGAATCATATGCATATGAAAAGAACACGATATCTCGTTTATCTACAAATTTGGTGCGAAATAAATCACCTTGGTCATTCTTAGATTCATATGTTCATTCTGCCTTGTAGACACTTCTGCCTCTCTCTCTTTCTCTCTCTCTTTCTTTATCTCTCTTTTTTCTTTTTTATTTCAATTCATCTTCTCTGCTTTTCTATCCTTTCTATTTCTTTTCTTAGCAGTTTCAAATACTCTGAATTCTTCTTACTAATCTACTATATGCAAATAACAGCAATTATGGTTTCTTTTGTTTCTAAATCACTATTTCTTATTCAATTTTTATGTATTTGAACTGCTTTCTGTATATTACTTATAATATTCAATAAAATTAATGAACTAAAAAAAGTCTCTTCTCTTCCCTCCCCTGCTTTCTGGGTTCTCCCTAATAATCTTTTGTTCTCAACCCCAGTCACACTTATGCTTCCATCCTAAGCACATGGCTCTATCTCCAGCAAAGCACCAGTAATTCACCTTAAGCTACCCAACCTCATACATAAATAACTCAGCATTTCAACTCTGATGGTTGAAGCACTGTTACGCCTTTACCTTTTCTTCATCTCTGCTCTTCCTTCCTTCTTCAAATCTACATTTTCTCCAGCTGCAACATCTAGGAGATTCTACTCAATAAAATATATTTAAGAAAATTATAAGGACTTGACTGCGTGTGCGTTGGGAATGCAAAGGTTTAGCCAGGACAGGAAGCTAAATGAGGGCAGAACATTATTTTAAGGGTGAGTAAGATGATTACCCAGGGCACTGGTGTGCCTTTTATGCATCTCCAACTAGAGGGGAAATTCGATTAAGTTACAGGGAAATACTTTTAAAACCAAGAGGAGGAAATATTTTTTCACTCAAAGAATAGTTAAGCTATGGAACACATTGCTAAAAGTTGTGATAAGAGTGGATAGTGTAGCTGGTTTTAAGAAAGGTTTGGACAATTTCGTGGAAGAAAAAGTCTATAGTCTGTTATTGAGAAAGACATGGGGGAAACCACTGCTTGCCCTGGATCGATAGCATGGAAAGTTGCTGCTTTTTAGGTTTTGTCCAGGTAATAGTGATCTGGATTGGCCACCGTGAGAATGGACTACTGGGCTTGATGGACCATTGATGGTCTGACCCAGTAAAGCTATTCTTATGTTCTTATGAAGGGAAAGTGAAAGTATTGTGGCTGAGGTGAGCCCAACTTATTATTCTGAGAATTGTGGAGTAATGTTCATGAGTCTGGCTGGGGCTATTTATTTGCATAGAGAGACTACTTCCCCTGAGCCTGTGAGTGAACAGGCTCAAAAGAGTGTATAAATAAGTTTCCCTTATATCTTCCCAACCGTGTCTTCTTAAGTGTTTGTGTGAAGGTGAACAGGGGGAAAACCCATCTAGGATCTCCCACAAGCATATTTCATTTGTGGAAAAAAGGTCATCACTTTTTTCACCAATTCTTCCATTGTCAACTCCTTCATATTGTTGTTTTTTTGCTTTATTCTCTCTCCAAAACGTGTACAAGGTTTCAAAGTTTATTAAAATTTGATATAATCGTCTATCAAAAAGTTTCTAAGCGAATTACAAGTATATATAAAGTACAGATAAAAACAACACAGATATATCAATTACAAAGAATCTGGGTGTCATTGTAGACAATTCAATTAAACCTTCCGCCCAATATCAACATTTTTTTAATTTAAAAAATCAGAGAAACATTGCACTTTTTTGCTAAGCTCTTCAATTGGCATCTCCATAACAACAGGGTGCAATAATAGTAAAGAAAATGTGGGTAAATTGTCATTGGAAAATCTTTCCTCTAGTGACGATATCAAAGAATCTAGATAAGGAATTATTAGTGATCTTTTCCAAAACTCATCAGCTGTTGATGCTGGAGGATTTGAAAGCTATTGTTGCAATATTACAGTCCTCAGTAGTTGCAGTTCAATGTCAAAGATTTGAGCTACAATACTGGTGGACAACAGAATATCCTGGCATAAAACATCTGTTGCTTCACGATGTCCTTTCATGGCTGTTAAAATTATTTTTTTTAATGTTCAATATTTGTATTAATTTTGCAGAAGAAAACAAGAATAAAAGATATACATAACAGGTTTACTAGTACCGTAGTACAGACGGTTCGGCTGCGTGGCGGCGAGTGCTCAAGGCTTCTGCTGCACGAGGGATGGGAGGGAAGGATGGAAAGATGCTGCAGATGGAAGGCACAAGGGGATGGGTGAGAGGGGAGGAAAGAGGAAGGCAAAAAGGAAGAATTGGGGTGAAGGAGAGGAAGGGAGAGATGATCATGTAACCCTACCTGAAAATAAGACCTAGTGCCTTTTTTGGGCCACTGTCTTATTTTCGAGGAAACACGGTAGCAGTATTACTTTCTCATGATAGCTTTTCCAACCCTTAAGCAATACTTACAAAATATTGTTTGAATATGCTGATAGTTTTGTAATTCTGAGACCAACATGTCTCACATAAGACTGGAATGTTGAGTACATACTTTCTTCGCACAATAGATTCACTGTGGCAGTTGTGTTCCAGGTGTCTGTTACACAGTTTATATTGTTCACAACCAAATTAAATTTGTGACTAGCACAATGAATAAACAGGGTTTTAAAAAAAATATTTATCTAGCAAGATCTTCTGAGCACCACTAATATTTCCTGCCATGGTTGAATGTTCATTGTAACACTGTCCGATGCACTTATTTGAATCGAAATCTTCTCTTTTCAGGAATTTGAATATTTTGGTCGCGATAGTTTGAGCATCCATTGCATTCAAATCAACAAACCCAAGAAACTCCTCACAGATGGCCATCTTTTCTTCATAAAAAAATTGAACACTTACATGTCTCCTCCCAAAGAGTCCACTTAAGGACCATCAGGACAGGCTCCTGCTCATCATGACAGGAGTTGCTCTACAAAACTGGAAACATGGGGACCTCCTAAATTTTTCCTTTTGGTGGGAAATGCTTTGTATGCATTATCGCTACGAGCGAACTATGGCTATGCAGCTTGGCCATACCCGGACATATCAGTCCATCTGGGGCTCTCTGGACAATTACGTTAAATTTCTTTAATTTGGTTAAATGTCCTATATGCCCAGATTTCTGTTTTCTTCATGGTGTGTTTTATGACACCCCCCCCCCCCCGGCCGACTTTTGGTTCCCGGTTGTTGAGGGTCGGTTAGGAGGGGGGTAAGTGTGTTGTGGGGGTAAGGGCAGGGATTGTGTTTTCTCATTGTATGGCAATGGAGTGCTTTTGTAGTCATTGTAACACTATAAGAGGAGTGGATGGCACTCTTTGTTCACTATTTGTGCAAAAATCAATAAACAGTTCTGTAAAAATAAAAAAACAAATACCAACCAGATATGTCACATGTTTCATCTGCCATTATGCTGTAGGCTGAGTTTTTTTTGCACCACTTATTATAGCATCTTTAACCACCAACCCACACAAACTGATTAATTTATTTTGGACTTGAGATGACATATATGTAGCATTTCTATTACCTTTTTTGAAATGTCTCTTCATTATTTCATCACCCATTTCAATTCATAGATGAATTAAGTCCTGAAAATTGCCTTCCTGTTGCACCTTACTTAGAGATCATGAGTGGCACAAAATATGATTATGGAAATTATTGATAATAATACCTTTTTATTTTCTTCCAAATTTTTTGTAGCCAGAAATCAACATGGCATTTACAGGCTCATTTTCTAATAAATTAATGGCAGCTATTTCTGTTGCTTTGTGCTACTGATTTGAGAAGTGGTTTTTATAGGCTTTGTGCATGACTTGGTAGCACATGAATGGCTTAATGATGAAGGAACCCAAGACACCATGCACTGATGCAGAAGCAGGAGGAAAAAGAATACAGTACACGCACAATGCACCTTTCAGACGTTTTGAATATGCAAGCCAAGGAGCAAAGGTCTTTAGCCACTTGTGTCTGAATTTTATTTTTGCCTGGATAGCATCTTCTGAAAAATCGTATTTTTCATCAGGTGTCCAACAAAATTTTGGGGCTCCTTTTACAAAGCTGCGTTAGGGCATTAACGCGCAGAATAGTGCACGCTAAATTGCCATGCACGCTAGACGCTAATGCCAGTATTGAGCTGGTATTAGTTCTAGCCGCGTAGCGCATGGTAATATCCTGCGTGCGCTAAAAACGCAAGCACACCTTAGTAAAAGGAGCCCTTAATATTTCCATCTTTCGACTTGTGGTCGTTAGTGACGAACGCCCTACCTATCTTCCCAAATCTTGGTTGCAACATCCCTCAATGGTGTCGATGCTGGTGTTGTTATTACGTGATGTTGATGGAAGCGTGGCTCGATCTAGAGTGGTAAAAAATCGAGGCACCTTCTTTACTCTCGCTTTCGCCACTGCTTTTTCCTATTTTCTTCCTCTTCATTGCTGAAATATAATAACAAAATGAATTATTAATTTGAAAATCAATATCAAGAATTGTATCATAGAGTCTAGGCTTTTCCTTAGGGCTAAGGGTGAGGAATATTCATACCAAATTTGGTGAACGTTCGTAGCTCAAAGCATTCAGAAGTTATTGTACAATATACACACTCATGCCATTTGGAGTCCAGAACTGATAGAAACTCACTTCGTTCGTTTCAGTTAGGCGGCCTAAACAAAATCTAATATGTTTAATTTCAAAACTATCTAAAAATTCTGTTACAGTCACAAGATTTAAAACACGACTTTCCAAAAATTTCCTTATATCGATCCACTAATTCACTTACAATGCCAAAAAACAAGTAATTAAACTAACTGCAATAAATCACTTCGTAAAGCTGATTTTAGACTGAATAGCAGCAGTCAGCCAGCCAGCCTATTATGTTTAAAGACAGAAAACAGAGACTAGGTTTAAATAGTCAATATTCTGAATGGAGAAAGGTAAATAGTGAGGTTCCCCAGGGGTATTTGCTGGCTTCTGCTTTTTTAACATATTTATCAATGATCTAGAGGTGGGAATAACTAGTGAGATAATTACATTTCCTAAAGACACAATGGCTCTCTTTTACTAAGGTGTGCTAACCGATTATTGTATGCTAATCGCTAACACGTGCATGTTAGTCTATGGATGCGTTAGCGTTTAGCACACGATAATCAGTTAGGGCACCTTAGTAAAAGAGGGGGAAAGTTGTTCAAAAAGTTGTGAAAAATTGCAAGAGGACCTTGGCCTAGATTCTAAAAAAATTGCGTTAAAAAACAATGGGCTGCTATCGCAGCCGTTCTGGTAGCGATTTAAAAAAAGCGAGTCATTCTCCAAAAAACACTCATGCAAATGAGGTTGGCGAAGAGTAGTGAAGACTCGCTAAATTTGCAGGTGCCCATTGCTAGTGACAGCGATGGGCACATGTGCAGAATAAATGCAAAAAAAAAAAAAAAAAACCTTCCACTGCCGGAGGGGGAGAGGGGGGTTGGTTGGCAGCGGGAGAGGTGCTTATTCTCTCCTGCCGCAAACAACACCCCCCTGCAGCGGGAGAGATGCCCACTCTCTCCCGCCGCCAAGCAACCCCTCCCCAGCAGCGGGAGAGATGTCCATTTTCTCACAACACAAACAACATCCTCCCCTGCAGCGGGAGAGATGCTCACTCTCTTCTGCCGCCAAGTGACACCCCTTCAGCTGCAGGAGAGATGATCATTTTCTCCCACTGCCGTGCAACCTCTCCCCCCCCCTGTGCCTCCGACAACCGGCACCCTCTTCCCCTTACCTTGATTTAGATAGCTGAACGGAGGGATGCATACTCCCTCCGGCCAGCAGGCCTGCCTCTTCATAATGGGCCTTCCTCTCCCTGGAATGCACCAGGGAGGAGCTTGAGGCTCTGATTGGCCCAGGTTGTTTAAGGCCCCTCCTATGGATGGGACCTTAGGCGTTCGGGCCAATCAGAGCCTTAGGCTCCTCGCTAATCCATATGGGGAGGGACCTAAGGCTGTGATTGGTCCAGATGCATAAGGTCCCTCCCATAGGAGGGGCTTTAAACAACCTGTGCCAATTCTCAGCTTTGGCCCCTTCCCAGTGCATCCCAGGATGCACCAGGGAGGGGAAGACCCATTTTGAAGAGGTGAGCCAACTGGCTGGAGGGAGTAGCCCTCCAGTCAGCCATCTAAATCTAGGTAAGAGGGAGAGGGTACCAATCATTGGAGGCACAGGGAGGGGGGTTGCATGGCAGCAGGGAGAGAATGAGCATCTCTCCCATTGCTTGGGGGGAGCATTGCTTGGTGGGATAGAGTGTGCATCTCTCCCGCTACAGGGGGGTGTTGTTTTTGGCAGGTGTGAATGGGCATCTCTCTCGCAAGGGGGGGGTTGTTGTTTGCAGCAGGAGAGAATGGGCATCTCTCCCACTGCTGGGGGGGGGGGTCACTTGGTAGCAGGAGAGAGTGGGCATCTCTCTCACTGCAGGGGGGGGGGGAGTGTTGTTTGTGGCGGGAGAGAATAGGCATTTCTCCTGCTGCCAGGGTTTTAAAAGGTACTGTCACTGTACTGGCATTCCTGGACCAAAAGCCAATGCTGCATTTGGAGAATGGTTTGACGATTTTTAAGAATCCACCAGAGTGCTCATTTCAATATTGAAAAGCCCATTTGCATAGCAATGTCAGAGAATGATAGAAAGCCTGCTAAATGCTGAGGTAAGCTGTTTTGATAATCTGTCGCTAAAATGCATGCAGGCTAAACTGTCGGAAACCAGTTTCGCGATCGTGTTAAAGTTTTGAGAATCTGGCCCCTTGTGAGGCTGGGCATCAAAATGGCAGATGATGTTTAATGTGAGCAAGTGCAAAGTGGTGCATGTGGGAAAGAGGAACCCGAATTATAGCAACGTAATGCTGGGTTCTATGTTAGGAGTCTGCCCAGGAAAAGGATCTAGGTGTCATTGTTGAAAATACATTGAAACCCTCAGCTTAATGTGCGGCAGCGACGGCTAAGAAAGCAAATAGAATGTTTGGCTCCGATGATCGGGGATTCCGCTGCCACAATCAGCTGATGCTAAGCACTGGACTATTTAGATTTTTTGTGGTGCAATTCTCTAACAGGCGCTGTCGCTTGATTGACATGCGATTGGCAGCTGCTTTTAAGGTAGCCACAGACTTCGGCACGTTAGAGAATCTGGGCATGTACGCCTACTCTATAATGGCATCTGGGTGCCCAGATTCCTTTACATAGTATTAGTTTAATCCCTATTGGCACACACCATATGCTTGTGTCTCTATTTATTCACAATTTGTCTCGTCCTAAGCATTTGTATATGATCGTTATAAAATAAAGGTTATAAGAATTTGTATTTCATTCTAAAAAGTTATTTGTTACATGCTATTCGAGGCTTTCAGATTATAGAAGGCTCACCAATTTCTGCTGTTGGTCGCCAGAGTCCACTGAACCCTTAAACAGATTCTGAGATACTGAATATGGTGGAGGATCTATTCAGATATGAGGATGGTATGCTATTGTAAGATAGTGAGGATCTGAGCAGTAGTTCCAAGAGGAGGTATGAAGGAGTTTGTTAAAATCGAGACCGCTGTACATAGGCCTAGAAGTACGGTCTTTTATTGTGTTTATTTAATTTTATATGCTTAAGTCATTTAATTTCACGCCTAATTACACAAAAACGCTCTAAGTAAGGCACATTATATACTAATACAGTTCATCAACTAATTTTTAATGAATTCGCAACGAAAATTACTGTTACAAAAGTACACGTACAGCAAGAATAAAAAAAAAAAAGACCAGAACCGGACAAACATCAAAGCTAAGAGATTCAAGAAACCACGTTGTGTGCGCGCGTGCACTCCATACATACATTTGATAGGGGGCTGCCTAGTGAAGCGTGTGTGAGCGTATAATGTGTGAGTGTCAGCGGGGGAGCAGGAGGGAGGGCGGACGGCGAGGAGCGCGCATGCGCAGCGCTGAGCTGCTCTTTTTCCGATCCAGTGCGGCAGGAAAACCGCAGCGGCGCCGGGAGACGGGAGATCCCGGAGGTGGGGGAGGAGCGGGCGAGAGACCCGGGCACGAGGGTTTGGAGACCGTGCGCGCGCGCGCGACACAGAAAGAGAGGAGCCCCTCTCCCCCCCACCCCACCCCCCCGCCGCCGCTCATGGAGACGGGATAGGATCGCGGCCGGGGTGGGCGCCGAGGGCTCGGGGGAGGGGGTCTTGACAGCTCTCTCTCCAGCTGAGTAGGACGGGGAAGGAGCCGAGCGCCGCGGCCCGGCCGGATGAACCGAAACAAAAGAGCCGGGAAGGGAGAGCGGCCAGCGCTGCGGCGACGGTGACCCTTGCCAGCCAGTCCACCTACTGTCACCATAGGATCTGAACCCACTGAACATTATTATTTTTTTTTTGCCCCCCACTATAAAATAGTATTATTATTATTTATTTAATTAAAAAAAATAAAATAAAATAAAATTCGGGCTTGGGAAGAAAAACCATGTAAATGGCTGTAAAGATGGGCGATGTCGCAGACAGCAAGGAAACGAGGAGGACCTTCATTGTTCCTGCCATCAAACCCTTTGACCATTATGATTTTGCTCGGGCTAAGATCGCCTGTAATCTGGCCTGGCTGCTGGCCAAAGCCTTCGGCACAGGTAGGTGGCGCCTTGCGCGGCTACCGGGAGATTTACGAGGCGGTGGGGGAGGGGGAGGGGGGGTGCCATTTCGGAGAGAGGGAAACTCCCCGCCTCCCTCCGTTCCTTCTCGGGCGCCTTTCCCATCGCAGCCTTCCTTGAATTGTCTGGCTGCGAGAGGGGAGACCCGCCGCTTGCGAGCTCAGGATTTGCTGGGCTTTGCGGAGTGAAGGGCTGGGAAAGGTCTCTTAAGCCTGGACATTTCCGGTGATGTCAAGACCGGGCTCAGGGAGGCGAGGTGAGGAAGAAACCCGACCAGGCTTCCCCGCAGTCCCCCCTAGAAGTGACCCTGCTGCTGGCGGTCCGGGGGCGTTTTCAGTGATTATAATGACGGATCGTCTTCATTTTTCCATCTTTTGTTCGTTATTGGCCTTATAGAGTGCCTTCTAGATGCAGCTGACAACTGCTGCTACTATAGTCTTCTACTAAAACAACATGATTGAAAGGTTTTAAAGCACTGTAAAAATTCAGATACTAAATAAGCACTGTTTATAATGCAGTAGTGAACTGTCGTTGTTAAGTGGCTAAGCTGTGTTTATGCTAGATTTCATCCCTGCTCCCTAAAGACTATGGAAGAGAGCTGCCAGTTATGCATGATGTTGATAGGAGCTAGCTGCATGGTAGATATGTCAAACAAGCAAAAAAAAAAAAAAAAAAAAAGCCCCAACAGCTTGGGGATATAATTAATTGCAAGACTGAGAGCAAGAGTGCAGAACAAGATAATTCTGGTACCACTTTCCATGTTTTATTTAAAATTTGATTAATCGCTTAATCGTACCAGCCATGTACATTATTAAAAAGCTTTACAACTTTCAGGGGGAACAAATATGCAAACAATACTCAAGGCACATGACATACACTACAAAAGGGGAAAAAGGGTAAGAAATACAAGAATTAACAGCAAAGAAACAAAGGGTTAAACAACAGGAGGGGAGAAATAAAAATAACAAGAGTATAAAATTCAAAGGAGCAGATCAAATCTAAGAAACTAGTCAGCTCTCGGGATGAGCAGAAAGCTGGTGACATTAATCATCGGGCCTCATAGATGGCGTCCCAGTAAAAATATGAATGAATTGAAATTGCAAAAACCACAATTGAAATGTGAACCTATAAATCAAATAAAGGGATACAAAGGGCTCCTTTTACTAAGGTGCGCTAGCGTTTTTAGCACGCGCAAACCACGCACTAAATGAAAAATACTAACGCAAGTTCTGTGGAGGCGTTGTGCGCTAAAAACGCTAGCGCACCTTAGTAAAAGGAGCCCAAAAATCGAATTGACCTGGAATTTAAAATGAATTAGTCGTGAGTATCAGAGTACAGCTCACCAATGAGTGTGCCGGTTGGTTTTCTGCTATTTAGAGAATTGGGGGTTGAGGGTTGTTTAGGCATGTTTTGCTTTTTGTGCTTGCTGAGGGGAGCGGGGTTTCTGTGTTTTGGGGGGGAGAAGGGGTTTTGGGGTTTTTTTTGGAGGGGGGAGTTGTTGGGGGGGGCTCTTATACTATGGAAAATGTTTTGATGACTACCTCTTTGTTGTATTCTGTTCTTTGCTTGATATCTTTGTAAGTATTTCTACAGTGTTGTTTTGGATGTGTTTGGTTCTGTTCTGGACTTGTCATCAATAAAATATTATTTGACACAAAATGAATTAGTCGTTCACCACTGAATAGTAGTGACTGCTATGTCAAATACAGCCTCAAAATGAAGTTAAACTGTATTGCTCCCATTCTAGGAAATGTTCCCTTTTGTAAGAAATTGTGTGTAGTCTGGTGCTTTGAACATTTTTCCTCACAATTGTGTAGGCTGATCGATATGTTTGGAGTGTAAAGTTTGGAATTTCAGTTGTACAGTTACTTGAGAAGTCAATTAAGATTTCTTAATGTTGACATAATAAAAGTTAATTGCACCTTGGGATATGCTTTATCCAGCTGAAGCATGTCAACAGTTAACATAGCAAATGTTAGTAGATAAGGACCTCTAACTTTCCTAGTTTTCCTGTATTATGGTACTGTGAGCTATATCTTCAATCGTTGGCTGTACAAGCTTGAGCACCTGTGTATATGAGCCAACTCTGTGGGTCTGAGCACCTTAATATTGACACGTTCCTTCATTGTGCCCAAGGGAGAGGGAATTTGTGTTGTATTTGACACTCGCAGTCATTTTGAAATATTGACACCTGGGCATCAGTAGTGTATGATCGAGACGTTCAAATATGTCACGGGCCGTATCGAGATGGAAGAAGATCTCTTTTTTTCTTAAAGGACCCACAGCAACAAGAGGGCATCTGTTGAAAATCAGGGGAGGGAAATTTCATGGCGACACTAGAAAATATTTCTTCACCGAAAGGGTGGTTGATCGCTGGAATAATCTTCCATTACAGGTAATTGAGGCCAGCAGCGTGCCAGATTTTAAGAAAAGATGGGATTGACGTGAGATCTCTTCATGGAGGAAGTTAGGGAGTGGGTCATTAGAGTGGGCAGACTAGATGGGCCGTGGCCCTTTTCTGCCATCATTTTCTATGTTTCTATGTTTTTGTTTTTGTTTTTTGAAGTTGCCTCCACTGGGTCAGACCAGAGGTCCATTGCGCCCAGCAGTCCGCACCCGCAGTGGCCCATCAGGTCCATGACCTGTCAAGTGGTCCCTGACTCTACCTATAACCTATCTCTACTTCTCTCCGTACCCCTCTATCCCCTTATCCTTCAGGAATTTATCCAAACCTTCTTTGAATCCCTGTAGCGTGTTCTGCCCTATCACAACCTCCGGGAGAGCGTTCCATGTGTCCACCACTCTCTGGGTGAAGAAGAACTTCCTGGCATTGGTTCTAAACCTGTCCCCTTTCAGTTTCTCCGAGTGCCCCTTTGTACTTGTGGTTCCCCACAGTCTGAAGACTGTAAAGCGCTACCAGATGCACGCAGCGCTGTACATTCTTGATCAATGTCGGATTTTATCTTCCCTCCTCACTTTTCCATCCAGTCTCTGAACCCTGATCTTACAACTGACCTTTATATCTATCTCCAGCGTAAATACATTAATCTGTCTCTGCCTGTTAATTCAGTATCACACTTCATGTTTCTCTTTTATGGTATGTACAATTTGGATTTTCACCTTTTTCACTCAGGTTCTAATTTATGAGGGTGGGTGACTTAATCTTATCAGGTTTCTTCTCATCCCCTCTAGAAAGTGGAGAATGACAGGGGGACAAATTTGTCAGTCCCCGCAGGAACTCAATTTTCCCAGCCCGGCCCCTGAGTTTTGTCGCCATCTCTGCTCCATTCCTGTAAGCTCTGCCTTAATCGCACAAGCCTCGAACACTTATGATTTTAAAGTGTTTGAGGCTTGTGCAGATGAGGACGGAGCTTGCAGGGATGGGGCAGAAACAGGAAAAGAACTCGACGGGATGGGACGGGAAAATGAGTTCCCGCAGGGACAGGGAAAAATTTGTTCCCGTGTCATTCTCTACTAGAGAGTTGTGGTTTCTTGTTCTGCTTGTTTTGCTTCTGGTGTTGTAGCTTTTTCTTTTGTTCTTTGAATTGTTCATCAGTGACTATAATTCAATGAGTCAATAGTGTGTTGTTTTGTTTTGTTTTTTTAGCACTTCAGTGATGACAATTTTATTGCCAGGTGTATTGATAAATGTATTATTTAATGATAAGTGTTTACTCCTTCTTTAAGGTTTTTTCCCCTTCTTTTGCAAGGCATTGCAGATGTAAATCAGAGCAAACCTAAAGAGACAGGAAACTGCTACCACAGCTGAATGTTCTAGTAATAGTTTCCTTAGAGGTTTTCAAAAATGATGCTGTTCCTTGTTTGCTGTAGCTTTTATTCCCTAGGCTTGGCTGGAGCAATGTTTTACTTATTTTTAACTATTGCTTGGTTTGTAGTTTGCATTACACATATCTCTTTTGCTTGTCAAGCAATATAGACAATGATTAAATCATTGTCCTATGTTTTCTGCCAACAGATGTAGTGCTAGCAAAAAGTTAACCCTGGAATAAAAGCAGCACACTGCACATTCAGTATAAAGTGAAACTAGTGTTACTAGGTCTGAAGCTACCAAATAACGTGTGCTTGTTTGATTTTGATTTTAAGATGTTCTCAGCCAAGATCATGTCTAGCTACATTTAATTAACAAAGCTAACCTGAGCTCTTACATTTGGACACTGGCCAAGAGGGGTATTAAGTGGCTAGAGGTCAATTTTTAGATCATGAATGTTTCTGGGGGGTGGGTTTTTTTTTTAATGCAGAATTTTGCAATCTGGTAGTTGCTTCTGACAAGTCTCAGTTGTACTTGACTCCAAAATGTCTGTCTGTTTCCTTAGGGTCACAGCCATTGCGATCCACAAAGGAACTTGCCTCTAGCACAGAGGATTGTGTTCTGCTCAGTATAACCGAATTGCTGGCGCTTTGTTTGAAAAGCAATTTCAAATATGGTTAAATCATGTCCCTGCAAATTCAGGATATCTTGGTCCCATTTTTTTTAGCTATTGAAATGTAGTGCTTTGTCATCATCACTTGGAGTAGGGGAAGTATCCTACTCTCCCAAACTATTTTATCAGTCAGGGAACACAGCTAACCAGTGTTTTCTCAACCTTTTCAAGCCAAGTACCCCCTAAGCCTAACAAATACCAACCGAGTACCCCTGCCCAAACTCCACCCCAGACATGCCCAAACTCCGCCCCTGATGCAATTTCTTCCATCCATTTTTCTTATACACACAATATAATCTTATTAATAAATAATTATAAAAACACAAAGCACACAGTTTGCAGAGAAAGGCAAATGAGTTTAAAATATGCAATGTCACCTCAGTAACAACTATAGAAAAAATGGACAAATATAGTGCAAAATATAGACAGCAGATACAAATTCTCAAAACTGACACATTTTGATCACTAAATTGAAAATAAAATTAAATCACCCTTTGTCAGGTGATTTAATGAGTCTCTGGTTGCACTTCCTTCTGACTCTGCATCCAATATTTCTTTCTTCACTCAGGCCCAACAATTGTCCCTTTCTATTCCATCCTCCTTTGTCCCAAGTTAATGCCCCCTCGCCTTCACTGCCTTCCAGCATCCCAAGTTAGTGCCCCCTTCCCCTCACTGCCTTCCAGTCTTTGTCCTCCCTCCCGCGCTGAAGCCTGCCTCCCTCCCGCGCTGAAGTCTGCCTGCCTCCTTCGCCAAAGCCAGCCAGCCTGTCTCCCTCACTGCCTGCCACACCGAAGCCAGCCAGCCTGCCTGCCTCCCTTCCTCCCTGCTGTGCTGAAGCCAACCAGCATGACTCCCTCCCACGCCGAAGCCTCCTCTCACCCAGTCTGCTGTCGCCACTCGCCACAACTGCAGTAAGGGAAAGAAAGGGCCAAGCGCGACCCACAAGCCTTTCCCCAATGTCAATTTGGACGTCGGAGAGAAGGTTCGGCCAGCCAAGCAGCAATTGGCTGGCCCAGACCTTCTCTCTGACATCAAAATTGACATCGGGAGAAGGCTTGTGAACTGTGCTTGGCCCTTCCCTTCCTGCAATTGCGTTGGTGAGCAGGGTACAGCAGCAGTGGGGGCGGGAGGGGCAAGGACAGAGGTCAGCTCGCGTACCCCCAATGAGTGGTCCACGTGCCCCCTGGGGTACGCGTACCGTGTATTGAGAAACCCTGTTCTAAACTGATAGCGTCAGAGCCAGCCAGGAGGCTGTAGAAAAAGTTATTTGACACTCCAATGGATAAACTTAAAACTGGGTTATATCAAATTTTCTGGACCTTTTGATCAGATATTATAGTGTATAATGAAAGAAGAAATAGAATAAGTCAAGCTTTGACAGTGTATGGATTTGGTCTTTCACAAGTGCTGTGTACTGGAATTTCCCAACCTGTCATTGGGACCCTGCAGCCAGTCAGGGTTTCATGATATCCACCAGAAATACAGTACATATGAGGGGAAACAGCTGCATACACTAGGGATCCGTACATAACTTGCATATGCAATTATAGCTCATGTATATTTATTACATTTGTCCTGAAAACCCAACTGACTGCACGTTCCCTGGGCAGGTTTCAAAAGTAGTGTGAGACACTTGAACCTGTGCCAGAAGAGAGGCTGTTGATATGGGTGGGGATGGGTGAGTGAGTGACCTTCAATGCCTCTTGACAATGGTGATTTGCTCCCTGTGTACGGCTTATTACCAATGGTGGCCCACCAGTTCAAAGCAATGTTGCTTTGCTGTGATTTGAAATTGGCTACAGATCTATGGGCGTGTTCATTTTGGCTTCTTTTATATGCTTTTCTGGGTTATCGGAGAGGATTAAGAAGTGTCATGCAGGTAGCAACACCGCTTTAGCACTGTGGTAGTGCTTTGTAATGTTCGCTGCATCTTTTGTCAGGACTTATGTAAGTGTTGGGTGATGGCTCATCACTGTCCTTTTCTTTTCTATAGACATTTTCCCAGATGTTCCATTGCTGTGGTCTATGCTCCCTCTCTCTGCAGGCACTGCCCTGCCTCTCGCTGCTTGTGCATGTTAATCTGGTTAATGCCTTCCAGAGCCTGGCTCGGGGGATCTGAGGGTCAAGTAGTACTCAGGAGACCGTGGCTCTGTGGTCAGATTAATATACTGAGAACCAGAAGTCTAGGATTCCCCATTCACCCTGGGGCCTCAACACAGGCTTACCCAGTGCTGGTTTAGACCCACTGCATGGCTGCAGTTGCATTTCTGATTGTCCCATTGATTTTTCCTAATTAGCGGTTCATATATGCAATGAGGCAAATTCAGGAGTGGATCATCCTGTTTGGTCAACCCAGGGCTAGTGTTAAAACATGTTGGGACCCATGACAGAAGTTTAGCAGGGAGTCTCAAAGCCCGTCAGCAGGCTGTATCTTCTCCAGTTTCAGGTAAGCTTAGGGGACCCCTGGAGCCAAGAGGCCCAGGTCTTGTTTGATCCAGGGCTGGTGTTAGAAGGGGTGCAATCTGGGATGGCACTTGTATGATTTTGTATAGCAGTTTGTGGTATGAACTGAAGACTAACCCCTGGCTTTTTGAGCGAGTCTGAGAAGCTGTAATTTGTAGGGGTGTGGTTAATGCCCTGCACATGACTAACCTGATTAAATTAATGACCTTCCCAAAAGCAGGAGGCTTACACATCCTGTAAAAATAGAAAACACACAGAACTGATGGGAGGCCTTCGGTGCCAGGTCAGTGCAAAATTCATTAACGTGAGACAGAATCCATGTGACAAGCTGGAGCCAGTGAGGAAAATGTAGTAAGGGCATTAATAAAATGCTGCATTCTACTGCAGATTGCTCTTAGTTTTGTCTTGTTCACAGAAACATCTTCAGGGTCTGCAGTGTTTTCAGGTTTGAGCCCTTATAAGTTTTGTGCATGTCTTAGAGATGCAGTGTTTGTATAATATCTGGAGTTTTAAAAGGAGACTCCTGACAATGGAAGAAAAAGACCGAGGGGGAGATTCTCAAAGCTCCGGCAACTGGGTAAAAAATACCGGGAAGCGATTTTGTTTTGCCGGGCTAAGCTCAGCACAAATAGCATGCAAATTAAATGCACACTCTTTGTGCCCGGTAAAAGGGGGGAGGAACTGTGCCTGGCGCTTGTACAAAAGAGCTAAGCAGTAGGCACAGATTTTCTGCACAGGCCCAGTATAGCTCCTGATTTCCAGAGCTCACGAGTAGTTTATTAGAATTAAAAAAATGATTTTGGGTTTTTTTTTTTTTTTAATATCCAATATGGATGCACCTGTTATGTATGTACAACGCTTATGGTCATAACACAGCTGTTAGGTGCAGGACGCAGACACACAGACCTCTACTGGCAGCTCCAGACCTGCTGGAAAATTTGACCTGGTAAGAGGTGGGCATTACAAGGAGTGCTCATTTTAATACTAATAAACTCCTTGTACTGCATTTGCATAGGGGTGGCTGCTACCATGATGGTAAAAAACAAACAAACCCCTGAGAACACTTTTGAGTATTGGAGGCTGAGCTGCCTTGCAAGTAAGATTGGCTACAACTAGTCTTACTTGTGCAGCAAGCTTTTGAGAATCTTTTCCTGAGACTGCAAGAAGCTGGAGCCAGCACGCTCTGCACTGCCCTGCAGAGGACCTGGTTCTGGTCCTGGTCCTGAATCTGACATTTGCTTTCACAGTGGGCCAAGGCTGCCCTTAGGGGAAGACAATCGGGTTGATGATGGAATCCATTAGCAGAATTTAGCCAATGTCTTTGGCTATAATTTTTTTTTTTTTTTAATAAATCTTTATTGATTTTTAAACTTTGACAATGCAATACAAATATCTGAACATAAATATTTCATAAAACGCATTATTAAACATACAATTTATACTTAGAACAATCATTTTCTCCCCCCCCTAACCAAATTACTACAATACGACAAATTATGTAATTATAAACAAAATATCTTTCCCTCCCCCCTCCCTCCCCTGGAGCAAATGAATTGTTGTGCTGTTCAGGGATCAAGAGGAGGAAGTAGAGGTATTGAGGGTGCGAGAAGTGTTGGACGCTTCAGCCTTGACTGGGAGCTCAGGAAGCTGCAGCAGCGGCTGACTCAGTTGGAAAAAGCTCTTTGGGTTTCTATTGGAAAGAGGACTGCAGCAGGAGGTGAGAAGGAGAGCAGAGCACTGAAGGGAGAGGAGACTTCAGGTGAGTTGGGGCTTGAAGGAGAGGACTGCACCAAGGTGGGATGTGCATACTTGCTGGGGAAGAAATGCAATCACTGTGGAGGACTCTTTCATGCCCCTCCTCCCCAAACAAAATAAATTATTGGGCAGAGGCACGGGGTCAGGGCATTTCATTCCTGGAGGAATTTTCAAACCCCTGGCTTTGGCAACTACATGTGTTCAAGCACCAGGTGCTGATAGGTCCTAAAGCAGTTTCTGAAAAACACATAAGAGAAAACAGCCATTTAGCTCATGGACTAATTGAGGTCACAATAATGTGCTAAAAGTAACTATTATCATCATGGTATGATGAAGCCATCAACAGGGTGCAAGAACCCTTAACTTCACACAGGTAATGAGAAAACACATGCCGGTAGATGCTGAATTTGGCAAGACCACCCTGAGGGGGTTAATTTTTGGTGTCCTAATATTGGTCTGGAAAGATCAGGTAGAAGAAGGGAAAGGGGGAAAGTAGTGGTAGTGGTGTCACTATGGTAGAAGTTCTAGGGGAGAAGCAAGATGGCCGCGGTTTAGTGAGGACGCCGACTTTCTGTCCTCCAGCTGATAATTTTCTTGTTACCTCTGAACGAGGATTTCCCCGATGCTGAAAAGGAGGGGGAGAGCGGCTGCCACAGCCCGGTAATCCAAACTCACCTCGTGACAACGGGGGACGATAGACGGCTTCCTAACATCTTCACCCCAGGGCGAACCAGCTATGCCGAGTCAGAGGTATCGCTCAGCCCAGCAGGACCTGTCCCTCCCCAACAGCCACAAGAAAAGGGAACTATGGCGGCTCAGAAGGGACAGGAAGTTACTTCCCTTCTTGAGCTGGAGGGCTCTCCGGTGTCCCTGGGTGTACATCTGGCAGCTGAAGAGACTGAGGAGAGGGCAGACAAGCCTTTCCCAGAGGGAGGACAGATTCCAGCTATTTCCCCACTGGAAAGGCCAGCAGAGTTCATGTTGGAGTCTATCTGGAAGGCTTTAGACTCCTTGTACCAGCTCTGTGCAGGAATTCTACCCCTAGTCAAGGACCATGGAAAAAAGATTGAAGAACTGCAGGAAGGAATGAAGACACAGGGGGTAAGATTGGACTCCTTGGACCAACAGGTTCAAGGGATACAAAAATCTCAAGTTACCTTAATGCAAGATAAACTATTGCTAGTAAGGAAAGTTGAAAATATGGAAAATTATACTAAAATGCTTAATTTAAGAATTCTTAACTTTCCTAAGGTTCTGGCAATGTCTCCAAGAGATCTATTTAATAAATTTTTAATGGAACTGTTTAAATACCCTGAGTCTGGACTTCTACCTTTACATAAGATATATTTCCTTCTAATATCTAAGAAGGCTTCACAATCAGAGGCATTACCTGATTCGACGAGTGACTTAACAAGAATATTGGAAACCTCAGTGGATGAAGCCATATTCTACACTTCTGGTGACATTTGTTTTTCAACAAGATAAAGAGGCACTTCTTAGGCTTTTTTTTAGGCTCAAAGAGGTGACCTTTATGGATTCTAAGATTTATATGTTTCCAGATGTTTCAAAGATAACTCAGACTAGAAGAAAAGAGTTCCTGCAATTGAAACAATCCGTACTGTCTTTGGGTGCTAAAGTTCAACTTAGATACCCTTGTAAATGTTTGATCCTTTTGGATCAACATTCTTATACTTTCTTTGACCCTTCTCAGTTACGTTTTTTCCTTGAGGGAAAAGGAGTAATCCCTCCCAGTACCTCTACGCGGACTTAGTCCTTATTAATAATTTAGAAGATGTACACTGCACTATTGATATGATAATTTTTATATTTATATTACTTTGATGAACTATCAGATCCCATGATGGAATGTATATTGCTTCTCCCAAATTGTGGACTTATTTTTAGAGATTGTTTAATCCTTAGGGAATACATTTTATTTTCTTGTTTAACTATATGCAATCTCCCTTTTTTTTTTCCTTTATATAGATGTTGTTAATGTATATCTATAAATTGAATAAATAAATAATTAAAAAAAAGAAGTTCTAGGAAGTGAGCAATGGCGTGTAACTCCCTGCCATATTTTTAGGATAGAAAACAGTCAAAAGCAGGGATCTCAAAGTCTCTCCTTGAGGGCCGCAATCCAGTCGGGTTTTCAGGATTTCCCCAATGAATATGCATTGAAAGCAGTGCATGCACATAGATCTCATGCATATTCATTGGGGAAATCCTGAAAACCCGACTGGGAGGCAGAATAGAATTACTGAAAGGAACTGCGCATGTCTTTTTCTGCTTGGTAAAATTGAAACGCATCTTTGATTTTGGGTGGCAACAGTCACATTTTCACCTTTTGGATATCAAACTCTTTTTTTTCTGTGTGGTTGATCTCATACATTGTGATATATAATATCCCACCCTCTTCAGAGAAGTTTCTAGAAATGCAGGACAGCTTCATACTTCAAGGATATTTTAGTAATTCACATGCAATTGATTTGCTGTAAAGTTAAAAAAAAAAAAGCCTAAGTTTAATGTAATGAGCAGTATGTTCTAAATTCACCGTGTATGCAAGAAGTAAATTACCTGTAACCATTAGAGGCTGAATATTAGAGGCTTCTGCTTCTGTCAGGCTAAAACCATGATCTGCAGTTTTCAAAGCCTACTTTTAAATTAGTATTTTCAAGATTGCTATAATGTATGGTACTCCTTGTATATTTTTAGTTTGAAAAAAAAAAGCTGCCATTTTTTAATAACTTCTGGGCATGGGTAAAAAGGGCCTCTTGGACCTCGAGTGGCTTGCTTTGTTATTGTTCAAGGCCTTCCTGGGCCTGTATATCGTCATCGTTTATTGACTTGATATTCTGCAGGGTACAGCTGTAAGTGTTTCTATGTGGTTTACAAAGATTAAAAGCTGCCAAGGGGAAAGTAGAGATGTGAACTGTGTTCATCAGGTATGTCTCTCTTATCTGTACCCTACTCCTCTGTTGCCAACTCCAGACTGTCCCTTCTATCTTGCTCCACACTGTATGCCTGGCTCTGTCTCTGACAATATTCAAATCTAGGCTAAAAGCGCACTTTTTCGAGGCTGCTTTTAACTCCTACTCCTACCCATGACTGTTTGATCATTCCCTTTGTGAGAAATTCCCTAATCCCTATTTGTTCTGTTTGTCATTTTAATTAGATTTTACGCTCTGTTAAGGAGGGATTCTTTTACATGTTTAATGTACAGCGCTGTGTATGTCTAGCAGCACTGCAGAAAGGCCATAAAATTACCACTAAACTCTTTTATTTCAAAATAAGGCAAACATTAACCACATTATGCACTTTAGGAGAAGGTGGGTTGATGCCTGGATAGCGCTCCCAAGGAAAATGGTGACAGAATTCAAAAGGGTGTGGGAAGAACACAGAGGATCTCTAATTGGAAAATAATGGTATTTATGTATTGAAGAACTAAGACCAGTACTGGGCAGACTTGTTGCACGGCCTGTGTCCCATATATGGCCGTTCAGTTAAGGATGGGCTGGGATGGTTTAGATGAGCTGGAGTGAGCTTCGACAGAGACTCCAGTAGAGTGTATGTTTGGGCAGACTGGATGGACCATTCAGGTCTTTATCTATCATCATTTACTATGTTACTGTGTGTGTAATAACCAATCAGTGCTATGCTGTACATCTTAAATGGGACCATTTTTATGTCTTATTTTAGCTGGCAGCACAAAACTTCTGGCTACCAAATGTTGAAGCTTTGACCTAGACAGTGGCAGCTGCGTCAGCAGAAGAGAGAGAACTTATAATCTTCTTTCAGAAGTAAATCTGGCAAAAGCCAGCCTGAGAAAGATGTGGTTTTGATGTAGTGTACTGTGTGTTTTTGTTTTTTTTAGAAGAAATTATTATCCATATAGTAACATAGTAACATAGTAGATGACGGCAGATAAAGACCCGAATGGTCCATCCAGTCTGCCCAACCTGATTCAATTTAAAAATTTTTTTTTTTTTTTTTTTTCTTCTTAGCTATTTCTGGGCGAGAATCCAAAGCTTTACCCGGTACTGTGCTTGGGTTCCAACTGCCGAAATCTCTGTTAAGACTTACTCCAGCCCATCTACACCCTCCCAGCCATTGAAGCCCTCCCCTGCCCATCCTCCTCCAAACGGCCATACACAGACACAGACCGTACAAGTCTGCCCAGTAACTGGCCTAGTTCAATCTTTAATATTATTTTCTGATTCTAAATCTTCTGTGTTCATCCCACGCTTCTTTGAACTCAGTCACAGTTTTACTCTCCACCACCTCTCCCGGGAGCGCATTCCAGGCATCCACCACCCTCTCCGTAAAGTAGAATTTCCTAACATTGCCCCTGAATCTACCACCCCTCAACCTCAAATTATGTCCTCTGGTTTTACCATTTTCCTTTCTCTGGAAAAGATTTTGTTCTACGTTAATACCCTTTAAGTATTTGAACGTCTGAATCATATCTCCCCTGTCTCTCCTTTCCTCTAGGGTATACATATTCAGGGCTTCCAGTCTCTCCTCATATGTCTTCTGGTGCAAGCCTCCTAACATTTTCGTCGCCCTCCTCTGGACCGCCTCAAGTCTTCTTACGTCTTTCGCCAGATACGGTCTCCAAAACTGAACACAATACTCCAAGTGGGGCCTCACCAATGACCTGTACAGGGGCATCAACACCTTCTTTCTTCTACTGACTACGCCTCTCTTTATACAGCCCAGAATCCTTCTGGCAGCAGCCACTGCCTTGTCACACTGTTTTTTCGCCTTTAGATCTTCGGACACTATCACCCCGAGGTCCCTCTCCCCGTCCGTGCATATCAGCTTCTCTCCTCCCAGCATATACGGTTCCTTCCTATTATTAATCCCCAAATGCATTACTCTGCATTTCTTTGCATTGAATTTTAGTTGCCAGGCATTAGACCATTCCTCTAACTTTTGCAGATCCTTTTTCATATTTTCCACTCCCTCTTCGGTGTCTACTCTGTTACAAATCTTGGTATCATCTGCAAAAAGGCACACTTTTCCTTCTAACCCTTCAGTAATGTCACTTACATACATATTGAACAGGATTGGCCCCAGCACCGAACCCTGAGGGACTCCACTAGTCACCTTTCCTTCCTTCGAGCGACTTCCATTAACCACCACCCTCTGGCGTCTGTCCGACAGCCAGTTTCTGACCCAGTTCACCACTTTGGGTCCTAACTTTAGCCCTTCAAGTTTGTTCAGCAGCCTCCTATGAGGAACTGTATCAAAGGCTTTGCTGAAATCCAAATAAATTACATCTAGCATATGTCCTCGATCCAGCTCTCTGGTCACCCAATCAAAAAATTCAATCAGGTTCGTTTGGCACGATTTACCTTTTGTAAAGCCATGTTGCCTCGGATCCTGTAACCCATTAGATTCAAGGAAATACACTATCCTTTCTTTCAGCAACACTTCCATTATTTTTCCAACAACTGAAGTGAGGCTCACCGGCCTGTAGTTTCCTGCTTCATCCCTGTGACCACTTTTATGAATAGGGACCACATCCGCTCTCCTCCAATCCCCAGGAATCACTCCCGTCTCCAGAGATTTGTTGAACAAGTCTTTAATAGGACTCGCCAGAACCTCTCTGAGTTCCCTTAGTATCCTGGGATGGATCCCGTCTGGTCCCATCGCTTTGTCCACCTTCAGTTTTTCAAGTTGCTCATAAACACCCTCCTCCGTGAACGGCGCAGAATCTACTCCATTTTCTCGTGTAACTTTGCCGGACAATCTCGGTCCTTCTCCAGGATTTTCTTCTGTGAACACAGAACAGAAGTATTTGTTTAGCACATTTGCTTTCTCCTCATCACTCTCCACATATTTGTTCCCAGCATCTTTTAGCCTAGCAATTCCATTTTTTATCTTCCTCCTTTCACTAATATATCTGAAAAAATTTTTATCTCCCTTTTTTACATTTTTAGCCATTTGTTCTTCCGCCTGTGCCTTCGCCAAACGTATCTCTCTCTTGGCTTCTTTCAGTTTCACCCTGTAGTCCTTTCTGCTCTCCTCTTCTTGGGTTTTTTTATATTTCATGAACGCCAACTCTTTCGCCTTTATTTTCTCAGCCACTAGGTTGGAGAACCATATCGGCTTCCTTTTTCTTTTGTTTTTATTGATTTTCTTCACATAAAGGTCCGTAGCCATTTTTATCGCTCCTTTCAGCTTTAAAGAAAAGAGCATTTTGTCTTAACTAGTAGTTTTTCTGCAGATGCTAAGGAGCTGTGTTGGTAATTTTTCAATTAAATTACTTATGGTATACTACTAAAATGTCCAAACCAGAAAAGGGGGAGGGAAGCATGTAGAGCAGGGCTGCCCAAGTCCGGTCCTCGAGATCTACTGGCAGGCCAGGTTTCAGGATATCCACAATGAACATGCATGAGAGAGATTTGCATACCAAGAAGGCAGTGCAGGCAAATCTCTCTCATACATATTCATTGTGGATATCCTGAAAACCTGGCCTGCCAGTAGATCTCGAGGACCCGATTTAGGCAGCCCTGATATAGAGCATGGTTCATGGAATTCTTTCTAGCCACTCTGCATATGTTTTGTGAATCTATGATCAGGAGAATATAGAAAAGGGGAGAAATAGTTTTAAAGAGGCTTAATTTTAGTGTATTAAAGTTGTTGTAGTGCTGCTTCTAGAATGCTGGGCCTTTTGAGGAGCTTATTTTTCAGGAAATTCTAGCCTAGCCCAAAATTGAGCCTATTTTGGAACTTTATATGGTTTGTTTGTTTTTCATTCTGTTGCATTTCAGAGAGTTATTTTACTCCCAGACAGATATTCTTGATCCCTTAAATATAATTTCTTTACTTTTTTTCCAGATGGGTGATATATATGGATGTTCCTTAAATAAATGATTTAAAAATTTAAAAACCTGGTTATGTATTTACTCAGGTTCCCTTTGTCTAATATTGCATATTATTTAAAGATCAGAAATCATATGCAATAATAGGGGAAATCAAGAGGAGTGCAAAAACTTTTCACATCACTGTAGACCAGGGATCTCAAAGTCCCTCCTTGAGGACTGCAATCCAGTCGGGTTTTCAGGATTTCCCCAATGAATATGCATTGAAAGCAGTGCATGCACATAGATCTCATGCATATTCATTGGGGAAATCCTGAAAACCTGATTGGACTGTGGCCCTCAAGGAGGGATTTTGAGACCCCTGCTGTAGACCGTGGATAACCAGGTGTATGGGATGCACCTTCTCCCCTCCAGCCACTTCTTTGAGTCTTTCATCTGCCAGTGGAGTTTTCAGTGCTTCATTTGGCCGTATTAATTTACTCCCATGTCCACACAGCCTGCTATTTGGAGACTGGTGTACTACATAACATTTAAAAAAATCTAATAGTGCCTTTGGCTTGTAAAAGTTGGGAAGCACCAGACTTGAATAGAAACCTAGTCAAAGCTTTATCTTTGGTAGAAAACTGCTATTTCTGGGGAGGAAAAAACCTGAAGTGTTCTGTCTGAACAGATTAGGTATGTGATAGAGATATATGTTTGCTCACCAAGAATTGCAACCAGTGTCATCTTCACTTTAAAGCAGGGATGTCCAACCTGCGGCCTGAGGGCCGCATGCAGCCCCATGAAGTATTTTGTGCGGCCCGGTTGAGGGCGATGAAGTGTTTTCCTCTGCTACCCCCGGGTGTTTACTTTCTTGCCGCTCCCTCCTCTGTCTTGCTGCAGCGTTTGCGCGGCCCCAGAAACAATTTTTTCGGCCAATGCGGCCCAGGGAAGCCAAAAGGTTGGACACCCCTGCTTTAAAGTGACCCAACTCATCACCGTTCTGTTTGGCTGGAGATTAGTAATCAGTTCAACAAATACAGTCAACTATACTGTACTTATGGGCTATATTCCCTGAACTGCAAAACTTAAGATGAGATGATCCACTGTTAGCAATAGCAAAATCCTGTTCCCGCTTCTGTTTCATTTGGTTTACTGAGCAATCGTCATTTATGTCTTGCTTCTGCTTTTACTTTTAACTGCAAGCATCAGATGTAATTAGGTAAAAGTAGTAAAAATTGGAAAATTATGATTTCAGTAAAAGTAATTAGTGTTATCCTGTACTATTCGTACAGTAACTGGTTGCATTTATTCTGTTACTATGCCGCTTACATTTTCTAGAAACAAATTGGCAAATTAGCTGTTTCCTGTTTGTGTTATTTGAGCTAATTCACATGCATAGGGATTGGAAGGAATGTCATAATCCATGCTCTGCATGCTTTCCCCACTTTTTAAATACCATTGATTTTTGCCTTAGTAAATATTGTAGTTAGCATGCACGTTAAAAAGTGATTATTAGTATGTTGATCCTAGCAAAACACCAAAATAGAAATTGGCAGTGTTCATGCTGGTACAGGTATAAGATTCTTTAGCTGAAATCCTTGGGACCAGGCATGTTTTAGTTTTTGGAACTTTTCAGATTTTGGAATGGTAATGTTAAGTCAGAAAAAGACGGACCATAAGGCCATAAAATTACCACAAAACTCTTATTTCAAAATAAGGCAAACATTAAACACTTCATGCATTTCAAACACAAACATTTTTCCAGACTATGGGACTGGAGCAGTACCTTCAAACATAAATGAAGAGTCGTATTTCAGGTTTTGGAGCTTTTTGGAATTTCAGATAAAGGATCTTGTACCTGTATTAAAGCACATATTACCTTCTGTACCCCACCTTGGTTGAATCTTTTTATAAAGGCAGTTAATAAATCCCAATAGATAAATAAATATTTCTTCTGCATTTACATTACAAGGTCAGATGATGTCAGCTAGTAAAACTTGAAACTGAGTTCTTTGTATATTTGACACTATACTAGGTTCTGGCAATTTTGTTCTGGTAATTTACATGGCATCATTCAAAAGAAGACCCTACAGTGGTTTATGCTCATAGTTTAGAAGCCTGTGAAGGTGGCAGCAACCAAAAGCAGAGTAAATGATTGTAACCATTATGCCAGTGGGGTGTAAACGTTTTGAAGCCGTGGTACCCTAATCTCGGGGCCACGGCCGGAGGGCATCCAGACATGCACGGATGATGTCGCACACATTTGTGACATTATCATGGTGACATCCACGCATGCCTGGAGGCCCTCCAGCCTCGGTCTGAGCTGGCTAACTCTGGGAGGAGAGTTGTGGAGAGGTGCTGGCTGCCTACAGGAAATGCCTCTTGCTGCGAGAGGCGCATCCTGTAGGTAATCAGCTGATGCCAGCGCCTCTCCTCCTTGTCGGCATCTCCTGAATCTCGTCACGGCACACAGTTTGTGATACACTGCATTATGCAATTACAGATAAATGAAGCAGTTGTTGAATGGTACAGTGACTGTGATCATGGGGCCTGCTATACGAAAGGCTCGGGCTTCGAGTTGCTAAAGCAATCAGCAATTTTAATATCATAGTGTCCTTGCTGTGATGGTAAATAGCATTTTATAGGCTGTAACTTATTTTCACTCATCACCTCTGTTTTTTTTTTTTGAATAGGCTAGGTTATTGCAGTTCCATCTTGGCTGAAATTATTTGATGGGATTTAAAACACAGGTACTGCAGAGCCCTGCAGTGAGACTTTGACGCTGCGTAAAGAAGTTCAAGCGTGTCTATTTAAGATTCTGATCCTTAACTTGTAGACTTTATTTAACTGGTTTGCTTTTCTGTCTGGGCTCAGCATTGCTGAACGTTGAAGTCCTCACAGAGCGTCTCTCTTAGCTCTACTGCTTTCTTCCAAGATTAATCTGGAGGAAACTAGGAAAGCCTCCTTCTTTTACATGGACCCCAAAATATGGCATTCCAGATCACTAGCTCTGATAGGGAAAACCCTCATAGTTAAAGGCCTCAAATCATGGCTCTCTGTGCCGTCCTTTGACTGAGGTTGGCTCTGGCCAGGTGGCTGATTCAGCGTCTGTTTTATTTTATTGGTTTGTCTCCCTTCTTTGACATGTCTTTTATCATCTTTAGGTACTGTATAATTCCCTTACATTGGGTAGTGCTAGTCTTTGTCATAGTGGTTTGTTTTAACCTAGTTTTGATCCCCAGTTGCCTTTTGTACACCATTCTGATATTAGCTGCATTGAGGAGGTTTATTAAATGCTTTTAAACAGATAATTGAGCCATCCTCATCACTCTTTAATATTTATGATAAATATATAAATACAAGAACACAATAGCAAGTGGGAGTTATCTCTGGTATCATATGCGTAACGCAACGGGATATCAGATATGACCTACGAGTAGTAGCACTCTTTGGTTTATGTTTATGTCATTTCCTCATTCATCCCTGGGTAATGCATTTTTTAATGTTTTATACATAATGCTTTTTTTTGGTGATTTTCTTATTATTTTATACTTAATGAGTGAATTAAATAATTTAAATAGGTTAAATGAACTTAGCTTCATAGTGAACATGCTTCAACTTTAGAATGAAGCTCCCCAGTGCACTATGAAGCTAAGTTCATTTAACCTATTTAAATTATTTAATTCACTCATTAAGTATAAAATAATAAGAAAATCACCAAAAAAAAGCATTATATATAAAACATTAAAAAATGCATTACCCAGGGATGAATGAGGAAATGACATAAACATAAACCGAAGAGTGCTACTACTCGTAGGTCATATCAGATATCCCGTTGCGTTACGCATATGATACCAGAGATAACTCCCACTTGCTATTGTGTTCTTGTATTTAAACAGATAAATCACTGTTGTGGGTACAGGTGTCGCAGGACTGCAGAACTTTTGTAAACTGATTTGAAGCTATTTAGATGTAGCATTACATGTTTTAGGTTTCAGGTCAAGGCTTTTTATTACATTCTTAAGGTTTGGATTTGTCCACCTTTCCAAACCCGAGTTCTAGGCAAGATGTAGTCAGATACAGTGGTACTTCGTGTCAGTAGCTAAACTCAGAAAGCTGCAGAAATATTTTTCCCCTCCCTCTTTGTAGGTGAGAGCGGATGGTTTAGTAGATGAAACACTAAGAGAGAGAGTTTCTAATGCATTTTATTGCAGCTCAGTATTGCAGGGGTCACTAACCTGCGGTACTTCAGGTTAGTAACTTCCACGGTAAAATTTTAATTGCATATTATCTTTTAAAGAGGTTGAAGATGAACTTCAGTATAATCTCGTTATAACGGACTTGCTTATAAAGGGAACCTCGTCTATAACGGACGAGGTCTGCTGGTCCCGGCTGTGCGCCTTTATAAACATTCAGAAAATCATTGCATATAGCGGACTCGCATATAACAGACAACCAATTTGGTCCCCAAAGCTGCTTTTAGCTGTACTTTTGTTCGGCTATAACGGACATGTAGACTCTCCCTACAAGATGCATGGCGTGCCGGTGATATAGTATCAAAATGCAGCCCAGAAGAAAATGACAGATTATTTTTCTTTCCAGTACTGTACAACATAATGCTTTAGATTTAGAACATCTTTTAGTGTTCTAGTTTTGCAATCATTTCATGTCATACCAATGTTTTGCTGAGTTTTGTTATTAATGTTGCTCATATGCTTGTGCAGTGACTGTGTTCATTGATTGTTTCAAGTTGACCTAAAGTTTTTAAAAAAATGCAACTCTGGATATAACGGACTTATTCCAGGTCCCTTGAAGTTCTTTATAATGAGATTATACTGTAAATCATTTCACCCCTGTCACCACCAACCTGCCACTTAAACTGACACTTAAACTGAGGGTAGTACAGTTCTATCATTATCCTTTTCCCCTTTACACATGGAACATCTATCTGTAGGGATTTCAAGAAGTGTTGTGTCCTGCAGAATTTTTAGCCTGTTCGCTTCAAGGATCTGTTTAACGTTATAATGCTACCCTCCACCAATTTGATCTACCTTAAACCATGATAGCAGGTAAAGCCTTATCATGGTTTAGATCAGTAACATAGTAGATGATGGCAGATAAAGACCCGAATGGTCCATCCAGTCTGCCCAACCTGATTCAATTTAAATTTTTTCTTCTTAGCTATTTCTGGGCAAGAATCCAAAGCTCTACCCGGTACTGTGCTTGGGTTCCAACTGCCGAAATCTCCGTCAAAACCTTCTCCAGCCCATCTACATCTTCCCAGCTATTGAAGCCCTCCCCAGCCCATCCTCCACCAAATGGCCATATACAGACACAGACCGTGCAAGTCTGCCCAGTACTGTCCATAGTTCAATATTTAATATTATTTTCCGATTCTAGATCCTCTGTGTTCATCCCACGCTTCTTTGAACTCAGTCACCGTTTTCTTCTCCACCACCTCTTGCGGGAACGCATTCCAGGCATCCACCACCCTCTCCGTAAAGTAGAATTTCCTAACATTGCCCCTGAATCTACCACCCCTCAACCTCAAAATTATGTCCTCTGTTTTTACCATTTTCCTTTCTCTGTAAAAGATTTTGTTCTACGTTAATACCCTTCAAGTGTTTCTTAACTTCTTCAAGCCAAGTACACCCTATGTCTAACAAATATCAACTTAGTACCCACAACCACCAACTGCCCAAGCACTGCCCCAGACCCCGCCCCATAATAATAGTACTAATTGTAATGCAATTTCTTCCATTTGTTTTTTCTTACACACACAATATAATCTTGTTATCAATATATAATGGTAACCATAAAAAAACTACACAAAGCACACTGTACGCAGAGAAAATTTTAATTCATAATTTATATTCTGGGTTTTTCCCCCCAAAAGGTGAAAGCAGATGACTTTAAAATATGCAACGTCACCTCAGTAACTGGTACAGAAAAATAGACAAATATAGTGCAAAACATGGAGAGCAAATATAAATTCTCAAAATTGACACATTTCAATCACTAAATTGAAAATAAAATCACTTTCCCTACCTTTGTTGTATGGTGATTTTATTTTCCCAATCATCTTTTCCTAGTCTCTGATTGCACTTCCTTCTCTCTGTACTCTTAACTGTGTTTCAGGGCTGCCTTATCCATTGGCTGGTTTTCTCTCCTTCACTTTCTGCCCTATATCCTCCTTTCAAAATAGAACAAAACATAAAAAATCCCCTCTCATCAATACTGGGCAAGTTTCTCAACTATAACATATAACATTTAAAGGCTTTTAAATATTTAAATGTGCTCATAAGCTCTTCAGCAAGGCGCCAAAGCAGCGGTACAATGTTGCTGGAAAGGTGCTTGAATTTTAATCATTATCTAAATATAGGACCGGATAATGACAGATTTACATCAAAACTTTTCAAATGAGTAAATGTGAACGCCTCAGTCCCACCACTCCACCGTTGTTAATCCTTCCAACTGCGGGAAGAATTACATGGCGACTATCATCATTGGCTGTTCTGCATTTATCAATTTTTATTCTTTTTTTAGGCAAGACACTAGGAGCCGAACTATATTGAGCTTGAATTTTAATCATAACACATTGGATGGAGGAAGGATACTTGCTTCTACTGGAGTGGCAAATGTTATGGCTCTATAAAAGTTGTTTAACAGTAGACCACTTATCTGAAAAGGTCAGTTCACGGCTCCAACACAGTCTGTGTTTCGCTACGCTACATCAGGAAGCCGGAAGGATGAGCTTTTTATAATTTATTTCTTATATACCGCTAATCCGTTAGGTTCTAAGCGGTTTACAGAAAATATACATTAGGTCCAATAAAATTATAAGTAAGATATTGATTTTATTTGCAGTGTGCACTGCCTGAGTCCTTTGGTCTACACACTTGATGTTGAAAAAAGACGCCACTCAATTAACATGCTCTCCCCATGCTCCATTTTTCCCTCCCCTCCACCCCATGTCTCCCTGTCTCATCATTCTCCCATCTCCTGCAATAATTTTTCTCCTTCCTTCCCTCCCTCCAATCCCACTCACAACTAGCATGCTCTCTCTCCATGCACCATCTCTTCCTCCCCTCCACCCCATTTCCATTTCTTGTTCTCTCACCATTTTCAACTCTCCTGCAACATTTTTCTTTCCTTTCTTCCCTCCCTCCAACCCCAGCCACACTCACAACTAACATGCTTCAATGGGTTAGTGTTGGCGATTCCTGCACACTGCCTGTCACTAGTATGGCAGCCTTTCCTCTGTCTACCTGGGCAGACACAGGAAGTTCTGACAGAGGGCGGGACCCAGCAGAGGAGAAGCTTCCCAGTTAGCAGTAGGCAGATTGTAGGAATTGTTGCCAATAGCCTGTTTAAACAACAGAGTAGAGCAGGAGAAGCAGGGACCGTGGGACCAAGACCACAAAATAGTAAATTGCAGGAGTGGCGGTGACAACAGTGTCTCCACCAGAGAGTTGAGGAGGAAGGCGGGCAGGAGACCCATGCAATGCTGCGTACCCAATGTTGTGAACCTCTGGTTTAGATCATTCTTAACAGAGAGAACTTTTGTGGTACAACAAGGTTCTGAAACTTCAAGAGAAACTCCAGTGATCTGTGGCGTCCCACAGAGTTCAGCACTATCAACAGTTCTTTTCAAGATCTTCCTGAGCTCATTGATTCAAGAACAGGGCTTAAACGTCTGTTGCTACACGGATGATATTCTAATCTTAGCAAGAATTTCTCCCTTGACTCTAGTTCTGACAGATTTCCAAAAGGTACCTCAGATGACTCAAAAAATGTAAATCAAAAAATGATCTCAAAAAATGTTAATTCTTCTTGTCACAATCGAAGATCAAAAAGAAAATGAGACCATAAAAGAATGATCCCTTATCTAAGAATTATAGAAAACCAAATACTTGGAAAACATCTATTATCAATTTATAACATATGCTCTGAAAGACTTGGAGCCCTTCTAGGAATAAAATCACTACTGAAGGACTTGCTTCCAAATCGCTGCATATGCAAAAAAAGCTTTCAATTTGTAATTTTTAGCTAATTTCTTAATTTTAATATTTATGAGTTTGTCTTTTCTTACAAAAATAACCAAAAGCATGAACAAAAACAAAACACTTATCTCAGAGGGTCTCAGAGGGATCCGAAGTGGACCATGTTCCGCTATCTTCATTGGGGAACCCAATGAAATCTGCTTTGTATGTGCATATTTGGCTATAAATCAGTTGGTGAGCTGGTTTCAAAGCTTCCAATATATACAAAAAGGCTCTGTCAATAAACTGGTTTCAGAGTTCTTTCCTCTCTGCTTCTAGGTTTTAACCAGTTTATGTTCTTATGTTTTTTTAAGTAATATAATTTCTGGTTGAATGTCTTTCTTTTGGATGTGGTTAGATTTTGTATTATTTTAATGAAATTCCTTTATTTATTGTTTTTTATTTTTGCAATTTATAAAAATTTACAAGTATAACACTTGACACATAAAATAGATTTTTGCAGGAAAATTCCAGAAAATGTAGAATCGGAAAAACATATAGCAAGTATTTATTGATTAACCCCAATTATAAGAAATATTGTCTATGAGTGGAGCCAAGATTACAGCAATTATTCTAGGGGCCAAAAGGTAAAAATATAAGAAAATTCTTATCTGAACTTAGGCAGAACTATCCATGTTTCTTCTACTTATCACTTACCCCTTCTTTTATAAAACTGCGATAAATACATGCTAAAATACATGCGTGCTAAACCGGCTGGAGCAGTTTTAGTACTGCGTTAAAGGCGTTAAGTTTTGAGAATCTTCCCCTGAGTCACTAGAAAACAATGCTTCACTGTATTAAATCTTTACTTTACTCCTCCTTGAAAAACTTTAAGGTGCTCTAGTTGCTTTGGTGCCAAACGTGGCTCAGCTCCTAAAGACCATTTTTGAATTCCAGGCGTGCTTGTTGAGGGAATATTAATGGCATTACTGACATAGCTGTAAAATTGCAACAGTTTCTGATGACCTTAACATAATAATTTGCACACAACAATTATTACGCCAACTGCTGACATTAAGGGCTCCTTTTACAAAGCCGCACTAGGACCTTAACGCGTGGAATAGCGTGCGCTAAATTGCCGCACGCGCTAGCCGCTACCGCCTCCTTTTGAGCAGGTGGTAGATTTCCGGCTAGCGTGCAATAGCGCGCGCTAATCCGGTGCGTGCGTTAAAACAGCTAGCGCGACTTTGTAAAAGGAGCCCTAAAATCTGAAAGAGCTTTGAAATACAAATATAGGAGGTAATTTTAGAAGAGTTTATCTAGTCTTTGCATATGTAAAAAGCGTATTTGCTTGTAAATTGGTATCTGCTTATAAGCAGCAAGTTTAGAATAGGCTATACAGTGGTGCCTCACACAACGAACTTAATCCGTTCCAGGAGCAAGTTTGTTATGTGAAACGTTCGTTGTGTGAAACGCGTTTTCCCATAAGAATACATGTAAAACAAAATAATTCGTTCTGCAGCATAAAATATGCTAAGATGACATAAAAAAAGATAAATTTTTGGTTATTATTTTTATTTAGATACATCTAAAAACATAATTGTTTTTTAAAACAACACACATTTTTTAAATTTAAAGACAGACTAAGTAGAGTCTAATTTTACAGTGAGAGGGCAGAGTCTCAGCGGCAAAAACTGGGACTTAACTGTTCATTTTTGTTTTTTTTCTACCGTGTTTCCCCGATGATAAGGCAGGGCCATCAAATAAGACAGCCCCCCCTTTTTAGAAAAAAATGTAAAATAAGGCACCCCCCCGCAAATAAGCCACCCACCGATACCTGCGCTTACCCGAATCGGGTGGTACGGTGGGTGACTCCGTGTGGTCCCTGGCACCCCCGACACGATCGGGGCAAGAGGGAGCTCAAGCCCTCTGGCCCCCCCGACTCCCCGACACGATCGGGGCAAGAGGGAGCTCAAGCCCTCTTGCCCCCCCCGCCTCCCCGACACGATCGGGGCAAGAGGGAGCTCAAGCCCTCTTGCCCCCCCGACTCCCCGACACGATCGGGGCAAAAGGGAGCTCAAGCCCTCTTGCCCCCCCGACTCCCCGACACGATCGGGGCAAAAGGGAGCCCAAGCCCTCTTGCCCCGCCGATTCCCCAACTCCCCGACAATATCGGGCCAGGAGGGAGCCCAAGTCCTCCTGGCCACGGCGACCCCCTAACCCCACCCTGCACTACATTACGGGCAGGAGGGATCCCAGGCCCTCCTGCCCTCGACGCAAACCCCCCCTCCCCCCAACGACCGCCCCCCCCCAAGAACCTCTGACCGCCCCCCCAGCCGACCCGCGACCCCCCTGGCCGACCCCCACGACACCCCCAACCCCCTTCCCCGTACCTTTTTGTAGTTGGCCGGACAGACGGGAGCCAAACCCGCCTGTCCGGCAGGCAGCCATCGACGGAATGAGGCCGGATTGGCCCATCCGTCCCAAAGCTCCGCCTACTGGTGGGGCCTAAGGCGCCTGGGCCAATCAGAATAGGCCCGGGAGCCTTAGGTCCCTCCTGGGGGCAGGGCCTGAGGCACATGGTCGGGTTGGGCCCATGTGCCTCAGGCCCCGCCCCCAGGAGGGACCTAAGGCTCCCGGGCCTATTCTGATTGGCCCAGGCGCCTTAGGCCCCACCAGTAGGCGGAGCTATGGGACGGATGGGCCAATCCGGCCTCATTCCGTTGATGGCTGCCTGCCGGACAGGCGGGTTTGGCCCCCGTCTGTCCGGCCAACTACAGAAAGGTACGGGGAAGGGGGCTGGGGGTGTCGTGGGGGTCGGCCAGGGGGGTCGCGGGTCGGCTGGGGGGGCGGTCGGAGGCTCTTGGGGGGGGCGGTCGTTGGGGGGCGGGGGGGTTTGCGTCGAGGGCAGGAGGGCCTGGGATCCCTCCTGCCCGTAATGTAGTGCAGGGTGGGGTTAGGGGGTCGCCGTGGCCAGGAGGACTTGGGCTCCCTCCTGGCCCGATATTGTCGGGGAGTTGGGGAATCGGCGGGGCAAGAGGGCTTGGGCTCCCTTTTGCCCCGATCGTGTCGGGGAGTCGGGGGGGCAAGAGGGCTTGAGCTCCCTTTTGCCCCGATCGTGTCGGGGAGTCGGGGGGGCAAGAGGGCTTGAGCTCCCTCTTGCCCCGATCGTGTCGGGGAGTCGGGGGGGCAAGAGGGCTTGAGCTCCCTCTTGCCCCGATCGTGTCGGGGAGTCGGGGGGGGCAAGAGGGCTTGAGCTCCCTCTTGCCCCGATCGTGTCGGGGAGTCGGGGGGGCAAGAGGGAACCAGGCGGAGAGAGGGCAGTTAAGCGCAGTGCCTGCGCGGAAGGATGCAGCTCGGGCGACTTCGTTGTGTGAAACGAAGTTCGTTGTACGGATCAAGACATAAAGTTCGTTGTGCGCAGCGTTCGCTGTGCGAGGCGTCCGTTATGCGAGGCACCACTGTACTTGTATATGCTGTGCCATGCTGAAACTTAATGGAGGCATGGTTTAATTCTTCTACGTATACATGTATTCCATAGTAAATTTATATCTCATCTATTTAGAGAATCAGAATTGAATACAGCAGAAAAAAATAGAATCAAGAAAAAGGGCTGTGAAGCCATTCAGAGTTCTACATTACACATTGCTTTGTAACTACTTTTTTCTTTTTATATCGCAGTTTAAAAGAGAGGGAAAAAACACCTCAGCTTATCTTAGTTTGGCAAATTAAATTCTCAGCATCCCGGAGACCAGCTTGTACAGATCTAATGTTCCAAACATTTCATGTCTTACTGGGCAAAGAAGACGGGGCAATAAAGAAGGAAATATTTTGGACACTAGAGAGGTACGAGTTGGTCTCCAGGCTGCTAAGAATCTGATCATTTGCCAGATTTCTTTTAAACCAAGACAAATGGAGTTTTTTCTTGTTCTTTGTAACTGATACAGAAAAAAAGAAAAGGTTAAGCATTCTGGAACTGTGGGCTTCTTTTACTAAGGTGCACTAGCGTTTTTAGCGCACGCACAAGATTAGCGCACGCTATAGCGCGTGCTAGCCGAAAAATGACTGCCTGCTTAAAAGAAGGCGGTAGCGGCTAGCGCGCGCTAAAACCGCTAGCGTACCTTTGTAAAAGGAGCCCTGTGATAATATGAACAGCTAAGGCATATTGGATATGCCAAAATGTTGCAGATAAGATTGCCCTTTTGGTAAAACAATGTGTTTAGAAATTTGATAGGGTTTATGGCACCATTTCTAGCTTCCACCATTTTTCTGTTTCATTATAGAGGATACATTGGGTTAGGTTTTTTATCCAAGGACAAACGGGCATTATACTCTCATATGTGAGTGTTCACTTTTATATATGTATTAGCTCCATGGTCCCATGAGCCAACGTGAGATGGAAGGCACATGCATGCAATATGGGCGCTACCTAAAGATTTAAAGTCAATATCCTTATATCAGGCACTTCAAATTATATGCTCCGGCCCAGATTCTCATACATTGCCGATATTGGCGGCTGCTGATCATGTTCTGATGTACCTGAAAAAGCTGCTGTTGATGCTCCTCTTATGCATACCCTCTGTTTCACATAGGAGAGAGTATTTTGAGGAGCCTGACTTAGATATCGCCAACATTCTGATGAGGATCTGCCATACTAGTTAACATACGAATCCTATCACATACCTTCTGATCCTTCTCCACCTCAAAGTCTCCACTAGAAAACATATCTTTTGCTAGATGAGCAAGACAAATAGGTCAGGCTGTACCCATAAAAATAGAGACAGAGAAAGAACCCTACTCTAAGCTTTTTGAGTGTCTTGACTATGAATCACCTCCAAATGACAGTATTAAAAGTGCCTTTATGTAAAGTTATGAGAGATACCCTATTTAAGAACTGGGAGACCCCTCTTTTGTCACTCTAGGTAGCTCCTAAAGTTTCAAGTTTATTAAAAAAAAATTTTAAACCGCTTAATCAGGTTTCTAAGCGGTGGACAATAAAAAATTTACATAAAAACATTAAAAATCAGGGAAACTAGACAAAACCAAAGTAGCTTAGTAAAACACATAATAAGACATATGGACTTACTTTAAACAATAGGAAAGAAATTGTGAAAGAAAAAGCAAAACAAAAAAGGAAAAAACAATAGGTTAGGGTAAAAAGTGATAAAATTTGTTTCTTTTGTCCTTAAGAGGACAGTTATTATCCAAAGGCATCCTGGAACAAAAATATTTTTTTTTGATTTGAATTGTTTTAATTGGGATTCACTGCGCAAATGATTGGGCAGTGAATTCCAGAGAATAGGGGCAGTGACAGCAAAGTTATTGGAACGCAACGTGTTGATTAATTTTAAAGAAGGTATGACGAGAAGATTTTGTGATATTGAACAAAGCGATTTTAAAGAATTATAAGGAATTAAAAGTCTGTTAATGAACTCCGGTTGGTTATTTAATCTTGTTGTAAAGGTTAAAAGTAAGATTGACACAATGTATAGAATACAAAAGTGTCCAGAATTTGAGAGAACACAATTTCAAAATCATTCTTTAGTTATGGAATCTATTTTAAAAAATGTTCATGCAGTTCAAAGTCTTATGCTTCTGCTCCTCCAAGAAGGGAAACCAGAACATTAGAATCCTTTGGTAGACACATTTTTCAATCATCTATGCTAACAAATAGAATCTTGGGACTACTAATTCTATACTACCATTTATTTAAAGTCTTTAATTAAACAACTTCCTGCCTTTGAGGAATTCTTCCCACAACAGAAACTGAAAGAATTCCAACAGTTGTGTGAAAAACTTGTTTACTGCAAGGAAGTTTCTGGCTAGAGGCATTTTGAATGCATTCAGTATTTCTTCTTGAGTATCTACAGTGGCAAGGTGCTACTTATCTTGGCTCAGAGTCTCTGATCTTGAAACCTCAGTACAGGAACATTTCTCTAATGTCCCATGTAAGGGGGAGATCTGCTTGGAGATAGGATTGAAGAGGTGGCTGATTGTATTAAAAAACACATAGATACTATGACAACTTTGTCTAAGCCACAAACCTCTACATCATCTTCTTATAGAAGATATTCTAGACCACCAGATTTTTTTATTGTTATAATATGAAACATTGTTACAATCGGCTAGCTTCATCATCTTCTAGGTCTGCTAATCTGCATTCCTGTGCAAAACAACAAAAGACGTGAAAGTCATAACCTCATTCTCAATCAAAGCAGCAGTCATCCGTTTGACTCTTTTCTACAGAGCATTGCTAACATCTCCCTACATCTACTTCCTAATCTCCACATAGGAGGCCATTTACTTTTTTTTCCACCAACGTTGGACCAGATGGATGTGGAGAAATTCACAACTTATTCTTAGGATAAGCAGTATAAAATATGTTTTATTGTTTGGGATTTTGCCAGGTACTTGTGACCTGGGTTGGCCACTGTTGCAAACAGGATACTGGATTGACCTGCGGTCTGTGCCATTGTGGCAGCTCTTATGTTCTTATGCTTTGAGTCATCACTCAGGTCTATGTCCTATGTTGGATCAATAAACCTCCAATCTATGCACCAGAAGAGTTTCTTTTCAACTCCCACCAGAAGACCCTCCTTCACCAAGAATTCTCAATCCTGTTCCTCTGCAGGAGAGAGGCCAGGAGTTCTACTCAAAGTATTTCCTGATACCAAAAAGACTGGAGTCCTTCGACCCATTCTAGACCTCCAAGCCCTAAACAAATAGTTACTGAAGGAGAAATTTTGCATGGTGTCTCTGGGAACCTTCCTAACTGTATTGCTAAAGGGAGATTAGATTTGCTCTCTAGATTTCAAAGAGGCATGTGCTCACATTTCCATTCTGCCTGCACACAGAAAGTACCCCTGCTTCTGCATTGGATCATGGCATTTCCAATACAAGGTCTTACTGCTTGGTCTCACTTCTGCTCCTTGTTTTTTCATGAAGTGCCTAGTGGTAGTGGTGGCAACCCTTGCACATGGGGGTTTCATGTATTTCTCTACTTAGACAAGGCCTCATCATCGCAAACAATCAAATTTCCATAAATTCAACCATCTCCTTGAGCTTCTTGGCTTTGCTGTCAGCTTTCAAAAATCTCATCTATATTCATCGCAGACCTTGGAATTCATAGGGGCTATCTTGGACACAATTCATGGTCAAGCTTTTCTACCAAAGCAGAGTTTTGAAAATCTCATCCACCTTTGTCAGATGATCTCCACCCTCAAGCACATTTCTGTATTGACAGTTCACATGACCCCATTTGCCCATCTTCACTTCAGAATCCCACAGTAGACTCTATCAACTCAATAGTCCCAGACCACTGGATACCTATCTGTTCCAATATGTGACCCCAGATCTCTTTCATTCTTTATAATGATTGATGGTACCACACAATCTTACTCAGAGTCTGCCTTTCTAGCCCCCTCAGCATCTAAAACACTGCTTCTGATGTACCTGAAAAAGTGATTTTTTTTTTTTTTGCTTCTGTGGCAAGTTTCTCTTCATATTCTCTTTTAACCTTCCTTATCAATGCTTTGCATCTAATTTTCCAGTTTTTACGTTAATTATTTTCTTCACTGGATCCTTTTTCCGTTCTTTGAAGGATAGTCTTTTGGTTCTAAAAGGTTCTTTCATGTCCCCTTTTAACCATGCTGTCTGTCATTTGCTGCTCTTTCCATCTAAGTTAAAATGTGGAATTCATCTGGTCTGGGATTCCAAGATAATATTTTTATGGTTTAATTTTTATTTTTATTGGTCATGCCTGTACAAAACAATAATACATACAGAAGTGTATGTCCAGATGGTAGTTTTAAACAATTTTTATGCCTGATTTAAAGTCCTATCTTTCGCGGCTGATTCTTTAAGCTTATTTTTTAAACATTTTCTTCATTTTATCATAGTCGCCCTTTCAAAAATTAAATGCTGCTACAGTGGATTTCCTTATTGACTTCACTCCAGATATTGGTTCAGATTTGATCATGTTATGATCACTGTTTCCTAATGGACCCAACACTATTACCTCCCATACTATGCCCTGCTTTCCACTAAGGACAAGATCTAAAAGAGGATATTATAGAGGCTGTATTCACATATATTCTGGGAAGCAAGAGTCCCAGTCATCGCATAATGGTGACACCTAATAGCTGGTTTTAGGGTTCATGTTTGCTGGGTCTAAAAGGAGCTCCTAGTACATCTTTTGTAGTGTGTGTGACCCTATTGTTTTTTTCTATGCGATATATTGTTGATTGTGGATTTTGGAGTGTATTCTGGTTTGGTATTGTATCTTTTGCTGTTATTCTAATAAAAATATTTAAAAAATAAATAAAAGGAGCTCCTGGTATGTGTCCACTGACAAAAACTCGTGCTGCAATTATTGTGCTAAATGGAATTGTACAGGAATTTCTGAATGAAAGAAAGCTGAGGATTCCAGATCCTAGCACTGATTTTGAGTTAGAAGTCCTAAATAAAAAGGAGAAAACTGTTCATAGTGTGCCTCCTCCCCTGAAAAAGATACACATACTGCCTTTAAAACATAATTTTAAAAAGTAGCATTTATTAATTAGCCAAATATTTGTTACCTGAAGAAATTTGAACTTAAAGTGCTACTAAAGATTTATTTTTTTCTTCAACTTTTGTTAAAATAAGACCTCTTTGGTATAGGTGAGACATCTGGAGTTACCAGCTTGAGGTGCCATGCAGAAGACAAATCAGTACATTTAATGACAGCTGACTCTGCCTCAGAAACATGACATCATCAAGTACTGACAGGAAAATTACACAGAACAAAATGCCAGTTTCTCTAACACAAATGTTATTTTATCAAACCCAAATTTATTTATGGGACACAAGAAGGCTGGGTAGCAGTAGGGTGACTTAAAGGAAAGGGAGGATCTGATGCTTAGGGGAAGATTGCGGATGATTAAGGGAGAGTGGAGGGACAGAAGGAATTTATCTTATTTGGATGACCCCTGATGCAGGTGCTTGATGCCAAAACATGGCTCGTGTTGGGCCCATTAATACCTTTTGATTGTCCCAGTATCCCATACTTAATGCCCAGATATGAAACTTCTGGCTGAATACTTGCCAGAAATCAGAAGAATACTCGGGGTGCATATGAAGAAGAATAGCCAGCAGGAAGAAGGTGGTGGTGATACTTTTGTAAAAGTCTCTTGTGAATCTTTTTGGGGAGTATTGTGCAGTTCTGGAGACTGCACCTTCAAAACAATATAAACAGGATGGACTCTGTCCAGGGGTCAGCTGCTACAGTGGTCTTCATCAATAAAGCACATGGAGACAAAAAAGGAAAGGAAGGAAAGGGGAGTAATGATAAAGCCATTTTAAATATTCAAAGATAAACATGTACTAGAGACAGGAATCCTTTTCAAGTAATAGTCTTCTAGTGAAAGTGATCGAGATGAGGACACTCTCAATTTGAGAAAATATGGGACACATATTGAGGGAGAGGGAAGACACAGCAGTTGAACATAGATATGCAGAGTAGATAGTCTACATCAGGGGTGTCCAACCTTTTGGCTTCCCTGGGCCGTATTGGCCGAAAAGTTTTTTTCTGGAGCCGCACAAACACTGCAGCAAGACAGAGGAGGGAGCCGGCAAGACAGTAAACACCCGGGGGCAGCAGAGGAAAACACTGCATTGCCCTCGACCAGGGCCACACAAAATATTTCACTGGGCCACATGCAGTCCTTGGGCCGTTGGTTGGACACCCCTGGTCTACACGGTCTTCATTGACTGTCATGGTCTGTGTTTGTCCATGTCTTGTAATCCTTTTTTATTTATTTATTTCAATTTCTATCCCGTTCTCCCAGAAGCTCAGAACGGGTTACAAGTAGACATTCACAATCATTTGAAAACAGACTAGTCATGACAACAAATAGGTTACAGTAGACAATAACAAAAACTCTCCCGATGCTACATTCACCAACAACATCTGTCCTGGGCTCAGAATTCCCATGCTAGTATCCTCCAGACCCCATCATTTCAAAAAGCACCGAGGTGCAAACCTCTCCTCCCTAAAACCTGTTCCCCCAGCAAACCTGCCCATCCTTACCTCTGACTCTCTCACCCCAGTCCCTACTCTCTATTGTAATGCCAGGTCCGTCAGAAATAAGACCCAAATAGTAAAAGATTTACTTGAGGATTTTGATCCGGGTTTTTTGTGCATCACTGAATCATGGATCGAAAAAGATGACTTACTCACACAAAATGAACTCTGTCCCCCAGGCTACCACGGTCTTTTCTCTCCTAGATTAAATCGAAAAGGAGGAGGTCTAGCCCTTTTCAAGATCATTCATGGCATCCTTCCGCCCCTAATCCCTCTATCCTTCCTCGCCCCGACACCAACTACCACCAGATCTGCCCACAGACATAAACTATCCTTCCCCTCTCTACACGGCATCCTCCACGCAGGTAAAATGGGTAGATCCCTCCTCTTCAAAATCACCGGCCTCTGGAATGACCTCACTGTCCCGCTGCGGAACCTGGGCTCCCTCCAACTATTCCGAAAACAACTGAAAACCTGGCTTTTCTCTAGCATATAATAATCTCTTCTCCTGATTACATCCCCTCTTTTTATGCTTTGTAAACTCTTTCTCTTCTCTCTTCCCATATTTTTTAAACTTTGTAAACCGTGTCGAGCTCCACTTCAGTGGAGAAGATGCGGTATATAAACCTAAGGCTTAGTTTAGTTTAGTTTAGAGCTTATTCTAGAGACCAGACTGGTCATAGCGAAGAGTACTAGGAGAAGTATATTGAGGAGCCAGTTTTCAATGGCCCAATTGGCGGAAGAAGAAGGTCTTTACTGCTCTGCGGAAAATCAGTACTTTTTAAATATAGAACGACTTGTGTCGATTGGAGACATGGGCAGAGAAATGGCAGATGAAGTTTTATGTGGAAAAGTGCAAAGTGATGCATTTAGGTAGAAAGAACAAGGAACACAAGTATAGAATGTCAGGTGCAACTCTGGGAAAGACCGAACAAAAAAAGGACCTGGGTGTACTGATAGATAGGACCCTGAAACAGCGCATGCGCGACGGCGGCAAAGAAAGCAAATAGAATGCTAGGCATGATAAAGAAGGGAATCACGAGTAGATCGGAGAAAGTAATAATGCCGCTTTATAGAGCGATGGTCAGACCAGACTTGGAATACTGTGTCCAACATTGGTTTCCATACCTAAAGAAAGATATAAAACTGCTGGAGAGGGTGTAGAGACAAGCAACGAAGCTAGTGAAAGGTATGGAGAAACTGAATTACGAGGAACGACTTAAGAGACTGGGGTTGTTCTCCCTTGGGACGAGGAGACTGCGAGGAGATCTGATCGAGACTTTAAAAATACTGAAAGGAATCGACAATTTAGAGCAGGAAAAACAGTTATTCACAATGTCCAATGTGACAAGGATAAGAGGGCATGGACTAAAGTTGAGGGGGGACAAGTCCTGGACAAGTTCTGTTTCACGCAGCGAGTGGTGAACACCTGGAATGCTCTCCCGGAGGAGGTTATTGCGGAATCCACCATTCTAGGATTTAAGGGTAAACTAGATGCACATTTCCTTACGAGAGGCATAGAGTGATACGGGTGACTAAAATTATGCCAGGGTACACCTGGCGGGGCCTCCGCGTGTGCGGATCGCCGGACTTGATGAACCTAAGGTCTGATCCGGAGATGGCAGTTCTTATGTTCTTATGAACTGAGCTGCTGATGTTCCTGCAGGACTGTATCTCCATATCTGGAACTGCAGAGATTTCTTGTGTGCAGTTATTATTTAAAGCCAGATTTGCACAGTACATTTAAAAATAGAAGACGGGAGGACTGATTTTAGAAAACAGATACTGTGTTTAACATTGTAGCTCAATAAAGTCAATACAGTAATTAGCTGTTCATTTAAAAAAATATATTCTTATGAAGACACATGTATTGTTTAGAATTGAATATTTGTATAAGTTTAGTTGCCCTCAAATGAGTTTTACCTCATTGTCAAGCCAGTAAACTTACCTCCCCTTTTATAAAGCCACGCTAGGCTGCAGTAACTGTCCGAGTAAATTTGATCACGTAACCCCTCTGCTCAAGGAATTACATTGGCTTCCAGTGATCTCAGAATTCAATTTAAGTGCATTTGTATTGCATTTGGCATTTTTGCCACTTTGAGTCCTTTAGACTGGAATGTTCATAGATCTCATCTTGCCAGAAGTTCTCAAAAATTAAAACTTACATTTCCCTCTCTCAGTGGTAAAAACAGAATCTTTACGAGATCTACGGCCTCTTTTACAAAGCCGCGCTAGCAGCCCCAAAGCCTATAGTGATTTAAAGGGCTTCGGGGCTGTTGATACGCGGCAGCCGCTAGTGCGGCTTTGTAAAAGAGGCCATTAGTTATTTTTTTGCTTTTAATTAACCGAATTCTGGAATGCTTTATCGCTTACATTAAGAAGTTTAGGTTCTTTTGCTTTATTCCGGAAAGTTCTGAAAACTTTTTTGTTTGCTAAACATTTTGGAAATTAACTATTTCAGTCTACTTTTTCTTGTCAAATGTATGTATTATGTTTTACATTATTGTAAACCGAGTCGAGCTCCTCTTGGTTGATGACTCGGTCTATAAAACTAAGTTTTAGTTTAGTTTAAGAACATAAGAAGTTGCCACCACTGGGTCAGACCATTGGTCCATCGAGCCCAGCGTTCCGCTCCCGCGGCGGCCCATCAGGTCCATGACCTTAATGTGGTTCCTGTCCATTTCTGTAACCTACCTCTTCTTTTATCTGTAACCCTCAATCCCCCTATCTTTTAGGAACTTATCTAAACCTTCCTTGAAACCCTGCAATGTGCTCTGGGCTATCACAACCTCCGCAAGCGCGTTCCATGTGTCCACCACCCTCTGGGTAAAAAAGAACCTCCTAGCATTTGTTCTAAACCTGTCCCCTCTCAATTTCTCCGAGTGACCCCTTGTGTTAGTGGTTCCCCACAGTCTGAAAAATCTGTCTCTGTCCACTTTCTCTATGCCCCTCAGGATTTTGAAGGTTTCTATCATGTCTCCTCTAAGTCTCCGCTTTTCCAGAAGCCATAGGGAGGATTTCAGGGCTTTACCTGTGCGGTAGCTGCTAATGCGGCTTTATAAAAGAGGGGGGTTAATGATGTAGGATTCTTCAAATTCAAGGAATCCTGCAAGGTTTCAAACTTACACTTTCATTAATAAAAGAGCTTTAAGAACATTCTGATTTTATTTATTTATTTGGACATAGGCAATAGACAATTACAGAAGTAAAAATATTCAGAGAGCAGTACATAGTACGGCGTGGTTTGCTGCTTAGTATGTCAACACTATACTCCCAAAAAATTTTTAATAACATAGAATCCAAGCAAAGGGTAGAATATATTGAGAGGGGACATGATTGAAACGTTCAAGATAATGAAGGGAATAGACTTAGTAGATGAAGACAGGTTGTTCACCCTCTCCAAGGTAGGGAGGACGAGAGGACACTCTCTAAAGTTAAAAGGGGATAGATAAGGAAGTTCTTCTTCACCCAGAGAATGGTGGAAAACTGGAACGCTCTTCCGGAGGCTGTTATAGGAGAAAACACCCTCTAGGGATTCAAGACAAAGTTAGATGAGTTCCTGCTGAACTAGAGTATACGCAGGTAGGGCTGGTCTCGGTTGGGGCACTGGTCTTTGACTTAGGGGCCGCCGCGGGAGCGGACTGCTGGGCACGATGGACCACTGGTCTGACCCAGCAGCGGCAATTCTTATGTTCTTATAAAATTAAAGTATCCAGAGTTAGAAAATAAAGGGACTGATTTAAAGAAAGTTGCAGGTGAAGTCAGAAAGGTGCATGAATATGATCTCAGCTAGGGTAGGAGTGGATAAGCAAATCCTTCTATAGTACCTGCAGTCGGTTTCGCTCCTTGTGAGTCTATGACTAGAAAATTAAATGTTAGTCCCCCTTTTTTACATACATTGTTAAGCAGCATACAAAAGGTGCTAATACTCCAATCACTGAATAGATGAGAAGTCTCTTCCTAAGCCAAACTTGACCACAATGTGTAGGCTTACCTTCGAAGTTTTGTTAATGGGACTGAACAGAAAGCCAAATGTTGTTACCAAGCCTAAACGTCTTCCTGTTTAATCTTTTTTTTTTATGATTGAGACACTGAGGGAAGTTTAGCTTAGTTTATTTAATTCATTTGCTAAACTGTCTTTGAAATCCATTGACCTGGGGTTGGAATATGTCCTGATTAGGTGGGGAAGGTCAAAACAAGAAACAATACATCTTTTATCTTATCTGGGCCTATTCTGTAGCCATCAGTTTGATATCTTTATTTATAAACTAAATTGTGATATCACTACACTCCAGTGCACCTTCTGGCTACAGTTTCGTGTGTCAAAAAGCACACCTTGCTATATATAACAATAGCAGGCTTGTCCAACCTTTTTTCTATTGAGGGCCATATTTTATATATTTTTAAAATTCAGAGGGCTAAAAAATGCACCGTGGCAAAAGGACAGTGTCCCCTCCCCAGGTTTCACCCAATCTCTCTCACTCATACATCCCGTAGCATTTACTAAGGGCTCCTTTTACAAAGGTACGCTACGGGTTTTACCACACGCACCAGATTAGCGTGCGCTAGCCAAAAATCTACCGCCTGCTCAAAAGGAGGCAGTAGCGGCTAGCGCGCGCAGCATTTTAGCGTGCGCTATTCCTCACGTTAAGGCCCTAGTGCGCCTTTGTAAAAGGAGCCCCAAGCCTTTCTCGCTCGTGTTATCCCTCCCTCCAGCTTTCACCCAGTTTCTTTTTCCTCACCTGGTTTCAGCTGCAAAGAAATAGTGGGATTCCTGCTTCCCCACCACATCTTGGCTCTCTGCAAGCTCAAGTCACATAGTGGTGTAAATTCAGGTTGATCTCGTGGTTTCAGTTCTTGTAAGACTTGAAACTGCAAGATCAACTTGATGCTTAGGGAGACAAGTAATGGTGGGGAAGCAGGAATCCTGCTATAGACACCACAAGAATTGTCATGCTTCTGAGGGCCAGAAAAAAGCACTTGGTGGGTCATGTTCTGGCTAATGGGGAGTAGGTTAGACAAGCCTGCACTATAGCATATGTTCTACAAAAAAAAAAGAGAAGACAATTCTCATTGTCCTTTGAACTTAATAAGTCTCTATACAGTAGTAAAAAGTCACCAAGATGGCATAAAAGAGTAGCTTAGTGGTTAGAGCAAGAGAAGCCAGGGTTTATATGCTTTGGACAAGCCACTTCAGCCACCTTCTATTGCCTCAGGTACAAATGTAAGGACTGAAATTACTAACTTGTGTTAATATGTTGACACTTATTATTTATTTTGATTTATATCCCATCCTCCCGGAAAGCTCAGGTCAGGTTACAGGGGAAAATACATAGGTCCCCAACTGTTGATTAAAACTACCGGTATCTACAACACACATTAATGTGAGTTATGTGCATAGTTAATAAATACCGTATTTTTTGGACTGTAAGAGGCAATTTTTCCACCTCCAAAAAGGGGGTGAGTCTTATGGACCGAATACACTGCGCCCCCCCATACCTTTTTTACTGGTGGTGGTCCAGCACGGTCTCCTGGAAGCCTGCCTTTGTCTTAGAAGAGCGACACACAAAACAGGAGCACGACCTTTGTGCTTCCTACCTGGTCGCGCTGCTCTGTGATTGGCTGCAGTCAGTTACTGACTGCAGCCAATCATAGAGCGGCGCGGGACCAGGCTGGAAGTGCAAAGATCACACTCCTGCATTGTGCGTCGCTCTTCTAGACAAAGGCAGCCGCCCAGGAGACCGCGCTGGACCACCGCCACTAAAAAAGGTACCTGGGCAGCTGCAGGTGGCTTCGGGCTGCGGGCTTCCCACCACCAGACGCACCTATGTGTAGAGGAGGAAAAACCAAGAAGAAAAAAATTCTGAACCAAATTTTTTTTCTTGGTTTTTCCTCCTCTACAGGTGGGTGCGTCTTATGGTCTGAAAAATACAGTAGATCCTATTGAGTTTGTGTTAAATAATGTGTTAATTCAAATGAATTTGCATTACTTGTGTTAATGGAAGTTATTAAATTAAGCTGTTGAATTATGAGCCCCCTAGGGACAGTGAAATACCTGTTGAACCTGTATGTAAATTGCCTTGCACTACTAATAGGAAAAGAGTGAGCTTTAGCTGAACATATTCCTGACTAATTGATTCCATCATTAGCTATTAGTTCATATAGTTACTCTCAGTTTACACCAAATTAATGTGTAGAAAAAGCAGAATTGGCTGGTATTATTGGTTGATTCTGTATACAAAGTTTTTAAGCTGTGTTTCCCTCCTCTCTGTCATCAGTATTAGTATAGGAGTTTTGCTTCTAGCTATAGTTATATAGCTTATAGTTTTAAAGGTCATCTTGTAATTGATGTGCTTGTTCTTTCTTTACTTAGAAGAGGTATAAATGGTTTCTTTGTGCAAGGGATGTGCTGTTGAGACAGAGCTATGGGCCACACATCTTCTTTGGCAGTATAATCCTACATGCCTGGGAGTCTTTAGGTAGGCTGATCTGTAAATAAGTGTTACCATAGGCAGAATGGTGCATGACGGCCCTCTCATTTCCCTTGGTTCATCCACTGTCATTGCTCCTCTTCCATACTGCTGCTGTTTCTATTAATGTTTGCAGTTGTTTTGTGCACTGATATTGGAATAACAGAGTGTTCCTAGGGAAATTCCTATATTGCGTTTAAAATCCAAATTTCTTGTTCTATTGAAATTCCAACCATTCCATACTCGGTGTTTTTCACAGAGCAAGCTGTCTTCCCTCTTGCAGTTCTTATGTTGCCAGATGGCCCCATGAAGATTGCAGTGTTGTTAGCTCAAAGCCTTTCCTTGTTTCCCTGAATCTAAGTTAGAAATGCCATGTTATTGGCAGCTGTTGGTATTTCAGTGTCCTTTGAACAGCTCTGCTTCCACTATACCGAGAAGTGTCAGAGCTGCCAAATGACCTAGTTCTGGAGGAAGACTTTCTGCCAGCCTTCACGTTTTGAGTCCCCTCCTGTTGCATTGCTGATTTCAAATGAGAAAACTACATGCTCTACAGTGCACAAGCAAATAAGGTTTAAAAAAAGCTTGGTACATCAAAGCTTCCATCTGGAAATTGGCTCACACATTTTTCTCCCCACCTACAGTATCTTCATAATTCTAGATGGAGACCTATAAACATCAATAAAATTTACACAAACATGCTCGTACATATAAATAAAAAAGCAAAAATATCAATCTATCAAAAAGGTAGACAACTACTAAACTAAATAGATGATGTTTCAATTTCTTTTGAAAGACCAATACACCATATTCTAACCTGATCATAAAGAGAATGGCATTTCTATACCTGTATCCCAGTAACTGAGACGATAATGTGTTATTGCATTCCAAACCTTTCTAGTGCAATGTGTTTAGTAGTCTTGAACACTAGGGTTGTGCAATGTGCATCTGAACCCGCAAGTTGCTTGCAGAATGCTGCCAATCATCTTTCAACTCCGCTTTCTTCCTGGATAGCTGCACCTACCCTCTTAGTTTTTTTCTGCAGTCAAGTTGCTCAGAAGTATTTCTGATCTGCTCTATGGTGGTATTATTTTGGGGGGGGTTTTCTTAGTGTTTGGTTAGAAGTTTGGTGCCCTATTTCCCACTTCTTGGGAACTCTGCCTGGGAGAAGACAGATTCATGTGGTGGAAGTCTGATGCTAGCAGGATCAGCCCTCGGGGACACCTAGCTTAGCCAGTCTGCCTTCATATTTTTGGAGCTCAGGGGCTGTCCCCTGCGTAGCTGCTTTCATTCTTGATTTATAAGGAGCTTGAGCGCAAGATGTTTGGCTCATCATAAGAACATAAGAAGTGCCTCTACTGGGTCAGACCAGATGTCTATCGTGCCCAGCAGTCTGCTCACGCAGCGGCCCATCAGGTCGAGGACCTGTATAGTAATCCTCCATCTATACCCTTCTATACCCTTTTCCTTCAGGAAATCATCCAACCCCTTCTTGAACCCCAATACCGTACTCTGTCCTATCACACCCTCTGGAAGCGCATTCCACTTATCCACCACCCTCTGGGTTCTGAATCTGTCCCCACTTAATTTTTCCAAATGCCCTCTCGTTCTTGTAGTTTTCGAAGAATCTGTCCCTCTCCACTTTATCTATGCCCTTCATGATCTTGTAAGTCTCTATCATGTCCCCTCTAAGTCTCTGCTTTTCCAGGGAAAAGAGCCCCAGTTTCTCTAATCTTTCAGCATATGTAAAGTTTTCCATTCCTTTTATCAATCGCGTCGCCCTTTTCTGAACCCTCTTGAGTAACGCCATATCCTTCTTAAGATGCGGCGACCAATATTGGACGCAGTACTCCAGATGCGGGCGTACCATCGCCCGATACAACGGCAGGATAACTTCTTTCGTTCTGCTTGTAATACCCTTCTTGATTATTCCTAGCATTCTATTTGCTTTCTTAGCAGCCGCTGCGCATTGTGCCGATGGCTTCATTACCCCCAAGTCTCTTTCTAGGATACTTTCACCCATTACCAGTCCTCCCATCGTATAGCTGTACTTCAGGTTTCTGTTTCCTACATGCAAGACTTTACATTTCTCTACATTAAACTTCATCTGCCATTTCATCGCCCACTCTTCTAGTTTGTTCAGGTCCCTTTGTAAGTTTTCACAGTCCTCTTTTGTCTCTATTCTACTAAATAGTTTGGTGTCATCTGCAAATTTTATTATTTCGCACTTCGTCCCTGTTTCTAGATCGTTTATAAATACATTGAACAGTGGCTTAATAGTGGGCTGGCTGTGTGGTCCTCACCCTATCGTGGTGTAAGGTTTTCCAGGGGTTGGGGCTCAGTCTGACATTGTTCCGACTGGCAGCCCGAAGACCAAATTCATCACACAAATTTCTGAGGCAGAGTTCTTCTCCATGTGTCCCAACTGCACTCCTAACCTGAAGCAGGCAGCATATGGCACAGTGAGTAAGGCTATTATAGCCTACTAGTGTTTAAGCCCGTTACATTAACGGGTGCTAGAATATATGTCTGTCTGTCTTTCTTTCTTTCTGTGTCTCTCCCTGCCCCTGTCTCTCTTCCTTTCTTTCTCCCTCCCGCTGTCTGTCCTTCTTTCTTTTTGGTTCTCTCTCTGGCACCCTGTCTGTCTGTATTTCTTTCTTTCTGTCTCTCTCCCTGCCTGCTGTCTTTCTGTGTGTCTGTCTTTCGTTCTAATGCACTGCCTGCCTGCCTGTCTTTCTGTCTCTCCATGGCCCCCTTCTGTCTCAGACTAGAGAATGACACGGTGAAAAAATTGGTCCCCGTCCCCGCCCCGTCCCCGTCTCACCATCCTCTGCACCGCCCCGTCACCGCCATTCCCTTCACCGCCCCGTCACCGCCACTGCCACCCCATTCACCGCCCCGTCACCGCCACTGCAACCCCATTCACCGCCCCGTCACCGTCACCGCTGCATACATAAAAGCCTCAAACGGGTACGATTTTATATACTTTTCTTTATTTACGTATAAAGGAAACATTCTTTAAAACTTTAAAACTTAGTTAAATATTAGTTAATAACTATACAAAAACAAACACGACATGTACTTTTAATGCTTACAATGTTAGCCTACATGGTAAGTAGACGGCTGCAAGTCTCCCCTCCCCCCAGCGATCACGGCAGGAGGGCACCCAACCCCTCCTGTAGACCCCCCCCAACGGCCCTCCCGACAATCGCAGCAGAAGGGTACCCAACCCCTCCTGCCGGTCCTCCCAATGGCCTCCCCTAAGATCGCCGGCAGGAGGGTACCCAACCCCTCCTGCTGGACCCTCCCCCCCAACGAACCCTCCCACCCCGGAACCCCCTTAGTCTTACTTTCCAAGTTGGACCGGACGGCTCCTCACACGTATGGCCAGCAGGCTTGCCTCCGTCCAAATGAGGCGGGCCCGCCCCTACCCTGCCCAACCCACAGGATCCTAGGGCCTGATTGGTCTAGGCACTTAAAGCCACTCCCGCTATAGGAGGGGCCTTAGGTGCTTGGGCCAATCAGGCCCTAGGATCCTGTGGGTTAGGCAGGGGAGGGGAGGGGCGGGCCCGCCTCATTTGGACGGAGGCAGGCCTGCTGGCCAGACGAGCGAGGAGCTGTCCGGTCCAACTTGGAAAGTAAGACTAAGGGTGGTGTTTCGGGATGGCGGGGTTTGTTGGGGGAGGGTCCGGCAGGAAGGGTTGGGCACCCTCCTATTGGCGATATAGGGGGCCGTTGGGGGGGCCGGCAGGAGGGGTTGGGCACCCTCCTACCAGTGATCATAGGGGGGCTGTTGGGGAGCTGGCAGGAGGGGTTGGATATCCTCCTGCTGCGATCGTCGGGGGGGCTGTTGGGGTAGGCAGGAGGGGATGGGTACCCTCCTGCCGCGATCGTTGGGCAGGGCTGGTTCTGTCGGCATGAAGGGCTGAGCACCTTCCTGCTGGCGATCGTCGGGGGGGGCGGGTTCTATTGGCAGGAAGGGTTGATCTGACAAATGAGGAGCCAGTATATTGGGGGGCGGAGTCAATGCGGCAACGTGCAAGTTGGATCGAGAGTTGGAGGAGACAGACAACATGGCGGAGACATCAAACACCCGGTCACGAACACGGTGAAACACAGGTAAATAGCGGTTCCTAGAAGGGGGAACATTGGCCTGCGGGAACAAATCTTTTCACCGTTTTTGCGGGCGGTGAAAACTTTTGTCCCCGTGTCTGCGGCGATTTGGCTTTGGAGTCTCCATAACCCGCAGCCAAACCGCAGCCACGCCGCAGCTCCCTGCGGGGATCGCTCCCCGTGTCATTCTCTATCTCAGACCTCCCCCAAAGCAAACCAAGATTACTCCCAGGCCCCCTTTCCCTCTCCATCCCCTCCATTTCCCTGTGCAGCAGCAGCAGCAGCATTTCCCTCCCACCCTTCCCTGTTCAGCAGCAGCATTTCCCCCCCACACACTACCCTGTGCAGCAGCAGCATTTCCCACCCTTCCCTGTGCAGCAGCAGCATTTCCCTGCCTTCCCTGTGCAGAAGCAAAATTTTCCCCCATACACACACACACTTCCCTGTGCAGCAGCAGCATTTCCCACCCTTCCCTGTGCAGAAGCAAAATTTTCCCCCATACACACACACACTTCCCTGTGCAGCAGCAGCATTTCCCACCCTTCCCTGTGCAGCAGCAGTATTTTCCTGCCTTCCCTGTGCAGAAGCAGCATTTCCTCCACACACACACACTTCCCTGTGCAGCAGTAGCATTTCCCACCCTTCTTTGTGCAGCAGCAGCATTCCCCCCCCCACACACATACACACTTCCCTGTGCAGCAGCAGCACTTCCCGGCCTTCCCTGTGCAGTAGCAGCATTTCCCGCCACCCCTTCCCAGCCGCTGCGTTGAAATTGAGAGAAAAGCGCTGCACCGCGCTACCGCTGGCTTCGGCATCTTCTATCCACTGCGGCCAACCCTAGCGGAAACAGGAAGTAGTCAGAGAGGGCGGGCCGCAGTGGACAGAAGATGGCGAGGCCAGCATTAGCGCAGTGCAGCGCTTTTCTCTTAATTGAAACGTGGGTGAGCCGGCGAGAAGGAGGAGGCTTTGGCGGTGGTGGTTTTGGCGGTGAGTGAGGGCGGGAGGGGGGAGTCGCTGGCTGTGCTGTGTTTCTCCGCTTTGGCTGCCGCATCTGCACTCCTGCTGGCCACGGACCTACTGATCACAGATCAGAGATCACGGAAGCACGCAGGTAAGTGCGCATGCGCGGCTAGGGTTTTATTATATAGGATATGAGGAAAATCAGGGGGTGGGCTCCTCAAAAAGTAATATTTTAAGGTTTCTGCAGCCAGAGCTAGGATCCCCTACCTCCTAAAATCCCTTTCCCTGCAGTTTTTATACCTCGGGGGAGTCTTCATGGGCTGTTTTTGGGGTGATTTTACTGACGGTGGCCATCTTGGATTTTAAATTATCTTTCTTTCTAAAGCTTCCATTTGCCTCAAACTCCCACAATTTAACTTTAAATCGATAGGGATGGACCCCTCAGGCCTTTCTACCTCTATATCATGCCAGGTTGGCATTGGATGGCAGGTCGATGAGCGTCCATGACCTGCATGTGGTAGAGCACTTGGGGGAAGGGGTGGAAGCCTTGTGCTCAGCCTCCTCTGAGTCCTGTAGGGCTGAGGATCTGAAGGAGGCTTGATCCCAGGGAAGAGACCCTATCCAGAGCCCTCTGAAGGTACATTGACGAAGCCCAGATGCATGGTCACTATAAATCCCAGGAGGAGCGTCAGGAGGTCCCTGCTAGGTTCCTTGAGAACCACAGTACAAGACTTCACCCCAGACTTTGTGAGCCTGATGTGGAATATACAATGCGGATGGATGCTGGATAGCAGAGGAAGAGGTTGCAGCCTAATGTGGAAGCCATTTTCCTCCTCCTTCTTGCTGTTAATTGAGGGTGGGAGTGGGGGAAGACAGAAGAGGCTGGAGAATATATCCTGGGGTAAGGGTAGGGAATAATGAAAGCAGTGAGCGCATTCCTACAGGGGAAAGAGAGAAGACCTTGGGAACAGACATACAATGGGGGTTACTTGCTCTGAGTTAGGGAGAAAGAACTGGGATGTGCAGAGAAGTTTGAAGGGTGAGGATTGAGAGCTACAGAGATAATAGAAAGAGGGGTGGGGAAGAAGAATTTTGGATTAGAGAGGGAAAGCTGGAATATGTCCACCATGGAGAAGGGATGGAGAAACTAAAGGTTGAGCCTGCCAGGTGAAAGCAAAGTGTCCAAATTAAATTGGGCTGTGAGAGAGAGCAACAGATGGTAGAACCTAGATGGTGATATTACTGGGGAGAGTCAGTGGGGGGATTTTAAAATATGATCTAGAATTTCCAAAATGTGCAGATTTTTTTAAAAATTAAGTACAGTCCCCCCTAAGTATCACATTTTATGGTAACAAATTTAACAGTATGATTATGCATTGAGTGGAAAAAAAAGCTTTCTCTTTTGTTTTCAATTTTAGTGTCTCATAGTCTTAGCTGTTTAGATACCTGTTCCACTCCACATCTTATCATATCTTTTTCAAGCCTCAATGCACCAAGTGATCATTGTCCCATAAAGCAGCCTGATATGAAGATGTAAATTTATGATGTTTTTAAAATTTTAAAAAATTGCAATCCATCACTGATGGATAACTGAAAAAAGCACGAGCTTTGCGAGAGTATTTTGGGTTAGGGACTGTGAATGTATCTAACAAGTAAGAGGGAGCTTGGCCAATTATGTAAATACAGCTGAATTTGAAAATAATACGGGCCTGCATGGGCAGCCAATGCAATTCACGGCAAACCATAGATTAATTTCACTGCAGTATTCTGTATGAGTCACAATCTGGTGATATTTTTCTTTACCCCTGCTAGATAGATTATATTACAATAGTCTAGATGTCTCCAAACCAACGACTGAACTAAATGCAGTGATATCAAAATAAGCTCTGACAGTCTGTAATTTCCATAAAATATGGAAGACCTTGCGAACTATCATGTTAACTTGTTTCTGCATAGTCAAATTCTGATCCATGCATTCATTTCAAAAAATCTCTAATCCTGATGCGTAAATTATGCAAATTACAGTAGCATTAAATTAAAGTGTATGCCAAGCGAGAAAAAAAAAACAGTGCACAATGCTCTGGTCTGGTAAATATACAGTGGTTTGTTTCACTGGCAGTGCAGGAGTGAGGATTTCGGGGAAACAAAACAAAAAGTCTTTAAGCAGTGGTCCACAATCCCTAAACCTTACTCCACTCCCCAAAAACATACCTTGGTCGCCTTTCCTCTAGGGCTATTTGGCCCAAAACACCCTTAGACCACAGTGTGTGTGATTTGGCTCTTCCTCTTTCCCTGGACCAATTATACTTACCCAGTGGTGTCCTTCTCACCATGCCTATCTTGAAAAATGGTGGCTCCTCACTCTAGTGGTGCACCACTAGGGGTCAGTCTACCACTATTTTAAAGGTGCAGCAGAGAGAGGGAACCAGTTAAGTATAATTGGTTGGTGTGGGTGAGGGCTGACTAGGTACATGTTGATAGACGGTATATCAAATTTGGAATAAACTTGGATTAAAATCCCAATAGTCACACATGTTATACCTCATATCATATGATGGTTTTGGTCTCACAATGCTGCTTGACCCTAGCTCAAACTTGGATTAAAGATTATACAGCTTTGGGGGTAAGATTAGTGTGCAAAAGTCACTGCAGCACTAAATAATAGCACAGCTTACTACAGCAGAGCCTCCATTGCATCTTCTCTAAGCTGAAGAGCCCTGTCCTTTTAGCCTTTCTTAATAGAAAGCCATTCCATTCCCATGATCATTTTGGGTCTCCTTCTCTGAACCTTTCTAGTTCTGCCGTATCTCTTTTGGGATGGGGGCCCAGAACTGTACACAGTACTTAAGGTGTGGTTGCACAGTGGATCATAATGCCTCTGCATGAATATTCCCTGTTTTTGTTCCATTTGAATAATTCCTAACATGCTTTAGCAAAAAGTCCCACCATCCACTATGGAGAATAGGCTGTGTTTCTATTAATCCAAATGTAGTTATCTGTGCCTTCTGTTCCTTGTCATTTCCTATCCCCCTGTTTACAGGCTTCTCTTTTAGGTAACAGGAAGTTTAGGTAGAGGGAAAGTGATTCTGGAGTGGACAGAGAACTGGAGAAAGCTGTTCTTCTCCCAAATCCAGTCCCTCCCTTCCTGCTATTTACCTTTCCCTTTAATTATGGCTCTTGTAGGGAAGAGGAGAGGAAGGTGTGATACTAGAATGGAGGGAGCACAGAGAATAGCCCCCCCAAAAAACCTGGTAGTTTTTATGCTTCCTAATCCAGAGGTTCCAAATTTGTACTAGCAGACCACAGCTATGAATATAAGAATAGCCTTACTGGGTCAATCCAATGGTCCATCAAGCCCAGCAGCCCGTTCTCACGGTGGCCAATCCAGGTCACTAGTACCTGGCCAAAACCCAAAGAGTAGCAACATTCCCTGCTACCGATCCAGGGCAAGCAGAGGCTTCCTCCCATGTCTTAATAATAGACTATGGACTTTTCCTCCAGGAATTTGTTCAAACCTTTCTTAAAACCAGCTATGCTATCTGCTTTTACCTCAACCACTGGCAATGCGTTCCAGAGCTTAACTATTCTCTGAGTGAAAAAATATTTCCTTCAGGATATCTACAATGAATATGTATGAGAGAGAAGTGCCTACATTGCTTCCATTGCATGAAATTTCTCTCATGCATATTCACTGTAGATATCCTGAAAACCTGACTGACTGATGCCCCCCCCCTTTCCCTCAAGACAGGTTTGGTAAGCACTGCCTAATCCAGCCACTCCTCCCCTGGCTTGTCCCCTGCCTGGCAAGATGCTGGTTACTTGAACATCCTAGTTAGTTGAGTGCTCGTGATTTGGTAACATAGTAACATAGTAGATGATGGCAGATAAAGACCCGAATGGTCCATCCAGTCTGCCCAACCTGATTCAATTTAAATTTTTTCTTCTTAGCTATTTCTGGGCAAGAATCCAAAGCTCTACCCGGTACTGTGCTTGGGTTCCAACTGCCGAAATATTACATTACATTACATTAGTGATTTCTATTTTGCCATTACCTTGCGATTCAAGGCGGATTACATCAAAACTAAACAAGAATTACATTCAAAATTTGAAGGAATAGAATAAGCGGTGAGATAAAATTTTAAGGTAATAACAAAGTTGGGTAAAAATAATTATCAACGGGAAGTAGAAGTTTTTAGGAGATAGGAATAGGGTGAATTAAGGGTTTTAGATAACGTTTGGTAAATATAAGAGTATTAGAGCATATTAAAGGTATGGAGAGTGTTAGATATTAGATTGGGATTGGTCGTGCTGGATAGGTTTTATGTATTTTGTGAAGAGTATAGTTTTGGTATCTCTCTTGAAGGTTTTGTAGTTTGTAGTTGAGGATAACAGAGTGGTTATTTGTTTGTCTAGTTTAGCTGCTTTGGAGGCTATAAGGTTGTCATAAAGTTTTTTTCGTTTGACATTTTTGGATGATGGGTGGGAGAATAGTGAGTGGGTTCTTCTGTATCTGGTTCAGGAGGATTGATTTAGTCGGTTATTCCAGTAAGTTGGGCTTTCTCCGTTGATAGCCTTGTAAAGTAAGCAGTAGAATTTGAAGTGCACTTCCTATTGGAAGCCAGTGCAAGTCATGGTATGCCTTTGTGATATAGTCATATTTTTTTAGTGAATAGACAAGTCTTAGGGCTGTATTCTGTACTGTCTGCAATTGCTTCATCATGGTCGCAGGACATGGTAGGTATAGTATGTTGCAGTAGTCTAACATTCCAAGAATAAGAGATTGTACCAATAGTAGGAATTGCTTCTTATCAAAGAATGTTCGGATTTTTCTTAGATTTCTCAAGGTCATGAACGATGCCTTTATTATTTTGTTAACTTAGGGTTGCATGGCGCAGCCTCTGTCAATTGTGATTCCAAGCAATTTTAGTGTAGGTTGTATTGGGTATGATAACAAATTTATAACGAGATTAGTTAAGGTTGGAGTTTTGTTGTTTTCTAATAGGATGAAATTTGTTTTGTCAGGGTTAAGTTTTAATTTGTGCTTTGTCATCCAAATCGCAACTGATTCGAGGGTTTTGTGTATTGTGCTTGTCATGATGGATTCTGGTTGGTCGAAAGGTAGGAGAATAGTGATGTCATCTGCGTAGCTGTATGAAATTATGCCAAGATTATCCAGGTAGTAGCTGAGGGAAGCTATGTATATATTAAATAGTGTAGGTGATAGGGGTGATCCTTGGGGAACTCCGCAGGTGTTGGGACCATGGTTCTGATTTTTCTTGCATAGTTTTGACTCTGTAAGTTCTTGATTGTAGGAATCCTTTGAACCATGTAAGTACTTTGCCTGCTATTCCTATTGAGTCGAGAAATATCCGTTAAAACCTACTCCATCCCATGGTGTACTTGGTTTATTTTAGTAGCCACTATGGGCTCCTCTACAAAGGTGCGTTAGGGCCTTAACGCGCGGAGTAGCATGCGCTAGCTGCTACCGCTTCCTCTTGAGCAGGCAGTAGTTTTTCGGCTAGCGCGTGCACCTTTGTAAAAGGAGCCCTATATGTAGAACTGAGAATCTCAGCATTGTCCACAGTGACACAAAGATCTTTTTCTGAGGTGGGTGATTGTGGAGTGTGTGGCGCAGTGGTTGAAGCTACAGCCTCAGCACCCTGGGGTTGTGGGTTCAAACCCCGCGCTGCTCCTTGTGACCCTGGGCAAGTCACTCAGTCCTCCATAGCCTCAGGTACGCTAGATAGATTGTGAGCCCACCGGGACAGGTAGGGAAAAATACTTGAGTACCTGATTGTAAAACCGCTTAGATAATCTTGATAGGCAGTATATAAAAACCTAATAAACTTGGAAACTTGGATTTATAATGTGAAACCTAGCATTGTATGCACATAAGATTATGTTCCTTGACTACATACCTTTTCGTTTGAAACCCAATATCACATTTACTGCATGTGATTCCAGTTCATAACTCATTCAAACAACATACAAAAATATTTTTTTATGGATCCTCATATGGCTGTACGAGTATATAGCTCTCTGAAGATGCAGCCCATCTCCTCGTTGATCTTTCATTTTATATTTTCTCATTTTGTTCAATTATTTCAAAAAATGATCCAAAAAGCACTTATCTTAAAGAAGAAACTGAATTCACCACTCCTCCCGACATGAATCCATGTTTCCGATTGTTCTTCAGGGTTGAGGCGTCGGTGTTCAATGTCCATGCTGGCTCTCTCAAATGAATTCCACATTAGATTTCATCTGCCCAGTCTCACAAAGACCTCTGCAACTTCTCCTCTGACGCAACCGGACGTTGTGTCAGAGGAGAAGCTGTTGCCCACACACGCACGCGACTGCACATACGCTCTGGCGGCTTTCAACAAGTCTCAAACCTTAAAACGCGCCGTGAAGGTAAGGGGGAGGGAGGGAGATAGATAGATAGATTCGGGTAGGTAGGAAGGAGGGAGGGGGCCGCACGCAATCGGTGACCCCACGCGTTCCCTCCCTTAACTGCAGGGACAAGGCCATTCACCACTCCATGGGGCGGTGGATGACCTTGTCCCCGTACCTGCGATGAGCACCTTTCCCCCCTCCACCGTTTTGACGGGTTACCCGTGGTTAACATCCACCGTGTCATTCTCTACTCCCTGTTTTGCAATGACTGAGTCCCAACAACCGGGAAACTTCATTATACCATCCAAGACACTGTTTTAATTCAGTTGCCGAATGGCTCGGGTACTGGCGGAAGAAAGCTCTTCCAGAGATGCAAAATGATGTTCACGCTTAGGTTGTTTCAGCTTTGGATAAAGGTCAAAGTCTGGTGGACTCATGTCTGGACTATAGGGAGCACGAGGTAACACCTCCCAGATCTTAATATTTGGTATCTCAAAAAGTTCTACTGACAATTCTCAATCTGGATTAAATCTCACTGAATTTTTGGAGCGCTCATTGGAAGTTATTACAGAATACACCACTTTGTTAGTGACATTTGCTTTAGAATTGGACAGAAATAATATTTTTTGTTTGTATTTTTGGCATGTGGATGCAGTTTTCTTGGGCTCTAAAATTCAAAAATTCCTGATTTTAGCTTGTGACACTCAGAGGAGACGGAGGGAATTCTTGTCGTAAGACCTAGAGTTCTCTCACTGGGTGGATCTTTTGTTTTAAAATTTTCTTGTAGATGTTTGATATCTATAAATATAGTTAACTACATTTTCTTTGAACCTGAGTAACTTGAATTTATTATTTTGAAAGAAGGAGAAAGAGATGTATCTTTGAATGAACCTTCATAATATTATAATGCTGTTAGATTGGCTTTAAATATTGTCTCTCGTTTGTCTCATTAAGGGGTCCTTTTACAAAGCCACGCTAGCAGTTTTATCGCATGCACCGGATTAGCGCGCGCTAGCCGGAAATCTACTGCCTGCTCAAAAGGAGGCGGTAGCGGCTAGCGCGTGCGGCAATTTTGCGCACGCCATTCCGTGCATTAAGGCTCTAGTGCGGCTTTGTAAAAGGAGCCCTAAGTATTTAATTACTATCAAAGTAGATTCTATATTATGTGATATCTTGGTCTGATAAATTTGTGGACTACAAATGTTAAATATTACTTTTCCTGACATATTTGATGTAGTATTTGTTTGTGTTTTTCCATTATCATTTATAAGTTTGTTCTTTGAATGATTATAAATAAACTAGTCTTTAAGCCCGTTACATTAACGGGTGCTAGAGACTCCTCTTCCTGTATAAAGTTGTTTTTTTTTTTCATTTTAGGCATCCTCCCCCCTCCCTTTTCCCTACCCGTCCCTTCCCGTCCCACCTTTCGCTTTTTCAACCCCCTTGCATTTCCCTTTGCACAATCTCCCTTGTGATCATGCTTCATCCGCTCCTTCTCCTGTGCGGGCCACCGGAGCAGAGAGGACGGGGTGGAGGGGGCTGCCGGCCAGGGCCGGCGGAGAGGAGCTAGGCGGCTGGAGGAGTAGCAGCAGCCGCTGCCGATCGCAGCCTCCGTCCTGCCTTTGCCTACCTGGATTTGCTTTTTTTTCTTTTTTGTTTCTTACATTGCGTCGGGAAAGGTCTGAAGCTCCGCCAGCGAGACAGACCGAGCCCCGACCGCAGCCTGCAGCTGCCCGGTTCAGCCGATCCTGGGCTTCGGTGGTTACTGTGACACCCCCCCTCTCGGCCCCCTCCCCGGTACCTGAGCAGCAGCGCTCCGGGATCTTTCGCTCTGCTTACTGCCCCTGGAGATGGTTACCGGGGAGACTGGAGCACCAGTAGCAGCAGCCCGGGCACCTGGAAATAGGGGGCGTTGCCCTGAGTTACTCCGCCCTCTGACCCGCCCTCTCTCTCTCTCCCTCAGCAGGCCGCTTTGAAGAGCAGCGGCAGCGGGAGGGAGGAGTCCCTGGCACACGCGTCTCCAGCTAGCGCAGGCACCGTGAGGTGTGACACAGAAGCACACCTCACGCCACCCCGGAATCACGATCTTTGAAAAGCGCATGCGCGCTTAGCCTTTTATTATTATTGATAAATAAAACAAACGAAAAACCTGCAGAAGCTTTTTTGGGGGAGATTTAAATAAACCACTGTAAATGACATCATCCGTGTCTTGTCTGCCTTTGATGTGGCAATAAAAGTCTTATCTGCTGATCAGACTCCTACAATGTCTTTCCATCACGTGCCCAGTTGCTCAAGCATCTTACTACTTCTACTACTGATTATTTCTAGAGTGCTACCTGATGTACACTGCGCTGTATACAGTATAATCATGAAGGAGACAGTCCCTGCTTGAATGAGCTCACAATCTAATCAATCAAGACAGACAAACAGATGCTAGGGTGGAGGTTATAATTAATGGGGGATGGTTAAACTGCTAGCTAGGCTTATGCATTGAAGATAATCTCAAAAAGATGGGCTTTCAGTCTGTTTTTGAACAAGGGAATGGAAGGGGTGTGATGCATGTACTCAGGTGGTCTATTCCAGGGATCTCAAAGTCCCTCCTTGAGGGCCGAAATCCTGAAAACCTGACTGGATTGCGGCCCTCAAGGAGGGACTTTGAGACCCCTGGTCTATTCCATGCATAAGGGGCAGCAAGGTGAAAAGAGCAAAGGGCTAGATTCACTAAGCAAACCGATCGTTTTGCGACCCGATTTTACTCCGGCCCGATTCACTTATCTCTCTGTCAATCCGATTCTGACCTGCGCATGCAAATGAGGGGAACTGCATGCAAAGTAGGCAGGGATGCGATTCACAAAATAAATTTTGCGATCCGACTGGGCTGGTCGATCAGCCCAAGAAGCGACTGCTGGGGACCAGTCGCAAACGTCCTTTCTGACTCTCCAGCTCCATTGCTGCCCTGCTCTCTGCTGCCCCGAATCTCTCCTGCCTGCCGCCACGAATCGCCGCCCTGCTCTTCCCCAAATCTCTCCTGCCTGCCGCCTCAAATCTCTCCCGTACTGCAAACTCGTGGTTTTAACCCGCGGATTTAAAGCAGGTTAAAACCATTGGCTCATTGGGTTACTAAAAGTAAAAGAAAAGTTAAAAAAAAAAAAAAGAAAGTCACAGCTCAGACGGGTCTTAGGCGCATGCGCAGACCATCTACAAATGGTCTGCGCATGTGTCGGGATCGCACACTAGCGATCCGTGTCTGCGGATGGGGGCGTTCCTTCGATCGCCCCCATTAGAATATTGCCAGTTTGTGAATCCATCAGACCTGCCCAGATCGGACACGGATCGGTCACAATTGGGCAGGTTAGTGAATCTAGCCCAAAGTCTGGAATGGGCAATGGAGGACAAGGGTTTAGATAAAAGTAATTTATCTGTTACTGCAACAGATTCATCCATCGTTGCTGGCATTAAGGAGCATTTCCAACATTTAATAGATACTTATTTTCCTGTTCATCCACTACAGTGTTGATTCTCTTCTATACCCATGTATGAAAGACAATCTAGTTAGCTTCCCAGATGATGTAAAACAGAGGCAACTGAATCTTTGTGAAGGTTGAACCCAAATCATATCGAAATGGCTCTATTTTTGATATACAAATAACAATTGTCCCTTTTTTATACTTTAATAATAGGATTTAAATATAGAATCATAGATGTTTGAAGCTTGTGCTGATGAGGACAGAGCCTGTAGGGACAGGGTGGAGACAGACACACACTTTGTCCTCATGTTCTTCCCTTTTTGTGTTTTTCCTTTTGTTTGCTTGTTCCACTTTATCTAGTTTAAGCATTACACTAATTTTATACCGACTTTATAAAATTCTCTGGTGTTTTCTTGAGATTTTGCAGTATTTCAAAAATAAATAGTACTGAATTGAATGAAACTTGAAATTGGGCAAAACTCCACAAACAAGCCAGTTTGCTGGTGTTTCACCCTATTTATGCTCAAGCTATCACTACATGTGCCTTGGAGGCCCTATTTTTATGGAGATAGTGCAGCATAATATGCCTAGTATTCTTTTTTAAGTGAGTTTTTTTTCCTAGTCAGGTCATCCATGTTGGAGTGGGATAGTTATTATCAAGTTCCAGCCAGTGTGGCCTACTGCAACTTGATGGGGTTTTTCCACAAATTATTTTTATGCTCCATGTGAAAGCTTACTTGAGAGAGCCCAGGAAATGAGGTATTAGTACTCTCTGCGTTCATTTTGTCATAGAAAATAAAGTCACTATTAAGAGTGATAGTAGTAAAGGCTGCAACAAAAGCAATATCAGCAACTCATTTCTTAGTATTGCAGCGGAAAGTGAAACGACACAAAAATCCATACGAAAAAGGAGATTATCGCTGAAAAATAGCTGGAAAGCGATGACCACAAATGCTCGCAGTCTAAGCAACAAAGTTCATGATCTGCAAGCCCTGATATTAGAGGCAGATCTAGATATTGTTGCTATCACAGAGACATGGTTCAGTGAATCACATGGATGGGATGCAAACATACCGGGATATAATCTTTTTAGGAAGGACAGAGATGGTCATAAAGGTGGAGGAGTAGCTCTCTATGTAAAGATCAATATCCAAGCGACCGAAATGCAAGGGACCTGGGGAGAGGAAGAAGCGATATGGATTGCTCTGAAAAGAGAAGATGGAACTTCTATCTACGTGGGTGTAGTCTACAGACCTCCGACTCAATCGCAGCAAATTGATAAGGATCTGATTGTGGATATCCAAAAGTTTGGAAGGAAAGAGGAGGTTCTGCTGTTGGGAGATTTCAACCTGCCGGATGCGGACTGGAATGTTCCGACTGCGGAATCGGAAAGAAGTAGGGAGATTGTGGATGCCTTTCAAGAGGCTCTGCTCAGACAAATGGTGACGGAACCCACAAGGGAAAAAGCGATATTGGATCTGGTCCTCACAAATGGAGAGAGTATCTCTAATGTTCGAGTGGGTGCTCACCTGGGTAGTAGCGATCATCAAACGGTTTGGTTTGATATAACGGCTAAAGTGGAGAGCGGCCGCACGATACTTAAAGTCCTAGATTTCAAACGTACGGACTTTAATGCAATGGGAAAGTACCTGAAGAAAGAGCTGTTAGGATGGGAGGACATAAGAGAAGTGGAAAGACAGTGGTCTAAGCTGAAAGGAGCGATAAAAATGGCTACGGACCTTTATGTGAAGAAAATCAATAAAAACAAGAGAAAAAGGAAGCCGATATGGTTCTCCAACCTAGTGGCTGAGAAAATAAAGGCGAAAGAGTTGGCGTTCATGAAATATAAAAAAACCCAAGAAGAGGAGAGCAGAAAGGACTACAGGGTGAAACTGAAAGAAGCCAAGAGAGAGATACGTTTAGCGAAGGCACAGGCGGAAGAACAAATGGCTAAAAATGTAAAAAAGGGAGATAAAATTTTTTTCAGATATATTAGTGAAAGGAGGAAGATAAAAAATGGAATTGCTAGGCTAAAAGATGCTGGGAACAAATATGTGGAGAGTGATGAGGAGAAAGCAAATGTGCTAAACAAATACTTCTGTTCTGTGTTCACAGAAGAAAATCCTGGAGAAGGACCGAGATTGTCCGGCAAAGTTACACGAGAAAATGGAGTAGATTCTGCGCCGTTCACGGAGGAGGGTGTTTATGAGCAACTTGAAAAACTGAAGGTGGACAAAGCGATGGGACCAGACGGGATCCATCCCAGGATACTAAGGGAACTCAGAGAGGTTCTGGCGAGTCCTATTAAAGACTTGTTCAACAAATCTCTGGAGACGGGAGTGATTCCTGGGGATTGGAGGAGAGCGGATGTGGTCCCTATTCATAAAAGTGGTCACAGGGATGAAGCAGGAAACTACAGGCCGGTGAGCCTCACTTCAGTTGTTGGAAAAATAATGGAAGTGTTGCTGAAAGAAAGGATAGTGTATTTCCTTGAATCTAATGGGTTACAGGATCCGAGGCAACATGGCTTTACAAAAGGTAAATCGTGCCAAACGAACCTGATTGAATTTTTTGATTGGGTGACCAGAGAGCTGGATCAAGGACATATGCTAGATGTAATTTACTTGGATTTCAGCAAAGCCTTTGATACAGTTCCTCATAGGAGGCTGTTGAACAAACTTGAAGGGCTGAAGTTAGGACCCAAAGTGGTGAACTGGGTCAGAAACTGGCTATCGGACAGACGCCAGAGGGTGGTGGTTAATGGAAGTCGCTCGAGGGAGGGAAAGGTGACTAGTGGAGTCCCTCAGGGTTCGGTGCTGGGGCCAATCCTGTTCAATATGTATGTAAGTGACATTGCTGAAGGGCTAGAAGGAAAAGTGTGCCTTTTTGCAGATGATACCAAGATTTGTAACAGAGTAGACACCGAAGAGGGAGTGGATAATATGAAAAAGGATCTGCAAAAGTTAGAGGAATGGTCTAATGCCTGGCAACTAAAATTCAATGCAAAGAAATGCAGAGTAATGCATTTGGGGATTAATAATAGGAAGGAACCGTATATGCTGGGAGGAGAGAAGCTGATATGCACGGACGGAGAGAGGGACCTTGGGGTGATAGTGTCCGAAGATCTAAAGGCGAAAAAACAGTGTGATAAGGCAGTGGCTGCTGCCAGAAGGATTCTGGGCTGTATAAAGAGAGGCGTAGTCAGTAGAAGGAAGAAGGTGTTGATGCCCCTGTACAGGTCATTGGTGAGGCCCAACTTGGAGTATTGTGTTCAGTTTTGGAGACCGTATCTGGCGAAAGACATAAGAAGACTTGAGGCGGTCCAGAGGAGGGCGACGAAAATGATAGGAGGCTTGCGCCAGAAGACGTATGAGGAGAGACTGGAAGACCTGAATATGTATACCCTAGAGGAAAGGAGAGACAGGGGAGATATGATTCAGACGTTCAAATACTTAAAGGGTATTAACGTAGAACAAAATCTTTTCCAGAGAAAGGAAAATGGTAAAACCAGAGGACATAATTTGAGGTTGAGGGGTGGTAGATTCAGGGGCAATGTTAGGAAATTCTACTTTACGGAGAGGGTGGTGGATGCCTGGAATGCGCTCCCGAGAGAGGTGGTGGAGAGTAAAACTGTGACTGAGTTCAAAGAAGCGTGGGATGAACACAGAAGATTTAGAATCAGAAAATAATATTAAATATTGAACTAGGCCAGTTACTGGGCAGACTTGCACGGTCTGTGTCTGTATATGGCCGTTTGGTGGAGGATGGGCTGGGAAGGGCTTCAATGGCTGGGAGGGTGTAGATGGGCTGGAGTAAGTCTTAACAGAGATTTTGGCAGTTGGAACTCAAGCACAGTACCGGGTAAAGCTTTGGATTCTCGCCCAGAAATAGCTAAGAAGAAAAAAAAAAAAAATTTAAATTGAATCAGGTTGGGCAGACTGGATGGACCATTCGGGTCTTTATCTGCCGTCATCTACTATGTTACTATGTTACTATGTTACTTAAGCTTCAATCATACCAAATATGACATGATCTAATAGCATCACTAGATGGCTTAAACTCTAGTTTGAAGTTTCCTTTCCAAGATATTAAATGAAGTATATGATTGTTATATGACTGCAGCTGGTGCAAATTATGGTTTTAAAGGTCAGTGTATGATTAATATGAACTTTCTCATTAACTTAAATTAATGTCTGTGGAAGAAAATAAAGATGATTGTGCTGGTCCAAGCTCGGATCTTCTGGGCCCAGAAGTTTCTAAGTGGGTGTTCTTGGCAGACGAGTGGAAGGCAACACTGTCCTTTCTACAGTGTTCCTAGTATATTTATGTAGTATTTAAATGTCCGTTGTACCAATATTTGAATATCACACAGAAAGAGAGATGCCAGGTTACTTTCCACAAGAGAAGGATTTCAGTTGCTTGGTTCTGTACTCATTGGAGCCTCAGTGAATTGTTTTTATAAACTGTCTTATAGACTTTTTTCTTGCTGCTTAAAGTGGTTAATAGCTTAGGGAAAACTACATTTTGCAACCCATGTGTAAAGATAAATTCAAGTGCTCTGAAGGTTAAATTCAGCAGTGTGTGGAGAAAGAAACAAGATGGCAGATGGACGCTGACGCCGGTTTGCCTGCTCCGTGACTTTTTCCTAAGACTTTTCTCCTGTCTGAATAAATACCTACTTTGAGATGACTCATATAAAGAGGAAGGGACTGGTGAGGGCCACAATGTCTCCGGCGCTGTTATCCATCCCAGTCCAACTTTGCTGCAACTTCTCTAGCGGCAATCCAACACCGGACCTCAGTTTGAAGATTGGAGGGCTGGATCAGACATCACTTTTGCCCCCAATGCTGACCACGCCTCCTTGCCGGTGGGAACGAGGAGTGTGGGATCTAGCCCTGGGTCTGAGGAGGAGGTAACCCTGGAGCTGAATCTGGTCGGATTCTCACCCGAAGGTAAAAATCTGCTGGGGAAGATCTTGGGCAGGCTGCGAAGCCTGACCCAAAGCCAGCAATTACACTGGAGATGCTTTTTGAGGTCAGAAAGGGCCTGGATGCAAAGGTGGTAAAAACTTCACATGACATGGAGGCACTTGTATCAAAAGTTGACACTTTTTTTGAACATAGAACAAGCCAAGCAAAAATGTATGCAAAAAATAGAAATAGAAAAGGGAGAATTGAAAGAATATATATCAACGATAGTTAAAGACCAGAATTTTCTTCAAAGAAAGATTGAGTAGATTGAAAACTTTAACATACTGTTAAATTTGAGGATTTTGAACTGTCCTAAGATTCCTGCTTGGTCTCCAATTGAGATTTTCAAGAAGTTCCTTATTGAAAATTAAAATTTTCCACTGGTCTATTCCACCTATAAATAAGGCTTATTTCCTTCCAATTCCTAAGGAAAAAAAAATTCCCCTGAAAACGTTACAATAATTCAAGGAAATAAAGATCCATTACAGAACTTGACAGGGTTTCTGGAAGATTCCTTATCTGAAGTTAACGATTGAGGTACTCTATTGGTAAACTTTGTATTTGAACAAGACCTCACATCTGTGATGAGAATTTTTTTCAAGAAGGGACCAACCTCTTTTTGTGGTCAGAAAATATGGATATATCCAGTTGTAATGAAGTCTACTCAAGATAAGACGGAGAAAATTCTTAGTAATGAGAGATGAAACAAGAAGACTGGGTGCTACCTTCTTGCTGACCTATCCCTGCAAAATACCTGAGTGTAAGATATGTTTTTTTCCTCCCGATCTTTTCTGGACCTTAAGAAGCTGACCAGTGGTAGCCGATGATAAATTTATGAATGTAACTGAGGCGTAGTCTGTTTAAGCTTTTTCTTAAAGATCTATACTGTACTTTGTAAATTTTCTCCCTGTCTATGGTTTCTCTCTCCTATATTTGTAGTGGTCTGATAAGGAGATTTATTCCAAGAATTTCATTTAATAATCTTTTTTTCCTTTATTGGAATTTACTCTGTTTTACTAGAATGAGTATTATAATTTGTAAAGATTGAATAAACTATATAAAAAAAAATTCAGCAGTAGGACAGACATGACTACCTTTAAAACAAAAATATTATTATTAACTTATTTACAAATAAATAACCAGAAAGCTACAGTAAACCAATATGATTGGGGAATTAGAAAAAATAGCCTAATTTTGTTTAGATACCTGTTCAATAATTCAGCTGTATGTTTTAGGAGCACTTGCCTTGTTCTTTGGGGGAGAACCTGGCCTTCTGGCCAGAGGATCTAGAAATGAATGTAATTGTTGTATTTGGGTATATTGATGACTTTTTTTTTAAGTGAATTAAATTCATTTATTTATCAATGACCATAAGATTGCCAGAGAGAAAAAGATGTTACAAACAAGTTAATTTTCTGTAGGGCATATTAAAAAGCTTTGTAGGTGATAGCCCAGTAAGTCGGAGTACTTACTATAAGGCACCTGTATAGTACTATTAATGCTGATTTTCTTTTTAAACATTTTTGTCTTTTGCATTTGTTTCTCCACAGAAAATGTTCCAGAGGAACTGCGTGAACCCTTTTACACGGACCAGTATGATCAGGAGCACATTAAGCCTCCCGTTGTTAACTTGCTGTTATCTGCTGAATTGTATTGCCGTGCTGGGAGTTTAATTCTTAAGAGCGATGCTGCCAAGCCTCTGTTGGGCCATGATGCTGTGATCCAGGCATTGGCGCAGAAGGGCCTGTATGTCACTGATCAGGAGAGGCTGGTGACAGAGAGAGATCTACGCAAGAAACCCATCCAGATGGTAAGCTTTCAATTTGATGTAAATGCCCCTTCACACAGCATTACTCTTCTGCAGTCTTTATAGTTTGACAAGAGGGGAGAGTTTCAAATCTGAAATTTGAGGGTTGTTTTTTTTTTCTACCACCCTAACCACAGCTTAGGACTGCTCCTGATAATGCTTTGAGATGTGCTTAGAGATTGTCAGTTTCCTTCCAGGCCTTCTGTGTGCTTTTACTTGTCTCTGATTTTGAAACATCTTGGGCTGGTCTGCTTCATCACACCAGATTAGAAAATTCATCCGTACATACCAGATTAGGATGAGTGTAACTAGAATTATATAGGATGTGAGTAAATAAGATGAATATACACTTCTCCCTCCATATCTGCAGTTTCCATATCTGCGGATTCGTTTATTCGCAATTTTTCGGCTGCTGACTCCGCCCCCCCAAATTACATCATCATTAAAGTTCTTTTTCCTTTTACTGTACTGATAAAAAAGTTTATTGCTTACCATTCACTCTGAAAATCGCTGCTTCTATGCTTTCTCTCACAAAATCGCTGCTTCCCTGCTTCCCAGTGTGCACTGAGAAAAACACTGCTTCCCAGCATCCATAGAGAGAAAGGCTTCTTCCCAGCATGCATGGAGAAAGTCGCTGGAAATCGCTGCTTGCCTGCTCCAAGCCCTGAAATCGCTGGGAATCGCTCCTTGCCTGTTCCAAGCCCTTCCTTAATTCTTTGGGAATCGCTGCTTATTTCAAAAAACGCAAATAACAGTAGAAAAGTTAATCACGGTTTCAGTAATAAAATCGGTGACGTTTTCTAAAAACCATGAATACCATATAAAAAGTTATTCGCGTTTTTTCCATATTCACACCTATGGTCCGCACGCATCCCCCGCGAATACGGAGGGAGAAGTGTAGTACACATTGCTAAAAACATTCTTTTTCCAAGACACATACCATACGTCTAAATATTTTTTTTTTCAACAGCATAATAGTATATTACACAAACTGCTTTTAAGAAGTGATCCCCCTTTCCTGGTGTCATAATTCCACTTCTCCTCTTCCCCTTAATTAATTTGTTTTAATGATGTAATTATTAACTCTCCTCCCTCTTTACCCTTAAACTCATGTTTGTATTCGTAATCTGTCTATTTAATGTTCACATTTTCTTCTCCTACCCCCCTTTAAAAATTTATTTTAACATTTTTCTTAGCTTTGTAAACTGGCCAGGTGCACGTCGATGGTCGGTTATCAAAATTTTATTAAACTTGAAACTAGAGCTATTTAGGATGCATGTAAATATAGATTACTTAGTTGTAACAGTTAACCTTTTAGGAAGGTGTAAATATAGCATACTTAGTTAGAATGGTTAACTAGATAGTTTTGTCTAAACATAGCATACATATGTAATAGTGTAATAATGCAAACATGATACCCTAGTCAAGCAGCTAGGAGGCTGACAATCAAAATGGAATCCATCTGAATCTGTATTTAAAATCCATTACAGATGTCTTTGAAAACCACTTTGAATTGACTCCCCAGTCATTAGTAGCAGTATAGAAGCTTCCAATAAAGATAAAGAAGCAAGTTCAGCCTGGCACCATAGGGATCCTACCCTGTCTGAACTGACACTCAAAATGTTGCTGCTGTGGTTTCTTCCTCTCAAATTACGCACATCTATACATAAATGCTAGGGAGGTGAGGGGAAGCTATAGCCACAGGGAATCCTTTCACACAGCTTGCTAGTTTACCTAAATCCACATTTGTTTAATATTGTAAAAAGATGGTATGCCTCTCACTTTTCTTTTAAAGTTGAATATTTTTATTGAGACATTAACACGTTTAACAAATGAAGCTCAAGTAATGTGAACAACAATGGAAAGGAATATAACCAAATAGAATAGCAGATAAATTAATGATAGAAACATTATACCCCCTTCCCTTTCCCCACAAGAAACCTCCCATATTTGCCAAAATCCCTCTGCATTCTCTAAAGAGGTGGAGTGTGCCAGTACCCATGGTAAAAAAAAATAAATAAATACATTGGAGGTGTTTACCATGGATGCAGGAGCAAAGCTTTTTACCATCCCACAGGAGTAGTAAAAAGCCTATCTCTCATGGTAAACAAACAGGCTGACATTACCTTTGCTGGCATCTGTCTATCTCCCCTCCTGTCACCCTATTCGTACCTTCTGGAGCCTCTGGTGCCAATCCTCACAGACATGCTCTCGGGCCTTCCCTCGGCCAGAGTCTTTTCTTCTGATGCAATTTCCTGTTTTTGTGGTACTGCTGCTGGACCCACGGGGTGGAGGTGGGGAGGTAAAAATCAGAAGGAGAAGATGGTTCCTGACCTGGGGGGGAGGGGTTGCTGGCTGGCTGGTGTTAGAGGGAAGGGAGAGAGACACTGAACCCGCGGCTGGGGTTGGGTATGGAGGGAAGGGAGATAGAAGCTACACCACAAGGAGGTGGCTAGAGGGAAGATGAGAGGTGTTGGGCCTCCGGGGGTGGGGGGAGGGGGCTGGCTAGCTGAAGGGAAGGAAGAGAAGCACTGAACCCATGGGGGAGTTGGAGAAGAAGGGAAAGACGTGCTAGATTGCATTCGAGGGCTGAAGGAAAGGGAGAGAGGTGTTGGATCATTGGGTGGGGGGTGCTGGAGGGAAGGAAAAAAGATGCTGGACTAATAGGGAGGAGGAGAGGGAAGGGAAAGAGGGATGCCAAACCAAGGGGATGAAAGATGAGGGAGTGAAATACTGAGCACACAGTGGAAGGAGGAAACAGAGGGAGAAGCTGGACATAAGGAAGTATACAAAAATAGAGGGGAAATGATGGGTATGGAGGGGAGCATAGGAACAAGAACACAAAGGAGAGATGCTGCATAGGGGTAGCATATTGACACAAGGAGAAGATGCTAGACTTGGGGGAGAATAGGAACACAGAAAGGAGATGCTGGACGTGGGGAGCATAGACACACAGAAGTGATGCTGGACACAGGGGGAGGGGATAGGAACATAGAGTGGTGATAATGAATGAGGGGAGATGGACTTAGGGGAGATGTCAGAAAGAGAATTAAGGAAGATGCTGAACATGGGAAATGATAGTTACACAGAGTTGGAAGATGGATCATGAGCATGGAGAAAGAAGAAATGTGAAATGGGCAGGAGACCCTGACATGTGAGTTAAGACAGAGGGAAACGGAAACCAGACCCCCTGAGACCAACATGATTTGAACAATAAAATGACCAGACAACAAAAGGTAGAAAAAATAATTTTATTGTCTGTTTTGTGATTACAATATGTCAGATTTGAAATGTGTTTCCTGCCAGAGCTGGTGTTAGACATGGCAGAAATTTGGGATGGGACCCCTATGCCCATCACCAGGCCATGCCACCTTCAGCTTCCAGCAGGCTTAGGCCCTCTCTGTCCAGGGGGCAGCTGCCCCAGTTACACTCCCCTAATAGCATCCTTGGCATATATGATCTTTTATATTTCACACAGCATAGGAGGAAATGGATCTTTCTATTTCTATGGTGTTGTACTATATGCAAGGTGTGGCTTCTTGGGATTTTGGTGTAATTTGTTATCCATATTGGTCAGCCATTACGTATTTGGCATTTGTCTTCTCTGTGTGTGACCGAGGTATTTTATTAGCAAGAATTTTCTATGTAGCATTCTGTAGTAATTTGGCTTGTTCCGTTTTCCCAATAATGGAGGGCCTGGGGATATTTGGGAGGGGAGAGACAGGTTTTGTTGATCCTTCTTCTGTATTGTTTGTGATTTATAAAACAACAGTTGTACAGAATATTGTTTCTTTTTATACTTTAATAAAATAATTTAAATATAATTGTTTGAGGCTTGGATGGATTCAGGCAGAGTTCATGGGGACAGAGACAGACTGTCCCCGTGTTGTTCAAAAGCATTAGAGAGCTTAGTAGCAACCCCATATCCATACCCTCAATAACAGCAACAAAACCACTACCGCAGCTTAGTAAAAGGAGCCCTTAGTTAACTTATTAAAATAATAAACAAATTGGGTGTAATATAATTTTAAGTTGTGTTTTCTGTTAAAAAAAAAAAAAAAAAGTAATGGCTGTCCTTAACTTTTATCTAATTTCAAATATTTATTGCTTGCCTTCATGACTCAGATAGACCATCTAAAGCCATTTACCACATAGTGATCCATTGAATATAAAAACACTATATAGGGAAAAGGGTGATCCAGGAGCCAAACAGAACAATCATCCTACTCCCTAATCTAAATCCTCTTATTTTGTTGCCCTTACCCCAGGCCAGCCTACCTGTCACATCCCGCTTCGTCTGATCCATAGTTCCACTTTCTTGTTGTTTACAATTTAAGCCCTGGATAAAACATAAAACATCCTATATGTCTAAAGCTGAAATGATCTCATTATAGAAATCAATTGTTTGCTATCAATTTCCAAATGTCTAGTAGATCCATTGAATCAGATTTCATTCTAGATCCAATACTGGCAAATAAAGGCGGATGTATTGCTTGGAGTGGAAACCAAATATGAAACCATTATAACAAATTCTTTAAATGAATTGCCTACTGCATAATTCTAGCATAAAATTTATTTGTAATGTTACAGTAAATATGAATAAAACTTTGCTGAACAATTTTATGATATGGAGCAATGGAGACGATTGAAAAATTAGTCTTTAAAGAGGACTGACATAAATCCTGTCAGAATAAGATTCACAGTATCAGTAGGGCAGGCTTTGTCCTGTTCTTTTGCTTCACTTGTCTTTTTCTGGTGCTCCCTCGCTATATAACAAATAATCATAGTAACATAGTAGATGACGGCAGATAAAGACCCGAATGGTCCATCCAGTCTGCCCAACTTGATTCAGTTTAAATTTTTTCTTCTTAGCTATTTCTGGGCAAGAATCCAAAGTTCTGCCTGGTACTGTGCTTGGGTTCCATAAAAAGAAGTTTAGCGCAAGGGGTAGGGCCTACTGTAGTGCCGGCAGCATATTGTGTCAGTAGCAGGAATGGTGCCCTCCTTAGGGAGGATTGTCCCTGGAGCACTGCAATCGGCACCCTTTCAAAGCTGAAGCACTAGCATTCTGTGCATTTGCACAGTCCACAAACCTTTAAAGCCAGCCCTGCTTAAACTTGTTGATGGTACAAAGTAATCATGATGAGACTTTCAGCACACAATGAAAACGGCATTGAGTTCTAGCGCTAGGAAAGACTGCTGCAATAGCTCTTGATGGCTCCCAGTAATTGCTAGCCTCAGAAGCTTCAGTTGAAATATCTGAACAAAAAGTAGAGAGAGATTTTAAAGACAAAGGTCAGCTTCACTTTTAATAATAATAATAATAATAACAGCTTATATATCGCAGTACCGTGAAGTTCTATGCGGTTTACAAAAGATTAAGCAAAGGTACAAACTGATTGACTTCAAGATGGGTAGAAGAAAGAAAATTAATAGGACAGGAAATTCATTGTTGAGGAAAAAGTGATCAATAGGACAAGTTAATCGCTATTGGGGGGAGAGAGATGAGTGGATCAATTGTCATCTTAACATTTTGTCAATACAGTAGCACACTAAAAGGATTTGTGTTTGAGTTTGATTCAGTTTCTAGGCATTTCGGGCACAAGTTAAACATAGAAACACGATGGTAGATAAAAGCCAAATTGCCCATCCAGTCTGCCCATCCGCAGCATCCACTATCTCCTCCTCTCTCTAAGAGATCCCATGTGCTTATCCCACACTTTTGAATTCAGACACAGTCTTTGTCTCCACCCCTCTACCAGGAGACTATTCCACACATCTACCACTCTTTCTGTAAAAAATGTAGATTACTCCTGAGCCTATCACCTCTTAACTTCATCCCATGCCCTCTCACTCTGGAGCTTCCTTTCGGCTGAAAGAGACTGGCCTCATATCTATTTTTGCCACATAGATATTTAAACGTCTCTATCATATCTCCACTCTTCCACCTTTCCTTTAAAATATACATATTGAAATCTTTAAGTAAGCCTTATGACAAAGATCACCGACCATTTTAATAGCCTTCCTCTGGACCAACTCCATACTATTTATATTTAAAGGCACTTGATCATTCTGTGCCCAGCATCATTTTTAAAGCTTTGACAACTTTTGAGGTAAATGGTTGCGGAAAAAGGCCAGTTTGAAATTGATTCTTGCCTGTAAAAATTTGTGCCTTGCACCTTCTGCTCTCTGGAGTTTTAGACCACTTAGCTGAACTCTTTGGAGTTGAGATGATGCTGAAAACTTTGACACTTTCTCTGCTCTTTCTCGGAAGCTGCCAGCTTCGTGGTAGGCCTGCTATACGCCCACAGGAGAACCAATCCGTTTCCATAGGGATGAAACATTACTGGCAAGACAGAAATGTGCCAAGAGTTGAATAAGGGCTTAAAGAGCACTCTACAACACTAGCTACAGTGGATAGCTTGGTTGACATGTCGTACATCCACTGAATATTAAGTCTGTGCTTGAAGGAAGGGTTGCATTTCTATTCTAAGGAAGAAAGGACACCTTTGTCAAGCTCATTTTAAATTCACTTATATTTGAATGGAGAAAAAGAAATGTTAATTTTCTAATGCATGTAGCATACATATTGTGAAATTTGAACTCAGCCCCTGTACACTCTTATTTTTGTATATCTGCTATACTTTATTTCTTTAAATCTACTCATAAAACTGAGCAGTCCAGTTGAGATTTCAGCTGTACTTAAATGTGCTAAAATCCCCTTTATTCCTTTAGCTGATACAAGTAGGTTAGTTGCTAGTTTTATTTTTTTTTTCATAATAGAGACTTTTTAAACATTTGCCTACAAGTTGCTACATGGGCCCTGTTAATTCCAGTGTAGTGTGGTTGTTTTTATTATCCCACTTAGACTGTTTTATCTGTTGTATACCACACCCTGTCTTTCATGATGGAACCTACTGAAAGTGGCAGCCAAGAGGATTTCATTCTAAACTTAACATTTGCAATAAGACTTTGTATATAGTGCGTCATAGCTTTCAGGTAATATCATGTAATTACTTCCAGTACTCGCTGTGCTGAGGTTTAAATACCAGACATTTGGAAATGAAATACGTTAGTTTAGTGTTGAGTCCCACATTTCTGTGGCAAAGTGATCATAAACTTATTTGACTGGAGTCTGATGTAAGCAAAGAAATGCTGAGTTATTGATGTTTTATGTACTTTTAGGTTATTAATTTAAAACTTTATAGAAGTGTAATACTCAGGAGCACAATATGGGAGTCCTTTTATAAAACTGCTATCTCATGTAAAGCATTTTTTGCCAGTGGAAAAGGGTTGTTATAAAATTGGCATGGGTATACATGCCCAAAAATTAGGCATTCCCGAGATCATAGAGTGAGCGGATCCGGGATGAGGTTGTAATGTAAGTAGATATTTTATGAAATGCCCATATGTATGCACAGAGTATATTTATCTTTAGCTATTTTTGGCTGCTTTAATATATATATATATATAATATATTTATTTTTTTTTTAATTATTATTAATTTTTTTTGCATTACAAAAGACAGTTAAGCAAATTCTGTTCATTCATAGAGCATATGAACTTATAAGGGACTATGTGGTGTAGTGGTTAGAGCTACAACCTCAGCACACTGAGGTTGTGGGTTCAATCCCACGCTGTTCTTTGTGACACTGGGCAAGTCACTTAATCCCTCATTGCCCCAGGTACATTAGATAGTGTGAACCCACTGGGACAGATAGGGAAAAATGCTTCAGTACCTGAATGTAAACCATTTAGGTTATAACTGGTATGTAAATACTAAAAATGAATAAATAAAATAAATCTTTAGACAGGTGTGAATTTGTGCAAGAGCACTTGTATGCTACTGTGGGATCACACTCTGTTTTATAAAGGCATGTGGAGGGGCATTTTCAAAACATATGTCTAAGTTAGATTAGGACGTATGAAGCTAGATATCCAAAGTTGGCAGTAAAAAAATGCCTATTTTTGAAAGGCAAACCACCATACATCTAGAAATAATTTTTTTTAAATCCTCTATCTGGACGTCCAGGCCATTGGGATGCCCAGTCCGTCAGGATGTCTATCTTTATACCACATTTTTGACCAAAATTTTGTCCAAGTTCCAAACGCCCAGAACAAGGTCATTTGGATGTGGGAGGGACCAGTCCTATAATAAACTGGTCATCCAGACATGGCAACAGAGCAGTGGGGAACCTTAGAGGGCACTGTTGTGAACTTCAGTAAAGAGTGCAAATAAACATCTCACCAGAACTCCCATATAGGTTATGGTGAGCTCCCCAAAACCCACTATACCCACCTGTCTACAATCCGAATACACATTATGGCTGCAGGTGGCACCTATATGTCAGTAGATTAGGATTTGAGGTTTTTTAGATGACTCACATTTTCCACCATGAATGTAGTGGCTAGAGTGGTTTATGGGACTTGCTACTTCTCTCTATGCCCAGTCCAAGCAGTGCTCTAAGCAATCATCGAGAACCAGGTCTCAAACTCCTCGACAATATCAGTTGAGGTCAAGGAAAACATCATCCAGGTGTTGAGCTTCTTCTTCCTGTTCTACATCATCTTGACGTCATAGAAGATCAAGGAGTGTCTCTAGATGCTCTACTCAATGTCATAGTTGACACACTTCTCCTTCTCGATGTGAGGCTTGCCATTCACCTTGTCAGACATTTTGACGCTCCCCCTTCTCCAACACAGGACATTGAGGAACATGACTGATTCATCTCTCCATTCATCCTCTGAATGTCTAGAGCTCTCAGCTGAGGAGTCAAATGGGAATTCTTCAGATCCATCTCTCCCACTTCTTGCAGGAGATCACTTCCAGAGACCCTCTCATTTGTGAAATTTGTCAGACAAATGGGACAAGCTCTTCCAATCAAGATGAAGTCAGAGTCTGAACCTACAGCAGAACTCTTTGATGCTTTGGACTATGAACAGATACCAAAGAATTGTCTAAAGCATCCCTTTCATAACTTAATGATAGGCACTATAATTAAAAATTGAGATGAGCCCCTTCTGGTTCCTGTGGCTCCATGAAAGCTTAATTCTTTATATAGAGTCCAATCTTAAAATAGCTCTTAAGCAGGGATTGGAATATTAAATCTCTATTCAACCAATGACTGGGATATAATATTTGAGATGAAGAGAGCTGTTAACTGGAATTCACTGCAGTGTGTGCATGGGTACTTTACAAGTGAGTGGGGATTAGCAACCTCGTAAAAGTGGACTTTTAGTCTGGATTTGAATACTGCCAGGGACGGAGCTTGACGTACTGACTCAGATAGAATGTTCCAGATGTATAATGCAGCAAGGAAAAAGGAACATAGATAGTTTGGAGTTGGCACTAAAGGAGAAGGGTATAGATAAGGGAAACCTGCCCGACAAACGGAGTTCCCAGGGAGGAGTATAAGGAGAGACCCCCATGCTGTAGAAATGAGCACCACTGGTGAATAATTTCCTACTACTTGACTGTATCGAGCTTCAATAAATTCAATATTCACCATGTGATTGTTAAAATAATATAAGATGCATTTCATTCTTTAGTTCCAGAATCACCTGTCCTTATGTAGTGGACCCGACCTTTTCTTTCCTTTTTTTGTTTGTAAGGGTGCACCTGGTTTTGATGGACATTGTTTCATTTAGATCAGTGGTCTATCAAACTCAAACCCTTTGCAGGGCCACATTTTGGATTTGTAGGTACTTGGAGGGCCTCAGAAAAAATGTCTTATTAAAGAAATGACAATTTTGCATGAAGTAAAACTCTTTATAGTTTATAAATCTTTCCTTTTGGCTCAGTCTTAATAATAATATTGTCATTTATAGCTAAAGAGACATAAGATCAAGAAACTGTTTTATTTTACTTTTGTGATTATGATAAAAGTACTGAGGGCTTCAAAATAGTACAATGCTGGCCGCGAGTTTGAGACCACTGATTTAGATGACATCTTAGAGAAGCAGTTGAAATTAAATGCTAATTTTCTTCTATTTGTGCAGTGTTTTGGGTTTCTTTTCATTATATATGTATAAGGTGAAGTTTATACAATACATTTTGCTATGGAATATGGGTAAATTTTCACCTTGGTGAATATCTTAGCCTTGTTAAAATGTAGGTGGTAAAGGCTCATATGCTAATCAGTTAGTTTATGTTCGTGTGGTTGCACTAACTTGATTAATGCAGACATACCACTCCAACCCCAGATACTCCTCCCTCAGCCAAAAAATAAAATTTATTTTTAGTGCGTGAGTAGCCCATATCCATCAGGTTTTATCGCAGGATGCCTCAGCACACCCTGCAGCAAACCATTTTAAGTTGCAGTAAGCACATATTAATGCTTACTGCAGCTTGGCAAAAGGTGCACTATAATGAAGCAAATTATCTGAAAATTAGGTAATACTGTAAACAGACGAGGAAATACCTGTTGTACCCTGCATAGGACTTGCCTTGAACTACTATTGAAAAGGTGTGAGCGAAACCAAAATAATGAAATAGATAAATGATTTTAAGATTGTGTTAAAGGTCAGGAATCAAAATATCCAAGAAATTGAAGCAAATGGGAGTACAGTACGGCAGATAAAGATTGGTTTAGAGATCCAGAAACTAAGACAGCCCATGGCCCAACAGAGCAAACTGTCTGTTTTCATGATGGATTAACTGGAAATAGTTACTGGTCCTTCATATAGGCTCCTAATGTGCATTAATGAGTAGCCTGGTCGCATATTATCCTTCCACTGGTGAATGCATGCAAAGTATTTATTTGGCTTTGGAGAAGGGGGTTTTAAGAAATTGGTTTGGAAAAAAATTTAAATGGTGCAGACTGGCTCCTGTGGTTTGGTCATAGCGTTATGTAATATGACCCACAATACATAAGTTTGAATTTCCTGGTTGGCAGCATAGGAGCCAACTTTAAAGATGAGTGTTACACACAACATAGATTACCCTTTCCTGGAGACAGTGAAAATGATAGTGAAAGTGCTCAGCATTTACTGCACCCCTAGAGCTGGCAACTACAGCTGACAAAACTCAAGTATGTTGCTTAGTTCATGCACATTGAGCTTGGATTTGGCAGGAAGGTGTCTGCTGTTTCTGGGAGCAACCCTTGCTGGCAAGAGCAGCAGTGTGTGGTTTAGTCTTCGAGAGTTTCTCCATCCCTTTTAACCAATGAGGAGAGAAAGAGGAAAATAACAAAGCACATGTAAACAAATGAGTTTTCCAGATCTACAAAATGAAAACTAACAATGCTTAAAGAAAAAGGGAGACCCTGGATAGAGGATGGAGATGCTGCAATGCTTTGGCTTATAGCTTGCTGCTATTTAGTCTATATGTTGCAATTCAGGCCAAAGGCTCTTGGTTTAAGATATTACATAAGAAATAAAATCAACAAACATCAAAATGTTTTCTCAATTTTAAGTTAACCCTGTTTAATAATTTTAATATCTAATAGTTCTCTTTTCTTTTTGACCTGGCTCACTTCAAGTCTGTTGGAATTTTTTCAACTTAATATAATTCTATTTATAATTTGGAGAAAGGTTTCAAAACCAACATACCATGACCTCATTCTCCTTGTGCTCTAACCAGCCATTCCACTAATAGCCTTTTGTAAGAGAGAAAATAAACTATGGTGCCCAATATGTGGACATACCAACCTCAACCCAGAGGCATTGCTAGTGATTTTGAAAGATACTTCAAAATTTTCAGGCCTAAGATGACAGCCGAAGGAGAAATGCCGATCTGAGAGCTATTCAAAAAAGACTACCTGCAAGCTTTGGAGGACCTTTGATGCACCAGATCTCAGTCTTGGAACAGCTCACAGCAGTGTCCTTGATGCATCATGTGTGGTTTCCTCTGCCAGTTCAGGGAGTGTTGGACTAGCTGGAGCTGGAAACTCTTTTTGAATTCTGATGGCCTTATTCTCCCTGCGCCTCTAGGCCATGATTTGTCTCAGATCTACTGAACACACTCAGATAGGGGAGAGACCCCTCCCCAAGATACCTCCTTCCCCCAGATAGAAACGCTGTGGAAGTTACCAGGGAGGCTAATATTGTGGGAGCTGTGGCTTCAGAAGATCAGGAAGTCCGTGCTGGAATGTTGGTAAAGAGATCAGCTACACACGAAAGATCATACTTTCTTCCTGAAGGTAATCCAGGCTGTAACTTATTTGAGGAACTCTCCTTCCCTGGTAAGATTTCCAGTTATTTCTCTGGATTCTATTTGGATGACTGGGATCTATAAAATGCTTTCCTCACCTGCTACTTTAACCTTGCATATTCATATTGAACTGCAGTCTCAAGATTTAAATTCGGTGCTGGAACAAACTTCCTTGCAAATGAAAGTGGTACAAAGAGGAAAATAGTGATTCATTGATATGAAGAAATCTCTTCAAGTCCTGAAACTTAAGGATCCTGACTGCAGAGCCCAAATGGACAGAAGTGACTGAAGATTGCTCCTGCCCCAATGAGATCACTAGACCACAAGGGCTTCTAAGGTAGGCCTAGGGACAACCTAGGATGGTGGAAGGGCAGCTTTCGGTGAAGAGGTCGGTGTCAGCATCAGCATTGGATTGGATTTATTAACAATATACTGCAAATTACAATAGTGTCATAGTGGTTTGCCATCAGCACTTCCAAACATATACATAACACAACAATAAATTCCTCTCTACAGTTCAACATAAAATATCAAAGCAAATCTATATTACACTGCCACAGTCAAATGATAATATTGAGAAAACAAGAGTCTTAGTGGCTTTGCAAAAGGTAAAATTGGATGGCTTCTTCTGATGTATCTCTAAACAAGAGTTCCATAGGACAGATCCAACACAAGAAAAAGCTCTTTAGTTGACGATAATTTAATAACATCTAGTCCAGGTAATGAAAGACGTTTTTTGTGATGAACACAATGTCCATGATGAGAATATTTGCATTGATGTCATCGACTTTCATTGGGAGGACCAGTTTGGAGCTAGAAACATTTCTGTTGGAGGAGCAAGGGGGGGCCGATGTAGCCTGCTTTTATTTGTGTGTGTGTGGGGGGAGGGGGGACTTTTGGTTTCAGCCAAAAATGCACTGCCATTTTTAGCCGAAATTGAAACTTGTCTGAGTCCAGATTTTGAACCGGTATCAATGCCAAAATCCAAATTCGGTCAGCCTCTAAAATTTGTAATATAATTTCAAAATGTTGATATATCATTTTCAAACCTACCCAATTATGGATTTTCCTGAATAGTAAGCAATCGGTCAGGGTGGGTTAATATCTGAGTATGGGATATTTGATGTTATAGGAATGGGCAGATATATTGGTTCTTATTGTAGGTTTTTTTCCTTTATTTCTTCTAGTTACCTCACTCTGGGGTTTTTCTTTCCTGGGTCTACCAAATATGTAGATGCTTTTTCCAACTCTTCCTGGCTCAATGAGCAGACCCCAGCTTTTGAAATCAAGCATAGTCTTCAAAATTTTCCACCAAACCAGCTTTATATCGCTGAATTCTGACAGTAAAAATAAAGCTATTGCTAAGTATTTTAGCTTTTGGAAAAATAGCCTGGTTGCCCTAGATTTATGGTTGAGCATCCAAAATATTGCTTTGTCTTGTGCTTACAGTTGGAGGATAATTCTGCTGTATTCAGCTTTAGTTTAAAAGTCCATTTTAATGATGCAGTTTCTAACCACAGTTCGGTCTCTCTAAAAATTTTGTGTTAGCAGCACCCTTTCAACTTGAGGCAGTTTTTATTTGTGATTTAAATACAGAAGATGAAGCTAATAAAATGAGTGTAATACAGATTTACCGTAATGTTTTACTAGTTGGGCTGTGTCATTTCTTTGTTTTGTAAAATCAAGTCCTTTGTGTTCAGCTTCTGCCATGCTAACTTAGGATCTCAATCTTCAAATAGCAGTTCATCTGAGGGTATGTTTCATCCTAGGGTGTGGTGGAAGGGCACTAAAATGCAAGTAACAGTGCAAAATGGGACAGTGTAATGCTAGCTTTCTTTGCTTTAGACCAGGGGTGTCAAAGTCCCTCCTTGAGGGCCGCAATCCAGTCGGGTTTTCAGGATTTCCCCAATGAATATGCATGAAATCTATTTGCATGTACTGCTTGTCATTGTATGCAAATAGATCTCATGCATATTCATTGGGGAAATCCCAAAAACCCGACTGGATTGCGGCCCTCAAGGAGGGACTTTGACATCCCTGTAAGGAATGCAGTGACAAAGCATGATCTCATTCTTCTCCAAACATAGTTTTTGGGTCTTCATTCACATAAAGTTGTTCTGCTGATAATAATTTCAGGTACATATAAATTGTAATTTGTTGAAAGCAGCAGTTAAAGGAAAAGGAAGGAGAAAAAGGTAAGAAAAGTGGGAGAACATAAGAACTGGCATACTGGGTCAGACCAAAACATTATCAAGCTCAGGTCACAAATAGCTGGCAGGATACTAGATCTTGAAATCTGAACACTTAGAACTTTCATTTAAATTAAAAATCAGTCTCTTTATTTTAAATGTTTTAAGAAAGATGCATGTTTTTCACTGCTAATGTATGTGCCTTATTGGCTATTTCTATTAGAGTAGACTTGTAATTGGTACATGTTGGCTATTTGCACAACAGGATCCTTTTATTAAACTGCAATAAGTGCTAGTGCTCATTTACTGTAACTTAAAAGGGCTTAATCTGGGACAGCCTCTAAAATGTGTAACAAATTGAATATTTGTTGGATGTATGTCAGGAGACAGAGTGGGCGGTCCAGTGCTAATCAGTTGCACATCCACATTATTGTGCACTAACCAATTAGCACAGGAAGACCTCATGAGCCCTTATCACTTACAAAATAGGTGTCGATAAGTGCTCCCATGGTAATTTTTTTTTTTTTAATTGGCACGCAGTAGTGACAACATTAGTACATGGCCATTAATTCAACAAATAGAAAACTGGTCATTTTAATGCTGTGGTAAAAATAACTGTAACATGTGGGAAAAACCTGTGTAAGAGCCACTTTTTACTGCAGCTTAATAAAATGTAAGGTACAGCACCACTTTCTGGCTTGGAAGACCAATGCCACTTTTAATAAGGAAGAGTTTCATGATGCCACCTTCCTATCAAGATCCATTCTGCTGCTGCTTATCCACCATCAGTTTTTACAGTATATCTCTCTACTGATTTCCTGACATGTAGGAGGGAAGAAATTCCCACAGATGTAGCTGAAGCCTGTCTGAAGGGCCACACTGGTAGACCATATTAAAAGGGCCAAAAGACTATATTATGGGCTAAAATTTAGAACATAGACTTTCCATCCTCATATCTCCCATCACTGTAAGACCAGGTTTGAATGCGGGAGGACAGTAGACTAAGGCTCTAAGTCTTAACTAAAAAACAGTGTCTAACTGGGTTCCTTGCCTGAGGAAACAATCATTATAATGAAGAAGGAGCATGTCTCCAGTACTAAGCTGTCTGTAACAACCAACATTTGATTTTACTTAACAGCTCCTTGTTTACTCATAGAAGAGAGATCAGAAGGCAAGAGAATATATGATTCTCAACCCACTCTTTGGGACATACCCAGTCAGGTTTACAGGATATTCACAATGAATGAAAGTTTGCGACTACTTCCTTTTTCTACCTAGATGACCTGAATATCAATGGAAAGTATAATAATTTAAACTCAAGTGAAGCCTAGCTTATATTAGTGAAGAAATGTAGCTGAATTCTTCAAAATCAGTCCTAGGTATATTAAGAGAATCAAAATGTACCTGTTCCTTAAACCCAATCAGGTTCATAATTAAAAAATATACGTAGACGTCCAAAAAGCATCCTAAATCAGCACTTGGACATCCTAATCACAAGGAAGTCCAAGTGCCGATAATCAAAACTGTTTAGTGAGGTTTCCCAGCCTCTGTGCATCCAGAGCATGAGATGGGCATGGTGGAGGCATGCTATGGGTGGGCTTTGGGCATTCCCAAGGGCGGGTTAGACATGGATATCTTGCAGCAATAATCAAACATTTTGCAAGACATCCTGGATGGAACTTAGATGTTTGGAACTATAGTAGACCTGTTTTAGAAGGGTCTAAGTGCCACAAAGGTGTCCAAACTGACTAGATGACCACTGCAGGCATCAAGGTAAGATAGCCCCCGCACTCTCCCAGTGCTCACTGACCCCCTTCCATCACACAAAAATTAGAACAAAAAGGTATATACTTGTCTCTAAAACAGCAGCATCTGGTATGGGAGCGGTTAGTAGAGCTGCACACAGGTGTCAACTAGCCTGGTGGATTAGCTAGTGAACCATAGAGAGGAGGACCTAAGCCCATATGCCACTCTAGCCACTACATTTATGGTAGAATATGTGAGTCCACCCAAAACTTACTGTACTGTCATATAGGTACCACCTGCAGCCATAAGTGCTATTGTGTTGGTACACTGGAGGGTATAATAGGTTTTGAGGGACTCACCCTAAATTATAAGGGGGATATGGTGAAATATATAGCTGGGCACCCTTTATGTGAAGATCACAGCAGCGCCCTCTAAGGTGACTCATTGCTTTATCTATGCAGCCAGTCTGTTACTATGCTGGCCCCATCTACCTCCAAATGGTCAGGATTAGGACTTTTTCAACATGGATGTTTTTCTAATCAAAAATGGGATATAAATTTAGACATCCCAGAGGCCAAGATATCTTAAGAAGACAATTTTAAAAAAAATTATATTTGGACGTCCAGCAGTTTGCCATTCGAAAATGGCCATTTTTGTTCCTTCAGCTTTGGACGATCAGTTGGAAACATCCAAGTTGCACTTAGACCTTTTTTTTTTTTTTTAAATGCCCCTTCACGTATACAAATATATCTTGACTATTCTTTATTGATATCTTGAAATGAGACCTGGTTAAGAAGATACTGCATGTACACTTGCAAATGACAGGCCTTATGTAAACTGTTAAATCCCAATTTTAAGAGCATGATGTGACATGAAGTCAAATGCCAAAAGTAGTAATCCTGAAATGTAGGTCTTTGAACCTTAATGTACATTCCCAAGTACTCTATACATTTTTATTTCAAAATGCAACTTTAGGGCAAAATTCTCACTATATAATCATTTTTATAGCTTTTTCAGTGCTACAGTATTCTTAAGCTGACTGCCAGTTATTCCTGTCTTGATGGTATGTTAACTTAGTACTGTAGAAATCCAACTGAACCCTAGGGAATGTCATAATATTGGCTGTTTCTCTAATATGATATAAAAGGAGATAAGTCATTTTTGAAGAAATGCCTCTTTTTGGTTATCAGTGGCATGTGACTATCTAAATAATATAATGTATAATACATATTAATATGAAGAACCTAGTATAAAATATTGCTGTTTTCTGTCCCTTTGTTATCTTTGCAGAGTGCTCACTTGGCCATGATAGACACTCTGATGATGGCTTACACTGTAGAGATGATCAGTATTGAGAAGGTGCTTGCATGTACTCAGCAGTATTCACCCATTTTCCAAGCTACAGAATTGCCCTATGATATTGAAGATGCCATCATGTATTGGATCAATAAGGTAAGATGAGGCACCTTAGCAAGTTCTTCTAAGTCAAAATAAGATAGAAATTAATGGAAAGTCATGGAAGACAAATCGTTGTAGGACATTTTGTTTTCAAATTGACTTCTGATATTTGTACTACAACTCAGAGACTTTATGAACTACCGTATTTTTCGCTTCATAAGACGCACTTTTTTCCCCCAAAAAAGTGGGTGGAAATAAGGGTGCGTCTTATGGAGTGAATATCACAACCTCCCCCCCCTTTTTCTACTCTTGGCGCTTCCCTTGCTGGACGGCTGCAGCAACGACCTTTTTGGACTCCCGACAGTTCCCCTGCTGGACAACTGTGGCAGCGAGAGGCAGAGCGGCGAACAAGGCAGGCGTGAGCTTCTCGTGCGCCTGCCTGGTCCCATGCCACTGCATGAATGGTTGATGACAGCCATTCACGCAGCGGCGCAGGACCAGTCAGGTGCATGAGAAGCTCGCACCTGCCTTGTTCGCCATTCTGCCTCTCACTTCCACAGCCGTCCGGCAGGGGAAGCACCAGGAGTCCAAAAAGGTCGCTGCCACAGCCATCCAGCAAGGGAAGCACCAGGAGTAGAAAAAGGTACCGGGGGGGAGTACAAAAAGGTACAGGGGGCCCTGCCGGTATTGTAAAAAAGTAAAAATGCTAAAGGGGGGGGAATACAGGTGGATGGGGGAGAACAAAAAGGTACAGGGGGCCCTGCCAGGATTTAAAAAAAGTAAAAATAGTACACGGGGGAGGGGGAGTACGGAGGGGAGTACAAAAAGGTATGAAGGGCCCTGCCGGGATTTTAAAAAGTAAAAAAGGTACGGGGTGCCACCCCCCTGCCTGCTTGCCACTAGGCCTGCCTTCCCTGTCCCTACCATGCATGCTGAAGCTGCCTCTTATGCTGATTTCAGAAAACAATTGAAGACACATCTGTTTGACAAGTTTCAATCCTAAATCATGTCTCTGGCCATAACTTATTTGAATTTCTACGGCCTTAATTTACTACGATTTTATCAGTGGCCCTTCTTTAATTGCCACTGTTTCATTTAAACTATGTTATTACCTTAACTTCTGATTTTAAAAGATGTAATTTTATAGACTTTACTACTCTTAAGATTGTAAACTTCTCTTCAGTTTGTATTTTAAATTGATTGTATGTACTTTTGTTGTAAACCGCTTCAACTTCTGGTATAGCAGTATTTAAGAAATAAATTATTATTATTATTATTATTATTGTGCCATGTCCCTGCCTGCCCTATCCCTACTGCATGCCAGCCACTAGGCCTGCCTGTCATGTGCCCTGTCTGCCCTTTCCCTACCTGCCTGGCAGCACTGTGCTCTGTCCCTACTAGCATACCAGCCACTAGGCCAACCTGCCTTGTGCCCTGTCCCTGCCTGCCCTGTCCCTACCTGCCTGCCAGCCACTAGTCCTGCCTGCCCATGCCAGCCATTAGTCCTGCCAGCTACTAGCCCTGCCTGCCCTGTCCCCTGCTTGCCAGCTATTAGCCCTGCCTGCCCTGTGCCCTGTCCACCAGCTACTAGCCCTGCCTGCCAGTCACTAGGCCTGCCTGCCCTTTACCCTGTCCCTGCCTGCCCTGTGCCCGGTCCCGGCCTACCACTAGACCACCAGAGGGGGGACAGGGTACAGAGCCTGGCAGGGAGGGGGGACAGGGTTCAGAGCTTGGCAAGGAGAGCCTAGCAGGGAGAATTTGGTTCAGAATGGGTTTTTTTCTTGTTTTCCTCCTCCTAAATTTAGGATGCATCTTATGGTCAGGTACGGTACATAATGTCCTCAGTAACATAAGTTGTTATCTCAAAAGGATGGATCATATTTGATTGTTTCAGATAATTGTTTTATCTCCATTTCCTAACTGCTTCAGGAGTTTAAAGAAGAAATTAACTATAAAGCAACTTACCATTTTTTCCCAGAAATTTTTCAGATTCTTGTACCTCTAAAGATGATATGCATATGGCAGCGTGGACTCTCGTCATTGATAGTCTCAGTAAATCAATTAGTCTGTAAGAGGCCACCAGCTTCTTTGTTGTCTTTTCTAAACATAACAATAAATATAATATTCTCAACAGTGCTGGAAAATTCTTCCTCCTCCTCAACTTTAAAGGCCTCTATAGCTTTGTCAATGTAACTTAGGCCCTCTTTTACAAAGATGCGTTAAGTGTTTTAACGTGGATTTAGCACGCGCTAAATCAACGCTTGTGCTAACGCGTCCATAGGATAACATGCACGCTATATTTAGCATGTGCTAAAAAGCTTAGCACACCTTTGTAAAAGAGGAGGTTAGTTTAACATGAATTTATTAGCCTTAATCTAAAGAAAATTTTATCAAATTGTATTGAGGTTCTACTCACTGTGATTGGAGGACAGCATCTACCTTATGAGAAAGTATCTAATCCTCTGTGAAAAAAACATGTGTGCCAGATGCATGCAGCAATAGGGTTGTCCAAAAAAACCTAAAGTTGTAAAAACTGTTCAAATTGAAATTTTTCCCATGAATTTGATTGTGCTTGATCAGAAAATAATTTTTAAAAAATTTTTGTAAAGATCATCATTGTATCCCTCAAAGCCATCGATTAGATAAAGCTCTGTTCTAGTGCAATGTGTTTAGTAGTCCTGAACCGTAGGGTTATGAATCTAAACCTGCAAGTTGCTTGCAGAATGCTGTCAGTCATCTTTGAACTCCGCCTCCTTCCCAGGCAGCTTCTCCTACCCCCTTAGTTTTTTCCTGCAAGCAAGTTGTTCAGAAGTGTTTCTTCTCTGCTCTGCGGGTTTTTTTATTTTTGAGTATTTTTTCTTAGTGTTTGGTTGGAGGCTCGGTGCCCAGAATTCCCATTTGTTCAGACCTCTGCCTGGAAGAAGACACAGACTCTCTTTGCCAAAGTTTGCTGCTAACGGGATCAGCCCTGGGGGGACACCTAGCTAGCCAGCATTGGTATTTTTGGGGAGCTTAGTGGCCATCCCCTGTATAGCTGCTCACATCCCTGATTTATCAGGAACATGAGTACAAGCTCTCTGGCTCCTGCCTGGCTTGGTTGGGCCAGGTGCATGGTCCTATCCCCCTTCAGAGTATGAGTTTTTCTGGGGGTTGAGGCTCAATCTGACATCAATCCAACTGGCAGCTCGAAGATAAAGTTTGTCCTGCGAACCTGTGAGGCAGAGTTCTTCTCCATCTGTCTCAGCTGCATGCCTAAGCTGAAGCAGGCAGACACATTGCACAGTGAGTAAGGCTGCTTTTGCCTATTGGGGGGGGGGGTGGAGGCATGTCTCCAAAAATTAAATTTGAAGGTTTCTGCAACCAGAGCCATGATCTCTCATCTCTAAAACCCCGTTCCCTGCATTTTTTTGTGCTTCAGGGGAGTTTCTAGGGGATGTTATTGGTGCAATTTTGTTGGCGGTGACCACCTTAGATTTTAAACTCTTTTTTTGCGACAAAATCCCTCAATTTTACTTAAAATCGAAAGGGATTGGCCCCCGGCCTTCCTAACCCTGTATCATGCTAGGATGGCGCAATATGGCTGGCAAAGGAGTGTCCATGTTCCGCTTGTGGCAGAGTGCTTGGAGAAGTGGGGGTGCCTTAGGTTCATCCTCCTCTGAGTCCTCCAGGGCTGTGGATCCACAGGAGGCCCTGAAGTACCCGTTATGCCTAGAAGCTCAACTCTTTCGGAGGGGGGGAGGGGTCAGATGCTCATTTGCAGGCTCTCCCGCCTACACACATAGGAGTGGAAATTTGCAGACCAACTGTCTCAGTCGGCAGACTCTTGACCCAGAGGAATGGTCTCTATCCCCTCAGGCATTCAGCTCCATTGTTTGGTGCTGGGGGCATCCACAGATGGGTCTGATGGCCTCAGCAGTAACCACAAAGGCAGCTCGCTTTTACAGCCAAAGATATGAGCCCGGAAGTGCAAGATTAGACGTGTTAATCCAACCATGGCCAGAGAAGGGACTCTTGTACATGTTTCCCTTGTGGCCCATGCTAGGTTGGTCATTCCCAGGTTTGCAAGTCATCTGGAGTTGGCAGTCCTAGTGGCACCCGATTGGCCCTTTAGACCATGGTATTCAGCCCTAGTCCACCTCCAGAGGGACGAAGACCTCAGACTGATGCTCCTAAAGGATCTTCTCAATCAAGGACCCATCCCTATAGAGAATTCAGAAATCTTTGGGCTTATAGCATGGCTCTTGAGTGGGCTGCCCTGACAAATAAGAGTTACTCGGACATGGTTGTCATCACTCTGCTTAGAGCTAAGAAGCAGTCGACAGTGGTAGCCTATGCTAAAGTCCGAATGTCCATTCCACACTGATGTGTTGTGGTTGATGTGGAGTGTTTACGGGCTACAATTTGGGTAGTTCTGGAATTTTTGCAAGAGGGACTTCAGAAGGGTCTCTGTTGGTTGGATCGCTGAAAGTGCAAATAGCAGGCCTTTCCTGTTTCTGATCTCAAAGGGGAAAGAGGCTTTCACCAGGTATCACCTGGTTCATTAAAGGGCTCTTCGGTTGCGCCCTTTGGTGCATCTCCCATTCCCTTCCTGGAATCTTAACACCGTATTGTGAGATCTCAGTAGGGCTCTGTATGAGCCCTTACGGGAGGCTTCTGTTCTGGATCTTACAGTTAAGATGGTGTTTCTGGAGCGATTACATCAGCAAAATGAGTCTCCAAGTTACAAGTTATGTCCTGTAGAAAGCCATTCCTTAAGATTACCGAAGCAGGGCTGTCCTTGTGCACGAATCCGTCCTTCTTACTGAAAGTAGTCTCTACCTTCCTCGTCAATCAGGAAGTCTGTTTGCCTGCTTTTCACCCTACGGGGGTCTAAGAGAAAGGATAAAGTATTGTATTTGCTGGATGTCTAGCGAGTGCTTCTCCAGTACCTCGAGTGCAGCATGAGGCCTTGCTGCAAGAAGTTGAACAGCAATCGCAGGCTTTATTCTGACTATCTCAAGAAGATTGAGTGTTGGGAACACTATTGTTAGATGACTTCACCAGAGTTTAAGTGTTTAGCTAGTAGTGAAGTATGCTAAATTTGTTATTTTTCACAATAAAGTCAGATATTGAAGGTTCATTTAATAAAATACTGCTAGATTTTTTTGCATAATCATCATTTGATGACAGGAGACTGTTTTCCTATTCTTTTGTGGTTGTAACACTGTATTAGTGTAGTTCTAAGGAATCTGACCCCACTTGTTATAATAAAACAAACGAAGGTGACTGATCGATGCTCAATTTACTTTATTCAATAAAATGACTCGACACGATTGTGTTTTGACCCCAAAGGGCCTTCCTCAGGAGTCTAAATTATAGAGATATGATAATTACATACGCACGTGATTATGAAAATATATGTTCATACACATCTATATACAAAAAAAGAAATAAACAAGTGAATAAAACATTAAAAATTACATAAGTCATATAACATGAAATATGTCTTGAATATAATAAATATAATTTTCTAATGATGAAGAAATGCAAGAAAAAATAATTAACATATATAAAACCATACCCATTCAAAATATACACCCATCATATAAAAACATAACCCCAATCCAATGAAATTAATAACATAAATATTCACAATCTAATATAAAAAAATTTATTCAAAAAAAGAGAATGGATGTGTATGAAAAATGTGTCTATAAACCATATATCACTTTATTCATATTCAAATGTGTTGAAAGGATAAATATACAAAAATATATGATGCAAGTGAACAAACCACAAACATGTGCGAAACTAGCAACTAAATGCACATTACTAACAAACTACAGCTATTCTGTGTAGTTATTTAAAATCTTAAACTAAATTAAGCAAATTGATGAGGCAAGACTTTCCTTGGTTGAACCTATGTTCCATTAAACCAAGGGCTCCTTTAATCAAGGCGCGCTACGGGGGTTAGCGCGTCAGACATTTTATCATGCGCTATCCCCCGCAGCAGCCTAAAATCCAAACACCTCGTCAATGGAGGTGTTAGGTACTAGCGCGGCAGGCGGTTTAACGCGCGGTATTCCGCGCGTTAAACCGCTACTGCGCCTTTGTATAAGGACCCCCATGTTTGTGTACGTGTTCTGTAATTTTATTCTTTATACTTATTTCCACTATCTTACCTAGTAATGAAGTCGGGCTTACTAGTCTGTAATTTCCCAGATCATACCTGGACCCCATTTTAAAGATCGGCATGGCATTGTCCACCCTCCAATCTTCAGGCACTATGGACAATTTTAGCAATATGTTAAGATTACTAACAACAGACCAGCAATATCATCCGGTCTAGGGGAATGGTAGGATAACAAATGGGATTTGATATACTGTACTGCTTTTCTGTGGTTACAATCAAAGTAGTTTACATATTATATTCAGGGCACTTATTTTGTACCTGGGGCAATGGAGGGTTAAGTGATTTGCCCCAAGTCACAAGCAGCTGCAAAGGAAATTGAGCCGAGTTCCCCAGGGTTCTGTGGGTACAGTACCAACCATTATGCTACTACTCCACTCTAGTACATCTGGTCTGGGCTTCCAAGTAGAGAGTTGCGCGGGGACAGAAATCCCACCCATCCCCGCCAGGATCCTCTCCATCCCCACCCGTCCCCGTCAGGATCCTCTCCGTCCCCACCCATCTCCACAAGGAATTAAAGTGGTACCTCAGTTTATGAGTGCACCAGTTTGCGAGTGTTTTGCAAAACGAGCAAAACATTCGCAATATTGATGCCTCGCAAACCAAGCTTACCTCGATGTACGAGCACCTCTCCCCCTGCTATCCAGCACCCCCCGCGCGATCCGGCACCCCTCCGCTCGCGTCGCCACCCCCCCCCCCCCCCCGTGATCCAATATCCTCCGTACCCATCACCCACCCGAACGTATCACTTACCCCCCCCATCTGGCATCCGGCACTGGCACCAAGGCACAGGACATGCCGGTGCCCAAAGATCTCTCATCCTTTTTGCTGGGCCTTGAGCATCTGCGCATGCTCAAGGCCGTAGTTCCTGCTCTCTCCGAGATTCTCGAGATCTCCGAGAATCTCAGAGAGAGTAGGAACTAAGGCCTTGAGCATGCGCAGATGATCAAGGCCCAGCAAAAAGGATGAGAGATCTTCGGGCACCGGCACCGGCATGTCCTGTGCCTTGGTGCCGGGTGCCAATGGGGGGTAAGTGATGCGTTCGGGTGGGTGATGGGTACGGGGAGGATATCGGATCGCGGCGGGGGAGAATTCCAGATCGCGGGGGGGGGGTGGCGGATCACGCGGGGGGGGGCCTTCGTGAGTGGGGGGGGAAGCAATGCCGGTTCGCTGGGGGGGGTAGAGCAGTACCACTGGCCGCGGGGGGGGGGGTAGAGCAGTGCCACTGGCCTCGGGGGGGAGGTAGAGCAGTGCCACTGGCCTCGGGGGGGGGGGGGGGAACGAATCAAGCGAGTTTCCCTTACTTTCTATGGGGAAACTCGCTTTCATATACGAGTAATTTGATTTACGAGCATGCTTCTGGAACGAATTATGCTCGTAAACCAAGGTACCACTACCTCCATCCTCGCCCGTCCCCATAAAAAGCAGCAATTACTTCTGACAGGACCATCAATTCCACAGTTTCTTTTGTGTTTGCGCTGCTGTTTTCCTTGTGGAATCTCTTTGGTGGAACTCTTTTTTTGTTTTCTGTTCAGATAATTAACTTATAAACCCCCTCTTTTACTAAGGCTGACGTCCATTATATTATATGGACGAACCCTGCTTCCAAAGCCTTCCATCCCCGTGGGAGTCCCGTTGGCTAGAGGGGGTTCTCCGTGAGAGTCTCGTGGGTTAGGGGGTATTCCCGCGGGACCCGCAGGATTCCCGCGATCCCCATTCCCATGCAGACCTCTACTTCCAAGATGATATTTTTAAACAACGTCAATGCCTGATATAAAGTCCTAACCTTTGTGACTGATCATTTTAGCTTCTTTTTAACAATTATCCTCATTTTATCATAGTTACCTTTTTGAAAATTAAAAGCTGCTATAGTAGATTTCCTTGGGACTTCACTCCAGATATTGGCTCATATTTGATTAGGCTATGATCACTGTTTTCTAGTAGAGCCAAAACCATTACTTTTTGTACTATGCATTGTATTTCGCTAAGGACAAGATCTAAAATAACTCCCGCTTTTGTTGGGGAAGCTTCATTTCCCTGGGAAACTGTCATACCAAACTGGTTCCATAACAGAGAACATTCTTTATCTGGCTCTCTCTTATACCTCATCTATAGTTTGAACTTCATTAAGAATTACTGATCTGATCTTAACTTGCGCTTTGGAAAACACCTATTCAGTCTATACCTTAAATAGCTGGAAGTTTCATTTTTCAGTACATTAAGGGCTCATAATCGAAACAGAAACACATCTAAAATCCCATCTAAATGGGCACTTGGATTATTAATAAGACAAGTCCAAGTGACAATAACCGAAACGGGTTTTAGACGTATTTAAAAACAGCTTAGGCCTCTTCAGTGCTGCTGTATGCCCAGAGCTGAAAGGGTTATTTTAGGAGGAGTGGTCAGGGCGGGATCTGGGCGGGACGGGGGCCTACCTAGACTTAGTCGTAGTGCAAGTATAACCAAAAATGTAGCGAGGCTGCCTGGACAGAATTTGTATGTTGTGACTTAGGCAATGTAAAAGCTTACCAAGTGCCCAGAAAGTATCAAAAGTGACCAGATAACCACTGCAGACACAAAATATAGACCCTCACTCACTTCCCCAGTGATCACTGACCCCCCCCCCCCCCACAACACCATAAAAATCGGAATTAAAAACGTACATGCCTGCCTTCAGAACATCAACACCTGGCATAGGAAAGCTTAGTAGAGCAGCACAGAGGTGGGGTTGTAGACAGGTGGGTCTAGTAGGTTTTGGGGGTGTTTTGGGGTGCTCACCATGACCTATAAGGGAGTTCTGTTGAGATGTTTATATGGCACCCTTTTTGTGAAGTTCGCAGCAGTGCCCTGTAAGGTGTCCCGCTACTGTGTTGCCATGTCAGGGTGTCCAGCCCATAACTTTGATGGCCCCTCCCACATCCAAAAGGTCTTGTTCTAGGCGTTTTTGACTTGAATGAATTTTTGGACGAGAATAGGGTATAAGGATAGACGACTGAGCAATCTGGCCAATCAAACAGCTGGATGTATAATTAGACAATTTTCGAAAAAAGAAATATTTTGGATGTATTTTTTGGGAATGGACTTTAGATACTGCCGACTTTGGGCGACTAGCAATTTAGGCCCAAAAGGACTTAGAAGTATCTTTTGATTATGCCCCTCCACATGTTAATAACCAAAAACTTGACTTTCACCCTGGATAAATATTGAGAGCCAGTGAAGCTCAATTAGTAGGTGTATCACACTATCTTTCCTAAGCCAATCCAAAAGGAACCATACACCTGCATTGTAAACCAATTTAACATGCTTAATCTATTTTTTGGGCAGGCCCAGCAATAAAACAGTACAATAATCAAGAAAGGATAAATGATGTACAATGGAGCAAATTACGAATTTTCTGTATAACACTTCAGCCCATTCAGGCTCAGAGACCCAGCAGTCTGATTTCATGGTGGTTATTTTAATTTTTTAGGAGCCAAATATAATTCCAGTTGCCATCTAATAATTTCTCATATTTCTAGGCAGCTTTTCCCATTTTTAACTCAAGGTAGTTTATACATCCAATTGATAAAATTAAAACAGACATTGTATAAAGATATAATAAGTATTATTTTGGAAAATATACCACCTGGTCATCTCTTTGAAGCAATGCCCAGAAAAACCACGTTTCAATACTGAAAGACTGATGAAGGCCACTAGACCCCTTTGATCTGCCAAAACCTGTCCTTATCATTGCAGTCTTCTAGATTCTGATAGTACCATAATTTTTCAGCAAGTAGGGATCTTCTACACTTATTTCTGACCTTTTTTTAATTCTCAGATAAAAGTGATGCAGACAATGTAAAAAAAAAAATCCATATAACATACAGCAAGAAATAGTGGTGTAGATCCAATACGGTCCATGTTTTGGTTATGGGAAACCTTCTTCTGATGTCCAATCGAAATTCACAAGATTAAAATATGCATTGAGTCATCCAATAAAGTGTGAAAAAATCACAGAGCACTGACAGCATTGTGTGCATTGCACACCAAATCGCAGTCAGAGATGATACATAGACCATATGCTAATGCTGGCTCATTTGTTAAGTATTGGTATTTGTGATTTAGCATCAGCTTGGGTGAAATTAAGAACATAAAAATAGCCTTACTGGGTCAGACCAATAGTCCATAATGCCCATTCTCAAAGTGGCCAATCCAGGTCACTAGTACCTGTCCAAAACCCAAAGAGTAGCAATATTCCATGCTACCGATCCAGGGAAAGCAGTGGCTTCCCCCATGTCTTTCTCAATAACAGACTATGGACTTTTCCTCCAGGAACTTGTCCAAACCTTTCTTAAAACCAACTATGCTATCCACTCTTACCACATCCTCTGGCAATGCGTTCCAGAACTTAACAATTCTCTGAGTAGCTGGTTGATAGGGTGATCTGAAAGGAGGCCTATTCTGAGGAATTTCAGTTTGCTTGTGGCCTTCCCCAATGATCTTACGTTAAATACGAAATGGAAAAATACTTGGATATGAGTCCAGTGTTCTCTTTAATAGAGAGATTTACCTTATTTTTCGCTCCATAAGACGCACCCTAGATTAGAGGAGGAAAACAAGAAAAAAAATTCTGAACCAAATTCTCCCTGCCAGGCTCTGTACCCAACCCCACACTCTTTGCCAAGCTCTGCACCCTGTCTCCCCTCCCTGCCAGGTTCTATACCCTGTCCCCCCTCTGGTGGTTTAGTGGTAGGCCGGGACAGGGCAGGCAGGCCTAGTGGCTGGCAGGTAGGTAGGTAGGTAGGGCAGGCAGGCAGGCCCCATCCTCTCCCTCCTCCCTCCCTCCCCCCCAGACAGGCAGCAGGCAGGCCCTGGCCTCTCCCTACCCCCCTGGCAGGCAACATGCAGGCCCTGGCCTCTTCCTCCTCATCCCCCAGGCAGGTTACAGGCAGGCCCTGGCCCTCTTCCTCCTCCCCGCTGCCCCCCACGTGTACCTTTTTTTTTTTTTTTTTAAACTTCTGGACGCGGCGATCAGCGTTTATTGGCGAGACTGGTCTATATAATGGAACATGGCTCCTGATCTTTCTTCTTATAAATTAAACTTGTTACTTCACTCATAAGCTTTATTCAAAAGGACTATTCCATTCTGTATTTATGACGAAAAAAATCTATAACCTACCATATTTTTCGCTCCATTAGATGCACTTTTTTTCTCCCCAAAAGTGGGTGGAAATTAGGGTGCATCTTATGGAGCGAATACCCAAAGCGCTCCCCCCATTACCTTATTTTAATGTGGCCGCCCTCCCTCGCTGGACGTAGCACCCTCTCTCCCTGAGAACGGCGCACAAGGCTGGCTGGCTGCTTGGTTCCCGCTGCTTCCTCCGAGAACTGGCAGCTGGCGCAGCTGTCTCCTCTTCTGTTCTCTCGCGGCATAGCAATGCACCAGGTTACCTGCCTGGTCTCGCGCCGCTTCCTTCGAGAACTGGGCAACCTGGTGCGCCACTATGCCGCGAGAGAACGGAAGAGGAGGCAGCCGCACCATGAAACACAGACAACAAGGTGTGCCCATGGTTAGTCATAGCAGGGATTGATTATGTAGTGGATAACCCGTATGACATTATCAGAGTCTTGACCAAGGTCTCAACTTATTCCATCTCTGCCCACAGAATGTTTTAGACAGTGGGCGGGAGATTCGGTATCTAAAGCCAGTTTAAGCACACTCTCTTTTAAGGGGCAGATGCTTTTTGGGAAGGTGCTGGATGATTTTATGACCAGTGTGGTTTTTTGTCAGCTGAAGTCACTTCCATATAGCAGAACACTGAAATTTTCATGGCTCCAGGCTCTTTCATCAGTACTCTGGAGGTTTCTTCACTCAGAGAGCAGTACAGAGTCCCAGATAAAAAGGTACGGTAACTCTAGACATACCCAGTCCTTTGGACCGCGCTCTGCCATGGCCTCCAAGAAATCCCAATGATTCCAGAACTGTAGCCGAACTCTTTCAGATAGGAGGAAAGCTAATGGAATTCTGGGAGGCATGGGCAAGCATGAGTTCGGACTGCTGGATGCTAGACATAATAAATCCAAGTAAGATACCAACTTGAATTCAGCTACCCCTTAGCACAGTGTCCTGCAAAATTTGTCGAGCCGCAGCCTACTAAACGTAGTGGCTGTGGCTCGAGGCATCCAGAAGTGTGTGGACATCTATGTGATGATGTCATGCGCTTTGATTGTAACCACAGAAAGACGGTATATGAAATCTCACTCTCTTTCCCTTTCCTTTCCTCTACTAACAGAAAAAGACACTTTCAGGTCTCCTGTGCAAAAATGCCTGGCAGAGAGCTTGAAGCACCCAAGACATGAAGAAAGAGGGCTGCAGTCATTATACTGTAATATCCTGTTCAAGGACAGAAATTCCTTAGTTTGAGTGCTTAGTTTGAGAAGAGACTTCATTCCAGCTGTTTAGGGAAGTAAATTAAAAAATTGGGGGGGAAAACTCAGACTATGTGGGAGAAAATTTTTAGTTGTCATTTTCCCACCTCCATAATTAGGTTTTTATATTGTCTATCATTTAATTCAGGATTGCCAAAGTTTTTATTCTGGAGGTTCTTAAGTTCAAAAGGTTACAACAGGACTTGTCAATTGGAATTGTCCATACAGTATTTCCCCTTCAAGTTGACTGCTGTGAAGAACATTTCCCTGATTGGGCTCCTCCCCAGTTCTTTGACCACAGGATTAATTAAATGCATTTATTCCAGAGACAGCCTATAAATCTCTTGCTAATAGTGTACAACCACTAATATCTTCACTTTGATGTATCTAGAAGACAGAAAGTGTTCCAGCGCTTATTTAAACAGAATACAGCACTGCTTGATTTTTTAAATGTGTGTGTGTATATTGTTTTTCTTTAATAGCTTCTGGTTTGTGCTCATTCCTAGAAGACAGCTGATAGGCATGTATGCTTTCTTAGAAATACAGATAGTCATGTTGTTATTTTTGTGATTTTAGGTTAATGGACATTTGAAGGAAATAATTGAACAGGAGCAAAAACTGAAAGAACAGCATGACCTCACACCCCCTGGAAGTCAAAAGGTATGTGACAGCATTTCAACGACAAGTTGACATTTACAGATTGTTTATGCCTAAAGGGTTTCTGCTCCTAATAAATCATTTTACTACAAGCAGTATGGATTTTTATAGTGGTTTATTCTTTTCAGAAATAATTGTTACATGCAAAAAAAAAGTGCTGGTATTTAAATTCAGTTCAAACTTGTGTGACTTTTCAGCTTTTGTAAAGTTAATATAAACACACCACATTTTGTTTTGTGTTGTCTGCATTTTGTAAATGAAGATAATGATTTGTAGCCCTGATAAAATAGTTTCATTTGATCGATCTAATTATTTTCTGTTGAAATGCACATGCTCCCCTGTAAATGTTTGCCTGCTGAGAGAAAGATGGAGTGTGTGTTGCTATAGATCAATATTTCCCAAACTTTATCCAACCGCAACACCATTTTAACTGCCCCAGAATCATGTGACCCCAGTCCTGCTTTGCTGCCACACCTCTGCTCCATTATAGCAAGAAAGATAGTATCAAACTCTGTAAATCTTTAGCAGAAGCCCTCTGCCCACTTCAATTTCAATATCTTCCAGAGAAAATATATTTGAAAACAATATACCGTATTTTTCGCTCCATGAGACGCACTGGACCTTAAGACGCACCCTAGATTTAGAGTAGGAAAACAAGAAAAAAAACATTCTGAACCAAATTGTGCACCTAACCTCCCTCACTCCCTGCCAGACTCTGCACCCAACCCCACACTCCTTGCCAGGTTTTGCACCCAACCCCACACTCCTTGCCAGGCTCTGCACCTTGTCCGCCCTTCCCTGCCAGAGTCTGCACCCTATCCCCCCGCTTTCCTGACCTGTAACCTGCCACCCCCTCACCTCTGGTGGTCTAGTGGTAGGCTGGAACAGGAGGGATCTGTCCCAGCTGACTAACAATGCTCCTCCCTTCCCCATGCCTCCCGGTACCTTTTAATAATACAGCCCGCCCGCCGGCCCTTCCTTTTAAAACACCCCCCACCATACTTTTTTAAACACCCCCCTGAAGCCTGGTGGTCCAGCAGTGTATGGGCCGGCAGGAGCATAATGTCTGCGCTGCTGCCTGCGCCCACCCCGCTTTCTGAATGGCTGCAGTCAGTTCTCGCAAATCCCGCAAGAATTGATGCAGCCATTCAGAAAGCAGGGCTGGCGCAGACAGCGTACTTCTGCTGGCCCATACACCGCTGGACCACCAGGCTTCAGGGGGTGTTTAAAAAGGTACTGCGGGGTGGGGGTGGGATGTTTTAAAAGGAAGGGCTGACAGGCGGGCCATGTGATTAAAGGGTACTGGGAGGGAGGGGGGGTGTCTTCGCTTCATAAGATGCACCAACTTTTTCACCCCCTTTTAGGGGGTGGAAAAAGTGTGTCTTATGAATAGAAAAATCTTCTTGTAAGTTTTATCCTTTTTTGTCAATCTTACTAAAAACTTTATCGTGAGTGAGCACAATGCACACTGAGTGGAGAAACATCAGACTTGTAAGTAGGAAAAGGATCATAGGGCCTTTTATAGCGCACAGTCATTTAATCATTTATTTCTTCCCCTCCACCACACTCTCCAATATGTTCTTTTTTTCTCTTTATACTCGTATAAAAGAATATGAAACTCTTAAATATTGTTTAAATAGCGTGACTTGTAATAATTGTAAAACATCTCACAAAATCTCCCAACAAGGCGGTACTTAACTGTCCATTAGGACTCATCACTCCCAATGCCTCTTCTCCAGGCATACTTGCAGCATTGACTGACGCTGCTTCTGCTATTTCAGCCCCATCTCTGGTTGAGTCTGCTCAGATTGGTAACAGAGTTGTTTGGGGGGAAGGGTGCAAGGCAGATATTTGATCCCATTTTGGGTGGTAGGATAACCACTGATAAAGATGAATGAGTTTTCAGTTTCAAGTTCTACTCTCTCTGTCACCAGGGGGGGTGGAACAGATGTTTGGGATTTTTTTCCCCATAAGTCATCTTTGAACAATATCTTTTTATTTTTTTTTTTTATGCTGCTGGGTATCAACTTTAGCAAGAAAAGATTTGATAGCATGAAGAGAGAGAAATTCCCGCCAATGAAATTTAAAACCCAGAAGAGTATAATTGTTTGGTAACTAATTTGCAGAAACTATTAAAAAAAGTTGACCTGGAAAAATTTTTCTTCCAAAGCTTACTACAGAGTTACAATAAAATTGGGGAATACTTTAAATTAAATGTAAACTTAATTCAAAATAGACAATTGTGGTAAGACTCTAGTATAGTTTACCCTATCTAATTAAGAAATGTCATATAGAGGATTTTAAATATAATATAAACCTATTCTTAGCAGCTAAAAATGAGTATAGGCCTATGAGTCTAAATTTCAGCCTGAATATGTGAGGTCCTAAGAGAAGTTTAAATGTGGTGGACACATTTGTCAATTTGAGACCTGTGTAGTTTTGTCAGAATATATAAAGTTTTAGTGAGGCAATTGCTATACCAAGATTGTTGAATAAGAGGCATTGATTATAAATTATCCTCTGGGAAAGACTAGGAATGGGCAGTCATTCAAATTGATTTATTTCAAATATTTATTATCCACCTAAAACCATGCAATCATACTCCGGTTGCAGAATCGCAGCCACATCAAACATAGGCGCCAGAAAAGTAGGCCAGGGTTTTGAAGGCCTACATTTTCCACACCTGTTTGCTGTGAATCGCAGCTACAGAGGCGCCTAAGGTCATTTCCAGCATTAGCCACACCTTATTCGACCTTGGGTGCCTCTGGAGCCGTGATTAGAGCACTGGTTCAGGAGACGCTGACAGGCAGCTAAATTATTTTGTTTTCAGGCCTTTTAAGGTAGGTTTGATTATATAAGTTAGGCGATGGTGCAATACCTACCACTGCCTAACCTGAAGCACCGTTTATAAAATCAGCCCCTTTATGTTTAGTTTGTTTTATTGAAAAAGAACAATAAATTAGTACGGAAATAACACTGCAGAGTCTCCAATATGCTTATTATAACGAGTGGGGTTGGATGCCTTAGGATTTCCACTAATACAGTGTTACAACCACAAAAGAATAAGACAACATTCTCCTGTCGTCAAATAATAATAAAAAGACTTTTTATGCAAAAAATCTAGCAGTATTTTATTAAATGAACCTTCAATATCTGTATTTTATTGTGGGAAGAATGACAGAAATTTAACATACTTCACCAATAGCTAAACATGTGGTGTATCTACCCATGGCATTCCAAACATTCAATGTCTTTTTGAGATAGGATAAAACGTGCAATGCTGTTCAACTTCTTGCACCAAGGCCGCATGGTACGATCACTGTTATCAGGCAGCTCCAGCACCATTATCTCCTACACCAATTCATGCGCTCCACTAACTAGGTCTAGGATTGCTTCGCCTTTTGTCGATTCAAGAACCAGATGCTCCATAAAGTTGTCCTTGAATTCACCAAGGAATTTGATCTCCCTAGCATACCCTGATGTTACAAATTACCAAGTCAATATTGGGATAGTTGATATCATCCATTATTATTGTGTTATCCAGTTTGTTAGCTTCCCTAATTTCTGATAACATTTCAACATCTGTCTGATGATCCTGTTCAGGTAGATGGTTCGGGTACACTCCTGTCACTATCCTTTTCCCCTTTATACATGGAATTTCTACCCATAGGGATTCCTTAGTATGTTTCGGTTCCTGTAGAATGTTTATTCGATTTAAGGCCCTCCTTAACATATAAAGCTATGCATCTACTAATTTAATCCACCCTATCATTGTGTACCCCGGCATGACCGCGTCCCATTAGTTTTTTCCTTCTACCTGGTCTTAGAGAAGCCCATTATATCTGTATTTTTCATTTAGTGCAGTATATTCTAACTCTCCCATCTTGTTTGTTAGGTTTCTGGCATTTAGATACAGACATTTCAATCAATGCTTGTCATATCTATTTACAATTTGCTCAGCAGAGCCCTGCCTGTCTTGTGGAACGGGAAGGATTTCTGAAGCTGCCTGTGCCTATTAGCTCTGCTTTATACTGATACTATAGCAATTTTAAAATAGCCGCTTGAAATGCTAGCCTATGAACTCTAATAGAGACTTCCTATGCTAAGAAAAATCTAACCTTTAAACTCCCTTGATAAGTGAGCAAGTAAAGTGAATAAAGTGAGTAAGTAAAATAAAGTCCCTGAGTTTACCTATTTAGTTTTAGGTCTCTCTTTCCCCAAGTTTGCAAGCAATTTCCCAGCAAATTCTTACCAGTGAAGATCTCTGTCTCTGAAAGTTGATCTTAGTCTACAGTATAGTCGGTTCCTCTGGGCAGTTGCTGGAGGAAAAGGAAAAGGCAATATGAGGAAATGAAGGTGAGGCTAGGCAAAGTGGTAGGTTTTTATAGCTTTCCTGAAGTTTAGAAGGTCCTGAAGAGATATCGGATGTGAGAGGGTAGATTATTCCAAAGTTTTGGTAGGAAATTGGAATAGGATCTTTTCCGGGCAGTTTGGAGCCGAAGGGCATAACCTGGGGGTATTTATAGGCATATTTCATCTTGGGAGTGTAGCGGTCTCTTAGGGGTACAGAGCGGAAGGATTTATATGCTAGCACAAGTCCCTTGAAGATGCAGCGTTTGGTTATGAGTTAACCAGTGGGCCGAGGTCAGAGTAGGGGAGACCGGGTTGTGGGCCTGCAGGTTCTTTAGTGGCACCTAACAGGACACCTACAATTAGGTGTCCAGAAGGCGTATGGTAGGAGCCTGTTTTGTAAAGGAAAGTAGGGACCTGCTTTTCTTTATCAAACATTAGAATAATAGGTTAAAAACATGCTTATAATTGTGGGTGCAGTTGTTTAAATCAGCCAAAGAGTTGGTGTAAATGTTCATGCCTAGAATGGTAAAGAAACCACATAATTATAATATTTTTATAATCTATACATGCAATTGTGGGCCTTGCCCAAGTGAATGCCCACCCACAAAGTACGCATCATAACATCCAGGTGTGAGGTTATAGAATAGCAGTTAGCTGAAAAAGGTCATTTATTTATTTTATTCAATTTTCTATACTGTTCTCCCATGGGAGCTCAGAATGGTTTACATGAATTTATTCAGATACTCAAGCATATTTCCTTGTCTGTCCTGGTGGGCTCACAATCTATCTAATGTACCTGGGGCAATGGGGGGGAGTAAGTGACTTGCCCAGGGTCACAAGGAACAACGTAGGTTTGAATCCACAACCCCAGGATTGCTGAGGCTGTAGCTTTAACAACTGCGCCACACACAGATGTGTGCCCAAATGACTAGAATGCCAGCATTTCACACATTCTTGCTACCTATATCTAGGCAGCTCCTCATAAAATTACCCGCAGATGGAATAATTCAATACTGGTTGCCTGAAGTCAGGCACTGGGATGCTGCACACTAAGCGTGAATTCTATGTTAGCATTTATATGTGTGATTATCATTATGGAATACTAGCTTAGGTTAATACAGTGGTACCTTGGTTTACGAGCATAATTCTTTCCAGAAGCATGCTCGTAATCCAAAGTACTCGTATATCAAAGCAACTTTCCCCATAGGCCATAATGGCAACGCTGACAATTCGTTCCAGAACCCAAAAAGTGGCGAGGGGTGGCCCAGGGGTCGGGTACCAGGTGCTGCAGCACCGTTTCCTCTGTCCACCAGCCGCTGGAGAACTCCGTAGTGCCGCTTCGGGGGGATGCCTCTTCTGTCCGTCAGCCACTGAAGAACCACTGAGCCCACTCGTATTTTAGCTTTTTTTTTGTTTGTTTTTTTGCTAATTCAGCTAAGCATGAACTGGTCTCTTGTTAAGGAAACAGCAGACACTGCTAAACTTTAAAAAGAACACATGGGCAAAACTAAGAATTTACACTTCGCCGGTCAGCCTTCCACGCCGGGTGCCTTCCGCTTGTTGGAGAGCCTATGAGAGCTCACGCAGCCGAGTGCCATCCCGCCTACACATTGCGTATGATCACACACAAACGTCGATGATTGACGTTGTGTGTGATCATACGCAACGTGCAGGTGGGACGGCACTCGGCTGCGTAGGCTCAGATAGAGGCTCTCCAACATGTGGAAGGCACCCGGCGTGGAAGGCTGACCGGCGGACGGAAGATGAATCCCCCTGAAGCAGCGCTTCCTACAGCTGTAAGTGCTCCTTTATCGCGGCAGTGCTTGGTTTGCGAGACAAAAGTTTGCTGGGTGTTTTGCTTGTCTTGCAAAACACTTGCAAACCGCGTTTCTTGCAAACCGAGGTTCCACTGTATTTACATGCCAGCATTTAGGCTCGGCCAGTTACACCATATCAATGTCTGGTGTAAATGCCCACAACAAAATATTGCAGTAGTGCACACAACAGTCAGTATTCTGTAACTTTAGCATGTAAGTGCTGGGCATGCTCCCAACCTAATCTAATCTTCAATTTCTGGGTCGCTCTATGCCTCTCTAGGTTCAAGGTGACTTACAAATCAAGAAGTTTACATTACGTTTAGCAGTTACAACGATGAAATATAAAGTAAGCAGGATACTGTGAGCTAGTTACCAGAGATAGATTCTCAAAACTTACCGTGCCTTTAATGATGGTCTCTAAACTGGCTTGAGTGTGTGTATTAAAGGCATGTTTTATGCACGCTTGTTGAAAGCTGATGCTTGCACCTCCCCTCCCTTCCATTCCCCTTCGTCCAATAGCGCTGGCATGCCTATGATTGACACGACAACAGAGTTTGCTAGTAGTTCTCTACCCCTCATACAACGTGTACATATATTGTGCTCTAATAAGTCATGCACACGATATACGTGCCTATGGTGTAGATTTTCCCAGCACATGTACGCCTCTTAAGGTCTGTTTTGCACATGTGCCGATCACTATCGCCATCGACTCATCTCATGTAAATTTGGCGACCCTCCACGAACCTCTTTTGTATGCATGGTTTTTCAAGAATGATATTACATTTATGGCAGCGATAGAACTGTCCTTATATTATGCAGTGCTCAGGAAGAAATGCAACAGATGTAAATTCTCAAAACTTATATATTTCAAAATCTAAATTGAAAATAAATCATATTTCCTACCTTACTGTCCATCTCCTCCCTCTCTCCTTTCCCCTTACCGTCCATCCATGTGCACCATCTCCTCCCTCTCTCCTTTCCCCTTACCATCCATCCATGTGCACCATCTCCTCCCTTTCTCCGTTCCCCTTACTGTCCATCTATGTGCACATCTCCTCCCTCTCTCCTTTCCTCTTACCGTCCATCCATGTGCACCATCTCCTCCCTCTCTCCTTTTCGTCCATCCATGTGTACCATCTCCTCCCTCTCTCCTTTCCCCTTACCATCCATCCATGTGCACCATCTCCTCCCTCTCTCCTTTCTCCTTACCGTCCATCCATGTGCACTATCTTCTCCTTCTCTCTTTTCCCCTTACCATCCATCCATGTACACCATCTCCTCCCTCTCTCCTTTCTCCTTACCATCCATCCATGTGCACTATCTTCTCCTTCTCTCTTTTCCCCTTACCATTCATCTATGTGCACCATATCCTCCCTCTCTCCTTTCCCCTTACCGTCCATCCATGTGCACCATATCCTCCCTCTCTCCTTTCCCCTTACCGTCTTCCATGTGCACCATCTCCTCCCTCTCTCCTTTCCCCTTACTGTCCATCCATGTACACCATCTCCTCCCTCTCTCCTTTCTCCTTACCATCCATCCATGTGCACTATCTTCTCCTTCTCTCTTTTCCCCTTACCATTCATCTATGTGCACATCTCCTCCCTCTCTTCTTTCCCCTTACCGTCCATCCATGTGCACCATCTCCTCCCTATCTCCTTTCCCCTTACCATCCATCTATGTGCACATATCCTCCCTCTCTCCTTTCCCCTTAGCGTCCATCCATGTGCACCATATCCTCCCTCTCTCCTTTCCCCTTACCGTCCATCCATGTGCACCATATCCTCCCTCTCTCCTTTCCCCTTACCGTCCATGCATGTGCACCATCTCCTCCCTCTCTCCTTTCCCCTTACCGTCTTCCATGTGCACCATCTCCTCCCTCTCTCCTTTCCCCTTACTGTCCATCCATGTGCACTATCTCCTCCCTCTCTCCTTTCTCCTTACTGTCCATCCATTTGTACCTGGGCTCCTATGGCAATGCCCCTCTCCTTCACTCTGCTGCTGCTGCTACTACTACTACTACTATTTATTATTTCTATAGCGCTGAAAGACATACACAGCGCTGTTCATTTAAGATACAATAGACAGTCCCTGTTCAGAAGAGCTTACAATCTAATTCTGACTGACCCACCCGAGTCTGATTTCTTGCACACTTGATCTTCTTCCCAGCAGTGATTCAGGTAGGCTCTCTGTGGCCAATCCCAGGGGCCTTCTCTCTTTAGAGAAGGCCCCTGGGATTGGCCACAGAGAGCCTGTCTGATGGGCCAGTCAGAACAAGTGTCAGACTGAATGAAGGGGGGAGAGTTCTTCAATGCAGTCCCTGCAGCTGTATCCAGTGGCAAAAGGACTGCATAGGCCGCCATTAGCTTGTGGGCCTTGCATTGAAGAACATTGACTTAGTCTCTTCTCCCCTCCCTATTTAAGAAATAGGCTCTTTGGGAGCATCTGTTACAAGTCTGTTTTGACAGTAGTTGAACTCTCATCCACGGGTGGTGACTAACATTAGTGCAAGGTCTATTATCTTGCAGTCATAAACCAAGAAACAAGGGATCACTTCAAATAATGGCACAAATTAAAAATAACTTTCCTTGCAAAAACATTTTCTTGTTTTCTTTGCAGCCCCCTATGATTACTATTTATAATAATGATGGTTGCTAATGGCAACAGACTCTTTTGTGAGTTGGCATCCACTTGTTCTCTGCTATATGCAGTCAAAGTGATAGTGAGCGCATGAGGGCTCATGTTTTTTTCTCTTCCTTGATATGGGCAGTAGCAAGTAGGCCAAGGTTTGGATCTAGATTTAGTTTCTTAAGTTAGAAAGAAGAAGAGATGGCCCTCCTTCAAGGGCAAGGTGACCGGACTTGCTTCCCCTCTTGCTTTGCATCTCTTCTAACTCCATTTTTCTTTGGGGCAGTGTCTCCAAATGGCTTCAATTTGTGCAGCATGAGAAAGAAAAAGAGAAATAGCAACAAACTCCCATTACGTAACAGTACCACAGAAAAAAATGGGATGGAAAGAGACATAGAAATGAGAGCAGATAAAGGCCACATGGCCTATCCAGTCTGTTCATCCATATCATCTTCTATCTCTTTCTCTCCCAAAGAGATCCCACATGCCTGTCCCATGCTTTCTTAAATTTAGGTACAGTCCTCATTCCCACCATCTCCACTGCGAGGTTGTTCCACATATCCACCACCCTGTATATAAAGAAGTATTTCCTTGGATTACTTTTGAGTCTATCCCCCTTCAGCTTCATCTGATGCTCTCTCATTCCAGAGCTTCATTTCAGTTGAAAGAGACCTTCCTCCTGTGCATTTAAGACATGGAGATTAAATGCTGCACAGGGGTTGGAAGGAGGGAGGGAAAGGTACTGCATAGGGGGATGGAAGGGAGGGATAGAAAGCTGTTGTGCATGGGGGGAGAAGAGAGAAAGAATTATTGGGCATGGGGTGGAGGAGAGGAAAGGAGAGAGGCAACAAAGAGATAGAAAGGGGTGAGAAGGAGAAAACCTGCATATGGTGAAGGGGAGGGAGACATGCATGGAGAAGAGAAAGGGAGAAATGTTGGGCAGAAGGTGGAGGTCAAAGGGAGATGGTGCTTGGGGAGAGAAATAAATGTTGCACATGATAATGGAGGGGACGAAGAGAGAGATGCTGCAAGGAGGGGAATAGAAAGGTTTGACCCAGGGCACAAGGCAGGGAGAAAGAGAGATGACAGACTTAGAAAAGAAACAGAAATATTGGATATGGCAGTGGAAGGGAAGGTACAGAGATGGAAGATGGATGGTGAGCATTTAGAAAGAAGAAAATGTCAAATGGGCCTGGCGAGCAAGTTAACAGAAGACAAACAGAAACCAGAGCCTGGGACCAACATGATTTGAATAATAAAATGATCAGACAGACAAATAATTTTATTTTATGATTACAATATGCCAGATTTGAAATGTGTATCCTACCAAAGCTGTTGTTATACAGCGAGCGTGAGCTAGGATCTAACAGAGAGAGGAAAAGTCTTTTTTGTTTATTTTGTTTACACCACAGCCATGGCTTGGGGTTGGAGAAGGCAAAGAGGCTACAAAATAAACTCCAGGATGTTTGAAAAATACCCTCGATTGGACAGGAAAAGTGATTCGAATGGAAAAATCAATTCAATGGGCTAAATCAAATCGAAATTTTTTTCCCTGAATCAGGCAGCACTATTCTTTTCCTTGTGGAACTTGTATATTCCATAGTTCAGTCACCAGAAGGCTTATATTGTCAGTTAAGGTCTTTTAGGGGTGTGCATTTCTTATTTGGTTACTTTCTTTGCACTTGTAAACTTTTCTACCAGCATGCAGTCATATGTATATCTGTAAAATTGATTTTTATGTGTATAAATACAGCCTGATTCATAAAGTATCAAAACAAGAAAGGAAATGAAAAACCCAGCAGAAGAAAACAAGACACACTTAAAAAAAAAAAAAAAAAATTTGCAAATGGAACGTTTCATGGCCAATACAGCAATGGTGTTACAGAAAGTTTATGGATGTTTGGGAGCCATTGGCTAAATTTTGTAAAGAAGAATAATTGATTATATTTTATAGACTTGTAAACATACACATCCAGGGTGGGTTGGGGGGTGGGGGAAGGGAGTTGCATTGGAACTTGATTCAGGGTATATATAGGAGGGGCCTTAGATGCTTGGGCCAATCAGGTACTAGGATCCTGTGGGTTGGGCAGTGGAGAGATGGGCCCGCCTCATTTGGACGGAGGCGGGCCTGCTGGCCGGACGGTGTGAGGAGCCGTCCGGCCAACTTGCAGGTAAGCCCAAGGGGGGGTTCTGGGGTGGGGGGTTTCATTGGGGGGTGTCCGGCAGGAGGGGTTGGGCACCCTCCTGCCGGTAACCTTGGGGGGGAGGCATTGGGGGGTCTGGCAGGAGGAGTTGGGTACACTTCTGCCACGATCGTCGGGGGGGGGGGCAGGTTCTTTCAGCAGGAAGGGTTGAGCACCTTCCTGCTGGCGATCATGGATTTTGTTGGTAGGAGGGGTTGGGCACCCTCCTGCTGCGATCGTTGGGGGGGTTAAGGAGGGGAGACTGGCAGCCGTTGCCGCAGCTGCTATATTAATCGGGGCAGGGAGATCCTTGCTGTGATTAGGTATAGCTGCCGTTTCTACTTACTATGTAGGCCAGCATTTTGCTAGCCTACATTTTAAGCGTCTCCCGCTCTGCTAGGGAGGCGTGTAGGGCTGCCTAGGTTCGCTTAAGGCTACCGCCTAGCCTTAGGCGAGCTTAGGCCGACTTGCAGGCCTCTCTAGGCTCCCTGGAGGCGCCTTCAATATAGGCGGCCTGCCTGGGGAGCATTTTTTTTTTTTTTAGAAAATGTGCCTTCTGATTGGCTGAGTAGACAGCTGTAGGACGCCTACAGCTGCCTACAATCAGGAGCACTTCGCAGAATCAGGGCCTTAATGTCCACTGGAAATTTGAATCTGTGACTGATTAAGCATTGCTGCTTCTGATTTTTGTTGCTTTTAAAACTGGTAAATCAGCAGCTGTTGGAGAAGCAGATATTGTAGGAGGTTATTATTTATCTAGTTGAGGCAAGTCTAATTTGTATTGCAGGAACATAACTAGCTATCTTCCCCTATTGTTTTGAAAGGAGTTATCTATGTTTAATTATGGTGTATTCCTCAAGGGTTATTAAATCATATTAAGTTACTATTGTTGCACTTTGAATCTCAGTGATTTTCCTGTGTGTTAGATGAGACTAAGGGCATGCTTGTTTGACAACTTTTTCAGTACTGTCTAGCTTTATTTTGGTGCTGTGACGTATACTCTATATGCCCACTGAAATGAGCTATGGATTCAGTTAGCAAACAAGTTTGTGTGAAAAATTTCTGTCTGGTTATTGGACATTCTCACGAATTACTACTAATAAAGTGTATCATTGTTTTGTAAATGTATAAAAGTCATACTGTTTCTTATAAACTGATTTACCAGTAGTTTTCATTATTGTAGCATTTTATGAGGGGCTGAAATAAGGCCCATTTCATTCATTTAAATGATACATTCTGATTAATTTTTCTTTCTGTTCTTTTGCTCTGTTTTAATGCTGCTCATTCTGAAGTCTCCTACCAAATGGTATTGGAAACTGGTTCCTGTAAGTTTGCTCAGCTGCTTCAGTTTGTGGTGTTTGAGAATGGCTTGGCCCATATCACGCTGGTGTGACTGTTCATTTGCCTCTGCTGAAACATCTTTTGTAATAGCACCCCCAAAACTCATGGGAAGCCATATTGGCTTAAGGAAGTTTGGAAGGTAGTCTGTAAAAGTGTAAAACTGGATGGCTCTTGCCTTCAACTGTGATGCTCGTATTATGACATATACCTGGAATGGTGAGGTGGCCTTTCCTATTAGCACAAAATACTGTACATACTAAAATATAAACTGAGATTTTGGGGCCCAAAAATAGGAGTCTCTGTTTATATTTGTGTCGGCACCCACCCGCCCTCCTCCTGGACCTGTTGCAGGCCTCTGCCGAGCCTGCCATGAGACCTGGTGGTCCAGCGGTGGGCTGGGAGAGGAGAGTTCCCTCCCACTTCCTGTCTTGGCTGACTCTAAAAATGTTCATCTCCCTCCTACCTTTCATATCCCTGGTGGTCCAGCAGTGAACTGAGGCAGAAGCAATCTTCCTACGTTCCTGCACCTTGCAGAGCCGCTAGTTGAATGCTCCTGCCCTGGTTCACTGCTGGACCACCAGGGATTTGAAAGCTATGTTGGGGAGGTGGAAGGGAGGTAAAAGTTTTTAGAGTCAATCGGGACAGGAGGTGGGAAAGATTCCTACTGTCCCGGCCCACCACTGGACCAACAGGTCTTAGGCAGGCCTGGTGGAGGCCTGCAAGGCATCGGGAGGGAGAGAGGACAGGGTACAGAGCCTGGGAGGGAGGGGGGGCTGGGTGCAGAGCCTGGCAGGGCAGGACAGAACATTTGAATATTAACACACACACATGAGTTTATATTCAAGTTATCCTTTTCTCCTCCTTTTGGGGGGGGGAAAAGGTTACCTTGGTTTATATTTGGGTTGGTTTATATTCAAGTATATACGGTGGAAAAATGATTTGGGTACAAATAAGTCTTCACTTGAAGAGTACAGTATATAGGTTGTATATACCTAGTGTTTTTTTACTTAATGGCTGGGCCAGTCCTGTGCTTAACAACTCTGTGTTTATTGCTGTATCATTTTTTTGTGTGAACTGTAAATTGCCTGGGGTGGGCGTTTCTTTTTTTTCTTTTTTTTTCTTTATCTTTATTAGCAATTGCAAAAGGCACACACAGCCAGTAGGAAGAAAGCGCAGAAAAATACAACAGCCAGAGAAAACAACAAGTGAAAACCAGAACAGCATCATGTGATTCATAGCATAGAAACCCTGTGGCTAGATGCCCATCACAATTAACAGTTTTAAATGGCAAAACCCCCAAGCAAACACACACAGACCACAGACACCCGGCTCCAAGTCTCAACAGTCATGCACAAACACCCCGCATTCATACCCCCAAACAACCGAACACACAGTGGCAACCACACAAGTACAACCGCCCAGGTGCAGCCCCTCCAGGGAAGAAGAAGAAAAGAGAACGGCATCCACTCCAAAAAGATTCAAAGCATGGGTTCCGCGTTCTCCGTCTCCGAGCCGGGACATAAAGTTAAGGCCCGGTTCCATAAAGCTTGATAACACCGGAGAGCAAGGGTCCCAAACTGAGGGTGACGCTGAAGTTCATAACGCCCAACCTCTGCAAAACGAGCAAGCCACTGCGGGTAAGAGGCCACTGAGTCAGCCACCCAATGTTGCAGCAAGAGCTTTTTTGCCACCAAGACAGCCATGTAAAGAACCCTATGCTGGGGCAACATAAGCCCTCCCTCAATCAAATCTCGTTGATCTCCCAATAGCAGGAATCCATAGCTCCAGGGCACAACGCGCCAAACAAGGCGCTCCAAAAATGGAAGAACTTGCAGCCATAAGGCGGTCGAAGGGCATTCCAAGAAATGGTGAACGGTTACATTTAGTGCAATTACATTTAGAGCAAACCGCTCCTTCCCAAAGGCCCATGCGAGCCCCCTGCGCCCTGGAGATATACGCTCGATGCAGAATTTTAAATTGCATTTCCCGAAAATCCGTGGAGCCCCCCAAGCCATGCACATTGGCAAAAAGATCAAGAAATGCCTTGCGATCAAGTGGAATATCAAGTTCTGATTGCCAACACGAGGCCAGTCGATCAATGAATCCCAGATCCGAAGCATTCTTCAGGATCTGATACCAGGTGGATAATTTGTTGAAAGCAGGAGGCACCTGGAAGAACTGAACATCCAAGGGACCACAGAGCCAAGCATCCCCCCACTTGCGACCAAGTGACAAGTAGTAATGCTGAGCTTGAAGGTAGGCCCAGAAATGAGTCTGGGGCAGGTGCCAATGAGATTGCAGTTGGGCAAAGGTAGGAAACTGACCACCCCCCACGGTGAGGAAATCCTGAAGGGATCTACACCCCCTCTGCTCCCACTGGTGAAACCAAGAATGATCCACTCCCGGTGGAAAGTCGACATTCCCATACAGTTGCAACAAAAGGGAAGCTGCCGGAGTTTTCCCCTGCCGCCGCCGCCGCCGCCACCGCCACGCACGGCGCAGGGACAGGAGAAACACAAACTTGGGCCCCTCTCCTGGGATAACCGACAGCGGAGCATGAAGAAGAGGCAAGACCAAGTGGGGTGTGCACTAGGATTACACCCATCCCCGGGGAAAAAATTTATAACAACTTGACCAACCTAGCTCGTTGAAGAAAAAACTACTGAACGACAGCATGCCTGGGGGGGGGGAGGGCGTTATCAACATTGGCTAACTTTTAAGATGTGTTGTTTTACTGTTGACCCAAGTTATTCGTAACTAGGTTTCATTGCATAAAATAGACAAAACACATTAGTGGTAAAATAGTATATCTTATTGATAGCCTACATTGATAACTACGCCCCTTGGTGTCACCATTGTATCCTAGTCATCCTGAGGATCAGAAGCCAAACCTATGAATCAAACCCTGGTCTCTCGTATGACACTGCATAGTATTGATCAGAAAACTATTGGACCAACCCAGAATACTGTTATCTCGCACAGATTAGGCATAAGGTGATAGGACTTGACAGGTCTATATATCTACAGTTTTTGTGCTATAGTAGCCAGGCAGAATTCCTTGGTTTTGCTACAGTTGACATTGAGGGCTCCTTTTACTAAGGTGCGCTAACGTTTTTAGCGCATGCAGGATATTACTGCGTGCTACGCAGCTAGAACTAACGCCAGCTCAATGCTGGCGTTAAAGTGTAGCGTGCGCTATTCCGTGCGTTAATGTCCTAATGCAGCTTAGTAAAAGGAGCCCTGAGTATCTGCAGTTTTAACTTTTTCTAGAGAGAAACTTTAAACTATTTTTATAGCATTTTTTGGGTTTGTTTTTATACTGTTCCGTAGTTTTTCAGCAGTTCTGTAAGTCGGATTGTTTTTGGGGGGGTTTCACGTCACTTCTGCACAGGCTTTCCATGTACTCTTCCTCTTTTTTTTTTCTATGTGTTTACTTGCAGAAACATTTCTTCTTTTGATTTTTCTTTCTATTATTGATATTTCTCATTATGGAAGAAAAGGCAGCTAGCAGCTTCAAGTTTTGTCTAGACATTGGAGAGAAGATGTCTATTACCAACCGTCATGAGGCCTGCTAAAAGAGTCTAGATGAGGATAATGTGTTTTCCAGCTGTAGCATCTGCTCTAGCATGTTGCTGAGAACTAACAATAATAATAATGGGTACTTTTATCCTACTTTATCCCTAAATATAGGTTCCTCCCATGGTCTGGTATCTCTATTTACCCCATCCCTTTCTTCCCCTGCAGGTCTAGGGCATCTTTCCTTCCCTTTCCTCCCCATCCCTGCAGTCCAGCATCTTTCTTACCACTACCACTACCCCTCCCCCCTCCCCCCCCCTGGATCTGGTGCTTGCTTATTCAGCACTGCTGTAAACTCTGTACAGCACTGCTGTACTGTGCTGTCGGCAGCACAGTAAACTAAACACACTGCCTTTGCTGACCCAGAGGTTTTGCAGAGAGAAAATCTGGGTCGCTGAAGGCAGCATGTTTTGTTCACTCCCGCTGCCGACAGCACAAAGAGTTATCGCAGCGCCAGTTGAGCAAGCATAGGATCCCACGGGGGTTGAGGGGAGAGGGGAGGAGAACTCTTGCTAGGTGCGCAGAGGGAGGCGAGGGGGGGGGGGAGAAGAGGAGGACTACCGATAGGTGTGCGAGCTGCTGTAGGGTTACTAGATGTCTGGTTTCCCTGGACAAAGGTTGTAAAATTGAAAGGCCACCCAGACTTCTGACAGAGTCCTCAAAAAGAGGACATGTCCGGAGAAATCTGTATATCTAGTAACCCTAGTTATATTTAGAGTACAGCTCTATCATCTGTCCTAGTCACTTGACAGAGCAGTTTCTAGATGCCCCATTGGACACCATTTAAGATAACCTACGAAAAGTCACCTTTCAGAGAAAAGCGATGAAAGTGGTATGGGGTTTGTGCTACAAGATGTATGAGGAGAGACTTGAGTGGCAGCCTAGTGGTTAAAGCACTGAAGATAATCTGAACATGTACCGTATTTCCCCATATATAGGCTGCGGCCTATATATGGGTTTTGCAAGCCGGCACAGTGGGTGCAGCTTACAAAACTGGGGCAGCCTATACAGTTTTAAAAAAATCACCCCCTCTTACCTCCCTTGCTGGCATCGCTGCTCCTCCAATCGCGGCCAGCGGTGCAGGGCAGGAGAGATCTTTTCAGTCTTCTGCCCGGCCCCGCTGGCCACAGTTGGAGGAGCAGTGATTCCAGCAAGGGAGGTAAGGGGGGGATGATTTTTTAAAACTGTATAAGCCGCCCCAGTTATTGGTAGATAAACTGCGGCTAATACAATGGGGCGGCTTATCTACCAGTTTTAAAACTTGTATAAGAATTTTTATACACTAGGGTGGCCTATATGCGGGGAAATACAGTATACCCTGTAGGAAAGGAGAGACAGATGATATGATAGACATTCAAATATTTGAAAGGAATTAATATACAAAAAACCTTTTTTTTTTTCTGAGACAAGAAGATGGTAGAAATAGGGAACATGAATTTAGGTTGCAGGAGGGAGAGCACTTAGGAATAACATTAGGAAGTAATATGGGAGGTGGTGGAAATGAAAATGGTAATAGAATTTAAAAATGCATGGGATAAACACAAAGGAATCCTCTATGGCAGTGATTCCCAACCCTGTCCTGGAGGAACACCAGGCCAATCAGGTTTTCAGGCTAGCCCTAATGAATATGCATGAGAGAGATTTGCATATGATGGAAGTGATAGGCATGCAAATTTGCTTCATGCATATTCATTAGGGCTAGCCTGAAAACCCAATTGGCCTGGTGTTCCTCCAGGACAGGGTTGGGAACCACTGCTCTATGGAAGGCTTGGAACCAAACAAGCTAAGAGATGATTAGATGGCACACCAGTAATTGAGAAGCTTTCCACAGAAATGCTGATCAAACAGTCCACTTCCTTCCTTAGGGTAGGTAGTTTGGTTGTGCGTGACTCAGCTCAGGGTGAGCCCTTCTTTGCTTATGGAGCATCCTCATTGGTTGCTGGGATACACTTCAGGGGAACTAATTTTGCCCTATGTGGGCTTCATGGGTGATTCTAGTCTGGAGATTTTTGGCAGAGCACTGCATTCATAGGTGGGCTCTGAATTCTTTAAAGGCATCCCTGGATACAGACTTAATTATAACACTGCATACAGGAACCTTTATTGAGTTGAAGCATTCATAAGGGAGTGTGTGTATGTATATCATCTTTCAGTACAAAACCAGATTTAGAATAATTGTATTTTTATGTCTGTATAAACTTATGAAAGTTATTTAAATTGCCACTGGTGCCACATTTTTTATTCCTGAGAGGATGTATGCATCATTTTAGTTTTTTTAAGCACAATTTAATTACATGTTATCACAGTGAATACAGAATAATCCATAGGCCTGGAGCCATTATTAAAATTGTGTAGTAGATAGTTCTAGAAAAGTATGTAAACGCTGAATAATGCCGTTGTAATTCCACTTGTATGGAGTATGGCAGAAGATTGGTATTTGGAACAATGTATCTTCACATATTTTGGCATGTTAATGTTCTTTCCTTTTAAAAAATTGCTTATGTGTATTGCTTTCTCTTGCTGGCTTTGTACTCATTATCCCTCCAAACAGTTCACCCTTTAGCAACAAGACTTTCAAGACTGGTGTATCTGTATAAAAGCTACAAACTGAAATGTTTGGACAGGTTTTTTTTTCCTAAAATTGTTACATCCAACAGAGATTCTCAATTCATTCAACATTCATGGGCTTCCTCATCGTAAATCAACTTGTAAAATTGGAATTTCTGTACATTGAGACCAAGAAAGGCTTATTCATGAAAGCTCTTAAGTACTTGTCACCTTAGTTCCAAGCCAGGACTAAGGCCTAGATGCAGTAAAGAGGATCGGAAAGACCACGTGAGTCTCTCCAATCTGATTTTTTGGCCGATTCAAAAAGAGCTATTGATGCACTAAAATGTTTGCATGCAAATGATTCATGCGGAGGATTATCCTAATCTCCAACTCTTTCATCCGATTGATTGCTCTGAGAGAAACATCTCACACGTGTAGAGCCGGCAGTGGAAGCCCGAACAGCTGAGAGGCAGGGGAAGCCCCAAAGCAGCCTCCTGCTACTCAGCTGTTCGTGGCAGGAAACCTTTTTTTTTTTAATGGGCACAGATGCTGTGCATGTTACACACACACAATATCTGCCCCATTAAAGAAAAAAGCACCCCCTCCCCCATCAATGACAACCCTCGCTGACAAACCGGCATTGGGATCGGGCCCCCCCCCCCCCCCCCGGCAGCAAAAACAGCAGGAAGAATGTCGACACACCCACACACACACACACCTCCTGTGTGAAAAAAAAATGGCAGGAGGGATGCCCGCTCCCTCCTGCCATGGAATCTCTCCCCCTCTGCGTGAGAGAAAATTGGCAGGAGGGATGCCCACTCCATTCTGCCACCAGATGTTCCCCATACCCCCAGAACTCACCCCGTACCTTTTCTGTTGGACACAGAAGGGAAGCACGATCCCTCCACCTTCATCACCCACCGATCCAAAACGGCAGGCCCTCCTCTTTGGTGTATCATGTGTCAGGGAGGGGCCCAAGGTATCTGAGCCAATCTGAGCCTTGGGCTCCCCCCTCTGTATCCCATGTGATGCATGGGGAGGGGCCCAAGACCATGATTGGCTCAAACATCTCATCTAAGGCTCCTCCCAAGTGGAGGGACCTTAGGTGTTTGAGCCAATTAGGGCTTTAGGCCCCTCTGCGTGCATCACATGATGCACCGAGGAGAGAAGGCCTACCATTTTGGATCAGCAGGCAATGAAGGTAGAGGGATCATGGTTTCCTCCTGTGTCCAACAGAAAAGATAAGGGGATGGTTTCTGGGGGTTTCTGAGAAGCATCTGATGGCATCCTTTCTGCCTTTTTTTGGGGGGGAAGAGGGAGGGTACGGGATGGTTTTGGGAGGGTTTCCCTCCTGCCAATTTTCTTCCAGGGGAGGGAAGTCTCATGGCAGGAGGGAGTGGGCATCCTTCCTGCCATTTTTTCTCATGCGGGGGGTGGGGTCGGCATGGCAGGAAGAAGTGGGTATTCTTCCCGCCATTTTCGCTGCTGTAGGGTGGGGTTGGTTCCAGGTGCCGATTTGTTGTGGAGGGCCATCATTGGGGGGGGGGGGGCGTGCTTTTTTTTTCTTCTAATGGGGCAGATATTGCATCTGTGCCCATTTAATAAAAATGTTAGATAGGTAAGTGACTGGTCTTGACCAGTCACTTTTTTTTGGATCGCTAAAAGCGATCACTTTTTTTTTTTTAGTGCATCGAGAAGCCATTGTAGAGCATCAGTCACTATATTAATGAGCTTATTTGCATGGTCGGATCGGGGAATGAGCAATCGGGCAGAAAACCATTTTCTGCATTGGATCAGCAAATGCTATCGTCGCTAAAGCTGTTAAAACAGGGTTTAGCGACAGTCACTGACTTTAGTGCATCTGGGCCTTAATCCGAAGGGCTGGGCTTACCCTACGAGGGTCATAGTAGCTTTTTATATATTTGATATGGACTAATTTTACCATTGTTAGAAGATATCTTGAAGAAATAAAGGAAAGTCAAGAACATTGTGTTTCTCCACAGCTTGTTTTCTTTTTGGATTGCTCCTTCTGTGGAACATTGGGTCTTCTTGTTTTCTGCCTCACCCTACAAGGGTGCAGGAACTGGGATGACTCAGCCCCAGTGAGTGCCTCATACTTCCAAGATATGGAAAATCAGGGGAGGCCCTGAAACCGAAGAATGGAGAGAGATGTTCGTGCAAGAGCTGCAGCACCCTTTTCTCTCTGATATTTCCGAAGAGCAAGAAATGTTAGAGGCTCTGGAGAGCAGTCCTGCAGGTACCTGAGACCCATAAGCTCCAACTGGCACCTGCACACAGTGGTGCTGGGACCAACTTTAAACCAAGTTATATTTTAGAATCATAGGAGATAATAATGATCCTGCAGAAGTCAGCAAATTTTTTTTTAAATGCCTGCCACCATGAGTTAATAAAAAATCCTGATATTCATTGGCTGCCTCCGAATATCTGGAGATTGTGGTCAGCGCAGCAGCTATACAGATAGCAATAATATTCAACTGCATACGCTTAGGAAGTCCTTGTTCCTGTCTTAAAGTGTCAGCTCCGCCCATGGACCTACCCCAGCACTATCCAGATCGTTCTACAGCAAACAAAGAAAATATTTAGTGCTACTGAATATTGGGCTCACCGGGACTTAATCTGTTTGGGAGGTCATGCTAATCAAATAAGTCCTTTTGAATGTCGGCACGAAACTACTGTAATTTATTAAAGGAAAAAAGCATTTTGTATGAATTGCTGAGCATTTCTTTGTGTGTGTTTGGAGGGAGGGGTTGGTATAAACCAGTGGTCTCAAACTCAAACCCTTTGCAGCCAACATTTTGGATTTGTAGGTACTTGGAGGGCCTCAGAAAAAATAGTTACTGCCTTATTAAAAAAATGGCTATTTTTTATGAGGTAAAACTCTTTATAGTTTATAAATCATTCCTTTTAGCTAAGTCTTAATAATAATATTGTAATTTATAGCTAGAGAAACATATGATCAAGAAACTGTTTTATTTTACTTTTGTGATTATGATAAAAATACCAAGGGCCTCAAAATAGTACCTGACGGGCAGCATGTGGCCCCCGGGCCGTGAGTTTGAGACCACTGGTATAAACAAACCAGAGTTAATGAGAATGCAACTGAAAAATTAAAAAGGCAAACTTTGAAGTAGCAAAATAAAGGAAATTGGCTTTTGTTACTTTTCAGTCTTATAGTACTGGTCACCCCTGCATGTATGATTTTTCCATGGTTTTTCTCAGCCAGTAATCCCTAATGCAGCAACTACTGTACACTAGAATGAGGTTCCTATGGTAACACTCAGCAGTGGAAAGAGCCGACAGCATGCAAATCTTTCTCCCTTTGAACTCTGCGAGCCCAGGAATCCCCTTCTAATCCTCAATGAGCCTTAATGAGGAGTTGCCACCATTTTCTTAAAATGGAAACAGAGCGCCACTCTTTCTGGTCTAGAATTCTTAGATATGATCGTTATTCATGTTCATTAAGTTTTGATGATTAAAGGAATAGAGCTAATGTTTCAGAAGAGAAAAGCTACAGAACTTGAACTGTTTTCTTGCTTACAATTCTGTAGGTATTCATATTTTCACTTGTAATTTCTTAGCAGTAAATGACTCGGTGTTCTTTACCTTACTTTCTGCCAGTGGTACATACTGTATAAACCATATGACATTGTTTTTAATCTCTGCTTCAATATATTAGGCCCGGTACAGGAAGGAGCAGACACTGCTCAGACAGCTGCCCTGCATTCCATTGGTAGAGAACCTACTTAAGGATGGTACAGATGGCTGTGCATTAGCTGCCCTCATCCACTTCTACTGCCCAGAAATTGTCAAAATGGAAGGTGAGTGGCTCATGTTTCTACCTTTGGCGGTGTGCAGTAAATTAATAAATGGAGGGTGAAGACTGCATCCTGTAGGACAGTTTCTTTCTCTGTTTTTGTGCTCAGAGTAGCCATTCATCTTTGTCATGCTATGGTTCAGGAAGTAGAAACCGTGGAAAAGCAAAAAAAGAAAACATAAATGGTTTATAAAAATTAATACAGTAAACTTTCAGTTATTTGGCACCCATGGGGATTGGTAGATGGTGGATAACTGTAATTTCTGGTTGCTTGAGAGTTACTCTAAAAATAGTTTTGTCTCCCCACCTCACTCTCTTCCTCTCTCTATCATCCCCCCATTCCCTAGCGTCTGTTTCTTCCTTTCCACCTTCCTTTCTGGTGTGAGTCACTTTCTCTCCCCCACTTTTCTCCTTCCCTCCCACTTATGGGTCCAGCATCCATCCATTTCCCCTCCCCTTCCCTACCTTTCACCCTGCTGGATCCTCCCTCCCCTCCCCCACACACACATTTCTGGTGCACCTCTTCTTCCCCACCCTCCCACTTATGGGTCCTGGATCTTCCCCCCACATTTCTGGTGCACATCTCCCTCCCCACCAGGTCTGCCCTCCTTCCCTCCATGCAGGTCTGGCCTCCTGGACCCCCCTCACCTGAAGTAGTCCTAACCCACTAACCCTCCCTCTCTCACCCGAAGCAACAGCAGCTGGTCAGCAGAAGCAGCGCTGTAAACAGTCTACTTGCGGCCAGCTTCGGAAGGGCCTTTTTTCTACCGTGTTGGAAGTGATGCTGCAGAGGAAAGGCCCTGCTGGGGCTGTCCATGATCAGCCAGTTGACAGTATTATCTCTGCTAACCGGCTGCTGCTTCGAGTAAGTGAGGGAGTGATTTAGCAGGTCAGGACCGCTGCTGCTTCAGGTAAGGAAGGGGGGTTGGTGAGTCAGGACCGCCGCCACTTCTGCTTCCTTGTGTAAGTGAAAGAGGGAGGGGGATTGGCGGTTCAGGACCATTTCGGCTGCTGCTCTGGGGATGGAGGTAGAAGGGGGTTGGCGGGTCAGGGCTGCTACTGTTTCGGTGGCTGTTGGGAGGGACGGAGGGGGTTTGTCTGGTCAGGACTGCTGCTGCTGCTGCTTCAGGGGCTGGAGGGAGGACTTTTTTTTTTTTTTTTTTTTGCAGGTTGGGTGAGAGTGGATGTGCGGGTTGATATTCAGCCAACGGTGGTCAGCGTTTTGCTGACTGCCAATGCTTTGTGCCCGGTTATTCAGAACTGAACCATGTCCGGACTCTGATACTAAATATCCAGGCATAAGCAGGTGACTAAAACTTAGCTGGTTAAGTGTGATACTTGGCACTTAAACAGCTAAGAAAAGCCGCATAAAGATAGGGCTTGTTTTATGTGATCATATTTATGCAGTTCCTTTAGCCAGTTAAGTGCTGACTCTGCCCCCAGAATGCCCACAAAATACCTAGTTTTATCTTGGGCACTAACCAGGCATTTTCAGCAGCACTGTCTGGTTTAAGTGCAATTAAATGTGCCTGGTTAGCCCCAGACAAGCAATTTAAATGGCCAGAGCCATTTCTGAATAATAGCAATAAAGAAAAAGGTTAACCAACATTTACAAGATCCACAAAAAGTTAACCAATCCGGAGAAAAGATTAATTCTGAGACTCTTTCCTTCTTTAAATTAATCTTTTCTCCAGAGCCATTTCTGACCATTTAAATCACTTTGAATATTGACCCCATGAATTCCGCATACATACTTTAAGCTGGGTTAAACAGAAGTGTTCCTGGACCTCGGTTTAGGTTAGGGTTATTTTCTCATGCATGCATTGCTGTGCTGCTTGGTTCGACTTTTCAGTTTTCTTTTGTAAACCACATAGAACTCCTAAGGTACTGTGGTATATAAATACATTTTTATGTTATGTCACCTGCAGAAATAGCAGACTCCAAATGCATGGGTGCATTTAACACTCTTAGAGACCTGCATTAGCTGTAAACATAGCAGTTAATATCATGTAACATTTAAAGTGGCTACTTTGTTGTTAATGGAGTCTGATTTCTGCATTAACAACTAGTATGGAGCAGGACAGAGCATGGGCAGGGATTGTACCTTATAGTTAACATGGAGGTAATTATTGTGCATTAGCAGTTAGTGTGGCAGCTAACACGACCTGCTTTATGTTATCTGCAATGCAGGTCACGTGGTAGGGAAGTTGTCTGTGTGAACTGTATGGGAAGATGTTGGGAATGCCCACAACGTTCAACACAGCTGCTTTGTAATTATTAATTAGGCCTCTTGTTTTTCACTTTAGCCAACTGACAAATGATGGACTAATTTCCTAATCTATTCCATTAATTTACTCTCGCTTGCAAAAGAGAAGCTGCTTTTTTGTGGTTTCTTAACTTATTTAGGATATTGCCGATTAATTTGTAAAAATATGCTATTAAACTTAAGAACCATACACATATAGCATTTACATGGCCCAGCGAACAGCACCAAGTATCACCCTTCAATCAGGCGAAACCCTCTCCATAGACGAGTCCTCCAAAATTCTAGGTTGCATACTGGACTCCACTCTAACCATGGAACTTCAAATATCTAGTCTCTGGAAGAAATCTCTCTACATCCTGAGACAAGACTAATCAGACCGTACTTTCACCAACACCACTTTGCCTTAATTGTACAACTTATGATCCTACCACAACTGGACTACTGCAACTCCTACATGGGAATCAACATTGCTCTAATTCACAAACTGCAACTCATCCAAAACACTGCCATAAGACTTATCTTCAACCTAAGAAAATACGACTCAGTCACATTCTTCGTCAAACAATTGTACTGGCTACCCATCTCATCACGAATAACATTCAAAATATCTTGCATCATTCACCACATACTTTATGGAAACTCTGCAGCCCCCACCCATCCAGCTCTTCTCAATAGCATAGTCTACTTCTCGCAGAACCCTCAACCGGATGCTGCTAAATCTCCCATCCACAAAAGATCTTTGCTATAAAAGAGTTTTCCACTCCATGCTTACTTTTCTAGGAGTAAAAACTTGGAATGGCCTTACAGAAAGGACCAGAACTGAACCTTGCCACATTACCTTCCAAAGAAAAATGAAAATCCATCTGTTCAATATTTAATCTCCTTCACCCTCTCCTCTCTTCCCTTTCCCCTTCCCTCCCACCTCCCCTCTCCCCTCTTTTTCTCTCCCTTTCCTCTCCCTCCTACCTATTCCACCTCCCCTCTCTCCCCTCCTCTTCCTCTCCCTCTCCTTACAGTTGTCTTGAGCCTGTATAGGTATGAGCGACGCACAAATAGAAGATTAGATTAGATTACCTTATTATTCACGTTTGAGATATATTCGTTTTCAAGGCAAACTTCACTTGAGGTTTCCCTTTGGAAAATGAATGGTTCAACCACGCCCTACGTAGTACCTGCAGGTTTTAGCATGAATATATTTCCCCACATAGATGGAGTTTTTATTACATTTTTTACCCTCAAATAAACCAGTGTTTAACCATTTAGAAACCTTTGAATACTGATCTCTTTATTCTCAACAGCAAACATTTATGAGATATATTCAGCCTAAGATAAATTGCAACAATACATAAAACTGCAATGCTTAAATTTAAACAAAAACTTCATAAAATAAAATGCTAAATCCCACATTCTCATATTTAAGTAATTTGACAGAATATCTGGGTCTTTGGGATTTTTTCTGTATATCAAAGCCTAGATAATTCATAGTACATATGTATTTGCACATCTTGGCAGAAATTTCCAGAAAGACTTTGTGATAAATATTGATGAAATGCATTCAATGCCCAGGTGTACAAATAGCACAACTCCCTTTGCATTCCTTTTGAAACTAAATATTCTAATACTTTGAGGGTTTTTTTCCTTCTGAGAATGAATTATTTTTCCTAAAGGTATATTCTGTTGTAATAAATTTGTTTGTGTTTCTGGATTTATGGATCATACAAAGACAGAATATTTACTTGGCATCTCTATTCCTCTGCCCCCTTGATGTCCATTGATCATTTTTGTCACCAATGACTCAATGCTAAGTCTAAAGGAAGACAAGCAGCAGTGATATATTAACAAAAAAACGTCATCTCGTATGTGTGACTGGATTCAAAAGATTTTAACAATATTGCATAAAAGCATTGTTTAGCTATGTTGGTAGTTCAGAGCTGATTATATCTTTTGAGTGATTTGAATACTTTGGGGGGTTTTTTCCCCTCATCTCAATCAGAACATGGTCCAGCTAGAGCTGTAGAATGTGCCATTGTTTGTAGCTTTTGGGGATTTTCTCCCCTTCTTTCCATCACTGTCCAACCATTGCTAATGAGATTGTTTAATAGTAGGACCTGGGACTTGTAGAACCTAAATTCCACTCATGGGTATCCTGGGGTGTGATTGCTGAGTACATACATACCTTTCCACCCTTAGCACAATGTGTAGAAGTTGGGTTTCTCACATGGCAGTAAGAACACTGCGCTAGGCCACTGGGCCTGTCAGTGCAAAGGAACTTGGCTTTGGTGAATGGGCACAAGAATATGGTTAAAAAGATAGCTTATCTTTAAGCCATTAATTACATCAAATCAATTCTATGTCTTTTGTTCTCTTCCTTTCTTCCTATTCTGCTTTTAGATATTTGCTTGAAGGAGACCATGTCATTGGCTGATAGTTTGTACAATTTGCAGCTAATCCAAGAATTTAGCCAGGAATACCTGAACAGTTGCTGCCATTTCACTCTGGAAGACATGCTCTATGCTTCTTCTTCAATAAAGGTATACTCATGTTCTCTTTGATGTTAACAGACAGTGACGTAGTAAGGTTGAGTGCCCCTCCCCCACCCTCTTCTCCGTCCTGGCCGCACACGCACCTCCTTCCCTTGCCCATACCTTTTTAATTTTCCAGGCTCGAGCAACCTCATGAACTTGCTGCCTGCGTCGTGTCGGCTGCCCCTCTGATGTCACTTCCTGGGTGCGGGACCCAGAAGTGACATCAGAGAGAGGCAACACCGACGCGGGCAGCAAGTTCATAATGCTGCTTGCGCGGGAAAAATTAAAGAGGTGTGAGGAAAAGGAAGGGGCGCATGCATGTGGCACGGGGTGGAGAGGAAGACCCCTACCGAGACCGTGCCCAGGGAGGACTGCCCCCTCCCCTCTTACTACGCCACTGTTAACAGATCATTTGTTTTATAGCTTATAGTCCCACTGCTTCCTGTGCCAAGGAGAAAAGGGTCAACTCAACAGAGTGGAAACAAAGTCCTAACACTAAGCGTGATTGAGGCCAAGTGCATGAATGAGAGCTATGTAGTTTTGATTTTGATCAGGCAATACTAAGGGCCTCTTTTACGAAGCCGTTTAGCATGGGCCACTGCGGTAACGGCCCTGAAGCCCATAGAGATTTAAAGGGCTTTGGGGCTGTTGCTGCAAGGCTTTGTTAAACTGGGGGTAAGCTTGTAATGGTAATGAAAAATTAAATTGATCTTCCTTTTAAATTTTGCATTTGAACCACTTTGTATATTCTTCCACAAGATCTAATAATTTCAGAGTTTTGTAGTAGTTAAGGTTTGAGAGGAAGGAAATGAATTGATTGCTTAACTGCTGCTGCAGTTTGTACAGCTGTTTTTTTGCTGTTGAAGTATATGTTGCTTTATTTTTGTTTAATGACTATTGATCCATTGTTTGCTGTCCCTTGGAAAATTAAAGGGACCATATCCAAACTTGCTAGCTGAACTTAAAGAAAATTAAATGGAAAAATATTTCAAGGGCTAGGCTTTTGAAACATGTTTAAGGGGGATTTAGAAGGATATATCAGTGGCTAAACCTGGAGAATTTTTTTTGAAAAAATTAAAATACTGATATCTTGGGTTTACTAGATTGAGATTTTTTTGAAGGAGGAGTTGACATTTCAAAGTAGACTTGTGTTTTTTGGTGCAGTGAATATGCTTGAGATAAGGGGACAATGCATGCAAATCTATTATGCAAATTGGTCATATGCCTATTCATTTTGAATATCTTAAAAACCAGACTGGATTGAGAACCACTGCTCTATAGTCTCCATCCTTCATTCTCATATGCAAAAATTCATTCACCAGTGCTTTCAAATAATACTTGTTGTCTGTGTGGCTGAAATTGGATAAAAGCCTTTAGGACTTATAGTATCTTTTATGGCTGATTTAAAGGAGGGAGAGGAGGGTTATGATTTGCAGAAATGTCACTTTGACTTGCATCCCTCCCCCCCCAAAATAGTTTTGTCTAGCGATGCCTCTGACCTGGATGAACTATGTGGTTCTTTATCTGCCGTCATTTGCTGTGTTACGGTGCATTTTGCAGCCATGACCCTATGATAGTAGCAATAGCCTTCTAGGTTCTTTTTTCAGAGCCTCCTTTTCATTTCTTCTCTCCTACTTTTTGTGTTCCAATCCTCCACTATATGTCTGATGCGGTTTCCTTTTTCCCCCATTTTTTTCTTATCTTCCTCTCTATTCATGCATATCTATTTTTCTCCTTTTCATCTTTTACTCACCTAGCTTTTCATCTCTCTCACTCCTTCTCTAGAGCTTCCATTGTCCTATGCCCCACTATGTTTAATCTACTCCCTATCCGAGTCCTTCTTTTACATTCTCTGTACGGGGACATCAGGAAATTCTTTTTCACTGAAAGGGTGGTTGATCGCTGGAATAGTCTTCCACTTCAGGTTATTGAGGCCAGCAGCATGCCTGATTTTAAGGCCAAATGGGATAGACACGTGGGATCTATTCACAGAGAAAGGTAGGGGAGGGTCATTGGGGTGGGCAGACTAGATGGGCCGTGGCCCTTATCTGTCGTCTACTTCTATGTTTCTATGTACCCCTTCAGCTTTCATCTACCTTCATCTGCCTTTCATCTCCTCACCAGCCTTAACTCCTTTCCCTAATCTCAAGCCCATTCTTCTCTCTTATCGCCATCAAGCCTCTCATTCTCTCTTCTACTATCTTCTTTGCCTCATTTCCACCCTCTCTCGCTCACTTTAGAGATCTCTCAGTGATTCCTTTCGACCACTTTCATGTTCTTTATTTCCATCTTCTATCTTCATAGCCTATTCAGCCTCATCTGCCTCAGCCTCTCATCCTCCCCAACCCAGTTTCTTCCCTGCCACTCATCTCTTCTGTACCTCCAGTCTCTTTCCTATGTCTTATTCCCTTAAACAGGCTCTCATTCTCCCGTTTACTTCCACATTGCCATCTTCTATCACTTGCTTCAGATACTTGCTCCCTTCATTTGTATCTCTCCCTCTTCATAGCCTTCTACTCTATCCATTTTTCCCCAGCATCCATTACCCTACCTTTCTCCCATATCTTCCCCTTAAGTTTTTTAAAATCTTTATATACCGCATATACAACCAAAAAGGATCAAAGCAGTTATCCTCTTTCCTAGCATCTGCTCACCTGCTGCTTCCTCCAATAGTAATTTACCATGCCTTTTCTATTTACCCCAGCATCTATCCCTCTACCCTCATCTCCACCTTCTACTTCATATGCCCTTTTTCACCCCTGCCACACACTCTTCTTCTTTCTGATTCCCCTAGCATCAGCCCATTCTTTCACAGCCATCTGCCCACATCTTCCCTTTCTTTTAGAATCCCCTTCTCAATTCAGTCCCCAACTCATGTGTCAGCCCTCAGCCCCTTTCTGCCAGCCCCAGCCATCTTCTCTTTCCTGAACTCCTAGCCCCCAGCATGTTCTCCCATCTCCAGAGTCTACCAGTCTGTCTTTTTCTTCTAGCCCCTATATCTGACCCTCTCCACCGCAAAGGGGTCCCGGTTTGGGGGGGGGGGTTCTTTCCCTGCCCCTCCCCCCCCCCACCTTGGTGCATCAGAATCTCCCCTTTCTTGCCCAGTTGCCCCTCCCTCTCAGAATCGCTCTTTCTTACCCACCTCCTTCTCCTCTCATCTTTCCCTCTTTCCTTACATTTACCTTCCTCCCGTAGCTCCTTCCTGCTCCCGGGACTCAACACTGTGAAGAAAAAAAAACAACAAACTAAAGTAAAAGGAAGCTGGCACAGAGCCTTGTGTTGCAGCTGTCAGTCAGGCTCTGCTGGTCCCTCACCCTCTGACACATACTTCCTGCTGTAGTAGGGAGGGACCAGCAGAGCCTGACTGACAGCTGCAACACAAGGCTCTGTGCCAGCTTCCTTTTACTTTAGTTTTTTTTTTTTTTTTTTTTGGGGGGGGGGGGGTTTCCACACTGCTGAGTTGTAGGAGTAGGGCATATAAGCGAGAGAAGGGGTAAGTTTTTATTTTTTTATTTTTAGGGAAGGGAGTGGACCACCGAGAGGAAGGGGGGAGCAAATTTGGGGTGACAAAGAGGGTCAAGCTATGTTTTTGTGGTGGTATCCCCCCCATATGATCCAGGCTGCCTAACAAAGTAGCCAGAGCTGTGCCCACCAGTGTGTGGCTCCAGTCACACATGCTTGAACACTGGTTGTCAAGTCTCCACCATGCCCCCCATATAGGTAACCAAACATAATGCACCAAAAATTAAGGCTTCTTGTATTTTTAAAGCTACAACATTTTAATAAATATTGAAAGAAAAATTCAGTGCAAGAATATGAGAGGCCAGCTTTGTACCTAAGGTTGCACGGAGATATTTATTTAACTAATGTGCTAAGATTTCTACTATTCATTGCACTGGACCCTGCCGTTCATGACTATGGACCAGTTTTGCATTTGTTTAAAGACACTGAAATTTACAGAGAAAATTTGGCAATGATTGTGTAATGTAAATTTAAACCAGATATTAATAAGGAGATGGAATAAAAAATGCAGAGCAAAACATTTCTCTCATACTGTCAAAACTATATAATGTGTTTGAACATGAAATTGAGATGACTAACCAAATTTGTAGTTGAAACTTTTCTAAGGATGGCTATTTTAATTAAATGTGAAACAAGCCTGCCCCCATGCTTCAAGATCAAGAACTGAGTGGAAGCAAAGGCATGTTTGGCTCATTATTCATTTTTACAGTGTTAAACAGAAAAGTACAGTATATAGCACATGGGAGCTAATTTTATAAAGGTTTTTTCCCCACTTGTAAAGCCTGTACAACATACGGGAAAGGTGTTTTATGAAACTGTGCTGCTGTTTACGCATATATAAGGATACGTGGCTACAAGCTGGTGTGCATTGTATGTAAGCATTTCTGGAGGTGTAGTTTAGATGAAGTATCATGTGGTTGTGATAGATGCATGTATTTGATAAAATACGCAAGGACACACATACCCTCTCATTCTATAAAGTTGCGTGCCCAAATTTCCAACTAGTACACAGATATGCACACTCAATTTAAATATACGTAGTTCCAGTTGTGTGCTTGACTTGTTAAAATAAGTCTCCAATATTTCACCCAACTTCCACAGTATCCAACATCCCTCTCCACAAAATTACAAGTTGTTCCACATGCTCTCATATATTTCAGATCTGGCAAAATGTGGCCTCAGGTACACCTCCTCCACCCTTAGTAATGTTCAATAGCAGTAGGGATACTGGTGTTTTTATTCCTCATTGGCCCACATTCTTTTATTGCAGTTATTTAGGTAAACTTTTTTTTTTTTACTTTTTTATCCACCATAATCTTTTTAGAAGTTTCCTTGAGATTATTCTATTTAAACATATTCAAATAAATTGTAAACTTAGCTTAGTATGCTACTGGGTTACATGATCCGACATGTTTCACAACAATTTGCTTTATCAAGGATCCCCCAGAGCCATTATGTCCACCATCTTACTTGGAGTTTTTTTGCAAGATCTTGTTAAAATAGGCACCAATTAGCATTAAGTGCCAACAATAGCCCTTAAATGACACTAATTGGTGCTAATTAGCAGTTATGTGCATAACTGCAACTCGGGCGCTTTTATATAAACTTACCCCTCCCCCTTTTACAAAACCATAGCGTAGTTTTTAGCACCGGCCGCGGTGGTAACAGCTCCAGCGCTCATAGAATTCCTGTGAGCGTCAGAGCTGTTACTGCTGTGGCTGGCGCTAAAAACCGCTGTACGGTTTTGTAAAATGGGGGGGGGGGTATTAGTGTCTAAATGCGATAGCCACAACTACAAAAGGGTTGTGCACATGTGCAAATCAGGTAGCATTTCTTGCAGTTGCGTCCGTATGTTATAGATTATTATCACTTGTGCAACTGCCAACATTTACACCAGCCTTTGACGTGGCCTAAGTGCCTATGCATAAAGTTAGGCGCATACGTCCTATCCATCCTTGACTACTGCAACATCATCTACCCAGGTATCCCACAAAAAAACAGTAAAAAAAATTGAGATTAGTACAAAACACCGCTGTTCGCTTAATCTTCGGACTGAGAAAAAAAGACCACAATAGCCCCTACTATAAAAAACTGCACTGGCTACCAATAGAAGCGCAAATACTATTCAAATTTGCATGTATCTGTTTCAAACAAGTCTGGGGCCTAGCACCTTCCTACCTGCAAACTCACTTCATTCTGCACAACTCCACACGAACAACCAGAAACAAAAACATCTTTGCATACCCAAAAATCACAGGCTGCAGATACAAATCCTTCCTGGATAGAACCTTCATGTTCCAAGCGAATAGACAGCAAGTCTAGCTGAGAAACTGCATAAATGAACCCAAACTGACTTACAATGCATTCCGAAAATCTATTAAAACCGCCCTATTCGACAAATTCATTGACTAAAACAGACCACCCTCTCTCACTATGATACTCCCCTTTGTAATCACTATTTCAATCTCTCAGGAAGCTCCAATTTTCATGTATTCTTTACCCATGGAACCCCAATTAGTATGTAACTTTTCTATTTTAGGCTTCTTGTTAGTCGCTTGACTATAGCGGTATAGAAAAATAAAGTTGTTATTATTATTATTATTATTATTACTCTCTATGCTATAATGGCAATTTCAGGCGCAGCCGTTCTAGAATTGACAATTAGCACTCAACATTTGGTGCAGTCTTGAATCTACCCCATAGAGTAAATGCGCACACTCGCACATTTGTCACAAAATTGCCAATGATCGGGGGATGGTGTGGAGCTAAAGTAGAAGGGGGGACTTTTTTTCTTGATACAGCCTTTCTGGCAAAACATGTTGGAATGACAAAGGGAAAACTCAGAAAAAGAAAAAAAAAAGATAAGTTGAAAGATGAATTATTTATTTACTGAAGTATTGAAGCACTAAAGCACTTTATATAAAACACAACGGTCTGATGAGGAGGCTAGTGCCACATAGTATCTGACCATTCAAACCAATTGGCTAATACTGGCACTTCTGAAGACCAATGAATAAGTAAAAAGCTATAAGTAAACTTGCTGTGAAGTACTGTTTTTGGAGAACACATTTGCACCTGTGGCACATTATGCCGATAAAATGCAGACTGCCTTTTCGGTGCCACACCAGGCCATCTGCGGTTATGCGGTAATTGTTAACTTATTTCTTTGTGCAGGCATTCGGTTAAGGGAGGCAGCATGTGGTCCAGAGATGCTCATGTAGAGGAAGGAGTTGAAGTTTGTTTTGATGATTGTATATGTACTAATTTTTTTTTTTTTTGTAAATCTTTATTAGTTTTCAATTACTAACAGTGCAATACAGTGAATTTAAACATAAACAAATCAAACAAAATCACTTTAAATATACAAATATTTCAACAACAAACATTTTCACCCCCCCCTCCTCCCCTTAACTAATGAAAATAAAATCACATGTATAATTTCAATAAAATAGATATAATGAATAATAATTATAATGTTTTCCCATCTCCCTCCCACCCTGGATGTTTTATGTGATTGTGGATGTTTTGATTGTAAACTGCCTAGGTATTATACAGGTAATAAGTGCTTAAAATAAATAAAAGATTGATGGTGGATGGGTTTGTATAAAAAATAGAAGGATATCGTCTGAATATAACTATGTAGAGACACCAGAAGACTGTATTAAATCTGCAAGGGACTGAGAAAAATATTAAACAAAAGAGGGGAGAGAATTGAGTCTTGAGGAACACCACAGGAGAGGAAGTACCTGACATTTTGTCAGAGAAAGCACGCCATGTTGAGCATAAGAACTGCCATCTCCGGATCAGACCTTCGGTCCATCAAGTCCGGCAATCCGTGCACTCGGAGACCCAGCCAAGTGTACACCTGGCGTAATTTTAGTCACCCATATCCCTCTATGCCTCTGGTAAGGAGATGTACATCTAGTTTGCTTTTAAATCCTAGAACGGTGGATTGCGCAATAACTTCCTCTGGGAGAGCATTCCAGGTGTCCACCACTTGCTGCGTGAAGCAGAACTTCCTGATATTCGTCCTGGACTTGTCCCCTGTCAGCTTCAGTCCATGTCCTCTTGTCCGTGTCACATTGGACATTGTAAATAACTTTTTTTCCTGCTCTATTTTGTCAATTCCTTTCAGTATTTTGAAAGTCTCGATCATATCCCCTCGCAGTCTTCTCTTCCCAAGGGAGAACAATCCCAGTCTTCTAAGTCATTCCTCATATTCCAAGTTCTCCATACCTTTTACTAGCTTCGTTGTTCGTCTCTGCACCCTCTCCAGCAGTTTTATATCCTTCTTTAGGTTGGGAGACCAATGTTGGACACAGTATTCCAAGTGTGGTCTGACCATTGCTCTATAAAGCGGCATTATAACCCTCTCCGATCTACTCGTGATTCCCTTCTTTATCATGCCTAACATTCTATTTGCTTTCTTTGCCACCGCCGCACATTGTGCCAACGGTTTCAGAATCCTATCTATCAGTACACCCAGGTCCTTTTCTTGTTCGCTCTTACCCAGAGTTGCACCTGACATTCTATACTCGAGTACCTTGTTCTTTCTGCCTAAATGCATTACTTTGCACTTTTCCACATTAAACTTCATCTGCCATTTCTCTAACTGACACAAGTCACTCGCTATCCTTCTGCGATCTGATTGCCCGGCATAGCTTTGTGTCGTCTGCAAACTTGATGATCTCACTGAATGTTCCTTCTTCTAGGTCATTGGGATATAAAACTTGGATTGATTCTAGGTGGGTGAGAAGTTGTTCAAATATTACCTTTTGGGTTAATAAGGAGAGGAAAAATAGGTGGATATAGGGCAATAACTGGATGGAATATCTGATTCTAGTGAGGTCTTTATAATATCAGGAAAACGACAATTTTCCACGATAAAGGCAGATAGACCAGTGGTTCCCAACCCTGTCCTGGAGGACCACCAGCCAGTCAGGTTTTCAGGATAGCCCTAATGAATATGCATAAGAGAGATTTGCATATCATGCAGGTGGCAGGCATGCAAATCTGTCCCATGCATATTCATTAGGGCTATCCTGAAAACCTGACTGACTGGTGGTCCTCCGGGACAGGGTTGGGAACCACTGTAATAGACTATTAATTTATTATCTGATGAGCCAAAGAGAGAAGAACAAGATTAGTTAATTTTAACCACTTTTTGGGGAATAGGGTCAAAGCGTAATGAAGAAGAATTCATCGAGGAAAATAATTTTTTTTTTTAAAGGGAACCAAGTGAAGGAAGGTTAAAGTTGTACCATTGTGAAACTACATTGCTAGATAAGAGCGACGAGGGTGGTAGCTCTGCAGGAGGAGGAAAAAGAGCTTTGAAATTGGAAATTTGGGGGGGCAAAAAAAATCAAGCCAACTGTTCTGTAGTAGAGGATTCCCTTTTTTTTTTTTTTTTAATAATTTCAACATTACATTACAAGAACATATGAGTCTTTCCTTATGATTTGCTCTGAGGTCTGACTGCAGACACTGGAGCTCGGTTATCTCTGTGTAGTTTCAAGTTTGTTATGAAATTTGATTGATCGCCTATTCCACATTCTAGGCGATGTACAATAGGTAAAAATGCAAAATTAGGGGAAACAAACATCACTAACATGGACTTAGTCAAATAAGCACATTGAATCAATATATACAAACATCCCTAATAAGGACTAAGTCTAGTAAACATATTCAATCAAGTTCTACAAATAGAATCAAACAAAGGGAAAATAATAAAAGAATTACAATCTGGTGTTAGAAGAATAACAATTATGGTAAAAAACAAAAGGAGGGGAAAAACAAGTGAATACTGATTGTCTCTACTCTTAAACAAAGTGTGCTTAATAGCAGGTGATTTAATGTGATATACACAGTTTTTTAAAGTGTTTTTATTACAAGAACATAAACATCTTTGTTACTGAAAAACAGTAGGTATAATTTTATTTCACATTACAATAAACTGAACAATACTTTTACCCTTTCTTAGACCACATTGTCTTGGGGGAGATTTAGGCAAGAAAATAGAGAAGTTATTTTAACCAATGAAGAAAATAAAGTTACTCAGAAACAAGCTTAATACTAGCGTTCTGCAATTTCATTTCGTTCCATCAGTTTGGAGCAATTCTTTTTACCTCAAGAAAAGCCTTCAGTTGCTCGGGAAGGAAAAACACATATTTAACTTGAATATACTTCATGATACACTTACAAGGGTAAGCTAATAAGAATGATTTAGGGGTCCTTTTATCAAGGCTTGGTAGGGGTTTAATGCGTGGAATATCACGCGTTCAATCGCCTACTGCGCTAGCCGCTAACGCCTCCATTGACGAGGAGTTAGTATTTTGACTTGCCACGGGGGTTAGCGCATGAACAAATGTCCGACTCCCTAACCCCCGTAGCGCACCTTGATAAAAGGAGCCCTTAGTCTCTTCCCTTAAAGCCAAAAATGGTGTTCTCTGTTCTTGAGTGGATTTAGTGACATCCTGGTATGCCCAAATCCGTTTGCCATGAAATAGATTTTTTTGAAGATCGACAGTACTGTTTCATAAATGTGTCTAAGTCTTGTTGAAAGACAAAGGAAACCAAGAGTGTTGTTCTAACTGTTGTATCTAAAATGGACTCCTCCAGGATATCTGATAAGTTTTGGAGATCAAGTTGAGGTGTTTGAATATTTTCTCCCTCCAGGGCTTCTCGGGATTGTTTAGTATTAGAAGGAAGATAATACATTTTATTTAATGGAGGAATACAGCCTGGTATATTTCAATATTTCTGCAAGGTAATTCTTAAACATGTCATAAGAAGATATCCCTTAAGTCTTGAGGAAATTAAGAATCCTCACATTCAATCTCCTGTTGAAATTTTCAGTATTTTTGATTTTTTAATGTATAGCCATACTGCCTTTAATTGCCATAGTCCTGAAATCTTGTAAGGACCGCATTTCTGTTTGTATTTTTGTAATTGAATTTTTTACTTCAGTATTGGTTTATTCTAAGATCTTAGCAATATCATCAAGTTTTCCCCCCAGAGCCTTTACCTCATTAGATGTTTTCAGGGTTTTCTGTGGTTTTGATCCAGATGTTATACAGCAGCATTACAGTAGTTACTTGAGGTATCAATTTGTTTATGCTCTGTTGCTTTCACTTGTGCCTGAATTCATGCATCCTCAGTCCTTATTTTCCCCCTAATATAGCTGAGCTAACATCAAGTCTTTGTGTAAAATTTCCCATTATATGACTTTCTTTTCATTATATTATATTAGAGTTTGTCACATCACAATGCCTTGCTTTGCTTAGATTTAGACTGACTGACTGCATCTCAGAAGCACTGACAGGACAAAATGCATAGTACAGGACATATTGTAGTTTAGATTGTTCACCAGATAAGCTTAGTTTGTACTTGAAGGCTATTCAGATCTGTTCTGTCCGCTATTCCTAGTAACCTGTAGCCTCTAGTCTTAAATCGCAGGATCCCTTCTACAGTAAAACCTTGGTTTACAAGCATAATTCGCTCCGAAAACATGCTTGCAATCCAAAACACTCGTATATCAAAGAGAATTTCCCCATAAGATTTGTTCCACAACTCAAAAACTTTAATACAAAATACTGTATGTACTTGTATTGCAAAACCCCGCTCATTTAGATTTAGATTCAGAAAATAATATTAAATACAGTGGTGCCTCACACAACGAACTTAATCCGTTCCAGGAGCAAGTTTGTTATGTGAAACGTTCGTTGTGTGAAACGCGTTTTCCCATAAGAATACATGTAAAACAAAATAATTCGTTCTGCAGCCCTGTTTTCCCATAAGAATACATGTAAAACAAAATAATTCGTTCTGCAGCCCTACATTTCCCTCCCTCCACCTCACCTTATATGCAGAGTTTGCCAGCTTTCTTTTTCACCCAGCCGCACGCTTTCAAAAAGCTGTGCACGCGCAGCTGCTGAAGTTGATCAATGTTCTCCTCTCCTGCAACTTCCGGTTTCCGGTTGCGTCAGAGGAGAAGATTGAACAACAGAGCATGCGCGCATGTGCTGCTCTTTGAAAGTGTGTGGCTGGCCGAAAAAGAAAGCCGGAAAACTCGGCATCTAAGGTAAGGTGGAGGGAGATGATGGAACACTGCATTCAGACAGGAGGGTGCTGCTGTTCCCGGCTCACATTAGGAAGCGGCGAGAGTAGTTCCGCCCCCCCCCCCCCCCCGGGCCCCTCGGGCGACTTCGTTGTGTGAAACGAAGTTCGTTATAGGGAGCAAGACAAAAAGTTCGTTATGCGCAGCGTTCGCTGTGCGAGGCGTCCGTTATGCGAGGCACCACTGTATTGAACTAAGGCCAGTACTGGGCAGACTTGCACGGTCTCTGTCTGTATATGGCCGTTTGGTGGAGGATGGGCTGGGGAGGGCTTCAATGGCTGGGAGGGTGTAGATGGGCTGGAGTAGGTTTTGACGGAGATTTCGGCAGTTGGAACCCAAGCACAGTACCGGGTAGAGCTTTGGATTCTTGCCTAGAAATAGCTAAGAAGAAAAAATTTAAAAATTTAAATTGAATCAGGTTGGGCAGACTGGATGGACCATTCGAGTCTTTATCTGCCATCATCTACTATGTTACTATGTTATTTAGAACAGTAACTACTTTCCCACAGCGTCAGAGAGAGAAGAACCATTGACTCAGTTGTGAAGATGTGATGCGTGTTTACTGTATGCGCTTATATTGGAAGACTTTGCTTGTTTAGAACAGTCACTACACTCTTGCATTATCAGAGAGAGAATAACCATCAGCTCAGTTCTGATGTTGTGATGGTATGTACTTGTATTGCAAGACATTGCTTATACACTTCTCCCTCCGTATCTGCGATTTCGCTTATTTGTGATTTTTTGGCTGCTGACTCCACCCCCCCAAATTACATCATGATTAAAGTTCCTACCCAGAAACAGTACATCATCTCCTCCACCAGCCGCTCTCGCCTCTCACAGCGCAGAACTGAAGAAGATAGCGCAGGAAATGCAAGTGCCGAGCGCTTTGAAAACGGATGCGTCCTTCAAGCAGGCCCCCGCCCCGCCCCCTCTCATTGCGACACGGAGCGGAAGCAGAGTCTACACGAAGCCCAGCCAGCCTAACCAGCGAGATCGAGAGAGAGAGCTGCTCACATACTCGGTATCCGGCACACTCCCAGGTACTTTCAGCTCTAGTTAATCGCGGTTTCAATTGCAAAAACGCTAGCTGGTACAAAAAACAGCGAATAACATATAAAAAATTATTCACGGTTTTTTTTCATATTCACGGCCATGGTCCGCCCGCATCCCCCGTGAATACGGAGGGAGAAGTGTATATCAAGTTAAAATGTAATAAAATGTTTTGCTTGTCTTGCAAAACACTTGCATACCAAGGTTTTGCTATACTTCATTTTCTTATGCATGAACCTCATTATCTTGTGTTGATCATGCAAAACTGATTCACTATGTAAAAAAGATGGAGAACTTGCACCAAGTACAGTACACTTGGAACATGGTAGCATCACTATCCAAAGGGAAGAAGTCCAAAACATCCACCCACCTTTGTCTCTACATAGGATCTAGTGAAGGGAAACTTCCAACATTCACACTTACTCAAAAAAACAATAACTTTTCAGTTGGAAAATTAATTACTAGTGACTTAATATGGTACAGATTATGAGAAACTGTTGGCGTGCAAACCCTACACGTGCCTGAATGGGGGAAAAAAGAAGCCACTCTTTTCTTCCATCTACCGTTCTACACAATATTCTGCATCTTTAACTCAAAGCTGTCCTTTCATGAAGGAAAGCCTTCTCAGAACCTTAGCAGCTTACCTTTTCCTTACAAACATGTGGTGCCTTTTCTCCTGTCGCCTTTACATAAGAACATAAGATTTGCCGCTGCTGGGTCAGACCAGTGGTCCATCGTGCCCAGCAGTCCGCTCACACAGCGGCCCTTAGGTCAAAGACCAGTGCCCTGTTTGAGTCTAGCCTTACCTGTGTATGTTCTGATCCAGCAGGAATTTTCTTGAGTCCCTCTTAAGCTCCGATACCCTGCATACTACTTCTTGCAATTGCTTTGGACTGTGAGTGTATATGTGCAAGGCCAGGATCAGAGCATGGGAAGAAAAAGAGAGGATAATATAATGAGATGCATGTGCAGAGGATATATCTAGCAAATCCACCGATAAATGTCTCTGTGTGTTGCAACCATTATGATATTGTTTCCTTAAAAGCAGCCAAAAAGCGTTCTAAACAGTACTTATTTGCAGCTTTTTCCTGAACCTTTTTTTTCCCCAATTCCATTCCAGTGGAATTGGACAGAGTACAAGAAAATAGTATGACACAGGCTAGTTTCCATGATTTTCCATGGAAGGAAACATATTTTTCCTCTTATTAGGTAATATAGTGGGTGCATGTCAGGCAGAAAAGAAGGTGAGTTGGACATATTGAAGCTCTGAAAATGAATAGCTTAGGGTAGAGAGATACGACTAACAGCTACATCTAGTCCATAATGAAAGTGTTCTCCAGACACTCTTATTCCAGTGTTTGGAAGTAGCTTTGGAAGAGTCTGAAAATGCTTCACATGGCAACTAAATGGAGTGGAAGAATAGCCTTATGGTTAGTGCAGCAGCCTGAGAATCAGGGCAATTGGGTTCAGTTCCCCTGACAGTTCCTTGTGACTCTGGGCAAGTCACTTAACCCTCCATTGCCCCAGGTACAAAATAAGTACAGTAAAGCCTTGGATTGCAAGACAAGCAAAACATTTGATTAAATTTTAACTCGATATACAAGCAACATGCAATACAAGTACAAACAGTATACTCTTCTCCCTCCATATTCGCTGTGATAGGTGATTAACAGACCCGCGAATAACTTTTTCATATATTATTTGCTGTTTTCTATTAAAAACCATTGTGAATATGGTGAAACCATGAATAGCATGGTGGGAGACCTGGCCTGTTCCTGAAGGAGAGGCAAAACACGGTGACGAAAGTATGGGGAATCAGCAATTTTATCTGGAAATGCTTGTAATCAGCAATTTCTCTATGCAATCTGATGTAATTTGGGGGGAGGAGCCAGCAAGCTAAAAACCGTGAATAATCGAAACCGCAAATATGGAGGGAGAAGTGTACACACATCACAACTGAGCCGATGGTTCTTCTCTCTCTCTGATGCTGCAGGAGTGTAGTGACTGTTCTAAATGAGCGAGGTCTTGCAATACAAGTGTGTATAGTATTTTGTATTAAAGTGTTTGGTTTGTGGAACGAATCGTTTGAGTTTCCATTATTTCCTATGGGGCAATTCGCTTTGATATATGAATGCTTTGGATAACAAGCATGCTTCTGGAACGAATTATGCTCATAAACCAAGGTTTTACTGATATGTAAATTGCTTTGATTGGAACAACAGACAAAAAGTATATCAAATCCCATCTCTTTTCCCGTTCCTTTTTACAATAGAACTGCTACTTGCCTCTAGAGCAGTGGTCTCAAACTCAAACCCTTTGCAGGGCCACATTTTGGATTTGTAGGTACTTGGAGGACCTCAGAAAAAATGATGTCTTATTAAAGAAATGACAATTTTGCATGAGGTAAAACTCTTTATAGTTTATAAATCTTTCCTTTTGGCTAAGTCTTAATAATAATATTGTAATTTATGATCAAGAAACTGTTTTATTTTACTTTTGTGATTATGATAAACATACCGAGGGCCTCAAAATGGTACCTGGCGGACCGCGAGTTTGAGACCACTGTTCTAGATGCTAAAATAATTTGAGGAGGAATCAAAATTCCTAATGAAACTGTTCCTTTGCCTTTTGTGGCTTTAATTGGATGGACCCTTGGGAAATAGATGGCTTGAAGGCAAGGAACAGAAGTCTGAAATGTCAAGAGAAAGAAACATTACACCACTGCTTTGCCATTTGTGTTCATCCCCAAACTGCTTTTATAATGTCTAGTTTGTTTTATTACCAAGCCTTGGCTTTATCAGATTATTTGGAATGAATGAGTTTGCATAAATGTTGTTACAGCAAGCATTAATGCGTTACTGGGGGTTCCATTTACCTGAAATCTTTTTCAACCCTGGAGGATATCTAGAGCCAAAGACTGAATAGCAGCTGTCATAAAAGCAAATATTTGAGAGATGCTAATTAAAAGAAAATGAAAATATTAGTGGCTTCCTGCAAATAGATGTGAAAAGGAAAAAGAGCCAGCGTAATGCTTCGGATCCTTTCCACTTGCATAAGTTAAAGCTAGAGCACTGATACAGCCCTGCAACTCGTATTTGCCACAGAGCACTTTAAACACTTGTAGAACTATTATGTGCTTCAAAAATATCAGGAATAATCTTTAAAAAAAAAAATTGTATTCGGGTAAGCCTCCCATAAAATGTTAAGAGCCTTTCCTTATTTCTCATGCAATCACTTCAAAATAGTGCATGCCCTTTTGTTATCTAGGATTGCGATGGTGATTTCTGAGAAACCGCTTTGCACTACTCTGCCTGCTTTAGCCTTTATAATATTCAAAACACCTCTTAAAATGATCTCTTTCTTTCTGTACATCGTCAACTATTTCTCTGGCCACTCCTGCTCTTCGCTGGGCTGTGATATCTGTGAAGTTGGTACTTACTCCACAGCTCCTCAGTATCTCTCCTCTCTTGTTACTCCCTATACTTGCCTCCGGGAACTCCGCTCGTCAGAAAAGTCCCTCCTCTCTGTACCCTTCTCCTCTACCGCCAACTCCTATGTCTGTCCCTTCTACCTTGCTGCGCCATATGCTTGGAACAACCTGCCTGGCTCACAAGAAGACCTTGTGAGACTGGAAGCCTGGGTGTCAAAATGGCAGATGACATTTTAGTGTGAGCAAGTGCAAAGTGACACATGTGGGAAAGAGAAACCCAAACTATAGCTATGTGATGCTGCATTGTATATTAAGAGTCACTACCCAGGAAAAGGTTCTAGGTATTATTGTTGAGGACACGTTGAAACCCTCAGCTCAATGTGTGGCAGCGGCTAAGAAAGCAAATAAATAATAAATTTGGAAAGGAATGGAAAACAAAGATGAAAATGTTATAATGTCCTTGTATCACTCTATAGTACAGCTGCTGCTTGAATACTGTGTTCAGTTCTGGTCGCAACTTGAATACTCTGGTCTGCAACGTGAATACTGTGTGTAGTTCTGTATCTCAAAAAAGATATAGCGGAAAAGGTACAGAGAAGGGCAACAAAAATGATAAAGGTTTGGGTCGACTTCCCTATGAGAAGGCTAGGGTCTTTAGCTTGGAGAAGAGACAGCTCAAGGGTGATATGATAAGAGGTCTATAAAATACTGAGTGGAGTGGAAAGTATAGATGTGAATCACTTGTTGACTCTTTCTAAAAATACTAGGACTGGGGGGCATGTGATGAAGCTACTAAGTAGTAGATTTAAAACAAACTGGAGAAAATATTTTGCCACACAATGTGTAATTAAACTCTGGAATTCATTGCCAGAAAATGTGGCAAAATCAGTTAGCTTAGCAGGGTTTAAAAAAAAAAGCTTAGATAATTTCCTAAAAGAGAAGTCCATAGGCCATTATTGAGATGGGTTGGAGAAATCCACTACTTATTCCTAGGATAAGCAACATAAAATCTGTTTTACTACTTGGGATCTAGCTAGGTACTTTAGATCTGAGTTGGCCACTGCTGGAAACAGGATACTGGGCTTGATGGATCTTCGGTCTGTCCCAGCATGGCAATTCTTATGTTCTTACGTCGGGCTCCGTCTCTGGCAGTATTCAAAGCCAGACTAAAAGCCCACTTATTTAAAGCTGCGTTTAAACACTGACCCAACCAACATATCTGTCTGTCATTCCCTTAATAGTCCTCTACCACCTTTTAACCCCCTCTGTGTATCTGGTAGTGCTGTAGAAATCATTATTATTATTTTTCTTCTCTCTGGTTTCTTTTTCCCTAATTTCCTCTGCATTCACATCAGGTATGTGTTTTCTTTTTTCATACTCATTAAGTCACAACTTGCAGTTGCTCGTGTGCACTAGCCTTTCTTCTCCTGTTCACATCTCAGCTGCTCTCACATGCAAGACCCATTCATAAGACTTCATTATCAGGATTGTAGTAAGTTCTATGATACTATTTCTTACTAGAGCTGTACCGAATAGCACATTTGATTACTTGTCTGACTATGAATCATGGACATTGAGTTTTAACATTCTTTCCAGACTGGACTATTGTAATTCCCTCTAACCAAGTCTAACCAAGAAAAATCTTCAAAGACTTCAGCGGATCCAGAGCACGGTGGCTAGGTTGATCTTCACAAAAAGCAAATTCGATCATGTTTCCCCGCTTCTGTCAAAACTTCACTGGCTTCCGGTGATTTCTAGGATTCACTTTAAATGTACCTGCCTAATTTTCAAGATCCTACATGGCATTCTTCCTCCCTTAATTCCACTATCCTGGAATTCTTTGAGATCTGACACTACCAGATCCGCCCACATACTCAAACTATCTTTCCCCTCGTTAAAAGGCGTCATGTAGGCAGGTAAATTAGGGAAATCCCTTTTCTTCAAATTCACTGAGCTTTGGAATAATCTCCCTGCCCCGCTGCTGAATCTAGGCTCATTCCAATTATTCCGAAAGCATCTGAAAACCTGGCTTTTCTCCAAAACATAAAGCTATCTATTTAAAATGTAAAGCTAGCTATCCTCTTCATAACCTCTAATTTCTTATTATGTCCTTCCCTCATTTATTGAATTACCTGTAAATCGTGCCGAGCTCTATCTTTATGGAGATGATACGGTATACAAACTTAAGGTTTAGTTTAGTTTAGTTTAATATTAAAGCAGCAACGTGAAATCATAGATCAAGTGTTTATTTCAGTAAGATTCAGCACATTTAGAACCTTGGATTATTCATATTTGATTTTAAATCACTATTTGGCCAAATATGAATAATGTATTAGGAGCACTATTCGGGATCAAATCGAAAACGAATTTTCAGTATAGCTCTACTTACTACATTGTTAAGCATGAATCATTTGGAGTAATTGTAAGATTACTGTACTGACTCTTTTTACATCTGCACACATTTCATTCATATCTTTCTCACACATCTCATGTACAGTGACATGTATAAGTTGAGGGGAGTTAACAGGACTAAAAATAGCCCAAAATGCTGTGATCCCCCTCCCCCTCCCCCCTACAAACAAAAGGTACCGTATTTTCACGCATATAACGCGCGCGTTATACGCGTTTTTACCTACCGCGCATACCCCTCGCGCGTTATATGCGTGAGCGCGGTATACGAAAGTTTTCAAACATAGTTCCCACCCCGCCCGACGCCCGATTCACCCCCCCAGCAGGACCACTCGCACCCCCACCCCGAACGACCACTCGCACGCGCTCCCACCCGCACCCGCATCCACGATCGGAGCAAGAGGGAGCCCAAGCCCTCTTGCCCGGCCGACTCCCCGACGTCCGATACATCCCCCCCCCCCGGCAGGACCACTCGCACCCCCACCCCGAAGGACCGCCGACTTCCCGACAATATCGGGCCAGAAGGGAGCCCAAACCCTCCTGGCCACGGCGACCCCCTAACCCCACCCCGCACTACATTACGGGCAGGAGGGATCCCAGGCCCTCCTGCCCTCGACGCAAACCCCCCTCCCCCCCAACGACCGTCCCCCCCAAGAACCTCCGACCGCCCCCCCAGCCGACCCGCGACCCCCCTGGCCGACCCCCACGACCCCCCCACCCCCCTTCCCCGTACCTTTGGAAGTTGGCCGGACAGACGGGAGCCAAACCCGCCTGTCCGGCAGGCAGCCAACGAAGGAATGAGGCCGGATTGGCCCATCCGTCCTAAAGCTCCGCCTACTGGTGGGGCCTAAGGCGCGTGGGCCAATCAGAATAGGCCCTGGAGCCTTAGGTCCCACCTGGGGGCGCGGCCTGAGGCACATGGTCGGGTTGGGCCCATGTGCCTCAGGCCGCGCCCCCAGGTGGGACCTAAGGCTCCAGGGCCTATTCTGATTGGCCCACGCGCCTTAGGCCCCACCAGTAGGCGGAGCTTTAGGACGGATGGGCCAATCCGGCCTCATTCCTTCGTTGGCTGCCTGCCGGACAGGCGGGTTTGGCTCCCGTCTGTCCGGCCAACTTCCAAAGGTACGGGGAAGGGGGGTGGGGGGGTCGTGGGGGTCGCCAGGGGGGTCGCGGGTCGGCTGGGGGAGCGGTCGGAGGTTCTTGGGGGGGGCGGTCGTTGGGGGGGAGGGGGGTTTGCGTCGAGGGCAGGAGGGCCTGGGATCCCTCCTGCCCGTAATGTAGTGCGGGGTGGGGTTAGGGGGTCGCCGTGGCCAGGAGGGTTTGGGCTCCCTTCTGGCCCAACTACCAAAGGTACGGGGAAGGGGGGTGGGGGGGTCGTGGGGGTCGCCAGGGGGGGTCGCGGGTCGGCTGGGGGAGCGGTCGGAGGTTCTTGGGGGGGGCGGTCGTTGGGGGGGAGGGGGGTTTGCGTCGAGGGCAGGAGGGCCTGGGATCCCTCCTGCCCGTAATGTAGTGCGGGGTGGGGGTAGGGGGTCGCCGTGGCCAGGAGGGTTTGGGCTCCCTCCTGGCCCGATATTGTCGGGGAGTCGGCGGTCCTTCGGGGTGGGGGTGCGAATGGTCCTGCCGGGGGGGGGATGAATCGGACGTCGGGGGGGGTGAACGGAGAGTCGGGACAGCGCACGGAGAGGCGGGGCAGTGCACGGAAGTCAGGGGGGTGAACGGAGAGTCGGGACAGCGCACGGAAAGTCAGGGCAGTGCACGGAAGTCAGGGGGGGTGAACGGAGAGTCGGGACAGCGCACGGAAAGTCAGGGCAGTGCATGGAAGTCAGGGGGGGGTGAACGGAGAGTCGGGACAGCGCACGGAGAGGCGGGGCAGTGCACGGAAGTCAGGGGGGTGAACGGAGAGTCGGGACAGCGCACGGAGAGGCGGGGCAGTGCACGGAAGTCAGGGGGGTGAACGGAGAGTCGGGCAGCATGCGCGGTATAATCGTGAGCGCGTTATACCAAAGTTTTTGTGCTTATCATCGTGATTTCTGCGCGCTATACACGTGTGCGCGTTTTATACGGGTGCGTGTTATTTGCGTGAAAATACGGTATTCCACTAGCCTTGCTGAGAGGGAATATGATAGAAGTTTATAAAAACTGGCAACATTTTCATATGTATTGTAGACTTTTTTCCTGTATGTAATTGAATCAGGCAATCCCGCTTTTGTATTTTTGGGGGTTTTAGAACATTTTTTTAATCATTATTGCTTCTGGTCTGTTAATAAATACCACTTTATGTATGTTTATTCACCTCTGTAGTCTGTTGGGATTTAATTGTTGCTCCACATATCTGCACATATTTCATAAAGTACATATGTAGACTGCATGCTGAAATTTACACCTTTTTCAGAGCAGGTGTAAATTTTGTGGCCAAGCACTTGCTCCGCTTTGGACTTCTCAGATAGGCAACCTGTTGTGAAATCTGGCTTTTACTGCACATCACATCCAAGAGAGGCCACTGATACTGCTCAATCTCTTCAGCCCTTCATAGAAAGTACAGTAGTACCTTGGTTTACGAGCATAATTCGTTCCAGAAGCATGCTTGTAAGCCAAAGCACTCGTATATCAAAGCAAAGTTCCCCATAGGCCATAATGCAAACTCAGAAGATTCGTTCTACAACCAAAGTTTGCTATGGTGGCCCAGGGGTAGGTACCTGCCTGTGGGTGCTGCAGCCCTTTCAGCGTGGTGGCCTCCTTCCCTCGGGTTCCCTGTGCGTCTGCCCTCCCACTTACAAACACGCAGGATATCATGCGTGCTTGTACGTGGTGCGCGTGTTGTTGGAGCGGCGGCCGGCTTGACTCGGGAGTTGAGAGGTCCTGCGCATACTTCTGCAGGATGGCGGCTGGCTTGAATCAGAAGCCGGGAGGCGCTGGTGGACGGCAGAGGCATCAGTCAAAGCGGGAGGGCAGCCGCACGGGGACCCCGAGGGAAAGAAGCCACCACGCTGAAAGGGCTGCAGCACCCACGGGCAGGTAAACACCCCTGGGCCACCATAGTTGAGAGCTTGTTTAGCGAGTCAACACTCATTTTGCGAGTTAAGATTTGCAGGAGTGTTTTGCTCGTCTTTCAAAACACTCGCAAACCGCGTTACTCGCAAACCGAGGTTTGACTGTACTCAGTAAACCTTATCATATGTAGCATAATTTGACTGTGGATTAGTAGTTACCACAAGTTTGGCTGTGTTTGGTTTTGTCTATGCCAGTGTTTCCCAAGTCCAGTCCTGGAGTACCCCCTTGCCAGTCAGGTTTTCAGGATATCCACAAAGAATATGCATGACCTTGGTTTGCATACGGGAACAAAGAAAATCCAACGAAGTCTGCAGTAAATCCACCGAACCAGGAAAACCAAGCAAAAACTGCAGATTATGTACAAGATGCAGGCAATATTTATTGGACCAAAATTAAAATACAGTTATATAAAACCTTTTTACCAACCAAGGGACCCGACACGGTCTGTGTTTCGGACAACACACCTTCATCAGGGGTCCATGGTAAATAAGGTATAAAATGAACCACAACAAAATGAGGGTAAACGAATGCCTGTGTGATTCTTCCTGCAAAGTCGCTTCCATCTTGTACATAATCTGCAGTTTTTGCTTGGTTTGTATACACCACCTCATTATATGCAAATCTCTTTCATGCATTTTCATTGTGGATATCCTTAAAACCTGACCGGCAAAGGGGTACTCCAGGACCGATGAGGGAACACTGGTCTATGTGCTTTGCATGTACTTGTTTTCTAATAAAAGGAAAATAAATAAAAAACTAGCACTGATTGCTGACCTCATATGGTATCTTGATGTGTGGTCAGGCTTACAAAATGAATCTTCTTTAACTTTTGTTGTGATCGTCTGTGTGGATAAAAAAACGTTAACTCTAAATTAGTATTTCCCCACCCTCTCCTGGAGGCATTGGGTCTCTACTGTATGCAAATCTCTCATGCATTTCCACAGCGGATATCTTGAAAGCTTGACTGATTAGAGGTGCCTCCAGCACAGGGTTAGAAAACACTAAGGGATCCTTTTACTAAGCGGCAATAGCGTTTTTAGCGCACGCAGAATTGCCGCGCGTGCTAAACCCATGCTATGCGGCTAGAACTAACGCCAGCTCAATGCTGGTGTTAGCGTCTAGTGCGCGTGCTAAAACCGCTATCAAAGCTTAGTAAAAGCCCTAAATTTTGTTCTTATTTTAAAATGGAATTTGGTTTGTGTTAGTTTGTTCTCTTAACGCCATTTCTTTATCATTTCCAACTTCTTTAGGGTAATTATTTGGTATTCATGGCAGAGCTGTTTTGGTGGTTTGAAGTTGTTAAGCCTTCATTCGTACAGCCTTTTACCGTTGATCCTCAAGGTGATGTATCTGAGTACTTGCTTTACTCTTGCCACGTTATCTTGTTACCTTGTTGGAAAATTGTATTTGTCTAGTATAACAACATTACTACCGTATTTTCACGCATATAACGCGCATACGTGTATAACACGCATACATGTATAGCGCGCGGGTCCAAATCATTTGTGTAAAAAAAAATTTATATAGCACGCACACGCATGCTGTTATAACCTCCTCCCGCCACTCCCTCTTCTGGCCTGCGAACCGGCATCCTCCCCCCCGTTTGCGTCACCCCCCTCCCCCGCGATACTGCATCCCCCCCAACACCGCAAAGACATCGGTCGCTTACCCGATTGGGCACCGGCACCAGCACCAATGCACAGGACGTGCCAGTGCCAGTACCCAAAGATCCTCCCTCGTTGGGCTGGGCTGGGCTGGGCGGTGCGAGGGAGATCCTCCCTCTTCCCTGTGCCGGGCTGGACTGGGCTTTGAGCATTTGCGCATGCTCAAAGCCTTCTGGTCTCGCTCTCTCCGAGATTCTCAGAATCTCAGAGAGAGCGAGACCAGAAGGCTTTGAGCATGCGCAAATGCTCAAAGCCCAGTCCAGCCCGGCACAGGGAAGAGGGAGGATCTCCCTCGCACCGCCCAGCCCAACCCGGCCCACCCCAACGAGGGAGGATCTTCGTGCACTGTGCATTGGTGCTGGTGCCGGTGCCCAATCGGGTAAGCGACCGATGTCTTTGCGGTGCTGGGGGGGATGTAGGATCGCGGGGGAGGGGGGGTGACGCGAGCGGGGGGGGAGGATGCCGGATCGCACTGAAAAAAATAAAATTTGTATAACGCGCTCACACATATAATGCGCATGGTTATACTCAGTTTGTAAAATCGTGTATAACGCGCGCGTTATAGGCGTGAAAATACGGTAATCAAGCTCTTTACTATAGGGCCAATTAAGGTGGGCCTTACTTTACAATCATTCCATTGGTGTGAATTTTGAAAAATATGGCCATGGTATGGAAGGGAAAGAACCTGCTCCAACTAGGTTCTTTCACTTATTAACCCCACTGAGGCTATGCTAGAGCTGCATTTAAAGATTTATCAAGCAGCAAAAAGAAAAAACCCAGCAGTTCCACAGTGAATAGAGAAACCAAAACAAAAGAAACTGTGGGATGGATGTTCTTGATAATACTACTAAGTCATTATCACCCACATTTCACTTTAATTATCACTTATAATATTAAGTTGGGTTCACTTGACACAATTTGTTCACCATCCACGTTATCAGATTTCAGAAAACGCCTATCAATCACATCTCACCATCAGTCCTTTACGCTTACACTTACATTCATGTTCACAGGACCCCTGAAGAAGATTTTTTCGTCGAAACACGGACCGTGTTGGGTCTGGTTCACCTAACGCACATGTGGATTGTTTCTGTATTTCTAACACAGACTGAATAAAAAAGCCTGCATCAAGAACATCCATTCCACAGTTTCTTTTGTTTTGGTTTATAGATTTGCCAACATATCACCAAAACTTTCAAGGTAGTATAAAGAAATAAAACAAGGAAATAAGTTGATAACCTTTTTTATTGGACTAACTCAGAGCATTTTATGATGAGCTTTCGAAGGTAATACGTCTTCTTGCCACCACACCCATTTCACTCAAAACTTTCAAGAAATAATCCACAAAATTTCCAGGATCATTAGTACCTTGATATGAATTAATAATAATTTTATTTTTGTATACCGCCATACCGGGGGGTTCTAGGTGGCTCACAACAAAGGTAATACATACAGTGCATAAAAAAACAACAGATAAAATAGTAAAACCAAGCAAATTAATACATCAGGTTAAAAAAAGGAAGAACAAGTTAAAATAACAACATACATTAAGATACCAGCAATGGCAAGTTTTGTAGGCATGAGACCAGCTGAACCTGGACTCTCAGTAATAGCATGTACAATACTGAAGGAGTTTCCTCCTGTCAATCTTTCAAAAGAAACAATTTGCAGCATTCCCCCTCCTTTTGTTCTTTTCTTAATTCTTCTTCTATATCAATTGTATTTCCTCCCCATCCACCTATCGTTTCTTGTTAGTCTGGTTTAACATGTCTTATATCTGTTACGCCAGGGGTACCCACACGTTTTTGGCTTGTGAGCTACTTTTAAAGTGACCAAGTCAAAATGATCTACCAACAATAAAATTTTAAAAAACACTGTACACAGAGAAAATGTTAATTATAATTTATATTTGGGGTTTTGTTTTTTTTTCAAAGAGGTCAAGGCAGATGACTTTAAAATATGCAATGTCACCTCAGTAACAACTATACAAAAATAGACAAATATACCCCCTTCCCTTGTACTAAACCGCGATACCGTTTTTTTAGCACAGGGAGCTGTGCTGAATGCCTTGCACTACTCCATAGAAACATAGAAATAGACGGCAGATAAGGGCCCACGGCCCATCTAGTCTGCCCACCTTAATGTCCCTCCCCTACCTTTGCCCTGTGAATAGATCCCATGTGCCGATCCCATTTGGCCTTAAAATCAGGCACGCTGCTGGCCTCAATCACCTGTAGTGGAAGACTATTCCAGCGATCAACCACTCTTTCAGTGAAAAAGAATTTCCTGGTGTCACCTTGTAGTTTCCCGCCCCTGATTTTCAACGGATGCCCTCTTGTTGTCGTGGGACCCTTGAAAAAGAAGATATCTTCCTCCGCCTCGATGCGGCCCGTAAGATACTTGAATGTCTCGATCATGTCCCCCCTCTCTCTGCGCTCCTCGAGCGAGTATAGCTGTAATTTGTCAAGCCGTTTTTCGTATGGTAGATCCTTGAGTCCCGAGACCATCCGGGTGGCCATTCTTTGCACCGACTCCAGTCTCAGCACATCCTTGCGATAATGCGGCCTCCAGAATTGCACACAGTATTCCAGGTGGGGCCTCACCATGGATCTATACAATGGCATAATGACTTCCGCCTTACGACTGACGAAACCCCTTCGTATGCAGCCCATGATTTGTCTTGCCTTGGACGAAGCCTGCTCCACTTGATTGGCAGACTTCATGTCCTCACTGACGATTACCCCCAAGTCTCGTTCTGCTACCGTTTTTGCTAGGATCTCGCCATTAAGGGTATAAGACTTGCATGGATTCTGGCTGCCCAGGTGCATAACTTTGCATTTTTTGGCATTGAAGTTGAGTTGCCATGTCCTAGACCATCGCTCCAGTAGGAGTAGGTCGTGCATTATGTTGTCGGGCACTGAATCTTCGTCTGTTGTGCATTTGCCCACTACATTACTCAGTTTGGCGTCATCGGCGAATAATGTTATTTTACCTCGAAGCCCTTCTGCCAAGTCTCTTATAAAGATGTTGAATAGGATTGGGCCCAAGACTGAGCCCTGTGGTACTCCACTAATCACCTCCGTCATTTCGGAGGGGGTGCCGTTCACCACCACCCTTTGGAGCCTACCTCCAAGCCAGCTCCCAACCCATTTCGTCAATGTGTTACCTAATCCTTTAGAACTCATCTTGCTCAGTAACCTGCGGTGTGGTACGCTATCGAATGCTTTGCTAAAGTCCAGGTACACGATGTCCAGGGACTCCCCAATATCCAGCTTCCCCGTTACCCAGTCAAAGAAGCTGATCAGGTTGGATTGGCAGGATCTCCCCTTAGTAAATCCATGTTGTCGGGGATCCCGTAGATTCTCCTCATCCAGGATCTTATCTAATTGGTGTTTGATTAGAGTTTCCATTAGTTTGCTCACTATTGATGTTAGACTCACTGGTCTGTAGTTTGCTGTCTCCATCTTTGAGCCTTTCTTGTGGAGTGGAATGACGTTAGCCGTCCTCCAGTCCAACGGGACGCTGCCTGTACTAAGGGAGAGGTTGAAGAGCGCGGACAGTGGCTCCGCCAAGACATCACTCAGCTCCCTAAGCACCCTGGGGTGCAGGTTGTCTGGCCCCATTGCTTTGTTAACCTTGAGCTTTGACAGCTCACCGTAGACACTGCTGGGCGTAAACTCAAAGTTACTAAACGGGTCAACTGAGCCAACCCTTGTCTGTAGCTGAGGGCCGAGCCCTGGTGCTTCTCGGGTGAAGACTGAGCAGAAGTATTCATTTAATAGTTGGGCTTTTTCCGAATCCTTTTCCACATAGTCTCCGTCTGGTTTCCTAAGACGTACAATCCCGCCTGAGTTTTTTTCTTCTATCACTGATATACCTGAAGAAGGATTTATCTCCCTTCTGGATGTTCTTTGCTAGAGACTCCTCCATGAGGAATTTAGCCTCCCTGACTGCTGTTTTGACGGCTTTTGATTTGGCCAGGTAGTCTGCTCTAGAGTCCTGCTTCCCTGATTGTTTGTAAGAGATGAATGCTTTTTTCTTCTCCTTGATCAGGTCCGAGATCTCCGCAGTAAACCACTGTGGCTTATATGCTCATATGCTCCCTGCGCTAAAAACTACTATTGCGGTTTAGTAAAAAGGGGCCATGTAGTGCAAAATATAGACAGCAGATATAAATTCTCAAAATGGACACATTTTGATTACTAAATTGAAAATAAAATCATTTTTCCTACCTTTGTTGTCTGGTGATTTCATGAGTCTCTGGTTACTCTTTCTACCCCGCCCCTCTTTCTACTCTCTCCCTGCCCCTTCCCCCCCAAACCACTGACAATAATTTCCCCTGCTTCCCCAACACGCAAAAGCCAGGCCTGTGCAGCCACTACACAAGTCTTCCCTCCCGACGTCAATTCTGACATCAGAGAGGAAGTTCCGGGCCAGCCAGACAGCGATTAGCTGGCCTAGAATTTCCTCTCCAATGTCAGAATTGATGTCGGGAGGGGGGGAGGCTTGTGTAGTGGCTGCATGGGCCTGGCTTTTGCGCATCAGGGAAGCAGGGAGAACAGAAAGGCAGTGCGAGTCTATCGCGGAGCCCGGGATTGGCTCTGTGATCGACTTGCGTTGCCCTTGCGATCTACTGGTCGATCGCGATCGACCTTTTGGGCACACCTGTGTTACGCCGTTTGTTTAAAGTTTTATCTTCTTTTTTTTTTTTTTTCATAGTCAAAAGTATTTTATTGAACTCAACAAGAAAAACAAGCAAATACTCAAAATGAAACACAAACAAGCTCAAAGTTTTCAAACCCCTACCCCCTACACAATTCACCCCCCCCTTATGCACCCACTCCTCTCTCCAAACCAATTTTTTATTTTATAAGATTTGTGTTGTTGTTGGCGTTTTGATTTTTATTCCCCTTTATATTAAATCTGTAAACTCGCTTAGAAGTTTGATAAGCAACAGAATCAAATTTTAATAAAAACTTGAAGGACGCCAAATATATTTATGATCAATCTAGATGCTTGATGGGTGCCAATGGAATGTAGTCACAAAGGCCCTTCTGGTGCCATAGGTAACAAAAAGGCAACTAAACAGAATGGAAAATGCTGAGAAGAGAGATGCCTCTTTTTTCAAAACTGTGATTAACATATATCAAAAGCTCAATAAAATAATATAGAGCATTTCAGTCTATTTAGTGCAATAGAATTCAGAGAGAGGATAAACAGATTAGAACATAGTGCACCTGCTTGAAAAAAGATATATGATTAAAAATAGAATCTTTATCATTTTGGTCCCTTTTGACTGGAATATGCCTCAATCTCATCTTGCTAGAAGCTCTCAAAAATTAAAACTTACATTTCCTTACCTTAGGGGCAAAAAACAGAACTTTCTAGAGATTCAGTTATTCTTTCGTTTTCAAACTAACTGAGCTCTGGAATGAGTTACCACTTACACTGAGAGGTTTAGGCCCCTTTGTTGTATTTTGGAAAGCTCTGAAAACTTTATTGTTTTCCAAAATTTTGGAAATTAAGCCATTTTAGTTTACATTCTTTTGTTTATGTTCATGTATTATGTTTTTATTTTATTGTTAACCGAGTTGAGCTTTTGGTTGAAGACCCGGTCTATAAAACTAGGTTTTAGTTTAGTATAGTTTTAGTTTAGTTTAGACCCAAAAAAGTCTGTGCCTGCTGCAGCAAAGCTGCAATATAGCGGAGGCAAGGCCAGTATCCCCTTCTTTTGGTCCAGCATCTCTCATTTCTCTTTCCTTCCCCATCACTTGCTGCTGCTGTTTCTTCACAACAGTTTTGCAGAGCTTCAGTAGTGCAGCACATAGGCACAGCCAGAGGTCAGCAAAACCCAAAAATGAAGCACAGGGCTTTTTAGCCCATGCGTGTATTGAAGATTTGTACTCCTTCTTAACCAGGATTCAGAGGGGTCATGGAGAAGAGAGAGAGGGAAGACGCTAGCTGAAGGGAATGGAAGAGAAGGGAGAGGGGAACAGGGAGATATTGGTGTATGAAGAAGGGGGCAGGAGTAAAATGAGATTGAGAGGGGGATAACAATAGAGCTTTGGAGGTGATAAAATGGGAGACTAGGTGGGAGATAAAGGGACTAGAGGAGAGGACAGACAGTGGACCACTAGAGCAATTGAGGGGGGTGAGACAGAAGAAAGTGGATCAGGGCTCGGTAGGGGTGAGTAAGAAGGTAGAAATAAGGTAATAGTGAGAGGCTGAAAGCGAGAAGGAAATAAGAGACTGAGGAAGAAGTGAGAGGAAATAGGAGGGATAAGGAGAATAGAAGAGTGGAAAGGAAGAGGTCAGAGGAGGAAAGTTGATAGGAAGATGAAAATAAAAAGAAATTGTAGACAGGAAGGATGAGTAAGAAGGTGAAATTTTAGTGAATAAAGAAGCATAAAAAACAATGGAGGAAAAAGCTGAAAGGGAAAGATCAATGTCATACTGCTATAGAGGAGGGATGGAAAAAGATGAGAGAGAAGAAATGGCAAATAACAGAGGAAAGCAGAAAAGAGAGACTAGGGGCTCCTTTTAAAAAGGTGCGCTAGCATTTTTAGTGCACGCACCGGATTTGCGCGCTAGCCAAAAAACTACCACCTGCTCAAGAGGAGACGGTAGCGGCTAGCGTGTGCGGCATTTTAGCACGCACTATTCCGCGCGTTAAGGCCCTAATGCACCTTTGTAAAAGGAGCCCTAGGACCAACACAATTGGAAAAATAAAATGCTCAGACAATAAAAGTAGGCAAAAGTATTTTATTTTGAATTTATTGATTGGAATATGCCAGCTTTGGGAAATATGTATCTTTGGTATCTATGTTGATCAGTACCAACAGAAATTAACTTATACATTGCATGTTACTTTTGTGTCCAGTTTGGTTTTATTTTAATAAACTAATATGCAAATATGCCTCACCCATCCTGGAAGGCTAAAACATTGGATGGTGATTCCTCCCAGCCCACTTATACTACCCATTTTTCCAATGTGGCCTGACATCAAGATGAGCTTGATAGCCCTGGTCTAGTGCATGAAATATCAACAGCTAGAAGAGTTATGCATTGCTGGTAGCCAGTAAACATATAACTTCTGTTGAATATGACTCAATTTGATAAAGAATAATTATCCAAAAGATATAAAAGCCTATTAGAGAGCTAGAGCAATAAAGCCCCACCACACTGATGCTTTGAACAACTGGTTAAATAGACGCTTAGTACACTTACAGTGGGAGACTAGACATAAAACTAAACTACAAATGCTTCTTTTTCCCAGCAAGCAGAGAATCGCTGTAAAAGATGGTGTATGGGCTGTACTTAATGCAAGAAAACTGTTTAAGATGTGAAGAACATTCTATATTGTTGGAGAGGCTGTAGAGTTGATGAAAACTTTTCCACATAAACATATTTAAAATATTATTTTAAATGAAGAAGTCAATAAAGGGCTAAAAGAGAGCACCTGACTATCTTAGAACTCCCAAACTACATACTAAACCGCAAGGGTAAATCAAAATATAAAGGCAAAATACATTTAACAGCTTTAATCGAAGTAACTGTGAGCAATTGAACATATCACTTTTCCACGTAGTCTCCATGCAAGATGATGCATTTGTTGTATTGTTCGACTAGCTTCTGCATTCCTGCAGAGAATAAGTTTTTCGGCTGCTCCTGAAGCCAGGTGAGCTCTGCTTCTTTTACTTCATCCTGCTTTGTCTTTTGCTCTCCGGGTTGCACCCGTGTCTCATCGTCAGTGACAGTTCTCTCCAGAATACTCGGATCTTCTTCATACTGTCTCAGGAACTGGGTTGCAACCTCCACACGCTGTTGCTTGTGCAAATCAGTAAGCTGTTTGGGAACCCATCGTGCACACACTTTCCCGTATCCCAAGTCATCACGCATTATGGCAAATGCAGATCCATGGCGGATATCCAAATTTGCAGTCAATTGAGACACTATCATCCATCAGTTTTCTCTAATCAAGGCATCCGCCCTTTCGATGTGCTCTTGTGTGTGCGAAGTTGATGGTCGACTAGAACAGCTTTCTTCAGTTATACCTGTTCTTCATGCTTTAAACCTTTTTAGCCACTCATATCTGAAGGTGAATTTCCACAGGTTTCACTCTCTCTACCCCCCCAAAGTGCACTACTGCACGTTGTTCTTCGATGGTGCAATCTTGCAATGGAGCGCCAAGGTTCCTGACCTCGTGGCTGCCACATGACTAAAGGCTGAGCTGCACTGCACGTGGACGAACTGTCCAACAGGCAATATACGAGTACATATGTTACATTTTGCTAGCTCTGTTCCGATTATTGCGTAATTTAACAATTGCCTTTAATTTTTGATTCACCCTCCTATATAAAGGATAAAAGAAAGCTAAGAACTTCCAAACAACTCATTCTGTAACTAGGTATAGCAGCTACAATAACAGGACCAAAACAATGGACACATGGAATGAATTACCAAAGCAGAAGAAATAATAGAGAAAATAATGTACCTAAAAGGAGGTTAAGATAAACATATAGACACATACCACTCAATATTTAGACGTCTGTTTGCAGCGTTTTGTCTGCTCACTGCTGGCGTTAAACCTGGACATTCAATATTAGGCCTTTTCCAGTAACCAGCATTTAATATACACTTCCCCCTCCCCATTCGCGGTTCCTGCACTCGCGGTTTCATATAATCGCGATTTTTTTCTGGGGAGGGGGAAAATAAAAAAAACAGTCTTAATGTAAAAAAAATACATCTTTTGTTCCTCCCTGCTGCCTTCCCGGCCTTACCTGGTGGTCTAGAGGGCTTTCGGGGCAGGAGCGATCTTCCTACGCTCCTGCCCTGTGCAGATTGCCATGAGGAAATGGCTGCTGGGAGTTCCCGTAGTCTCTCAAGACTATGTCGGGAACTCCCTACAGCCATTTCCTGATGGCGATCTGCACGGGGCAGGAGCGTAGGAAGATCGCTCCTGCCCTGAAAGCCCTCTAGATCGCCAGGTAAGGCCGGGAAGGCGGCAGGGAGGTGGGGGTGGGTCAGAGCCGGATAATCGCAGTTTTTCGGCATTCGCGGTCCGGCTCTGCCCGTATCCCCCGCGAATGACGAGGGAGAAGTGTAGAGGTTTTTCAATACCAACTATCACATGAATGGTTAAGCTGATATTCAGACTTAACTGGCCATAGCTTAACAGCCAATGAGAGGCCTACTTATTATGCAGCCTTACTTGCCTGCAGTTATGCCACCTGAGCGCCCCCAACACCGCAGTCATTTTTTAGGCGCTAACCGAGCATTTTCAGTGGCAATAACCAGTTAAATATCATTGAAAATTCCTGGTTAACCGCTGAAATGCAAGTTAACTGGTTGACGGCCTTTCTGACTGGTTAAGTCATGCTGGATAGTCCTCTTTTTCCAGGAAAATGCAAGAATTTATTGACACAACACGAAACAGCATAGACATTAGGAATAAAGAGGTCGATGTTCAGAGTGATTTAACTGGCCAGAAACGATTCCTGCTGCTTAAATCTCCTGTTCAGGGCTAACCACTATCTTTTAGCGGCACTTAACCAGTTAGTGCTGTTGAAGATAACCAGTTAGCGCTGAACTGAAAGCCAACTATTTTGGGGGCCTTTTGAGATGGAGTTGGCACTTTGCCAGTTAAGTGCTGATATTCGGTACCTATGCTCTGCCCATGTCTACACCTTCTTGCAAATACACACTACGTAAATTACGCCGGTGTTTACAGAATAGAACCTAGGTGGAAGTTAGGCATTTAGGCGTAGGTGTGCATATATTTATGCAAATGCCATTAATCTAAACTTGCATGCACCTAAGTGATGCGTAAATGTTTAGCACCTGTGTTATAAAATTGTTCAGTGGGAAAAGGTCTTGTGCCAGCTCCTGATAGAGCCCATTATTATATTTGTACATTGTGATCAAATCATATAGATTAGAGCTAAACCTGCCATTGGATTAAATAGAAGCATTTTGTACTTGTCTGTAAACATACGAGGAGGTCTTTTCAATGCAACAGCTCAAATAAACGAGATTTCCCAGTGCCATATGTTCATATCTTATAATGTTAAAATTAAAAGATCCATGTGGATGTTCTATTTTTTTTTTTTTTTTTTAGATGATCTTATAGAAACAGTGAAAAGTGATTCCTCAGCTCATCTTCATAGTACCACCAGGAGAGACTCTGTAGAAGATTCATCTAATTCTGAAGCTGATGCTGCCAGGTAATATCAGCATGATTATTTGTTTACTGCAGGTTCTCTGTGTTGGCAGAATATATTTTTCACAGACAAAATCTAATCCAATCAGCTATCTGTCCTTTCATACCCCATAAGAACATAAGAATTGCCATATGTTACCAGTTCTAAATTGTACTAATGACTGTTCCAGAGCAGACTTCCCTTCTCTTTTAACAGCAAAAAGCTGCCAGAAATGCCTGTTATTTAACACTTGAACTTCTATATTCTAACAGTGATGCTCTGGGGGATGAACTAATTGCCTATCGCTCAATGGGTGCTAATTAATGAAAAACATACATTGGAGGAAAATATGTTATTCAGAGTTTTGGGGCTGCACTAATTAACCAAGATGTACTTCATTAACAGAAAGTCTCATAAGCATCCTATTTCTGTTCCTGTTTGATCCTTACAAGAAACGTGACAGAAAAAGAGGAGTCCTCCTTTGCCCAGCACAGCGAGAAGCGAAACAAAAGAAAGGCAAAGCTGATGTCACAATACGACATAAGGTTAATGTGGATTTTATTGAAATTGAATTGAATATTTAATAATAAATTCCCATAGGAACTTTCAGTAAAATCCCTTGTGTTGTATTGTGACATTAGCTTTGCCTTGTTTTTGTTTTGATCCTTACATGAACACACAGTACCAAAAATTCCCACAGCCAAAGACTAAGGGCTCCTTTTACGGCATGCACTATAGCTGAAAATCTACCGCCTGCTCAAAAGGAGGCGGCAGCGGCTAGCGCCCGCGGCAATTTAGCATGCACTATGCCACGTGTTAAGGCCCTAGCGCGGCTTTGTAAAAAGAGCCCTAAACTATGATTTTACAGCAAGACTGAGGGATTGAAGTTATTGGGCAGTGAGCAGCATTTTTAGTAACAATTCTAAAAGTGATCTTGAGGAAGATGGTAAAACATGGCTAAAGAAGAAAGAAACAGGGGAAAAAACAACACCACAAGCACAAATATGCAGAAACCAGAGTGGAATTGTCCAGATAAGAATGATGTGCCCAAAAAAAGTGTCTTCCAATTCGTCTGATAGTATGAAGATCTTTATTGTTCAAACATCAAAATGACACATTCAATGACTCAATGACTTGACATGCATCAGAAGAAAAGCCAGCATGCGCTGCAGGCAGAGAAGCTGCTTGCACTGGAGAAGATTTAGAGATGACACTCTTCTTTGATTGATTTGTGGTTAAATCCTTGTGAGTGCTGGTATACCTCGTATATCGGTGTCAGGTCAAAACCGCGGAAGACAAAGGCGCGTGCCGACAACTGAGTGCAGCGCGAAGGCACGTGCCGAAGAAAATAACTGTTTTTAGGGGCTCCGACAGGGGTGTGGGGGGGAACCCCCCCACACTTTACTTTATAGAGATTGTGCCGCGTTTTGGGGGGTTTGGGGGGTTGTAACCCCCCACATTTTACTGAAAACTTCACTTTTTCCCTAAAACCAGGGAAAAAGTTAAGTTTACAGTATAATGAGGGGGGTTACAACCCCCCAAACCACCCACAACGCCGCCGCGATCTGTATTAAATAAAGTGGGGGGCTCCTCAACAAAAAACCCAGTCGGAGCCCCTAAAAACTGTCATTTTCTTCGGCGCACACCTCCATCTTGCGCTCAGTTGTCGGCGCGCGCCTTTGTCTTCCGCGGTTTTGTCTATGAACCCGTATATCATCATTTGTGACTTTTAAGACTCCTGAGGCAGGCCTGATGGCCGAAACATGCGCATGTCAAGTCATCGAGTCATTGAATGTGTCATTTTGATGTTTGAACAATAAAGATCTTCATACTACCAGACGAATTGAGGGAAACTTTTTTAGTGCACATCATTCTTATCTGGACAATTCCACTGGTTTCTGCAAAACCATGGCTAAATACATGCTTTCTCAGATTTGCCAGGCTTAATATGTACCCTGTAAATGTAATAAAATCAGAAAAAGTATGAAATGTTGTGAAAAAGCCCTGACAAGCAGATTCCCAGAGGAAAGAAAATTGTTTCATAGAGACAGATATTATTGATAAAAGATGGGAATAGAACTAATCTCCTGTAGCAGATGTCTTGGGAAATGTTTAAGGACTTGAGGAAGATGATTAAATAGAACAAATCTCAACGTAGCATAATGGGATGGAGTATTCTGCTGTAATCAAATTACTGTAGCCAGTAAAAATTTTTGTACTGTTCCCTCATTTCATCAAGAAGATCTGTTCTAGCTGTAAGTCAGCATTTGAATTAATATGCATGTGGTTTTCATAGCAGGGTTGTAATTTCAGTATTTTAACCAGAACAGCTAGTGAGAGAAGCACAAATCACAGCAACTGACAGAGGTAAAACAGCTGCATCACAGCCCTACTGAGTTTGTTTCCTCATGAGGCATTTTACGTTAACCAAAATTGGAGGCTGCTCTATGAAAGGGCTGCTGTAAAGCTTCTCTCCAATTTGTCTTAAAAAGGACAGGTTATGCACATTTTAGCACCGAAATTCTATGGATATTTTGTTTGACAAAACTCCAACATTAACTAATCTTGTAATAAATTTGTTCTCATACCCAATACAACCTGCACTAAAATTGCTTGGAATCACAATTGACAGAGGCTGCACCATGCAACCCCAAATTAACAAAATAATAAAGGCATCGTTAATGACCATGAGAAATCTAAGAAAAATCTGAACATTCTTCGAAAAGAAGCAATTCCTACTATTAGTACAATCTCTTATCCTTGGGATGATAAGACTACTGCAGCATACTATACCTACCCTGTCCCGCGACCATGATGAAGCAATTGCAGACAATACAGAATACAGCCCTAAGACTTGTCTATTCACTAAAAAAATATGACCATATCACAGAGGCATACCATGACTCGCACTGGCTTCCAATAGAAGCGAGAGTGCACTTCAAATTCTACTGCTTACTTTACAAGGCTATCAATGGAGAAAGCCCAACCTACTGGAATAAACGACTAAATTAGTCCTCCTCAACCAGACACAGAAGAACACACTCACTATTCTCTCACCCATCTTACAAAAATGTCAAACGAAAAAACTTTATGCCAACCTAATAGCCTCCAAAGCAGCTAAACTGGACAGACAAATCACCACTCTGTTATCTTCAACTACAAACTACAAAACCTTCAAGAGAGATATTAAAACCATACTCTTCAAAAAACACATAAAACCTATCCAGCACGACCAATCCCAACCCAGCATCCAACACTCTCTCTACCCTTAGTACTCTCTAATATTCTTCTATTTACCAAACGTTATCTAAAACCCCATAATTCACCCTATTCTTATCTCCTAAAGACTTCTACTTCCCGTTGGTAACTCTTTACCCAACGTTTTTTATTACCTTAAAAATTTTATGTCATCGCTTATTCTATTCCTTCAAATTTTGAATGTAATTCTTGTTTTAGTTTGGATGTAATCCGCCTTGAACCGCAAAGTAATGGTGGAATAGAAATCACTAATGTAATGTAATGTAATGTATAGTAGATAAGAATTGCAGCATATATGAATTATGATTTCCTGAGAACTCTTGGTATCAGATGTGAATTTTGAGCTAGCATGCAGTAATTATTTTAATATATGCACCATGCTAGATTAAGCATTAAATTATCATTCCCTTTCTGCCCACTAATGTCTGTATTTTCTGACTCTATTATATTAAAATGTGGTTGGTTCAGCTCTTTCAACCTTTCTACCATCTCTTCTTTTGTATAATAGGCAGACACAACACCATCCTCAATCACATGCTGCAGGTAAGCTGAAATGGTTTGTCAGCCAGATTCACTTTTCTGATTTCTTCTTTTAATATGAAATAATAACGCTCATGTTTTGGGTTATAAATGCATTCTTGTACAAATCAGTAACTACTTAATATGAATCTGTTTTACTTTGAGGATTCAAAAAGCAGAATAAAATGTTAGAATGACCTAATGTGAGGTGCACATCATTATTGACCCTCAAGGGTAGTTTAGTTTCTGACAGTAGTACTTGTTGGAATAATAAGGGCCTTAATGCCTTAATGCTATTGTAAATGGTTTGGAATGTAAAAGACTTACTGTGCTGCAGGGGTGGTCTTTTCTGATCTTATAAGAGCAACATGGCTGCTTCAGCTCAAAAGAATAAGCTACTGGGAGAGGAAATGACGTCATGGATTGAGAAGGCAGCTTGAAGCAGGAGCTCCAAGTTCAAATTCAAGTTCAATTTATTTAATATACCGCAAATATAAAACCAAGGTTAAAATCTAAGCGGTTTACAAACTCATATAAAAAAGGAGGGTTAGGGAACAAACTGATACCAATACAAGGACAAAATCAACAAACATCAAATAAGAACATGAGGAGAGAACGAGAGGTTAATTACAATGAAATCTAGGGTGTGGGAAAAGGCAAAAGTCTAGGAAATAAAAAGAATCCCTATTTGTTTTATTTTATTATTATTTTTAATCTGTCTGATTCTGAATAGAAGGCCTGCAAGAAATAATAAGCTTTCAGTTGTGCCTTGAATTTTGAAAGTGAACTTTCATTACGGATATAGAGTGGTAGATAGGGAGTTCTGGAGTGTAGGGCAGGGGGTGTCAAAGTTCCTCCTCGAGGGCCGCAATCCAGTCGGGTTTTCAGGATTTCCCCAATTAATATGCATGAGATCTATTAGCATACAGTGAAAGCAGTGCATGCAAATAGATCTCATGCATATTAATTGGGGAAATCCTGAAAATCCGACTGGATTGCGGCCCTCGAGGAGGGACTTTGACACCCCTGGTGTAGGGGCTGAGTTTAAACAAGCTTTTGCAGTACTGCTAGACGAAATTGCCTCCCCAATAGTGATAGTCGAGAGAGCCTAGATGTCTTTGTGCAAGAAACTCAAAAAATTTAAATACACAGTAGAACTAGCAGCTGCAGCTTTGCGAAGTGCGACTGGGAGGAGAGAGCCAGACAGAGGAAGTAAACACCCGTGAGAGCACGAATTTGGTACGCTGAACAGAGGGAAAGACGATGAGGGCCGCATTGGGACACCGATGGGAGGAGTAGGGTCGCGTTTTGACAGGAAGGGAGGAAGAAGGGGCGCATTGGCACAGGAAGGGAGAGGCAGGACCCCGGTTCGTAAGTATGAGTTTGATGTGAGTTGGGCGTACTTAAACCAGGGACTGCCTGTATATAGATAGCAGTGATATTCAGTCCAGCAAACAGGCTATCCTAACTTTATCTGGATAGCGGGGTTGAATATTTCCACTTCCAGGATAGCACCATCAGTCACTGCTGAATCCAGATATTCTGCACTGGCTACTATCCAAGGCTGATTTTATATATATATATAAAATATATAAAATAAATATATCCTTTGCTGTGCTTTTGTTCCCGCACCGGAGCTCACCCAGACTGCTTAGTTGTCTACAACCTTGCTGTTTCCATTTCTCATCCATAAGGTTCCCCAGTATATGATACTTGTTTGGACCCCTGAGGAAGGAGTGTTTCTTCGAAACACGTACCATGTCGGGTCCGGGTTCACCAACCTTTTTGAATACAAACTGTTTTATGTTCATATTTACGCTTGTTTATTAAAGACTTGGCATCTTGTACACCATTCCTGCAGTTCATTTCTTTTGTTCCTTGTTTGTTGCAGTCTGCTTAGAAATGTTGATAGAGCGGAATATAAATTTTTAATACAAATAAATAAAAATATTGGATTTATTTCAGCTGTGACTGTTGATGCTTAAAAAAAATGCTAACCATTGGTTTTACGGGATGATTCCCCTTCAAGATGAGGGTACTGGAGAAATAGTTTTCACAATATGATGGTTCAGGAATCATACAGGACCAAGAGGTCGCTAAAATATTATAAGAAATTTATGCTGGTTTGGGAACTGTATATACAGGAATTATCTCCCCGAGCTTGCAGTCAGATTTTGAATGCATGCCCAGTTAACTAATGTGTGCTGTTTGGGACAATTGCTGGAGAGGCAAGAGGTTAGACCACGTGGATAGGACTGTTAGACCACATTAGATGTACTGAATTTCCTGTGCAAGTTGCGCATGTTTAAATTTTTGTGTCTCTTCATTGTTATTGGATACATGTACTAAGGGTTAACCACACTTCAGAACTTCTCAGAAGTGGGGAGGGGATGGGTATAGGGGTAGGAGGTTTAGAAATGTGCAGTGCTATAAATAGTTTGTAAGAGTGACTGGAATTCAAGAGTTCAGGACTCCTCCCTCCCCCGGTTATGCTCTATGTTTTATAGTTGTATTCTTTGTACAGACTGTAAGAAATGTATTTATTTTATTGAGATTTATTAACCGCCTTTTCATGAAGAGATTCACCAGAGTGGTTTACAATACATTGAGTAATGATCAGGTACTCAAGTATTTTCCCTATCTGTCCCGTCAGGTTTACAATCTAACTTGGCACTTGGGGTAATGGAGGGTTAAGTAACTTGCCCAGAGTCACAGGGAGCAGGCTGGGATCGAACTCACAACCTCAGGGTGCTGAGACAGCAGCTCTAACCACTAGGACACGCCTCCCCTCTCATGTCCAGTAACTCAGGAAGTGCTTTTCTCCCTGAATCAAAACTTAACGCTCAAAACTACCACATTAAAGATAGAAGAACATTCAATGATTAGGCAGGCAGAGCTGGCCAATCAGAGCATTTTCACATCTTCGTTCATAGCTGCACTTTTTAGGTGTATACTGTGCTTCTAAGAAGTTACCTTTTTTTTAACAGGAATTATTAAAAGGTCCTCATCTATGTCTTACGTGGATGGATATGTTGGAACATGGCCCAAAGAGAAAAGGTATGCAAATAAAGCTCTTGATTTTATTATAAACTGCAATAAACACTTCAGCCATTTAGTTCTCCAAACCTGTTGGACATTGCATGTATCAAATTTTTGTAATATGTGCTGTTTTGAAGGGAAACCACAGCTGAATGTTCCACTACATTGGAGAGTGGAGATTCAGAGGAGTTTTCTTAGTTTTTAATAATCAAGGCTCTCTTTTACAAAGCCGTGGTGGAAAGTTTGTCCACAAATATAGAAGGTTTTGCAATCAATATATCTGTTTTGATGTGCCCCGTATATGTGGTGCCTTATTGAGCTGCTTAAAGCAAAAATAAATCCCAGAGAGCTATTTAGCAGATTGCATTAAGAACGTCCAAAGAGTGCCTAAGTTCTGTCCATAGAACTCAGATCAATTTGAAGCCCAAACTAAGCTCAAAAGTAGACCTGGTTTCCATTTGCCTACAATATAGGCATGATATGGACGCCCTAGGTCACTCAGTGTTATGTAAATGAATCGAAGGAAGCCCAAACTGAATCATTGCCCAAACCATACCCATTCCATGCCCATGCCTATTGAGTTAGGCACGAGTTTTAAACATGGGCATCCATGAAATTGTGGCCGCATCTACAAAGTGGCATATACATCCTTTGGATGCCTAAGTACCAATTATTGCTTGTTAAGACCTTAATTGGATCACTAACCACTTAGACTGGATGCCTAAAGCACGCCTAACTTTAGGCATGACTTAGGCGCCCTTTATAGAATCGGGGTCTAAATGCTGAGATGCTGCTCTGATATTCATTGGAATTCTATGAGTGTCGGAGCAGTGTTGGAACATTTAGTGCTCTGGGCCACGGTACCATGGCTTTAAAAGGATTTAATAGATGTCAGGAGTGATGCCTCTTATGGTCTGCAATTATTATCATAATTATAACAATGAAGCCTATAATGTCACACCAGATGATTTTGGCTACACAGATGTGCAGCGCTGTAAGTTCTCTTACCTGAATGGAATATGAAGACAGTTCTTCTGTGAACCTATATGTCATTCAGATTTGAAAGGAAAAAAGTTTTTAAAACTCTTTTGCATATTGATGATGTAGAAACAGTTCTTAAAATATGAGGGTAATTCTGTAAAAGAAAGCACATTCCTACATTCCTTACTAGAATACTAGCATAGCAAGGCAATATGACTATATATTTAGGTTTAACCACTTACACCAGCAATAAAGCTGCTGTAAATGCTAATATCTAGTTTACTTTAAAACAGCACAATTATTATAGCATTCTTTAATTTGCATGTGTAACTGTGTACCCTACCCAGACTTTGCCCTTGGGTATGTGTACCTTCAAAACACACCATTGCATTTAAGCACCATTTCATAGAATACCACTTAGTATGAATATTGGTATTTACACATGCATATGCACACATACATGAGTATATGCTAGAGCAGCCCAATTCAGAGAAAATTTTTTCGATTCAGTTTGATTTGGCCTATTGAATAGATTTTTCAATTCAATTCGCTTCATTTTTAATGACACAGCTTTTTAAGTTTAAAGTTGAATCAGTTGTTATTGTAAAATTAAACAAGCCAGATTCATATAGATCGAAATTGCACAGTCAATGCTAACAGAAAATCGTGTCCTTTTCATACACACAGAACACAGATATATACCCTCGCCCAGCATGGAATAAGTAGTCACAACCTAAAGATAGAAATATGTAGACAAAAGACAAAACAGCCAAGAAGCCAGACTCTGTATACAATGCAACACCACAGAAGCAGTAACACATGTCCCCTAATACTGTGTAAAATATAAAGATAGCAGATGTAAATTTGAAAAAGCTGACAAATAACAATCACCACTTGACAAATTAACAAATAGAAACAAAAATGGAAAATAAGAAAATAACATTTTATTGAACCAATCCATTTTTAAATTAACTTTCAGAGGCCAAAACCTCATTCTTCAGATTAGTGCAGTGTACTGTTGTTACGGTATCCTGTCCTGACCTGGTTAGTAAAAAAAAAAATCTATTAAAATTAGTCTAATAAAAATATTACTCCCCCCCCCTTTACAAAACTGCAAAAGCGTTTTTTAGTGCAGCTGGCATGCTGAATGCTCTCTGCTTCTCCCGATGCTCATAGAGTTCCTATGAGTGTCGGGAGCAGCGCAGAGCATTCAGTGTGCCGGCCTGCGCTAAAAACTGCTTTCGTAATTTTGTAAAAGGGGGGGGGATGTTATTTTCATTTTCTGTTTTAAAACATTTATCAGTACAGTTGCAATAAAGTAACAAAAAAAGGTTTTTTCTTCCTTTTGTCATTTCTGCTTTAATCATCCTCTTGACTCTCTTCTTTCCATCCTGTGTCTGTCCTCTCTCTCCCTTCCATTCATCTGCCCTCTCTCTCCACTCAAACAAAGTGAATCGGGAATTGGGCAGCTCTAGTATTTGCCAGTATACTAGTCATTTGCATGCATTCTTAGTGCCTAAATGTTTGCATCCTCTATAGAATTACCCTCTATAGATGCTGTATCTGATCATTCTAAGTGAATTGAACTGAGAGAGTTTGTCTAAGCACAAAGTGGTCAGCTTACTGAGAAGAACCATATTCCAAATTCTCTGATAGAGGGAGATCATTGCAAACAATTTTAACACACCATTTTCAGCAGTTGTCTTCTATATATTTCAATCTCAAGGCATCGTAAATGTTCGGTTTAGATGAGTGAGTGGTACAATCAGTACTCTGTTTAAATATTGATAAACCCAAATGTTTCTTGGTGAAATCAACATACAATCTTATTTTACATTATAAAATATTTTAACTTTCTATAATATCTTTCTGATTATTTTCTAGGTCCTCAGTCTATGGAGTTTCATTTGATATTTCCTTTGACAAAGAAAATAGCAAAACTGTATCTGCACCAAACAAAGCAATTACTAGGTCTTTGAGCAATGAGGGTTTCACCTTAAACTTTAATTGCATTCCCAAACCTATTCGAAAAAATATGACCTTTCAGCCAGTAAATGGAGAAGGCGATTCAGAAAACACTAATGAAGAAAAGAATCTAATGGGTCAGAGTGCTGTTATAACTAGTAGGCCAATAAATCTTAATGAAAACAATCATCTCAGGCTTCCAAATGGGCCATTAGAAAACAGAGTATCTGTCGATGAATTTAATAACCAGCTAGGGACACCGAGTGTTGAAGAAGCTCTGCAGATAATTCATGATCCTGAAAAACCTCCCCATGATTTGCAGTCTGACCAAGGCACAAATAGTTTTTTTCTCCATAACCAAGATATAAGCTTCCTTAATTCAAACCTGAAAATTATTCAGCCTGGTCTTACCATAGTTAGTCCTGACATTGTTGCAGATACAAAAGGTGCACTAAGTCCTGTGACTGACAACACTGAGGTGGACACAGGAATTCATGTCCCTTCGGAAGACATTCCAGAAACCATGGATGAAGATTCTTCTTTGAGAGATTACACTGTGAGCTTGGACTCTGACTTGGAGGAACCTACTAGGTCTCATCAGGAGTATGATATACAAGCTAGCAGTCACATGGATCAATTGAGTCCATGCACAAGTTCATTAAGTATTAAATCGCAAGCTGGCAGCAGTGCATCTTCTAGTTCTGGTATTAAAATGACAAGCTTTGCTGAGCAAAAATTCAGGAAACTGAACAATACAGACAGTAAAAGCAGTGCAAGCAGTTCTCAGAAAACTACCCCAGAAGGATCTGAGCTCAATATTCCTCATGCTGTTGCTTGGGGTCAGATCCCCGAGGAAAATCCCCCTCCACAAGGAAGAGATACCACTCAGTTACTTGCATCTGAGATGGTACAGCTTAGAATGAAGCTGGAAGAAAAAAGGCGTGCAATTGAAGCCCAGAAGAAGAAAATGGAAGCTGCAGTTACCAAGCAGAGACAAAAAATGGGCAGGACAGCATTTCTTACAGTGGTTAAAAAGAAAGGTGATGCTGTATCCCCTCTTCAGGAGGAAGCAGTTGGAGCTGAAAATGAGAAAGTATCGACCAATGGTAACCAATTAAAAGCCTTGCAAAAAAAAGAAGTACAAAAACCAATTGAACAAATTAATGCTAAATCTACAGTAGATATGCAAGAAAGTGATGAATGTTCACAGACCAAATTTCTAAAATCCCCAGTCACACCTATAGAGGCAGAAAAGCAATGGACCTTACAAAGTCCCACTGAAGAATTATTAAGTGATGGTGAAATTGGGGAATACACAAAATCTGTTGAAAAGCTCAATTCTTCTCTTCACTTCCTACAGCAAGAAATGCAACGCTTAGCCCTGCAGCAAGATATGTTGATGCAGATGAGAGAACAAGCTTGGGTAATTTCTCCACCACAGCCATCTCCTCAGAAACAGATTCGGGAGCTTAGATCTTCAGCAAGGTCAAATGGATCAGGATCTCCAGGTGCTTCATTCACTGTAGAATCTCCCCGCCCAGCTCACCGTTCTCCACAGACTTCTACCAGGAAGCCAGTATCTTTCCCTAATAAAATCCAAAGGACTCCAAGGCCAAATGAACTTAAAATAGCACCTTTGAATCGCACTTTGACACCTCCTCAGTCTGTAGATAGTCTTCCTCGTCTGAGAAGGTTTTCTCCAAGTCAGACTCAAACCACATCATTTGTTTATTTTGGAGATGATGGACAGCGTACAATTGAGTCTCACAAAAATGAAATTCCCTCTACAGAAGATAGGCCTCCAGAGGAAGTAATAGAAGAAGCACAAGGAAAGGAAAGAACTTCAAAACGATATTCAGCGAAATCTAACGAAATCAAGCCTGTTGTATGTACTGTTTCCGACATATTATCCCAACCTGTCACAGAAATTGTGCGTCTTACACCAAATGAAGACCAAACAAGTGAGCCATTTTTCCCAGTTCCTAAAAATGCTAACCTGATTGAAGTCTCTCTCTCAGATCTGCAACCACCAAATACGGTGTCTCTTGATAAACAGGAAGATGACGGTGATGGAGAGGATTTTGATGAGGAAGAAAAATTGTGCTGTGGATTCTTCTTTAAGGTAGGTGAAATGAAATCTTAAAGCTTATGTCTTTACTCAAGCTTTCCTGGACTTGTGATCTGTCTTACTGGTTGCTTCTGGGTTTCTGACAGCATTGCCATACTGTACAGTTTGCTCTTCTTCATTTCCTTTCTATACAACATCGTTAGTGCAAAATGTGGTATATCAAGACATTGAATAAAATAATCTAAAAAGCCTTTTCTGCATCTAAAGCCTGTTATACACAGAGAAAAGAGCTTTTATAACATTGTATCAGCTACATGCACAAACAAAATACCGTATATGCACACAGAAAGAGTGCATCTAATCTACATTTTGCTTGCATGCATTTTCAGGGGTGTAGTTCAGGCAGAGTGGAGGCAGAGTTGTATGTATGTATGTGTGTATATATATATATATATATATATATATATATATATATATATATATATACAGTGGTGCCTCGCACAGCGAACGCCTCGCACAGCGAACGCTGCGCACAACGAACTTTATGTCTTGATTCGTACAACGGACTTCGTTTCACACAACGAAGTCCGGGGTTCCTGCGGGGTTGGATCGCAGCGGGGTTGGTCGAGCCGCGAGGGTAGTCTCCTTCTCCTTACCTGCCCTGTCGCAGCACACAGCCGAACGGAAATCTTCCCGATGTCAGCGCTGACGTCGGAGGGAGGGCTTAAGCAAAGCCCTCCCTTCCTCCGACGTCAGCGCTGACATCAGGAAGACTTCCATTCGGCTGTGTGCGGCTGCGGCAGGGCAGGTAGGAAGAAGGCAATGGCGAACGAAAGAGGGGGGAGGGGGTGGTCCGCCCCGAAAAATGTGCACAGCTGGTCAGGTCCCCCGATCGACCGACAACAGGCCCGGCCGACAAACCTCCCTGCCCTGTAGCCGCGAATCTAAATTACCTCTTACAGCAGCTTCAATAATCCAGCTGCTGTAAGAAGGTAATTTAGATTCGCGGCTACAGGACAGGGAGATTTGTCCGACCGGGCCTGTTCTGTTGTCGGTCGGGTGCAAAAGCGCCACAAAGGTGGAGGCAGGGAGGGAGGAAAGGTGGAGTGGAGAAGAAAAGACGCTTAAGGGGGGAGAAGGCCGCTGAAAGCACATGTTGGAGCAGGGGATGAGAGGGAGGGAGAGAAGGGGAAATATTGGACAAGGGCAGAAGGGATGCTAAATCATAGGGTGACAGGCAGAGAGAACAACAGGAAAAAGAGTGGAAGCAATCTTGAACCCTGAGGGTGAGGGCAGAGAGAGGTGGTGAGATGATTGATCATGGGGAGAGGGACAAAAGGGAATAGAGATGGGATAGGAAGATAGTGGAAGTAAAAGGACAGGGAGATGTATGTTTTTAGATGTATCTAAATAAAAATAATAACAAAAAATTTATCTTTTTTATGTCATCTTAGCATATTTTATGCTGCAGAACGAATTATTTTTTTTTACATGTATTCCTATGGGAAAACGCGTTTCACATAACGAACGTTTCACATAACAAACTTGCTCCTGGAACCAATTAAGTTCGTTGTGTGAGGCACCACTGTATATATATATACACACGTGTATTGTATAATATGTAGGTACACCTACACCTTTTTTCCTGAGCAGGTGTAAATTTGTGCATTGACATCTGCCTGCTGTTGGGTCTTGGGTCTTTTGCTGGGAGTCTATTTTTATTTATTTATTTTGAGTAGAACAATTTTTATTAAACAAATCAGAGAAAAAATACATACAAAGCTGGAAATAACCACAGATTATTCAATAAGTTTTCAGTCGCTTTCCACCTTCAGATTACCCCCTTTCCCAACCACCATTCAATTGTAATGTGTCTAATGGTCCTGAACGCTAGAGTTTTGCATCTGAACATGCAAGTTGCTTGTAGAATGCTGTCAGTCATTTTTTGAATTCCGCCTCCTCAGGGAGCTGCTCCTGTCCCCTTAGTTTTTTTCTGCAGGCAAGTTGCTCAGAAGTATTAATATTCTGCTCTGTGGTTTTAATATTTTCGGGTATATTTTTCTAAGTTTATGGTTTTTATTTATATCCTGCTTTATTCAAAGTGGGTTCCCAAAAACACATACATAATAAAATACACAAATGCACACATTTAAAATACATAACCATACAAATTCTGTCTCATCTAAATCACCTAGACACATAGAATACACATCAACAAATAGATCATCCCATCCTCTATTTATAGAGCACTAATTCCATGCCACTGTTACCCACCACAGCCTCTTTGGATCAATTATACACTCAAGTTCAAAAAAACTGTTTCATTTCCCTCAGCACCCATATTTCATGTGGCAAAACAGATGGTGTTTTAACAAACATTTAATCCCGCTCAAACTCCCTTGTTACTATATGTAGCCCAGGACTTTAGTCCATTCTACTGGACCCGCACATGAATAGGCTGCAGCCCTCAAGGTTTGCATCCTCAGCTCTTTTCTAGATGGTATAACTAAATCTCCGTTGACAGCAGAACATAACTTTGGGAGCAAAGCCTGATATGAAATTGCCGCTGACATGCATCATGGTGACAATTTATGTATTGCTAAATAAGTTAACAGCAACAATTTATACCTCACTCTGTACTCCGCTTTGAGCCTGTAAAACTTGATATAAAATTCTGATATGTGATCACATCTTGATAGCCTAAACAATGTACAGATAACGGAATTCTGTGCTACCTGTAATGCATTTAGTACAGTGAAGGAAACACCCAATCTAATATAATAAAGAGCTAGCCGCGCATGCGCACTTCTATTTGCGTGTTCCGTGCGCTGTAGGTCTGTGGCCTAAGGAGTGCGCATGCGCGAGTCCCCAGCCTTGACCGCGGCTTGAGGCGTATGCGCCAGTTAGCTGCATCGGGCGACAGGAGCGGCTCTGGCAGCGGATGCCGGGAGGAGGACTCATGGTCCTGCTGCCGCTCCTGTTCACAGCGGCCTGCACGTCTCCGACCCCCCCCCCCCTCCCGCAACAACTGCTACCGCTCCTGTTCTTCCCCTCCCTCCAGTCACCGTTGCCATTCCTATTTAAAATGGCCTGCTGAGGTTCGCGGCCGGCTGTAGCGAACCTCGCAGGCCGCTCTCCACATAGTAGCACGTTCCCTCTGATGAGAGAGAGAGAGAGAGAGAGAGAGAGACCTCCCTTCCTATCTCCATATTCTCAATGACAGCAGCCATAGAGGTGGTTCCTTGGGCAAGAACGCACATGAGGTCTCTCCAAGACTCTCTTCTCTCTCGATGATCTCTTCAAATGGAAGCGAAGAGCGCCATTCGACTAGCGCTTCAGGCACTAGAGAAGTCTCTGGAAGGAAAGGCAGTCAGAGTCTTCTCGAATAATATGATAGCAGTGGCCTATATCAACAGGCAAGGAGTCACCAGAAGCGACCTGATACGCCTAGAAGCTCAATCCCTCTTTTGGTGGGAAGAAGCTCATTTGCAGTCCCTCTCGGACATGCATGTAGTGGGAGTGGAAAATGTGCAGGCCTACTTTCTCAGTCAACATGCTCTTGACCCTGGGGAATGGTCATTGTTCCCTGTATCATTTTTACAGCCAAAGAAACAAATCCGGAAGCGTGGGGTTGGACGTGTTAATTCAACCATGGCCGGAGAAAGTGCTCTTGTATATGTTTCTCACCATTTAGTACATAAGTTCTACACGGGTTTCTCTTGCCCAGGTGCATTATCTTGCATTTTTTAACACTTGGCAGCTAGGCTTCAATGCTAAAAAATGCAAGATAATGCACCTGGGCAAGAGAAACCCGTGTAGAACTTATGTACTAAATGGTGAGACCTTGGTTAGGACCACGGAGGAACGCGATCTAGGAGTAATCATTAGCGAGGACATGAAAGTTGCCACTCAAGTGGAGAAGGCTTCCTCCAGGGCAAGACAAATGATGGGATGTATCCGCAGAAGTTTCGTCAGCAGGAGACCGGAAGTTATGATGCCGTTGTACAGAGCCATGGTGAGGCCTCACTTAGAGTACTGTGTTCAGTTTTGGAGACCACACTACCGAAAGGACGTGCTGAGGATCGAGTCGGTTCAGAGAACTGCCACCAGGATGGTAATGGGACTCAAGGATCTCACGTATGAAGAAAGACTAAAGAAATTGCGGCTGTACTCACTTGAGGAAAGAAGAGAACGGGGAGATATGATTGAAACGTATAAGTACATCACGGGATACATCGAGTCAGAAGATGATATCTTCGGGCTAGTGGGACCCTCGACCAACAGAGGACATCCGCTGAAAATCAGGGGAGGGAAGTTTCATGGCGACTCCAGGAAGTACTTCTTCACCGAAAGAGTGGTGGATCACTGGAACAGACTCCCACTCCAGGTGATAAAGGCCAGCAGCGTGACGGATTTTAAGAAAAAATGGGATACTCACGTGGGATCTTTAAGGGAGTAAATTCAGGGGGGGGGATACCTGGAATGGGCAGACTTGGTGGACTATAGCCCTTTTCTGCCGCTTTTTTCTATGTTTCTATGTTTCTAACTGGACCTTTGTTAGGGCGAGTCATCCATTGAATTGCGAGTCATCTGGGGTTGGTAGTCCTAGTGGCACCCAATTAACCCCATAGACAATGGTATGTGGACCCTAATTAGCCTCCAGAAGGATAAAGGCCTCAGACTGAAGGTCTAAGAGGATCTTCTCACTCAGGGACCAGTCCCTATCGAGAATTTGGAACACTTTGTGCTTACAGCTTGATTGGGTGGCCCTGACGAGCAAGGGTTATTCAGACATGGTTGTTTCAGCTCAGCTTAGAGCTAAGAAGCCATCAATGGTAGAAGCCTATGCCAAGGCATGCTGTGGATGATGTAGAGCTCTTTCAAGCTCCAATTTCGGTAGTGCTGGACTTTTTGCAAGAAGAACTTCAGAAGGGTCTGTAAGTCAGATCGCTGAAGGTGCAGATAGCAGGCCATTCCTGTTTCCAAGCTCAGAGGAAAGAGGCTCTCTGGCCTCTCACCTAGATATTGCCTGGTTCATTAAAGGGGCCCTTCTGTTGTGCCCCTCAGTGCATCTCTCTTTCCCTTCCTGGGATCTTAACACCATATTACAAGGTTTCAATAGGACTCCGAATGAGCCCTTACAGGAGGCTTCCCTTCTGGATGCTATGGTCAAGATGGTGTTTCTGGTGGCGATTATGTTGGCAAGACGAGTTTCCGAATTACAAGCTCTGTCCTGCAGGGAACCATTCCTTAAGTTTACGGAAGCAGGACTTTCCTTGCATAGGGTTCTGCCCTTCTTGCCAAAAGTAGTCAGCCTGCCACATCAATCAGGAAGTCCATTTGCCTGCTTTTCATCCTATGGGGGTCTAAGGAAAAGAATAAAGCATTGCATGTGCTGGATGTTAAGTAAGTGCTTCTCCAGTACTTCGAAGTTACCAGTGAGTTTTGTGTATCGGATCACCTTTTTGTTCTATCCAGTCATGCCAAGAAAGGGAGGCCAACGTCTAAAGCCTTGATTTCCAGATGGATTAAAATGTTCCGCATATGTAGGCTGCAGTAATCAGCTGCCAATTGCATTGAAAGCTCACTCCATCAAAGGAGCTGCTACCTCAATGGCGGAGATCTGTAGAGCAGCTACTTGGTCTACCCCTCATACCTTTATCAGGGTGGACGTAGCAGCCAGGAAAGATGCTGCTTTTGAGTATTTGTTTTGAAGGCAGACTCAATGGGCCCATCCTAGACTCCAGGGATTACTTTGGTACGTCCCTAGCATTCGGAACCACTAGACACATTGCACTAGAAAGAAAAGTTAATGTAATGAGAGCCTAGTGGTGGTTGGGATGAGGGGTAGAGTGGGAGGGCCTAGGCCATAGCATAGATGTATGCAGTTGAAGCTGTGGGGACTATCTTTAAAGTCAGTTCAAACCGAAGATTTGGAGTTGTAGCAGTTGGTTGAGAATAAGAAAGTAGAAAGTATATAGGTATGGTCAGTGGGCTTTTGACTTTAGAGGAGACGGTCTGAATTTGTGCTGGAAGGCTTTTCAGTTGTTTCCCAATACGGTATATAGCAGGAATTAGGGACAAGCTACAGCATAGATGTGAGGGAGGCGTGGTATTAAAGGATATGCAGGATCGCAGAGTGGATGTGATTTGAAGCGCTGGACTTGGGAATCAAAGCAGCTGCAGCAGTTTCCTTTGTGTCACACGCTTGTCATACCAGTTTGTGAAGGCTTATGCTTTTGGAGGGCTAGCCTTAAACCCAGCTCCTATTAGCTTGAATGGCTTACATAACTGAGAGAGGAGATATGATAGAAATGTTTAAATACCTGGTGTAAATGCGCATGAGTCGAGTCTCTTTCATTTGAAAGGAAGCTCTAGAATGAGAGAGCATAGGATGAAGAGGTGATAGGCTCAGGAGTAATCTAAGGAAATACTTTTCTTACAGAAAGGGTGGTACATGTATGGAACAGTCTCCCGAAAGAAGTGGTAGAGACAGAGACTGTGTCTGAATTCAAGAAAGCATGGGATAGGCACATGGATCTCTTCGAGAAAGAAAGAGATAATGGTTACTAGATGGGCCATTTGGCCTTTATCTGCCATTATGTTTCTATGTTTCTATGCTTCTAGAAACCCTTAAGGACTCTGTGACCAATACTGTCCGTACTTAATATCTAACAAAAATTGGTCCATAGTCAACATTTATTCAAAATAGGAAAAAAGATTGAAAAGGACAGATTACTAATAAATAAATGATCTAGAAAAATTGTTATATATATGTGACTATAAACCCCAACCCTTAACCCTTTCAGGACCATAAGGATCGTAGGCCAATTTTTGTGGTTTTGACGACATTTTTATGGTAAAAAGGGCTTGCAGATGCCAAAAAATTGATTTTTTTTGTGAAATATCATTATTTTTTTTTAAAAAAAAAATCACACTTCTGGCTTATGGACAGTGTGGCAAGTGAATCTTCTCGTCAATCTGGCAACGACGCTAATGAATGAATGTCGGAACCAGTTTGTTTACATAAAGGCAGTATCATATGGAATCCGTACATATCAAATTTAGAACTGTAGACTATCCCAATCAAAATTTATAGGATTTTAAAGTTATGGGACAAATATGTCCCTTGGTCCTGAAAGGGTTAAACAAGATAATGCTGTCAAGTTTGTTGTGGATTTGTATATATTTTTATTTTTTAAAATGTAGTTTTTTATTTTTTATATTTATATATCTATTATTTATTTTTTGTTATTTATTTTTTATTTGTTTAATGGACATCAGTATGAGCCATGTGAAAGGTGCCCGGTATAAGGCTCAGGCAGTAACTTTGCGATGACTAGCATCATCCAGATAATATCTGGATAAAGATTGCTGCCTCATACATCATATTTGTCCATGGCCAAAAAAACAAATCCACAAAAATAGAAAAATAAATCACCAAACTGTCCCTTGCAATCTTAAATCCCCGAGATATGGCATATAACCTCCTAAGGGTGAGTTAAATAAGGTATCTGTGGCAAAAAAATGCTATTGCTAGAATAAAATGTTATTTAGTATAAATAACTTGAAAAAGTGCTAATGAAGGAATTAAAATGTTCAAAACTTGAGTAATGAAAAAAGTGAACACGCCCAAAAAGAAAACAGAAATGAAAAAATGAAAAAAGTGACAAAAGGTCCAAATATTCGAAATCACATGCTTAAAAGAAGGGACTAAAGATTCATACAATAAGATAAAAAATGACTTGCAGTCAATCCATTAGATCTGAGTGAAAAGCGCTGAACAAATCCAAATCAATATATTTCAAAGTCCAACAGTTCATATGAAAAATTCAAAGAGAACATAAATTCTGGAGGTCATCACTTAATTGCACATATGTCCCAAATTTGAAAAAATGATGAATACTTAGCTTCCATTCACTCAATGTAGAAAAGCGAGTATTTCTGAAATCAATCTCCACTCGCAGGAAATCTCCACTCAACAGAGCTCCGTTTCGTACACCTTCGTCAGGAGCGAAGATCCTTGGTAATCTGAATCAAACGACAAGCCTAAAGTAAAGCTGTCGGATAGGCGATGGACAAACAATCAAAACCATCAACCTCTTATTCTGGAGCGGTCTCAAATAAAGCTACCACCTCACAAAGTAAAATCAAAAAATGGCGCCTCAGGAGAATAAGACGCCGCGGGAGCCCAAGCTAGGCCACGCCCCCTAAGATTTCTGAATAACGTCAGAAAATTTAAAGGGAAATACACAGAGCCATAAAAGTGATAATGATGATACTAATGAAACTCAGAGAATTACGTGATGAAACATCTGTCCACATTTTCATTAAGTCCTGTAGGTGGAAAGGACTTGAGATGGAAAATCCAATAATTCTCCCGTTGAAGCAAATACTTGCTTCGATCCCCATTATAGTTGGAATGAATCTGTTCCAAAATTCCCCACCGAAGTTGGGAAAAGTTGGGAATGTTTCTATAACATTCAAACACAGACAGTACAACTTATTAAATGCTATCCTATGCTTTATTTAATTGGTGGAGTTTTTTGATGACTGATGATGATATAAGCTCTTATACTGTTTTAAAAAGTTTGTGGGAGCATTTTGAATAAGGTCTTTTTTTCTCTAACTTTTGAAAATAGATAATTAACAAATTTTTTGTGAGCAGAATTGAATAAGTTGTGGTACCTGTGTTTGAGTGTTATTGTCATTGCTTGGTGGTAGTATTTTGAGCACTCTAATCCCTCGTATAACTAGGGTGACCAACTTTCCTTTATTTCTTGGGAACTCCCTTATTAGAGAGCTAAAGAGCTAATTTTTTGGGATTCTCCTGGCTTAGTTCTTTAGCAGCAACGGTAAATACATATAGGTTAGAACTAAGAAACATGCAAATTTGTAAATCTTCATTCTATATTGTGACCTGTATATTATATACAGTGTAAATTGGTTTGCTTAATATTATCCATTTGCCGTGACTAAATCTTCCTTAAATTCATGGCCGACAATTGGTCACCCTATGTATAACATATACTATATTTTTAGTCAGATGTGTAGTGGTTGAATTGATTAGAGTGAGACTGTTTGTAGGGTAGGTACAGTAGTCCAAATGCTGAAATAGAAGTGTTGGAATATGAATAGTTTGAAACAGCGTCTTAGGGGGAAAATTCATTTTTAGTCTGTTATAGTGGGGATAATATAGGGCATGGAATGGGGGAGTATATTTTATTGCCTTAGATTGTTTATAGAAAGATTATCTATCTATTTATCTATAATCTGTTCTCCAAACCATTTAAAAAGCAATAATACTAAATAGCTTTCTTCAATATTCATCACCCTCTACTTGCTAATCCTTTTCACTCCTGTCATACAATCCATATAGTGTACTAACAATTTGTTTCACTATTTTCCTGTATTCACACTTTTGTCATCTTGATTGCCTTCTCCTTAAGGCCCCCTTTTTTCAAGCTGTATAAAGATTTTTTTTGTTGCAGACCGCTACAGTAAAAGCTACAACGCTCCTAGGAATTCTATGAGTGTTGGTGCTTTTACCGCAGCAGCTTGTGATAAAAAAAAAAACTCCTAACATGGCTTGATAAAAGAGGGCCGAATATTCTTCTCTGTTTTCCCTTTTGAAATAGCTTGTATTTTTGGAATGTCAATCATTTTTCTTTTTCATCCAATATGCAGTCATATCAAGGCTTCATTTGCCAGAAAAATCCATATTGGTTCATCAGTATTTATATCATCATAGTTCTGTCTTATCTTAGAGTAGGCTGATTTGATTTTTTTTTTTTCTGGGAAGTGAAACCCCAGTATGCAGACATATATTGGCTGCTTGAATAGTTTGACTCCAGTATTACATCTGATCCTTTCCCTACCTCCGCTTTTAGGATGATCACAAAGAAGAAAATGATATGGCAGTAAAGCGAGCAGCTCTGCTGGAAAAACGACTAAGGCGAGAAAAGGAAAACCAGCTTCGGAAGCAGGAGCAGGAAGCAGAATTGGAAATTAAGAAGGAGGAAGCAAGGTAAATTTCATTTTGTGGGCTGCAAAAACTTCATGGGAAGATTTGAACTAGAGAATGACACAGGGAAAAAATCTGTCCCCGTCACCGCCCCGTCCCCGGCCCACCATCCTCTGCACCGCCCCGTCACCACCGTTCCCTTCACCGCCACTGCCATCCCATTCACCGCCCCGTCACCATCCCCGCTGCATCCATATAAGCCTTAGTAAACATAGAAATATAGAAGATGACGGCAGAAAAGGGCTACAGCCCATCAAGTCTGCCCACTCTGCTTACCCACCCCCTGTCTATGCCCTATTGACCCAATTTTCTTATCTTGACCCTCGTAGGGATCCCACATGGGTATCCCATTTATTCTTAAAGTCTGGCACGCTGTCTGCCTCAATCACCTGCACTGGAAGCTTGTTCCAATGATCAACCACTCTCTCTGTGAAGAAATACTTTCTGGTGTCGCCATGAAATTTTCCGCCCCTGAGTTTGAGCGGGTCCCTTGAGAAAGAAAATATCATCTTTCACTTCGACACGTCCCATGAGGTACTTAAATGTTTCGATCATGTCTCCCCTCTCCCTATGTTCCTCGAGAGTGTAGAGCTGCAATTTGTTCAGTCTCTCTTCGTACGAGAGACCCTTGAGCCCCGAGATCATCCTGGTGGCCGTCCGCTGAACCGATTCAATTCTGCGCACATCTTTACTGTAATATGGCCTCCAGAATTGCACACAGTACTCCAGATGAGGTCTCACCATGGCCCTGTACAACGGCATTATGACTTCAGGCTTTCGGCTGACGAAACTTCTATTGATACAACCCAATATCTGCCTTGCCTTAGATGAAGCCTTCTCCATTTGATTGGCAGTTTTCATGTCTGCACTGATGATTACTCCTAAATCTCGTTCTGCTGAAGTCCTAGTTAAAGTTTCTCCGTTCAAGAAGTACATCCTACAAGGATTTCCACTTCCGAGGTGCATGACCTTACATTTCTTAGCATTGAAGCCTAGCTGCCAGGTTGAGGACCAACTTTCCAATGTAAGCAGGTCCTGCGCCATATAATTCTGTAAACTGCATTCACTTACTATATTACATAGTTTGGCGTCATCGGCGAATAGTGTTATTTTACCTTGAAGCCCTTGAGTCAGATCCCCTATGAATATGTTGAAAAGGAGTGGACCCAGGACCGAGCCTTGCGGCACTCCACTGGTCACCTCCGATGTTTTAGAGAGGGTACCATTAACCACCACCCTCTGAAGTCTGCCACTCAGCCAATCATTGACCCATGCAGTTAGTGTCTCTCCTAACCCCATCGATTCCATCTTGCTTAGCAGCCTGCGGTGTGGGACACTGTCAAAAGCTTTACTGAAGTCCAGGTACACGACGTCCAAAGACTCTCCCAAGTCCAACTTTCTTGTTATCCAGTCAAAGAAGCTGATGAGATTGGATTGGCAGGACCTACCCTTGGTGAATCCATGCTGACTGGGATCCCGAAGATTCCCTTCATTCAAGATCGTGTCCAATTTGCTTTTAATTAGTGTTTCCATGAGTTTGCACACTATTGATGTGAGACTCACCGGTCTATAATTCGCAGCCTCTGCCCTGCAACCCTTTTTATGTAGAGGAACGACATTAGCTAATTTCCAGCCATGGGGAACTTTCCCCTTACTTAGAGAGAGATTGAATATCTCAGCCAACGGTTTCGTCAAGACATCGCTCAATTCTCTGAGCACTCTTGGGTGCAAATTGTCTGGTCCCATGGCTTTGTTCACCTTGAGTCTTGCCAGTTCACTGTAAACTTCACCTGGTGTGAACTCAAAATTCTGAAACGGGTCTTCTGTGCTTTGTGTTGCCTTCAACTGTGGACCGTGTCTCGGTGCCTCACAGGTGAAGACTGAGCAGAAGTATTCATTCAGTAGTTCGGCTTTATCGGAATCTGCTTCCACGTAACTTCCGTCCGGTCTTCTAAGATGTACTATCACGCCTGTGTTCCTTTTTCTGTCACTAATATATTTGAAGAAGGATTTGTCCCCCTTTTTAATGTTTTTTGCCAGAATTTCTTCCACTCGAAGTTTTGTCTCCCTAACTGCCATTTTGACCGCTGTAGACCTGGTCCTATATTCTACCTTTGCCTCTCTTTTCTCCGTGCGCTTATTCCTTTCTTATAAATCAAAGTTCCTGCTGCTGAACTAGAGAAAGAGATGTTCAGCTGGCAGGGCTTTGTTTATAAATTTTTATCAACACAACTAATATACTACTTTATCCTAAAGCAAAAAATAAATAAATAAATAGAATTTTTTTTTCTACCTTTGTTGTCTGGTTTCTGCTTTCCACATCTTCTCATTCAATTCCTTCCATCCACTGTGTGTCTTCTCTCTGCGTCTTCCATTTGCTGTTACTGTGCCTCTCCCTTCACCCCCCCCCTCAATTGGTCTAGCACCCATCTTCTTCCCTCCGTTCCCCAATAGTCTGGCATCTGTCTTCTTCCCACTTTGTCTTCCACATTTCCCTTCAGGATCTGTTCCTCTCCACCCTCCTTCAATGTCTGTCCTATTCCTTTCCACCACCACCCTTCCCTCCCTCCTTTACCATCTGTTCCTTTCTACCACCCTTCAGCTCCTCTCGCGTGGCCTATCTATCTACCTTCCTCCCTCTTATTTTCATGGCACGTTACAATGTAATTTGTGCAAGCCACTGGAGCCTGCGAGCTCGGTCCCTGTCCCATCCCCACAAACCATCTCGCTTCTGTGCTCCTATTTTCCCCATTTCTAATATCTCCCCTATGTATCTGCCATTGCCCCCCCCCTGTGTCCATATACCATCCCTATGGCATGTCCCCTTTATTTCTCTTTCACTATGCCCCATGCACATAATTTCCCCTCTTTTCTGTTACCTTCCTGTGTCCAGATTTCCCCTATCTTCCTCTTCCATACCATTGTGTCTCTTCTTTTCAACCCCATCTAGCTTTTTTCCCTCTTTCTTCCCCCCCCCTGCTTCTAGCATCTGGCTCACCTGCCTGTCCTTCCCTTTCTTTCCTGTTGTGGGTTTTTCTTTCCGTCTTCATCCCCTTGGCCCAGAATCCTTTTCCCTTTCACTCCCTCCTTCCAGTTTGAGCTGGGAACACGAGCGATCGCACGGTCCCAGCAGCCCCCACCCGCCTGCCCAATCGATCCTAGTGTTTAGCCAGCTCTCTCCCTTCTCCTCACCTTAGTTTGTAGATTTTCTTTTTCAGCGACCTGCACGCTTTCCCAAAGAGCCGCGCATGTGCGGCTGCTCAGTGTTCAATCTTCTGCTCTGCTGTAACTTCCTGTTTCCGGTTGCGTCAGAGCAGAAGATCGAAACTGAGCAGCAGCGGGTGCGCGGCTCTTTGATAGCGTGCGGGTTGCCGAAAAAGAAAACCTACAAACTAAGGTGAGGAGAAGGGAGAGAGCTGGCTAATCACTAGAATCGATTTGGCAGGCGGGTGTGGGCTGCGGGGACCGCGCGATCCTTCATGCCTCACTGCAGGGACAAGATCATTCACCGCTCCACGGGGCGGTGAATGGCCTTGTCCCTGTCCCCGCAGCGACTGCTATTTTTCATTCCCCGTTTCGGTGGGTTACCCGCGGGTAAACCGCCACCGTGTCATTCTCTAATTTGAACTGAACTGGTATATTCTGTAATGATCTCATTGGTTTGCTGCATAGGTGGTGACGTGTCCATTTTATTTGCCTATGGCTTAAGTTATGCTAATTGTATTATACACACTTCTTTACCAAAAATTGTCTCGGCCTTCCATGTTAATCAGGAAGTCCATTTGCCTGCTTTTCACCCTATGGGGTCTAAGAATAAAGCATTGCATTTGCTGGATGTCAAGCAAATGCATCTCTGGTACCTTAAAGTTACCAATGAGTTTCATGTATCGGATCACCTTATTGTTTTCATCAGTCATGCCAAGAAAGGGAGGCTAACATCTACAGCCTCGATCTCCAGATGGATTAAGATGGCTATTTCCTCCGCGTATGTGGGCTTTGGTAAGCAGTTGCTGATTGCATTAAAAGCTCACACCACAAGAGAAGTTGCTACCTCATGGGTGGAGACTAGAGCTGTGTCACCTGAGGAGCTCTGTGGAGCTCTGTGGTTTACCCTCTATACCTGTACCAGGTTCTATAGAGTGGACATAGCAGCCAGGATCCTCTGCTCTTGATAATCTTCTTTCTTGTAGATGTGTCTAATGGTCCTGAAGCCCCGCCATGTACATAGGCTTTGTCTGTCTTCTGCCTTGGAATCAGTCTAGAGCTGGAGAAATCTCTGTCTTTCAAGTGAGCTGAGAGAACTAAAAAAAAAAAAAAAAGGATTATGCTCCCCAACCAGATTACTGACCTATATGCCCAAAACATTCCTCACCTCCTGGATTTTACTAAAAGACAATTAGAGATGTCTCTCTCCATATCGTTGGCTTAGGCACTGACAGGAAAGCAAGGTTTGACAGCTCAGACCCACCTCCCCACACAAAATTTTTTAAAAAAACAAACAAACCCAAATTGAAGATTGGCAGGAAAGATGCCCAGTCCCTCCTTCTGCCAAACAACGCCCCCCTCCAGCATTTGGAGAGATACCCACTCCCTTCTGCCACCAAGCAACGCACCCAGTAACATCGGGAGAAATGCCCACTCCCTTCTGCTGCCACACAACCCCCCCCCCCTGGTGCCTCCAATGACCCCCCACCCCCTTACCTTGCTTATGATGGGCCGGAGGGATGCCTACTCCCTCTCGCCAGCGGGCCTGCCTCTTCAAAATGGCAGGCCTTCCCCTCCCCAGTGCATCCTGGGATGCATCAGGGAGGAGCCTAAGGCTCTGATTGGCCCAAGTTGTTTAAGGCCCCCCTATGGGAGGGGCCTTAGGTATCTGGGCCAATAAGAGCCTTAGGCCCCTCTCTGGATGCATCAGGGAGGGGCCTAATGCTCTGACTGACCCAGATGCCTAAGGACCCTCCCATTACCCCAGGCACATTAGATAGATTGTAAGCCCACTGGGACGGAGAGGGGAAATTCTATACAATTTTCTATACTGTTCTCCCAAGGGAGAACAATATAGAAAATTGAATAAATAAATAAAATAGTGCTAAGTGTGCCATAGCCATTTATGTGCATAAGTGTAAACTTGCCCACATGAACAGTAGTGTTCTACAAATTTAAGTGAACAATTAGCATTTAAATTTAGGTGACCTGTAATTAAATTAGGGGTTATATGTGATAGTTGTAGTCAAACCCATAATGAAAGTTTTGGAGAGATTACTGTGAACTGAGACTGTTTTTGGAATTACTGCCATGAAACACATGTTGGTTTTCTTAGGCGTAAATCAGAGGAAGAACGTCAGAAGAAAGAAGATGAAAAAGCACGTAGAGAATTCATTAAACAGGAGTATCTGAGACGAAAACAGCTGAAACTCATGGCGGACATGGATACTGTAATAAAACCCCGCTCCAATCTTCCCAAACACAAAAAGCCACGCCCTAAATCTCTTCACCGAGATCAGATTGAGTCGCCCAAAACACCAGTCAGAGGTCCACCAGGTAACACTAGCTGTTATGGCAAGAGTCTGTTCCTGCAAGAACACCAGCTTGGTTTGTGGTACTAACTGAAGTGTGCATTAATTGGCATCACAGGCTAAAAAGATGTGCAATTATCAAAACTGCATGTGATTGAAAATAGAGAAAATCTGTGTTTGAAACTTGCCAAATTGTGGTGTCCTGATATGCATGCATGCATATATCAATCAACCAACACAAACTGTATGCTGAATGGAAATCAACTAAAGTGTTAAGTGATTTGATACTAACTTTTGTATATATGTATTTTTTTTTAATCATCACTAACCTTTGCTGCAAGGGACCCTCCTGAAAGGAAGGGAAACTAACAATTCAATAACATGATAAAAAATGTTAAGGAGCTTGCTTCTTCGCAATAGTCGTTTAAATATATATGTGGGATCATGTTGGCTGCTGTCATTTCTCAGATTTGGCTTCTTGCTTGTGTATTTGTGGCCTTGTAATGTCACCGTCATCACAGTTTTAACACTTTTAAAAGGAGTACAAAGTTATTAGACCTTGTAATTTATCAAGTTTTTTTTGTAATTTTCAACTTCCACAGATTATGTGAAAAAATCCCTGCTAGTAGAGCAATTACTACATGGAGACTGTACTTTAAGGATACATTTTAAAGAGAAAGTCATTCCCTATCTTGGAATATTTAGTTTTGGGGTAAAGAACCATAACTCTGAAGACACAATAGAAATATCTTAGTTCTTTACATGTTAGCTGAATGCAAAGTTTTGGGGCGGTAATACAAGAATCAAGGGCTATTAGAAAATTTCAGCTTTTCGCTATTTATCTTTCAGGCCTTCCTGTTGCTTTTTCTCTTTTTGGAAATTTCATATATATGATTTACTTCAGTGTTTGCTAAAATACAAACTATAGGAAATTTGGTTATGGAATGAACTAGAGAACTAGAGAAATAGTCTGCCATCTATTTACTGACAACAAACCCTTGTCCATCTCTTTGTCTGCGAGAGCTCCCCACACTTAGTGCAGTATTTCTGTTGGTTTAGGTCAAGGTGATGTAGGTTGCAGCTTCAGCGGTGCGGTATTTCTGTTGGTTTAGGTCAAGGTGATGTGTAGGTTGCAGCTTCAGCTGCTCATGCAGGATTTGAATGATTTATAGCTCACTGCTCTGTCCTTTGCTGAGAGACCCATCATGTTTCTCCGTACAGGTCAACAAAGTTTAGCGCAGAGTTCTCTGCAAGGCATGATAAAGCATCTACAGGAATTTAGCCAATGAAATCATTGTGTAGACTAATAGACTTTCACTTTGTTCCTACGGTGATGTGATGCTCAGTGGAAAAACCTCCAATAATGTTCTAATATCAAAAGTTTGCACATGCTTTATGCTGTGTTAATAGGTTGTGTTTTGAATTTGTTCTGTTGTTTTCCTTTCTCGTGATTGCCTTGCTTGACGTGTCTCTTGTGTGACACACAGCAGAAGATGCCAGATCCAGTGACAGTTCTGAGTTTCCTGTGAATACCCTTCACTGTGATTATTAATGTAAAACTGTCACTGAAGCATGGCAAGTGTTAAGGGCTGTAATAATATACCCCAAAAGCAAACAGCTACCAGACAGAGGAAGACATCAACCCAGAGTCATGGTAGAGAATACAGTATGGAAGTCGATGTTTGTACTGGACACCTGAATAGTAAGACAGTGAACAGACAAGAAGTTCTGGAAAAGAACAGAGATATAGTGGCTATGAATGATTTAAGACTTTAGTTTACAGAATATGAAATAATGGACCTGAAGGGAAGTTAAGTGATTTGAGGACAGTGAGTGGTATCAGCTTGTTACAGGATGAAGAGGTATATAAGGTAGTGAAGGAAATTATAATGAATTGTATCTACCAAAAAATGGGGGCAGTGGGAAATATTTCATGGGATGCATTAAAAGTTGTGGTTTTGTATGGTATTCAAAAGAAATGTGAGGATTGCAAGGCGTGTGATTAGTAGCATCAGCCCAACCCCGTCCTGTATTAGGAATCCGTGAAAGCAGTACATATGGGGCAGATTATTAGCTTTTCTACTTGAATTGAAAAGCAGATGTGTCAAGGCTAGAGAGCTTATAGCTGGCAGTCTCTAGGCTAGACCTAGGGAAATTGTCTCTCTTCCAAAGGGAGAGTTCAAACTCATTGTGCAAAATGGGGCAGACCGGTAATGGATTTGATGGCTTCTGCTAACAACTCGAAAGTGAGACGCTTCTTGAGTCGAAGAGAAGAACTAGGAAGCTTAGAGTTAGACGTGTTGGTTCAGCCCTGGCCCAGCAAGGTCTTCCCACCTTGGTCTATGGTGGGCTGGGTCATCTGCAGAATCACAACTCATCCAGACCTTGTGATTTTATTTGCCCTAGACTAGCCTCGCCAACTGTGGTATGTAGACCTAGTATGTTTTCTCTAGCTCTCTGTTCATCCTGGTCTTCTCAGTCAGGGACCAGTTAATTCCAAGTTTTATTTAAAATTTAATAAACCGCTTATCATTTTTCTAAGCAGCGTCAGGGCCGCCATCAGGGCAGTAACACCAGTCCTGCATTCAGGGGCCCGGAGCTGACAGGGGGCCCGGGCTCCCCCAGGGTCCTAGGCCACAGTCTAGGGGGAGGGGCGGTCCGCCCCACGTGAACAGGAGAGAGCTGGACGGGGGACCCACGGAGTTCAATACATCTCGAGCCGCGAGGCTCGTCTTCTGTTCCTGCCTGCCCTGCCGCTCACATATAGCCGATCGCAAGTGTTCCCCGATGTCAGCGCTGACATCGGAGGGAGAGCTTAAGCAAAGCCTGCCCTCCGACGTCAGCGCTGACGTCGGAGAATACTTCCGGTCGGCTATTTGTGCGCGGCAGGGCAGGCAGGAACAGAAGATGAGCCTCGCGGCTTGAGATGTATTGAACTCCGTGGGTCCCCCGTCCAGCTCTCTCCTGTCCACGTGGGGCGGACCGCCCCTCCCCCTAGACTGTGGCCTAGGACCCTGGGGGAGCCCGGGCCCCCTGTCAGCTCCGGGCAGGAAACAGAAGACAAGCCTCGCGGCTTGAGCTTCGTTTTGCTGAGAAAGTTGCAAAGATGGGCTGGGAGGCAAACGCGGAACACAAAATAATAATAATAATAACTTTATTTTTATATACCGCCAGCTATCTTGCGACTTCTAGGCGGTTTACAGTAAAAGAGATTGTGAATACAATAAAGAAAATGTAAATACAATAAAGAGAGGCTTTACGTACAATGAATTAAGGAGTTTAGCAGTGTACATCTCAATACAATAAAGAGAAACTTTACGTTTTGGACACAAGGCATGAACTTGGGAGAGAGGAAGAGAGGGAAAGAGATGCTGAGGTGGGGGAGAGAATGGGTTTTTGGACACAGAAGGCATGGACTTGAGAGAGAGAAAGGGAGGGAAAGAGATGCTGAGGTGGGGAAGGGAATGGGTTTTTGGACACAGAAGGCATGGACTTGGGAGAGAGGAAGGGAGGGAAAGAGATGGTTGTGTACAAGGGGAATAGAAGAAAGGAGAATTTTTGGTCATAGGGAGGGAGTGAGGTACAGAAAGTGGCATACCAGGGTGGGGGGGTGGTCCGCCCCGCCCCGGGTTTACATCCCAAGGGGGTGCACAGCTGGCCACCCTCCAGTGTTCTCCCTAGGCCGGCAAACTGCGGCTCTTTAGTCACTTGAGTGCCACCGCTGCCATCGGGAACAGGCCGGTGCCAAGTTCTCCCTGCTTTTCCCTGTGGGGCCGGCCAACTCTCGCCACTCGCGTCAATTCTGACGTTAGAGAGGACGTTCTGGGCCAGCCAATCGCTGCCTGGCTGGCCTAGAACGTCCTCTCCGACGTTAAAACTGACGTCGGGTGGCAAGAGTTGGTCGGCCCCGCGGGAAAGAGAAGCAGGGCGAATTCGGCGCTGGCCTGTTCCCGATGGCGGCAGTGGCAGCCTATTCACCAGTGGCGGTGGCAGCATTTTCCCAATGGTGGTGGCATAGGGGAGGGCAGGGAGAAAGAAAGGGGGGACAGGAAGCCAGAAAGAAAGAAAGGGGGCAGGGTGAAACAAAGAAAAATGGGGCACGGAAAGAGAGAGAGAGAAAGACAGACATATAGAACGAAAGAGGGTGTGGAGAGAGAAAGAAGGGGACAGGGTGAGAGAGAGAAAAACAGACATACAGAAAGAAAGGGGGTATGGAGAGAGAGAAAAAGAAAGAAGGGGCAGGGTGAAACAAAGAAAAAGTTTGGGGAGGGAATGAGGTCTGGAGGAGAGGAAGCATACAGGAGGCTGAAAGAAGGGAAGAAATATTGGATGCACAGTCAGAAGAATAAAGTGCAACCAGAGACTGATGAAATTACCAAAGGTAGGAAAAATGGTTTTATTTTCAATTTAGTGATCAAAATGTGTCTGCTTTGAGAATTTATATATGCTGTCTATATTTTGCACTATGGCCCTCTTTTACTAAACCGCAATAGCGTTTTTTAGCGCAGGGAGCCTATGAGCGTTGAGAGCAGCGTGGGGCATTCAACGCAGCTCCCTGCGCTAAAAACCGCTATCGCATTTTAGTAAAAAGGGAGGGGGAATATTTGTCTATTTTTGTATAGTTGTTACTGAGGTGACATTGCATAAAGTCATCTGCCTTGACCTCTTTGAAAACCCGCGGAATATAAATGATAATTAACATTTTCTCTGCTTACAGCGTGCTTTGTGTTTTTAAAATTTTATTGTTGGTAGATCATTTTGACTTGGCCACAAAGGTAAGGGGGAGGGAGGGAGGGGAACTGCTGAAAGACATCTAGTAATCCTTGAAGGCTTGACTGTGCAGGGAATTTAATCATGTTTTGTTATATGACTGGCATTATTTAGACTTTAATTTCTATGAATGAATAGAATGAAAATGATATAAAATTACTTGCTTGTTTTTATGTGCATGCGCTGAAGGAAAGTGGAGAGAGAGTGGGCTGAGGACACTGAAGTGAAATGCGGAAGAGAGAGTGGGGAGAAGACGCTGATTTATAAATTGACAATTGTACAGAATATTGTTTCTTTTTATACTTTAATATAATAAGTTTAATTTAAGGCTTGTGTAGATGGAATCAGGTGGTTTGTGGGAATGGGGACCGAGTTTACGGGGATTAGTCCAATAAAATGGTATTTTCTTATTTCTCATTATTTGTTTTATTTTTATTTATTAATTTGTAAAGTGGTGATTGTTATGTATCAGTTTTTTCAAATTTACATCTATATTGTCTTTATATTTTGCACAGTATTAGAGGACATGTGTTACTGTTTTTGTGGTGTTGCATTGTATGCAGAGTCTGGTTTCTTGGCGGTTCAGTTTAACTTTTGTCTACATATTTCTATTTTTAGTTTATGATTATTCCATATTGGGCGAGGGTATATCTCTGTTCTGTGTTTATGAAAAGAACATAGTTTTCAGTTGGCATTGACTGCAGGATCAATTGACTGTGCGGGATCTGGCTTGTTTAGTTTTACAATGTATGTGTTGGTGTTCTAGTAGCTCACTGCAGTGTTTAAAGATGCTGCCTTTTCCTAGGTACACTCTTGTTGTGCGATGTGTGGATTGTTACTAAAAATCATATTTTTCATATAGATGGGGGGGGTGTCAAAAAATGATGGGCCCCGGGTATCACATATGCTAGGTACGCCACTGGTGGTAAAATAACACATCATAACAGTAGTATATCTGAGAGTACTGCAAGAACTTAGGGAAATTCTGGTAGCTCCACTGGCAGGAGTGGTACTGGAGGACTGGAGAAGGGCGGATATGGTTTGTTACAACTTTGATACTTACAAAAACTAGAATTTTAGATTTCAATTGCTTTTGCTGGATAGCATTACAAAATACTACATATGTCCTTGCTCTAAAGCTCATACATTACATTATTTTATGGTTCCAAGATAAGGACATAAAACATCACATATTAAAAAGAAAGTCATTGACAAAAAGTCATGGACAAAACTTATGTGAAAATTAGTTAAAATGCAATGATCTTTTTAAAGAAAAAAATGTGACAAAGTAAAAGTCATGATTAGAATTATTGTCCAGAGTGATTCTTACCTTGAATCAATGATTTCTGGGTAGGAACAGACTCTCAGAGTTTTGGAGTTTGAACCAACAGCATACAAGGCACCACTTGGATGAAATGCTACAGCTCTGACAGCTTGTGTATCTTCCAAGGCAGTTAGACAAATGAACTGACTTTTGTTTTTATGTGCGTGTGCTGAAGGAAAGTGGAGAGAGAGTGGGCTGAGGACGCTGAAGGGAAATGGGGAAGAGAGAATGGGGAGAAGACGCTGATTTATAAATTGACAATTGTACAGAATATTGTTTCTTTTTTATATTCATCCATAGCTGCATGTTAATGATGTGCTCATATGCACTTATTTATCATCATAACATATACATCATCATTAACATGCAGCTGTGGATGTGTAAGGACAGCTGAGGAGGATGGATGGGAAGGAAGGAAGGTGCACATATCAACATATCGTAAATTTTTAACATGCATGATGCAAGCAGAGGAGGATGGGATCATACAGATGTGTATGTTCAGATATGCGCTCAGATGTGTAGTTTTTTCTGATATATTTATTAAGCTTACAGTATTTATAAAAACACATTTAATACTTGTTACAAAAAATATTGTGCAATTGTGATCTACTTCTGGCCTACAAAGGTCAAAAGAAATCCTTAACTGAGATTTTACATTCAAAAGTGAATTATAGCTACTAGCACTATTATTTATTAGTTATTTATTATGCAGATGTTTGTTAGTTTGTTATTAGTTCAGTATTAGACATATGTTAGTTTAGAATAGATAGGTATAGATTAGTTTAGTTTAGGTTAGGTTAGGGCCCTGCTGAAAGAGTCTACCTTGACGTGGTTGCAGGCTTACAAATTTTTTGGTCAAAGAGTGTGGCGACAGAGAAAAGTATGTGTGTATTCGGCCCATGGAAGAAGGGGGGGGCCGGGGGGGGGGAAGGGGTGCGTGGGGGGCCCAATAGGATTGCTCAGTAAGGGGCCCAGAAATTTCTGATGGCGGCCCTGAGCAGCGTACATTGTTAAAATAATTTGGGATACATATAAACAGAAACAGACACCGATGTACAGCAAAGGAGGGTGGAAGGGCAGAACTACATCATTGATGGGAAAGAGAAACAAAAAAAGGGTAAAAACATTGAGAAGCCAGAGCGCTTTGGTCTTATGGCATGGCTCTTGAGCACACGGCCCTAGTTCCAAGGGCTATTCGAACATAGTTATTGCCACTTTACTCCGGGCTACAAATACTTCCACAATGGCAGCCTATGCCAAAGTTTGGAAGGCCTTTCAGTATTGGTGTGAAAAAGATCAAGTGGAGCCACTACAGGTTCGCGTTCTGGTTATCCTTGCCTTTCTGCAGGCTGATCTAAAAAAAAGGACTTGCAGTATCTTTCCTCAAGGTTCAAGTGGCAGGTCTCTCATGCTTCCGGGTGCAGGGAGGTAAAGTTTCACTGGCAGCTCATTCAGATGTAACCAGATTCCTAAGAGGGATGCTCCAGATGTGGCCTCCGCTCCATCAGTTCTTTCCATCCTGGAATCTTAACATAGTAAGGGTCTCAGTAAAGCTTCGTATGAGCCACTACGTATGGATCTCACAGTGAAATGTGTTCCTAGTGGTAATTGTCTCAGCAACACAAATATCAGAATTGCAAGTTCTCTCCTGCAAAGAGCCCTTTCTCAGGGTCATGGAAGCTGGAGTAGCTTTCTGTACTGTTTCTTCCTTTCTTCTGAAGGTTGTGTCAGATTTTCACGTCAGCCAGGAGCTTGGAAGTGTGATTAAGTGTTGGAGATGATAAGTGTAGGACCTTGTGTACTTAGCTAGTAGAAACAGTGAGAACCAAAATAAAGACAACAAAAACTGACTTGGAGAGCAACAGACGTACGAGAGGTCAACCTTCTGTGACTCTCAACTGAAAAATATCCTTAGCAACGGGGAACAAAAGACTGGGCTGATTGATCTCTTTCTGTTGTCACCTGCTATGTAAAAGAAAACGTGAGTAATGTTGCCCTATACAGAGAAAATCAGTAGAAATAGTATTGTAAACTATGCTTGTAACAAGAACGGTATTAAGGATGCAGTACAATGCACATTTTGAATAGTTAGATTGTTACCAACTTTTGTAAGGGGATTTACAGACTGCTCCAAGTATGCCACACCAGTTGGGTTGGCTGCATGAAAAATATTTAATATGGATCATAGCATAAGCACAAACACAGATTACTGTTTTTGCAGTATCTAAGTTAGGATTGATCAAGTTTAAGTTTCAAGTTCATTAAAAATTTGTTATCCCACCTTTTCAAAATTACAAAGCGGCTTTACAACAATAAAAAGCAAAAACAGGGTAATACAGACACATTATTAGCTAAATAAATAAAGACAAGTACTAAGATTCACATATCAAACTGACACGAAAGGAAAGGGTAGAACTACAATAAGTTGAGAGATAAGAACAATTAAGGAAAAAGCGAAAGGTAAGGGGTACTAAGATTTTAAACTAAATTGCTATATTAGCCATGGAAACTGGGCCAGTGATCAGTTAAGGTGTCCTTAAAAGGACAGTCTTACTGTAAAAGCATCTTTGAAAAGCATTGTTTTTAAGCTGGTCTTGAAATTATCTTTTTTTTTTTTCATTTCATTATTCATTTTTAAACTTTCAACAAGTAATTCATTATACAATCATATACACTGTAATAATACTTATTAATCATACCTTCAATGCAGTGGCGTACCTAGCACATGTGACACCCGGGACCCATCGTTTTTTGACACCCCCCCATCTGTACAGAAAACATGATTTTTAGTAACAAGCCACACGTCACACATGAGTACCTAGGAAAAGGCAGCATCTTACATACTGCAGTGAGCAGTACATCAATACACCCATTGTAAAACTAAATAAGCCACACTAGTACAGATCAATCCTGCAGTCAAGCCTAACAAAAAAACCATGTCTTTCCAACACACAGAACACAGAAAACACCTTCGCCTAGTATGGAATATGTAATCACAAACTAACCCCTCCCTCTTTTACAAAACTGTAGTGTGGATTTTAGCCATAGTGGTAACAGCTCTGACGCTCATAGAATTCTGAGCATCAGAGCTGCTACCACCATGGCTGGCGCTAAAAAACGCTCCACAGTTTTGTAAAAGGGGAGATAAAATAGAAATACATAGACAAAGGTTAAATTGAACCAGTAAGATGCTGGACTCTGCATACAATGCAATACCACAGAAACAGTGACACGTCTCCTAAAGCAATAAATAAATAGAAAATTTTTTTCTACCTTTGTCTTCTGTGGTTTCTGCTTTCCTCATCTTCTTGTAACTCTCTTCCTTCCATCCACTGTCTGCCGTCTCTCTTCCCCTATATGGCATCTTCTCTCCTTCTATGCCCCTTCCATCTCTCCTTTCACCCCCATTGGTCTGGCATCTCTCTCCTCTCCTTCCCTCTCCCACACCTCTTCTCTGCAATCCATTTCCCTTTTTCCCTCATTTTCCTTTTCAATTTATTTTCTGCATCTGTCTAGATTACGTTCTTACTACCCTCTCATCAATGTCCTTTTTTACTGTCTACCTAAAGCTTGCCACCTATTTTCCTCACCCCTTCCAGTATCTAACTCTATCCTCGTCCCTCAATCCAGCATGTGCCCTTTTTTCTTTCTCCTCCCCACTTCCTTCCAGCATCTGCTCCCCCTCTCCCTCACACTTCCATTCAGTGTCTTTCCCTCTCTCTACCCCTTCCATCTACTGTTCACCTTCTGTTTTGCCCCTTCCAGTCACTGCCCTATCTACCCTTTCCATCCAATGTCTGCCTTCTCTCTCTTCCATACAACATCTTCCTTCTTTCTATGCTCCTTTCATAACTATCTATCCTGTGCCCCTTCTCTCCTTTGTACATGATTGATTTCAGCTCTGCCACCTCTCCATTTTTTTCTCTCTGTCACCAACCCATCCCCTATGCTCTGGCATCTCTCTCTTCTCCTTTCTTTCCTTCGCACCCGACAGTCTGGTATCTGCCCTTCCCTGATTCTCTGGCATTTCTCTCCTTTTCTTCCATCTTTCCCTCCCCCTCCATGCTCTGAGATTTCCCCCTTCCTTTTCCCTTAGTCTGGCATACCTTCCTCCTTCCCTCCAAGTCCTGGCATCTCCTTTCATTCCCTCCCTCATCTTCCTTCTCACTCCAGCTGGGTACAGCAACACTCTCCCCTGCAGCTCTGGACTTCCCCACACCTGCTCGCCCCAAATTGTCAATGCTTCGGTTAGTCTTCTTTCTTCCTCCCCCCCCACACGGGACCCTGCGGCACCATCAGCTCTTAGTCCTTCTAACGCCGGCCCTGCAGCTCTGGACTTCCCCACACCTGCTCCCTTCCCCCCCCCCGATCGCTATTATATTAAACTTTATGGCAGCCGCGGTGCTGTATTAATCGAAGGAGACTACTAACCTCAGCCTGCCCCGGAACTCTTCCTGCAACAGCAACTTCCTGTTCCCGCCTAGGCAGGAAGTTGCTGTTGCAGGAAGAGTTCCGGGGCAGGCCGAGGTTAGAAGTCTCCTTCGATTAATATAGCGCCGCGGCTGCCATAAAGTTTAAAATAATAGCGATCGGGGGGGGGGGGAGGAGCAAGTGTGGGGAAGTCCAGAGCTGCAGGGCCAGTGTTAGAAGCAGTGAGAACAACCAGCTGTGCACCTCCCAAGACGTATACCCGGGGCGGACCGCCCCCCCCCCCCCCCCCGCACCTCCTTTGGTACGCTACTGCTTCAATGAAATCAAACTATAACTTCACCCTCCCATCCTTCTTCCAATATAATCATATAATTTTATAAATATAAAATCATCCCACCCTCCCTCCCCCTTATACTTCAATAAACAAAAGGAGAGAAATAAATTATTAAATAACCAATTATAATCATTCCTTACAATAATTTGTTAATGGCTCCCAGACCTCCATAAACTTTTTATAACTTCCTTGTTGGATAGATAATATTTTCTTCATTTTAAAAATATGGCACAATGAATTCCACCAAAAACTATAACTTAATTTATTATAATTTTTCCAATTTCTTGTAATTTGCTGAATAGCAACTCCTGTCATTATGAGTAAAAACTTATTGTTTTTATTAGATATTTGACTTTTTTTCCTCATTGAAGTTCCAAATAATATTGTATCATATGAAATTGAAATTATCTAACATGTAAATCTCTCGTAAATAAGCCGGTGCTGAATTCCAGAGCGTGGGAGCAGTAGCAGAGAAATATTATTGCGCATAGTATTGATAATTTTTAGTGATGGGATTGTTAGCAGATTATGATTAGATGACCAGAGAGAACGTTGAGAAATGAGGGGTATTAAAAGTCTACTTTTTAAATTATTATTTATATAAACTTTATTAATTTTAAAACAATCATATTGCATTAGCAAATAAACACACATATAATAATACAATAAAAGCACTTTGCACTAACAAATATGTCTAACCAAAAATTTTAACCCTCCCATCCCTATAATTAATAATCCATAAACATTAATACTTTAAGATTATCGATAATTTATCTCATTTAAAATAACCTTGTAAATCCCCACCCCACCCTGGATATGTATAATAAAATGAACAAAATAAGATCAATCTTTACAATAAGTTATCAATGGATCCCAAACCTTTGAAAATTCCCCTGCTGTACAGCCATCATTCGCTCCATTTTAAAAATATGACATAAAGACTCCACCAAAAGTTATACTTTAGTCTATCCCAGGTTTTCCAATTCCTTAAAATCAATTGTATAGCAACCCCTGTCATTATAAATAAAAGTTTATGATTATGAGCTTTTAGCTCTCATCATTGTCCCAAATAAAACTGTGTCATATGTTAAAGCTACTGGATTATCTAATAATTTATTTATTTGATTCCAAATTGACCTCCAAAATTTGAGTATCAGTAGGTAAAAGTCTATTGATGAATTCAGGCTGCCCTGTTGATCAGAACATTTAGCCGTGGCAGCAGAGATTTCCAGCATGGATCACTGTTTCTCAAATGTTTATAGATAGTATAGTACTGCACGTTTATAGATAGTATAGAACCAGCCCTTACCTAATTAATGCAATAGTGAAAATGAATAGGAAAATGATTTTCCCCAGTGGGATTTGGCATGGTCATGGTTCAAACCTCTAGAAAACATTGATACTAATTTGAGACTCATTTAAATAGATTGAAGTCCCTGTAAAAGTTAATGTTTTGTAATATGCATGCAGACATACCAGAACAACCTGAATGATACATTGCACAGATACTGCCTTAATTATCTTTTGCTGGTGTTATCTAGCGGACGGACTCTTCATCTTGTTTGCATGTCTTAAATGCCAAATTTGTGTTTTTTCATTCAGGTTCACGAATTAATCGTGTTTTTTCAGTGTCTAGTCTTTCACTGGCCTCGCTGAACACGGGAGATAATGAGAGCATACATTCAGGCAAAAGAACACCCCGGTAAGGATGAACTTTTGTTTTAGAAACTTAATTTTGCATTTTCTAGTGCATGTAGGACTGATGAAAGATGCTGTGTAACCAAATCAATCATCTCCATTATCCAGAGAATGTTGATTATATGTTTGAGGTCCCTGGTTTGCTTTTAATACATCCCTGTAGCTATTGATATTTTTGTGTTTCTAGTCCAAGTAGTTGCCAAGAAAGCTGCTTTACGTTGTCTTGTATCAGTATCTGTACTTTAGTGAAGAGACCAGTTCAAATATGAAGAGAACATAAGAGCATAACATAAGAATAGCCTTCCTGGGTCAGACCAATGGTCTATCAAGTCCAGTAGCCTGTTCTCACAGTGGCCAATATATATCACTAGTACTTGGCCAAAACCCAAAGAATAACAACGTTCCATGCTACCGATCCAGGTCAAAGCAGTGGCTTCCCCCATGTCTTTCTCAATAACAGTCTATGGACTTTTCTCTAGGAAATTGTCTAAACCAGTGTTTCTCAACTCAAGTTTCTAGTTTGTTTATAGCTTGATATACCGACCATCGCATGTATCTGGACGGTTTACAATATTAAAAATTAATTGAATCTGCTAATTTTTTAAATTGAATTAAAATAAAATAAGAAGAGTAAAACTAATACTATGACATATTAAGACTTATTAGAGATGAGATACTGGGGATAGGGAAGTTTTAACTACAATATATAAATAAAAATAAAAGGAAGGATAGAAGGGTAAGGAATAACGAGAGGAAAATAAGGATGGCATTTCTTAAAAAAGAAATTTTTTTTCTCTTGCCATCCTCCCTCCCCCTGCTTATTGATAGGCATCTCTAAAAAGAAATGTTTTCGTTGCAGAGATAGAGAGGCATTGAATTCCAGAGCGAGGGTGCAACTACAGAAAAGATGGAATTTCTAGTATAATATAGGTCCTTAATTGAAGGTACTGTCAATAAGTTTTGATTCGCAGATCTAAGGACCCTAGAAGAGATATGTGGAATGAGATATTTGTCGAGGAAGGTGGAAGGTCTTCATTTTAAAAGTTAAAAGAAGAATTTTATATCTAGTTTGGTGGGAGACAGGTAACCAGTGTAACTCTCAAAAGAGGGGTAAAGTGATCTTATTTTTTGGCCTTATAGATAAGTTTGATTGCGGTATTTTGGATTAGTTGTAGTCTGTGGGTTTCTTTTTGAGTTATGCCATGGTAAAGAGAGTTGCAGTAGTCTATGTGTAAGATGATTAAAGAGTGAATTAGGATTTGGATCGAAGAGGGTTCTAGAACTGAGGTTGTAGAACGAATTAAACGGAGTTTGTAGAAGCAGTTTTTGGTCAGGGAACTAATTTGATCGTGATAAGTGAGATCTTTATCGAAGATGACACCTAGTAGTTTAAGTTCTAGTTGGAGGGGAACTGAATCGATAGATTATGTCTGATTAAAGAATCTTTATTTTTATAAGGGAATAGAATCCTTTGAGATTTAGCTACGTTTAGTGAGAGTCTGTTAGTTCGTAGCCAAGAGCTGATTTTGTCGAGTTTAAGATTAATTTCTTGAATGTCATTGCTATTAGCCGGGTTGAGTGGGTGGAGTAGTTGAATGTCATTGGCCTAAGCGAATGGGGTGAATCCGATAGATTGAGCTATTGTTAAAATGGGGCCAAGTACCCCCTATGACTGCACTGGGAGACAGGCCTAAGATTCCAGTTGGCCCAGGCGCCTAAGGCCCCTCCCATAGGAGGGGCCAATCAGGGTCTTAAGCCCCTCCCTGGTGCATTCCACAATGCACTAGGAAGGGGAGGTCTGCCATTCAGTGAAGGACAGCCTGCCAGACAGATGGAGGAAACATCGGGCTGGCTGGCCAACTTTTGAGGTACTTTGGAGTCCAGGTGTGCTTGAGGTGGGGTTCCGGCAGGAGGGATTTGGCATCCCTCCTATCAGCGATCTTTGCGGGATGGTGGGGGTGGGTCTGGCAGGAGGAACTAGGCATACTTTCTGCCAGTGATTTTTGCGAGGGGGGGTCCAGCAGGAGGCACTGGGCATCCTTCCTACTGGCTGTCTTTGCGGGGGTGGGGTTGGTCCAGTAGGAGGGACTGGGCATCCCTTCTGCCAGTGGATGTGTTGGCAGGGTGGCAGCAGGAGGAATTGGGCACTCCTCCTGCCATGGACATTCAGGGGTGGGGCGGCTTTGGGGGTTCTGGCAGGAGGGACTGGGCATCCCTCCTGGTGGCAGTCCTTGCGAATGGGGGGGTTCCCCAATTCTCTTACCGACACAGACACCAGTTAGAGAATCGTGACATTAGGCGAAGGACTGGCCACTCCCACTTCTAAAAGGTCTTGTTTTGGGTGTTTGGAACTTGGACGAATTTTTGGTTCAGAATATGGTATAAATATAGACAGTGGCCATTTTTTTTTTTCAAACTCATTTTGGACATACTTTTCAAGAATGGACACTTTCCTGCTGCTGACTTTGGACTACTAGTGCCTTAGGCCAAAAACGGACTTAGAAGTTGTTTTTTTTAATTATGCCCTTCACAGTTAACCAAGGGCTCGTAGAATGGGTACTTCCTCCTTTTTTCTAATGGACACTCCAATGTTGGGGGTCCATGGGTTGCAGGAAATATGGGGGGGTGGGGTGGGGGATGGAATAAAGGGTAGGTCTTACAGAGAGATGTTTTAAGTGTTTCTGTTCTTCAGGCTGCTGGAGGTGTGAAGGGGCCCTACTATAGTCTGGGTCAGGAGGGGAGCGAGGGTTCCCTACATAGCTTGTAACTGATATGGCTCTGGAACTTAAACTACTAACTTGCAATGTGCAAAGCCTGAACAGCCCATTTAGGAGACAGTTGCTGTTCAAGGAGGCTATATGGCTTAAGGCCTTGATCCTTTTGGTGCAGGAGACTCACCTGCTTAAGAAGCATGAATATTTGATGCACCATCCCAGATATCCACATGTTTACTTGGCTTCTAATAATCAGGGGAAAAAAAACTAGGGAGGTGGGCATATGGTTTCTAAATCTCTCAAGCTTGAGCTCACCAAGGTGTTACGAGATCCAGAGGGTAGATTTTTACTGCTCCGGGTGGCTATAGGCCCTGACCTTTTCACAATTATAAATATATATGCTCCCAATGAAAATCAGGGCTCCTTCTATCAACAAATAGATAGGTTATTACAAAAACTCGCTGAGGGTCAGATTCTGATAGGGGGGACGACGACTATAATTTAACGTTAGACCCAGCATTGGACAATTCAGCGACTTCAGTCACGTAAGGTACGGACCGAGGACAGCTGAAATCACTGATAAATCACTGGGGACTGAGCAATCTATGGAGATGAAAACACCCTAAAGCTCGTGGTTACACATTTCATTCACAGGTACACAACTCATGCTTCAGAATAGATTATTGGTTGGGGGATGGCAAAGTGGCAGGGCGGGTGATTGGAAGTGCTATCCATACTAGCACATTGTTGGATCATGATCCGGTGGAATTATCACTCACAAGGGACCTTCCATCAAGACCCCCTTGGAGACTCACAGAGTCTCTGCTAGCAAAGCCGAGGCACATGGAACAAGTGACTAAAGAATTACAGGAGTACCTGGACTTCAATGACCAAGAGGGGGTGGCGCCTATGACTCTTTGGGAGGGCTGCCAAGAGGAGATGTAGGGTAAGATTATGGCTCTGCAGGCTCATATTCATAAAACAAGGGAGGCAAAGGATTATAGCAATAAAAATGATGCTCTTCCCCAAACTGTTATATCACTTTGTGGCATTACCTATATGGCTTTCTCCAGTCTTTTTTCGTAGTCTGCACAGAAAGTCTTTTCATATATCTGGAAAAGGCATCCCCCCAGGGTACAGTGCTCAGTACTCTACCAAACAAAATGATGGGGTGGAATGAGGGTACCCCATTTTACACTGTATTATAGAGCAACTCTCCTGAAGGAGTTATCAGTCTGGGTTACCTATGAGGACCGCCCATGGCTACCGATATTCAATCGTTTATACCAGATTTCACATTATGGAAACTACCATGGGCGTCAATAGCAACCTTAAGGGACCGGATTCACCAAGATAACCCTTTCTTAGCTATAATATTGTGTACATGGTATTCCCTTCGCAAATGTATGTTCCCAGAGAGGATCTATTTTCTCCATACACCTATATGTGCTACTCAAGGATTTATGGCAGGCAGGGAAGAACCTGGATGGGTCTGGGCAGGGCTACGAACACTAGGACAGATGTGGGGGTGCTCCTTTGCTTCCCTTCAGGAAGAATATGGCCTTACTGCTTTTAGAACTCCCTCCCCGCCCTGCGCTGCTCACTAAAACACTGCCGCCAGTTCTCACAGCATTGCCGCAAGAACAAGTCCCGTGAGAACTGGCGGCAGTGTTTAGGTGAGCAGAGCAGGGCGGGGCGGGAGTTCTAAAACCTCGCTCCTGAGCGTGCCAGCCCAGGTGCGCTGCTGGCTTCTGACGGCTGATATCGGCAGGAGAGGCTTAGGCAGACGCGGGGAGGGGTATAAAGTACAGTAGTTAGTACAGTACTGTATACAGTACTATATTAGCATATGTCGATTTACAACCGAATGAACTTACCACCTATCATTTGGAACCAATTGCGGTCGTAAGTCGACGACTACCTGTATCCGGCAACTAATTTATTTTAATTGGGACATCATATAGTTCTGAAAGAAACCAGGAGTTCTGAGACCTCCTCTGTTTCTATTCCTTGTCAGTGTCCAATGAGACACTCTGGGGGGATACTTTTTCCATATATAGTCACATTTTGTTCTGTAATGATTTCAGTCTAGCTTGGGAAATGGTTTAGGTCAGGTAATGTGTGAGTGAGATATAAAAATTTGGGAAGAAATGTCATTTTTCAGACAGCTAGTTTCCCTAGCCTATGCCAGCTATCTAAGGCCTTGGAGAGTTCTGGAAATAATTTGCCAAAGTTAATCTTATAAATTGCATTCAGATCACTGGAAATTTTCACCCCCAAGTACTTAATAAATTTAGAAGCCCATCCAAATGGCATATCTTGTTGTATGGATGCCATTTCATGGATGTTCAAGATCACATTCAAGAGTTCTGACTTGGACGCATTCATTTTAAACCCAAACAGGGCTCCATATTTATTTAATCTAGTAAGATAAAGGGGATTGTAGATTTATGCCATACCACTGTAAGCAAGATGATATTAGCAAAAAGGGATATTAAATTCCTCCCCCCCCCAATTGAGCTGCCTGCTCCTCCGCTCATTGTTCAAGCTCTTCAGTATGATTTCCCAAATCCATGATATCTACTTGGAGCTTCGAAATGATAGTTACCATTTGTGCTTATGATGCGGCTATGTCTTTTATTTCTTGCTTGATTTCCACTACATGTGCTGTCTCTAAGGCCGTCACCTTCACAGTAGAATCAATTTTCAAGTCCTGATCTGACTGAGAACCCGCAGCCGCCATTTTTTCTGTTTCATGGCATAGCTGACTGCTGCCTTGATAGATAAAATCCTGCAAGTCAACAATCTTTTTTTTTACTTATAGCTCCAGATGATCATACTGGGAAGACAAAGCAGTCCAAAAATCCTGAAAATTACCAAGTTAAAGCTAGCAATGGTTGTGGATTACATCGGGTTATGAAGAGCCTTGGGCTTAAGCATCCATTCGGCCCGTTGATGTTACTTCCTCCTCCCTTCTCATAATTTTTCATTTTTTGCAAATTTCATTTATGGGCCTTCGGGCCATTCCTAGCCTGTTTGCAGGGTTAGCATTTACTCAACCTCCCCAGACCATATCAGTGGTCTTCCCCTCTATGTCAAAGCCTTCTAATAGCTTCAAGCAGTGCACCCAGTGCAACAGGGCTATTTCAGTTGCTGGTCCACGTAATTGGTGTGTTCAGTGCCTTGGTCCTGACTGTGTAGACTCTTGTCAGCGCTGCTCTAAACTTCAAAAAAGGCTTGACAGCTCCAATTCATCATCACCATCAAAGCCAGTACTGATGTCAATATCATCGTTGTTACCACCTTCAGGATTACCTGGTAAAAAGGCTAAGAAATATAGTCATACATCATCTCAGCATACACCAGCGTCATTTCCAACCTCCACACCATTGACACATTCTAAGCATCAGTGCACCGAGGCAAGATCGCCATCTTTACAAGTGGTGTCTCCTCAAAGGCATGCCTCATCATTGAGGTCATCAACACCTCGACACCCAGTACCATCTGCACTATCTGTAATGATGACTAACACCGTACCAGTGCCCTCTCTGCAGGATCAGTCCCAAGCAGTTTGCGCCACTGCAGTGACACAACTGGTACCAGCTTAGCCTGAGTAGCGCTCTACACAGATATCGAAAACCAGGTCTCGCACTCCCCATCAATGTAATATGAGGTCGAGGAAAAAAACCCAACATTGAGATGTCGAAGCTCTGTATTGCATCAACATTGTAGAACATCTCAGAGTATCTCTCAATGTTCATCGCTTTGAAATAAGATTAAGCAATTTATCAAATTTTAAATAAAACTTGAGACTTGATCATAGTCGATGTTCTTCTCCACCTCAACATTAATCTCTATACCATTAATCTCTATACCAATCTCGACTCTCCCCTTCTCCAACACAGGACATCGAGAAATATGATTCAGATTTATCCCACCATACTTCCTCTGAGTATCCAGAACTCTTAGCTGAGGAGTCTTATGGGATATCTTCTGATCCATCTTCACCTGCTCTCAGATGATCACTACCAAAGAATCTCTTGTTCACCAACTTCATTAGACAGATAGGTTAAGCCCTGCCATTAAAATGGAATCAGAGTCTGAACTTGGGGCAGAACCTTTTGATGCCTTAGACCAGTGGTTCCCAGCCCTGTCCTGGAGGACCACCAGCCAGTCAGGTTTTCAGAATAGCCCTAATGAATATGCTTGGAGCAGATTTGTATGCTTGTCACCTCCATTAAATGCAAATCTCTCTCATGCATATTCATTAGGGTTAGCCTAAAAACCTGACTGGTGGTCCTCCAGGACAGGGTTGGGAACCACTGATTTAGACTATGAGCAGATTCCAGAAGTCTACCTAAAGCTTCCCTTTTATAACTTGATGAAAGATACAATATTTCAAAAATTGGGAAGCACCACTATTGGTCCTTGTGGCTCCACAAAAACTAGACTCCTTATACAGAGTCCAATCCTGCCTAGGGTTTGATAAACCACAACTCCAGCATCAATCACTATTAGTGGAGTCTGCGTTAAAGAAGGCTAGCAGTTCCAGAATCTATGCTAGCACCCCTCCAGGCAGAGAAGGAAGGACTTTAGACAAATTTGGTCATAGACTACTCCAGAACTCAATGCTAACCAGTAGAATATTTAGTTATAACTTATATATGACCTATTATAAATAAATAAAAAATGATAGAAAGTCATTAGTTAAGAAACTATCTCAGTATGAATAATACATTCCAGATAACATAACATAACTTAACTTTATTTTTCTATACCGCCTTAATCAAAAGAATTCTAAGTGGTTTCCACAAAAGAGAAAAACTAGACAATCAGTGAAATACAAAATAATAATGATTTCGATGATTGTCCAGTTTTTCTCTTTTGTGGAAACCGCCTAGAATTCTTTTGATTAAGGCGGTATAGAAAAATAAAGTTATGTTATGTTATCTGGAATGTATTATTCATACTGAAATAGTTTCTTAACTAATGACTTCCTATAATTTTTATTTATTTATAATAGGTCATATATAAGTTATAACTAAATATTCTACTGGTTAGCATTGAGTTCTGGAATAGTCTACGACCAACTGAGTAATTTTCAACATATTTCCAATGACCTCCTTTGATGTTACCTCAAAAGCATCAGCATTATCTATTGCCATGAGCAGACAAGCATGACTGAGAGTTTTTGATTTGGATGCCAGTGTCCAGGAGTACTTGGCCAACATTCCATGCTTGGCTGATGAGCTCTTTGGGAACAAGATAAAGGAAGCCACCCAAAAGATCACAAGGCATGAGCAGTACATGACTAGTCTCTCAGCCTCAACCTATCAGGTGGTATAATAACCCTAAACGCACCTCCTATTTCTCTAGGTACAGATATATACCAACCTCTACCTCTTCAAGAGCTCCTCCTCAGAAATGCCCCAAGCAACAGAGAACTCAGAAGACCCAACCACAGTCTCAGCAAAAATCTCAGCAGTCTTTTTGAGTTCATTCTAGAGAGCAGTTAGTGGAAACACCTCTACCAAGGAGGACAGCTAATTGCCTCCATAATTATAATTTCCAAAGAATGTTTAACTATTGCCCAGTAGTTGAGAATAAAGGTTTATGTACCATATCGTAGTCCTAGTTCTAATTCATTGTGTAAGAAAAACTGAGGGCCCTATAAAAAAAGTTCAATACCCCAGAAATTTTTAACCCTATCCTGAAGAATCTGCTGATGATTTCAAGCAGGAAACGAGGACTTTAATTGTCAATGACCTTTGATTGTTGCTCTTGTGAGGTCTCTTGGCCAGTCTAAATCATACACGTTCACACAGTCTGGGCAGAACTGACCTCAAAGGTGCAAGTTTCTCTTTCATTGTACCAGTGTGTCTGTGTAAAGGCTGCTACCCAGAATGATCTTTGGATTTTAGTATTCTTGAGAAACGGCAAAAAATAGTGGACAACTTTGATTTAGAAAATTAAATCTAAATTTACAGGACACTATTCAACTCTGCAGTTGGCATTCCTTTTATATATCAGTTGTGGTGTTTAAAGATATACCTAAATATTTAGTGCTAACCAATATCTGGATATTGAAACTGAGTATTCAGGTATAGAGCTGATCCAGACCAGTGGCATAGCCACAGGGGGAGGGGGCAGGTCTCGTGGCTTGGGCCCTCTCTCCTTCAGCTCAGGCCCAATATGCTTTAATAGATGACAGGGATGCCAGACCTTTGCAGTCGAAAATATCTCCAATGAGTCCTGCCTGTGCTATCCGAACAGCACTTAAATTAGCAGACACACTTCGGCCTCCAATGCTGGCTCTCTCATGCATGCTCAGTTCAGCAACTTAATTATGCATATGTGGGAGTGCCGACATTGGCAGCTGAAGTGGATGAGTGCTGCTCTGGCAACTGAGGCAAGACTCACAAAACAGACCTGTTCAACTGGTGAAGTTTGGCATTATCTGATTAATGCCAAAGAAAATCCCAGACTGTCCCAGTGCTATATGGATCAGGCGCATAGCCAGAAGTGCATTTTGGGGACAGTGGAAGGAGAGAATGCCTGGCCTTCTCAGTCTACCATTTCTCCCCCCCCCCCCAAAAAAAAAAAAATAAAAAAAATGCACTTCAGGCTATGCCTCTGATCCAGATAGCACTGGAATAATGCAGGGATTTTCAGTGGCATTAACCAGATAAGCTGAAAATATCAGAGTAATAGGATCCACTGAGTATCAGGCCAATAATTTTCATTAAGGCAATTCTTTGCCCTGTTTTTGGAAGGGAATATAATTCTTATTTATATGTTCCATAGGTCTGAGTCTGTCGAAGGATTCTTATCCCCAAGTCGCTGTGGTAGCCGCAATGGTGACAAAGATTGGGAAAATGCCTCCACAACCTCATCTGTAGCTTCTGCTACAGAGTACACAGGTCAGAGGCACTAATGCTTTTTACACCAGGTCATAGGATGAAGGTGTAGAGGAACAGGAGTGCCTTAAGAATATGAAATAATGAAAATTAGAGTTAATGAAAACTATACTTACCAACTGAGCTGCTGTTTGTTTGTTTTTTAACAATTTTGCTCGTTATCATTGGATGTGCAAAGCTTGTCCTTTTCTTCCCTTGGAAATTTCTAATGTTTTTTTAAACATATATGAATGCCTCTGGAAAAGTGACTTTGAATCTGAGACTTTAATATTGAGAATGGCCAGTTTTCCAAGTCATGGGTCCACAAGCAGTCTGAAAATATTCTATTACAAATTGTTTGCTCTAACATAATTCATTAAAACTTCATTTTTTGTTTTTGGTGACTTTAAATCACCTATTCCACAGAGATAGTCACATCTATTTTACCATATATACGCATCTATAAGTCAATCTTGTGTATAAGTCAAGGGCAGTTTTAGGACTAAAAATACTGTGACACATGTATACTAGGGTGGTGTGACAAGTTTAGTTAAAAAGCAAGTTCTGTAAGAAAAATAGGTTTTGTCAAACTCTGCAAAATACTTTGATAGTTTCGATGACTTAATGGACTGTGGCGCCATCTCATGGAAATTTACCAAACTTTTCAGACCACCTCTTAAGTTAAGGTTGGGTCCCACATTGCTCAATCTCTCTCTCCCTCCCCTCCACCTCCAAGTCAGATGTTGTCCCCCTCCCTCTCCTGCCTTTCCCAAAACCACTCCTTCCTTCCCATAGCCCACAGCTGCACAGATTTCAACAGAGTCAGAACAGACTTAAAGCTAGAAGGAAACAGATTAATCATCAGATTTCAGTATGTCGAGGATGATGTATTTATCTCGCACTGATAAGTCTCTCACTTTAAAATTTTGGTAAGTCCAATAAAGCAAAATGTGTTTTCACAAATCATGCATCCTTCCTATCCAATGAGAATATTTTATTCAGGAATCAGTATTTCTCAGCACCCACCCACACACACACATATGCACTCCTTTTTTTTCTTTTACAAGAAAAGAAAAATAATTCAGAATTTTCCTAACCAACCCTTTCCACATGTCTCAGCTAAACTTCCTCTTTGAACCTATTGCTTGAGACAATCAGCCAATCACATGGCTTTTAGCTGTCACCTGATAACTGTCATGCACACATTCCTGCAGGCATGCCCTCTTCTCAATATAAGAGGTCTGACAATTAAGCTTGTGAACTTGCTTCTGTGTGCTTATGTTGGCAACACTGTACAAACAACTCGATAAGGTTTCATAACCTTGGTATATCAATGTCTCTCTCACAGCTGTGTTTGTGTTGTTGTGTGGCGGTGTCTTGTTGAGTGGCACTCATTATTGTATGTTTTTGTGTGCTGTCGCAAGTAGAGAATGACATGGGGACAAATTTGTCCCCGTCCCCGCAGGAACTCAATTTCCCCATCCTGTCCCCATGAGTTTTGTCATTGTCCCTGACCCCGCCCCATTTCTGTAAGCTCTGCCTTAACTACACAAGCCTCGAACACTATGATTTTAAAGTGTTTGAGGCTTGTAATTCCAATTATATCCAGGTCTTCCCCCTTGGCCACGACCTCTAGTTCACCCATCTAAGCCTCATGGCCAAGATGGGTGAACTAGAGGTCGTGGCCAAGGGGGAAGACCTGGATATAATTGGAATTACAGAAACATGGTGGACAGAGGAGAATCAATGGGATGTGGCACTGCCGGGGTACAAGCTCTACAGGAGGGACAGGACACACAAGAAGGGGGGAGGTATAGCAATATATATAAAGGACTCTATCTACTCGGTCGGGATGGATATGGCAAAGAAGGCAGAGGGGCTAGAATCGCTATGGGTCAAATTGCCGGGAAACAAGGGTGCAGTCATAAAACTGGGGCTATACTATCGCCCACCTGGTACACCGGAAGGAGTCGGACACGACTTGGAAGCTGAACTGAGACAAGAATGCAGGACTGGAAGTGTAACAGTGATGGGGGACTTCAACTACCCGGGGATTGACTGGAGTATGGGTCACTCCAACTGCACTAGGGAAACAGGATTTGTAGAAGCTGTGAGGGACTGCTTCATGGAGCAACTAGTCAGGGAACCGACGCGAGGGAGTGCTACTCTTGACCTCATCCTAAACGGATTAGGGGGGCCTGCAAGAGGGGTAGAAGTGGGAGTACCACTAGGCAACAGTGACCACAACGCGATCAGATTCACATTAGAAAGGGGGACACCCACAGGAAGGAGGACCGCAACGACTGCGCTCAATTTCAGGAAAGGGAACTATGTTGCTATGAGGGAAATGGTGGGGAGGAAGCTCAGAAACATCCTTAGGATGGAGACTGTAGGAAGCGCCTGGACCCTATTCAGGGACACCCTGCAGGAAGCACAAAGAAAGTACGTCCCCAGTTTCAGAAAAGGCGGCAAGAACAAGCGGTCAAAGGACCCGGTTTGGATCTCAACAGAAGTAAAGAGGGCAATAAATGACAAAAAAGTATCCTTCCGGCGATGGAAAAAGGACCCAACGGAGGAAAATCACCAGGCGCACAGGAAATGCCAAAAGGAATGCCACCGAGAGGTTAGAAAAGCAAAAGGGAAATATGAAGAGGGGCTGGCCAGGGAGGCGAAAAACTTCAAGGCATTCTTCAGTTACGTAAAGGGGAAGCGACCAGCGAGAGAGGAGGTGGGGCCGTTGGACGATGGGGATAGGAAGGGAGTGATTAAGGAGGATAAACAGGTAGCTGAGAGGTTGAACACGTTCTTCTCGTCGGTTTTCACGAGAGAAGACACATCTAGTATACCGGACTCAGAGGAACTCATGAGCGGGGAACAGGCTGAAAAATTGGAACACATAGAGGTAAGTAAGGAGGATGTCCTCAAACAGATAGACAGGTTAAAATGCGGCAAATCGCCGGGCCCGGACGGGATCCACCCAAGGGTTCTGAAGGAACTAAGACAAGAAATAGCGGGCACAATCCAGCATGTTTGCAACCTATCCTTGAAAACAGGAGAGGTACCAGAGGACTGGAAATTGGCGAATGTCACACCTATCTTCAAGAAGGGATCGAGGGGTGACCCCGGGAACTACAGGCCGGTGAGCCTGACTTCAATTACAGGGAAGATGGTGGAAGCTATGATCAAGGACAGTATTTGCGAGCACATCGAGAGAAATGGCCTACTGAGAACAAGCCAGCATGGATTCTGTAAGGGAAGGTCATGCTTAACAAACCTTCTGTACTTCTTCGAGGGAATAAGCAGTCGGGTGGATAATGGGGAACCTATAGACATCATTTACCTTGATTTTCAAAAGGCTTTCGACAAGGTGCCACACGAAAGGCTGCTTAGGAAGCTGTGGAACCACGGGGTGGGAGGGGATGTGCACAGATGGATCAAGCACTGGTTGTCGGGTAGACTGCAAAGGGTCGGAGTGAAGGGCCAATATTCTGACTGGCAGGGAGTCACGAGCGGTGTGCCACAGGGATCGGTGCTGGGGCCGTTACTCTTCAACATATTTATCAATGACCTGGAAAAGGAGGCAAAGTGCGAGGTTATAAAATTTGCAGACGATACCAAACTGTGCGGTAGAGTTAGGTCCAGGGAGGAGTGTGAGGACCTGCAAAGGGACCTGGACAAGCTGGAAGACTGGGCAAACAAATGGCAAATGCGCTTTAACGTGGAAAAATGCAAGGTCATGCATATAGGGAAAAAGAACCCGTTGTTCAACTACAAATTGGGGGGGGCATTGTTGGGAGACAGCAGACTTGAAAGAGACTTGGGTGTGCTGGTGGATGCATCACTGAAGACATCTGCACAGTGCGCAGCAGCCTCGAAAAAAGCCAACAGGATGCTGGGCATCATAAAGAAGGGCATAACAACCAGAACACGGGAAGTCATCATGCCATTGTATCGAGCGATGGTGCGTCCACATCTGGAATACTGCGTTCAGTATTGTTCGCCGCACCTCAAGAAGGACATGGCGGTACTTGAGAGAGTCCAAAGGAGAGCAACGAAACTGGTAAAGGGGCTGGAACACTGCCCATACGCCGAGAGATTGGATAGGCTGGGGCTCTTCTCTCTGGAAAAAAGGAGGCTCAGGGGAGATATGATAGAGACCTTCAAGATCATGAGGGGCATAGAGAGGGTGGATAGGGACAGATTCTTCAGACTGAAGGGGACAACAAGTACGAGGGGGCATTCGGAGAAACTGAAGGGAGATAGGTTCAAAACAAATGCAAGGAAGTTTTTTTTCACCCAAAGGGTCGTGGACACATGGAATGCGCTACCGGAGGAAGTGATCAGGCAGAGTACGGTACAGGGATTCAAACAGGGATTGGACGGATTCCTGAGGGATAAAGGGATCGTGGGATACTGAGAGAGATGCTGGGATGTAACACAGGTATAGAAAGCTAACCAGGTAATAAGTATAGAAACCCAACAGGTCGTACATGTGCAAGACCGGAGGGTTAGGACTACGATGGGAAGATAGGACTTAAATGAGAAACCAGGGTGGCAAGGGAGCCCCTTCTGGTGATGCAGACAGGTCGTGACCTGTTTGGGCCGCCGCGGGAGCGGACTGCCGGGCAGGATGGACCTATGGTCTGACCCGGCGGAGGCACTGCTTATGTTCTTATGTTCTTATGTTGTGCAGATGAGGACAGAGCATGCAGGAATGGGGCAGGGACAAGAAAAGAACTTGCCAGGACGGGATGGGAAAATGAGTTCCTGCGGGGACAGGAGAAATTTGCCCCCGTGTTATTCTCTAGTCGCAAGAATGTCGGAGCTTGAATTAGAGTAATGAGCAAACATTAAATTTCTTGTTATATTTGGCAGGAGTGGAAGTGAAATCAAGGACATGTTAGTCCAAGTTTATGAGGATAGTGCCATGAAGAAAACAGCAGTATACAAACAGATTAAACATTTTTCTGAAGGGAGAGAAAGTGTCACTGATGAAGAAAGGGCAGGGCAGCCAGTAACGAGCAGAACTGAAAAAAATTGCAAATATTTGTCGAATCATCAGCTGACTGTGAGAAGCATAGCAGACCAAGTAAACATTGATAAAGAAACAGGAAAATTTTAACTGAAAATTTTGGCCCAAGAAAGGTGTGTGCAAAAATGGTCCCAAAAGAGCTCACCGATGAACAAAAGTAAAGGAGAATTGACGTTTGCTAAAACCTTTTGGAGAGGCAAGATGATGTTTTGGGTTGTGCTATTACTGGTGATGAAACATGGATGTACCAATATGACCCTGAAACAAAGCTTCAAAGTGCACAGTGGAAGTCAGCCAATTCTTGATGACCAAAAATTTCCACCAGTCCAAATCAAGAATCAAAACGATGTTGCTAACCTTTTTTGATATCAGAGGGATTGTTCATTATGAATTTGTACCAACTGGACAAACAGTTAACCAAGTTTACTATTTGGAAGTGCTGAAAAGGCTGCTTGAAAAACACAAAAACAACCTGAACTTTTTGCCAACAACTCATGGCTCTTACATCACAATGATTCACCAGCTCACATGGCACTGTTTATGAGGGAGTTTTTATCCAGAAAACAAATAGCTGATCTGGCCCCAATGGCTTTTTTCTTTACCTGAAGATAAAGGAAATATTGAAAGAAGACATTTAGATGACTTTCAGGACATCAAGGGTAATACAACTATAGCTCTGATGGGCATTCCAAAAAGAGTTCCAAAATTGCTTTGAAGGGTGGACTAGGCGCTGACATCCGTGCATAGCATCCCAAGGGGAGTACTTTGAAGGTGATAGTAGTGATATTCAGCAATGAGGTATAACACTTTTTCTAGGATGAGTTCGCAAACTTAACTGCCAGACCTCGTACGTGCTCAGCACAAACTTTCAACCAGCCAGACCTTTTACAGATTTTAAACAGTCAAACTGTTTATTTTTATCACTCCCCACTCTCACTTGTCTTTAATTTGAATACTGTACAAGCATCCTGAATTGAGTTCTTCCCACACTAGGGACATATATATAGCACTGGCTATATCCTCTCAAGCTTCAGTGCAGCCAGAATCTGTGTACAGTACTTCTATAAAGAAGAGTACTATGGCACTGATGAGAATGACACTGATTCTTTCCATGGACATGCATTGAGATTTTGTGAGAATTTTCCCTGAAACAGCCAACTGTAAACCATATGTATAAACAACCAGATCTGTAACTCCTCAAGTGCATTCCAATCCATGTATGTTAACTTACAACAAAACAACAAGGCAAGCAGTCCACCAAAGAATCCAACGTGAAACAAAAGAAGATTGGCAGAAAATAAGGAGATTCAAATTAGGTTAATTCAAGGTGCTCCCAAGAACCATGCCCGAAGCATTTCGCCAAACAAGGCTAGTCAACGCTAACAAAAAAACCATATCTTTCATACAAACAGAACACAGAAAACACCTTCACCTAGTATGGAATATGTAATCAGAAACTAACCTCTCCCCCTTTTACAAAACTGTAATATGGTTTTTAGCCACGGCCAGCGCTAAAAAATGCTCTACAGTTTTGTAAAAGGGGGGATAAAATAGAAATACGTAGACAAAGGTTAAATAAAACCACCAAGAAGCTGGGCTCTACATACAATGCAACACCACAGAAACAGCGATGCATGTCCCCTAAAGCAAAAAAATCAATAAATAGAAATTTTTTTTCTACCTTTGTCTTCTCTGGTTTCTGCTCTTCTCTTCTTCTTGTCACTGTCTTCCCTTCATCTTCTGTCCTTCTGTGCCTCTTCCAGAAATTGTCTGCCTCTCCCTTCCATCTCTTCTTCTCTCCCACCCATTGTTGTGGCATCCATCATCTTCTCTTCCCTCCTCCAATGGTCTGGCATCTCTCTCCTCTCCTTCCCTCTCCCACACCCCCATGGTCGGGCATTTCAGTCTCTCCTCTCCCTTCCTCCCACTTCCATCAGCATCTGCCCCTTTCTATCCCTCCAACCCAATTCCATCCAGCATCCTTCCTTTTATATTACTCCCCTTCCCCTGCACACCAATTCCATCAGCCCCTTTCTCTCCTTCCACCACCCTTCCATACCACCCTGCCCCCTTTCTCTTCCTCCACCACCCTTCCACACCATCCTTCTCACAACCCTTTCATACCACCCTGCCCCCTTTCTCTCCCTCTACCACCCTTCCATGCTCCTTTCTCTCTCCCCCTCCAAACATTGCAGCTGCCGGCTCTGCCCACTGATGGCAACGGCCCCCCTGCCTGCCCGTAGCAACAGCAACGCAGCTGAATCTGTTACAGGAAAGTCCCACGATGACTGATTCTGCCGGTCCATCCCCCTCCGACATCACTTCTTCCAGAGCAAGTAAGTGATGTCAGAGTGGGATGGACCGGCTGAAGCAGTCATCGTGGGACCTTCCAGTAACAGATCTGGCTGCGTTGCCGTTGCTGCGGGGGGGGGGGGCGGTCCATTGCCATTGCTGTGAGTGGGCCCATTGCCACGGGGGGGCCCATTGCCGTTGCAAAAAATAGCAAGGTGAATTTTCCTCCATCAGCGGGCCCCCCTCACAGTTTCGGCCCTTAGGCACAGGCCTACTGGGCATATTGATTAATCCGGCCCTGCCCTGAACCTATCATCTTTTAACCTTTGGAGTTTCCTTTCAATTGAAAGAGACTCGCCTCATGTGTATTTATGCCATGTAGGTATTTAAATGTTTCCTATCATATCTTCTCTCTCCCGCCTTTCCTCCAAAGTATAGGTATTATGATCTTTAAGTCTGTCCCCATATGCGTGATGACACAGACCCATCAACCATTTTAGTTGCCTTCATCTGGAATGACTCCATCCTATTTATTTATTTTTTGAAAGTACAGTCTCCAGAATTGTATACAATATTCTAAATCAGTGTTTTTCAACCGCCGGTCCACAGAAAATTCCTGCCAGTCCGTGCAGGGCCAGCAAGATCAATGAGCTGCAATTTCCTGCTGGGAAGGAGAAGGATAGATGCTGCTGGGAGGGGAGGAGGGAAAGGATTCTGGGAAGCTGCTGAACAAGGGAAAATAAAGGGACAGCTGCTCCTTGGCCAGGAGGGAGGAAGAAGGAGAGATGCTACTGGGAGGGGAGGAGGGAAAGGAGTCTGGGAAGCTGCTGGACAAGGGAAAATAAAGGGACAGCTGCTACTGGACCTGGAGGGAAGGAGAGATGCTGCTGGGAGGGGAGGAGGGAAAGGAGGCTGGGAAGCTGCTGGACAAGGGAAAAAAAGGGACAGCTGCTACTGGACCTGGAGGGATTGAGAAGGAGAGCTGCTGCTGGGAGGGGAGGAGGGAAAGGAGTCTGGGAAGCTGCTGGACAAGAGATAATAAAGGGGCAGCTGCTACTGAACCTGGAGGGAAGGAGAGATGCTGCTGGGAGGGGAGGAGGGGAATGGAAGAGAGTTATTGCTGGACAGGAGGAGGAGGAGGGAAGGGAGAAGGAAAAAAGGAAGGAAACAGCTGGCAGGGAGAGTAGAGGACGGGAAGGGGAGAGACAGGAATGAGAAAGAGAGATTTATGATGGGAAGGGGGTCAGCAGAGAAATAAGCAGAGAGGGACAAAGAAGCTAGATCTGGTGTAGGAGAGATAAAAATGAAGAGAGCAGTGAATCTGGAATGAATCATGTAAAAAGGAAAGAGGGGGGCACAGTCTGGATGGAAAAGGGAGAGGGCATAGAAAGAAGACAGATCCCATTTGGAAGGGGGAGAGGGCAGACAGTGGATGGAAGGGGCAGATGCTGGATTCAAGAGACAGAGAGGGCAGGCGCTGGAAGGAAGAGAGTGAAAAGAAGATGAAAGCAGAAACCAGACAACAAAAGATAGAAAAAAATAATTTTATTTCTATTTTGTGATTAGAATATATCAGATTTGAAATAAATATCCTGCTAGAGCTGGTGTTAGACATAATTGGGGACTGCAAAGCCCAGGCAGTGCTTCTTTAACTTCCAGCTAGCTTAGGGTTCTCTCTGACCAGGGAGCAGTTGCCCTAGTTGAACTCCTCTAACACTATTCCTATCATGTGTGACTGCGGTATTCTGTTAGCATGATATTTCTGTGTAGGATTCTGTAATAATTTGGCTTATTCAGTTTTCTTGATAGTAGAGGGGATATATGTGAAGGAGAAGGGAAACAGGGGTTTTATTGATCCTTGCTCTATATTATTTGTATTTATAAAATGGCAATTGTACAGAATATTGTTTCTTTTTATACTTTAATAAAATACATTCACTATAAAATCATAACTGAGGCTTGTATGGATGGGATCAGATGGTTTGCGGACACCGAACTCGCAGAGATGGGCCAGAAACAAGATTTTTTCATTTCAGTCCTAGTAGTTTGCTGGTCCACAAAATAATTATTTTATTTCCGCCAGTCAAAGAGGTGTAAAAAAATTGAAAAACACTGATCTAAATGAGGTCTCACCAGAGTCTTATACAGGAGCATCAGTACCTCCTTTTTCCTACTGGCCCAGTCTCTCCCTATGTACTCAAGCATCCTTCTAGCTTTCAGCATCACCTTTTCAACCTGTTTGGCCACCTTATCACACTTGAGTCCCACTCCTCTTTCATACACAAAAGTTTTTTACCCTTTAAACTCTATTGTTCCTGCAGCCCAAATACATGGATTGACATTTCTTAGCCTTAAATCTTAGATGCCAGATTTCCAACCATTCCTCAAGCTTTGCTAGGTCCTTCCTCATGTTTTACACACCATCAGAGGTGTCTACTCTATTGCAGATTTTGATATCATCTGCAAAGAGGCAAATCTTAACAGATAGTCCTTCAGCAATATCGCTTACAAAAATGTTCTGATCTGAGGAAAGGGTTACCTTTGAAAGTTAACTTACGGTAGTTCAATAAAAAAGGTGTTTTTTTCCTCTTTATGTTTTTGTTTTATTTCTACATATTACCAAAAATGTTAAAAAGAACAGGCCCAAGAACCGAAATAACACACATCACTGGTAAAATCCCTTTCCTTAGAGCGATCTCTATTGACTAATATCCTCTGCTATCTTCCACTCAACCAGTTCCTGACCCAGTGTATCACTTTGGGGCACATCCTGAGGGCACTCAGTTTATTTATGAGATGCCTGTGTAAAACACTGTCAAAGGCTTTGCTAACATCTAAATAACACCACTTCTAGCACTTTCCCTCTATCCAATTCTCTGGTCACCGAGTCAAAGAAATTGATCAAATTTGTCTGACAAGATCTGCCTCTAGTGAATCCATGTTGCCTCGGGTCCTGTTATTTACTGGATTCCAGAAACTGTATCCTATGTTTTAAAAGCATTCCATTAATTTACATACTACAGAAGTCAGATTTACCGGCCTTTAATTTCCTACCTCTTCCTTACTTCTGCTTTTATGGGGAGGGACCACACCTGCCCTTTTTCAATTCTCCATTACCAGTCCTGACTCTAGATAAGCATTGAAAAGGTCAGCCAGCAGAGCCACTAGAACTTCCCTAAGTTCCCTCAGTACCCTCGAATGTACACCATCTGGTCCCATCACTTTATCCACCTTTAGTTTAGTGAGCACCTAATGAACACAATCCTTGGAAAATCAATCATTGTCTACCATGCCTCCAGCCCTCTTTACTTTTGTTTTCTGAGGTCCCCTTCCCAGCAATTCAGAATGGAAATATTTGTTAAGCAATTCAGCTTGATCTTTATCAGTGTCTACATTTCCGCCCCTACACCATTGAGTTTCCTCCTATCACTAATACAGTAAGATGCTGATTATTCAGACCAGTGGTTCCCAACAGGGGCGCTACCGCCCACCAAGGGGCACTGAGAAGTCTAAGGGGGCATTTTGACTCAGATTCTGCAAACGGTATCCCGATTGTAGGCAGCAGTAGGCGTCCTACCGCAATTTAACCAGCCAATCGGGATGCACGTTTTTTAAAAAAAGCTCCCGAGGCAGGCTGCCTCCGGGGAGCCTAGGGAGGCCCGCATTACTGCCTAAGCTCACCTAAGGCTAGCCGTGGGCGTAGTTTCCCCAGAAATAACCATAGGCGAACCTAGGCATTCGTACACATCTCCCTAGTCCAGCGGGAAACGCGTACAATGCTGACCTAATTGTAAGTAGATTCGGCTGCTAAGCTTATCGTGGCAAAGGATCTCCCTACTGTGATAAGTATAGCGGCTGCCAACCCCCCCCACACCCCACCCCTGAATGAACGCAACAGGAGAGATGCCCAATCCCTCATGCCTGGAACACCCCCAACCGAATGCAGCAGGAGGGATGCCCAATCCCTCCTGCCCAGAACACCCCTCCAAAGATCACTGGGAGGACAGTGCCCAATCCTTCCTGCCGGAATACCCCCCCTGAAGATCGCCGGGGGCCTTAGGCTCCTGGGCCAATCAGGCCTTAGGCCCCTCCCCGGTGCATCCAACAATGCATTGGGAAGGGGCAGGCCTGCCTGCTGGACAGTGGAAAGTCCCGTCCGGCCATCATTCAAGGTTAGCGGGGGGAGCTTTAGGTGGGGGGTGGGGTTCCAGCAGGATGGATTAGGCACCCTCCTGGTTTCGTTTGGGGGGGTGAGGGGTGTTCCAGCAAGAGGGATTGGGCACCCTCCTGCCAGCGATCTTCGGGGGTAGGGTGTTCCGGCAGGAGGGATTTCAGGGAGGGTGTTCTGGCAGCAGGGATTTAATGAAGGGCGCCATGTTCAAAAACTAGGAAGCACCATTCAGTTCTGGTTGCTCCACATAAGCTGGTTACCTTATATAGTATCCAATCTAACTCAGGGTTGGACAGGCCATAGTTGCAGCATCAATCTGTACTTGTTGAGTCTGCATTAAAGAAAGTCAGCAGTTCAAGAACCTATGCCAGTGCTCCTCCTGGTAGAGAGGGCATGACTCTTGATAAATTTCAAGTTTCAAGTTTAATCAAATTTGATAAATCGCTTATTACATACTAAGCGAGTGACATTAAAATATATGTTGTACAGCTTTAAAAGGGGATAAAAACAAACTGACAAAACAGACAGACTCAGATACGGTAAAAGTTACAAAATTACTGTTATTCAAATGAGAAGAAAGAAAAAGCCAGGTAGGGGAAAAACATAAGGATTGGGATAAAATTGTTAAAAAGGATTGTTTAAAGATTAAAAGAAGCTTTAAAAAGAAAAGTTTTTGATTGTAAAGTATTCCAAAGCTCTATGTTAACCAGCAGAATACTCAACTACAATTTTTATATGACATTTTACCTGAAGTCTCTTGTTCAAAAATGTCTTTCTGCAACCAATATATTCCTGCAGAACATTTAAGTTCTTATCAACATCTTTCTAATGTCCTCTGAGAGACAAAGAAATACATGGCTTGCTCTGTCTTTGATGCTTTTGATGTAGCTGCTTGTACATCAGCAGTTTCCATTGCCATGAGGAGACAAGCATGGATTTGATTTTCTGATCTTGATGCCAGTGTTCAAGAACATCTTTCCAACATACCTTGTTTAGGAGATGACCTCTTTGGTTACAAGCTAGAAGAAGCAACACAGAAGATAAAAATACATGACAACATTTTCATCCTCCAAGTCATCCAAACCTCTAAGTGGTTTTACAATACTACTCATTATAACAGAGATATAATCCAACATCCACTTCCTATCAAGCTCCCACTCAGATGTCCCAAACAATGAAGCTCTCAAAAATCTCAGTCGCAGACCCAACCAAAAACTCAGCAATGTTTTTGACTCAATTCTAGAGAACCTAGCCAGTGTTCTTCAACCTATAGCCCAAACTCTCCCTATAGGAGGTTGTCTAACTCACTTTTATTAAGGGTGGTCCTTCATAACAATAGACCACTGGGTCCTTCAAGTGGTAAAACAGGACTATGTCCTTCAACTGCAAGAAGACCTCCCCAGCCATCCTCCAAAAGAGTCCTATTTCAACTCCCATCAGAAGACCCTCCTTCACCAGGAGCTCTCAGTCTGCCTTCAAATCAATGCCATAGAACAGGAGTGAGGCTGAGGGTTCTACTCAAAGCATTTCCTCATATTGAAAAAGCACAGTTACTTACCGTAACAGGTGTTATCCAGGGACAGCAGGAATATATTCTCACATGTGGGTGACGTCATCTACGGAGCCCCGATTCGGAAGCATTTTCAAGCAAACTTGATTGAAGATTTAAGTTTGCTCTGCTGCTCCACGCATGCGTGCCTTCCTGCTCCACTAGGGGGCGCATCCCCTCGTGGTCTCCAGTTCACTTAACTAGCAAAGAAGCCAACCTCGGGGAGGTGGGCGGGTTGTGAGAATATATGCCTGCTGTCCCTGGATAACACCTGTTACGGTAAGTAACTGTGCTTTATCCCAGGACAAGCAGGCATGATATTCTCACATGTGGGTGACCTCCAAGCTAACTGAAAAGGGATGGAGGGAAGTTGGCAATTTAAGCAAATAGATTTCGCAATACCGATTAGCCGAACCGGCCATCGCTTCTGGACAGTGAGTCCAGACAGTAGTGGGAGGTGAAGGTATGAACCGAAGACCACGTGGCAGCCTTGCAGATTTCCTCAATAGGTGTGGACCTGAGGAATGCTACGGAGGCTGCCATCGCTCGGTCCTTGTGTCCCATTACTCGACCATGTAGCGCGAGACCAGCCTGAGCATAGCAAAAGGAGATGCAATCGGCCAACCAGTTGGACAAGGTGCGCTTGGAAACTGGGTGACCTAACCGGTTTGGGTCGAAAGACAAAAACAATTGTGGGACTTTCCGGTGTGGTTGAGTGCGTTGGAGGTAAAAGGCCAACGCTCTCTTGCAGTCAAGAGTGTGGAGCGCCACCTCTCCGGGGTGAGAGTGGGGCTTGGGAAAAAACACAGGTAAGACAATGGACTGATTGAGATGAAAATCAGACACTACTTTAGGCAGGATGAGTGCGGAGTACCACCTTGTCATGATGGAATACAGTGAAGGGTGGGTCCGCTACCAGAGCTTGTAGTTCACTAACCCGCCGGGCGGAAGTGAGCGCGAGCAGGAAAATCACCTTCCAAGTGAGGAATTTTGGATGGCATTTGTCTAGGGGCTCAAATGGAGGTTTCATTAGTTGAGCCAGAACCACGTTAAGGTCCCAAACCACCGGAGGAGGTTTGAGAGGAGGGTGGACATTCAGAAGACCCTTCATGAAGCGAGAGACTAAGGGATGGAGCGAGAGGGCTTTCCCTTCCAGGGGCTGATGAAAGGCCGCAATCGCACTGAGGTGTACTCGAATGGAGTTGGTCTTTAGGCCAGAATGAGATAATTGAAGTAAATAGTCCAGGACCAGAGGGACGGGGACCGACACCGGGTCCTGGCTGTGAGAGGAGCACCAGGCTGAGAATCTGGTCCACTTTTGGGAGTAGCAGGTTCTCGTCGAGGTCTTTCTAGAGGCCTCCAGTATTTCCTTGACTGGCTGGGACACGGGGAGAGAAGTTAGGGGGAAAGAAACCAAGCATTCAGATGAAGAGATTGAAGATTGGGATGTAACAGCGAACCCTGACCCTGTGATAGTAGAGAGGGAAACCGAGGCAGAGGTAGTGGATCTCTGACGCTGAGTTGGAGCAGAAGGGAAAACCAAGACTAGCGTGGCCAGCGAGGAGCAATCAGGATCAGGGTGGCTTGCACCGTTTTCAGGTGGACCAGCGTCCGCAGGATATGGGGAAACGGCGGAAACGCGTACAGAAACCTTCCCTCCCAGTCGAGGAGGAAGGCGTCAGCCTCGAGCCGGTCCGGGGAGTACATCCGGGAGCAGAAGAGAGGCAGCTTGTGGTTGTGGGGGGATGCGAACAGATCTATTTGAGGCGTCCCCCACTGTTCGAACACCCGTCGTAGGGTCTGAGAGTGTGGTGACCACTCGTGTGGCTGGAGGAGGCGGCTGAGTCTGTCCGCCAGACAGTTTTGTTCTCCTTGTATGTACACCGCTCGAAGGAAGGTGTTGTTGGAGATTTCCCATTTCCAGAGGCGCAGGGCTTCCCGACAAAGGGACCAAGACCCTGTCCCCCCCTGTTTGTTTATGTAGTACATCGCTACCTGGTTGTCGGTTCGGATGAGAACCACCCGGTCGTGGAGCAGATGTTGAAAAGCAACGGCTGCGAGATAGATGGCCCGAAGCTCTAGCACGTTGATGTGGCAGCGACGGTCCTCTGCTGACCACATCCCTTGAGTGTGTAGGCCGTCCAGGTGGGCTCCCCAAGCGTACTCCGACGAGTCCATGGTGCGTACCTTGCTGTGGGGTGGGGCGAGGAAGAGCAAACCTTTGGAAAGATTTGAAGAGTCGGCCCACCAGCGGAGCGATCGTTGCAATGAAGGAGTCACTGTCACGGGACGGTCGATCGGGTCCCGGTCTTGACGCTATTGAGCGGCCAGGGTCCATTGAGGGATTCTCAGATGGAGGCGGGCGAAGGGTGTGACATGGACGGTGGAGGCCATGTGGCCCAGGAGAGTCATCATCTGTCGAGCTGATACCGAGGTCAGCAGGGAGATCCTTCAACTCAGACTTACTAACACCTCTAGGCGCGGAGGGGGGAGGAAGGAACGGAGGCGAACCGTGTCCAGCGTGGCCCCGATGAACTGTAGGGACTGTGAGGGGCGTAGTTGGGATTTTGGGAAGTTTATTTCGAACCCCAGGCTCCGTAGGTAGATAATAGTCTGTTGGGTCGTTGAGATAACCCCTTCCCTGGACGGGGCTTTGATCAGCCAGTCGTCCAGGTAGGGGAATACCTGAAGGCCCTGGGAGCGTAAGGTAGCAGCGACCACCACGAGGCACTTGGTGAAGACTCGAGGTGACGATGCTAGGCCGAAGGGGAGGACACGGTATTGTAGGTGCCAGTCCCCTACCTGAAAACGCAAGAACTTGCGGTGGGCGGGGTGCACCGGGACATGTGTGTGCGCCTCCTTCAGATCGAGGGAGCAGAGCCAGTCGCCCTCGTCGATCAGGGGGTAGAGGGTCGTTAGGGAAAGCATCCGAAATTTTTCCCGTACCAGAAATTTGTTGAGGCGTCTCAAGTCTAGTATTGGGCATAGGTCTCCAGTTTTATTCGGTACCAGGAAGTAACGGGAGTAGAAGCCTTTCCCCCGTTGATCGGGGGGAACCTCCTCCACTGCTCTCAGGCGAAGCAGGTCTCGAGCTTCGGAGAGGAGCAGGGGTAGCTGCGTCCGGTTGGGAGGGCAATTCCTTGGAGGGTTGTCTGGAGGAATGGCCCGAAAGTTGAGAGAGTATCCTGATGAAATCACGCCAAGGACCCATGCGTCCGATGTGACTTGTTCCCAGCGAGGGTAAAAGGCTTTGAGGCGACCCACGATGGGAAGGAGGCCTGGGACTATGGCGGAGGGGGCCCGCCCCCTTCCGCGTATCCCGTCAAAGGGACGGGGATGGTTTGGTAGTCGCAGGCGGTTGGGACTTGGGTAGAGCCCGATGGTGGGCCTGCGGGCGCCTGGGTGGAGGCCGCGAGAAGGCAGGAGTGGATTTTTGTGGGTATCGGCGCGGAGGGACCCTGAACGGCCTGGACGCAGTCGGTTTAGGCTTTTGCCGGACGAGGGAGGCGAACGAGCGTTCGTGTTCGGAGAGGCGTTTTGTAGCCGCCTCGATAGTGTCATCGAACAGTTCTTTTCCCACGCAGGGGAGGTTAGCCAACCGGTCCTGCAAGTTGGGGTCCATGACGACCAGGCGCAGCCAAGCTAGTCGGCGCATGGCGATAGCAAAGGCTGCCTCTCTGGAGGAGAGTTCAAAGCCATCGTAGGCCGTGTGGAATAGATGGAGGCGCAGGTTGGAGAGGGACTCTAAAAGCAGGCCAAACACTCCTTGCCGGGAGGCCGGTAGGTCAGTCTCAAAGGCTCTCAATAGTCCAATGAGGTGTTTAAGGTAGGATGTGAAGGTGAAAGTGTAGCTTTGCACCCTAGAGGCCATCATTGCATTTTGATATAGTCTCCTGCCGAACTTGTCCAGGGTTCGGCCTTCTCGGCCTGGGGGGACCGCAGCTGAGACCCGGGATGGGTGAGCCTTTTTCAAGGAGGATTCTACTAGCAGCGACTGGTGGGAGAGCTGTGGTTGTTCGAATCCCGGGTAGGGTACTGTGCGGTACTTGGCCTCCATTTTGGAGGGTACGGCTGTGACCATGTAGGGGGTCTCCAGGTTCCTGAAGAAGGCCTGTTGGAGTACCGGGTTAGGTGGTAAGCGAAGGGACTCTCTGGGCAGTGATGGCATATCCAGCTCCGCTAGGTACTCCTTAGAGTATCTGGAGTCGGACTGGAGGTCTAAGTCCAAAGCGTGGCCCATGTCCTGGACAAAGCGAGTGAAGGATGGGCGGGATGTTCCTGGGGCCCCGTGCGGGGTCGGTGAACGAGACCTCCGTCGGGTGGAGAAGGATGGGGAGGCTTCCCTCGAGTATCGAGGTTCCTGCTCCGATTCACGCTCCGAGACCGGGGAAGCACTGTGAGAGTGTTCCGGGGTCGTCGATCTTCGGCGTCTCGAGGAGCCCCTCGGAGACGATGCCGGGGTTCGGGGTACCGATCGATGTCGAATCGGTGACCTCGACCCGGACTCCCTCGGAGAATACCTGCAACCTCGGGTCGGGCTCCCGGTCTGAGGGGGAGTTCGGAGGATGCGCGGGTTGGAGAATGATAACTCAGCCACCCTTAGTGGTCCCGTACGAGGTGTAGGAGAACGGCCTCGTAGAGTTGGTGAACCTCGGGTCTTCTTGGAGGTACGGTGGTTCGAGGTTTCTGTCGTTTTAGCACAACGTTTTGTCCCGCGGCGGTCTGTGGAGGGAGAGCGTCTCGGGCACCTCGGCGAGGAGTCCGAGGAGGATGGGATGCGGCGAAGCTTGCGCACTTTTCCCCGAGGTTGCTCGATGCGAGGCTCAGGCTGGTCTGGCAACTGCGGGGTCGAGGCCGATTGTAACTGGGCCATTGCAGCGGACAGCTCCGACGAGATCATCGCTCGGAGTAGGTCCTGGAAGACGGGCACGGACAGCATCGAAGTCATGTCCACTGCCTCGGTGCACTCCACCGGGGGCGACCTCGTATCAGAGTATTCCCGTGTGGTGGAGGCACGGCCCGAAGGCTTGGAGGGCTTAGCCGGGGCTGTAAGCATGGGGCTTCCGCCATGCGTCGACGGTGTCCCCGAGGCTGACTTCTTCGATGTTACGGAACCTGAAGAAGGAAGAGGGGACTTACCCGGGGCCGAGGTTTTCTGCTGTCCCGAGGGCTTTGGATTCGGGTCTCGGGGCGATGCCGAGGTATTCGGGGCCGAGGTCAAGGCCGGGGCCGGGGCCGACCTCAAGGCCGAGGTAGAGGGTTGGTCCGGGGCGAAAAGGTCCGCCATGCGGGCTTTTCTTCGACGGAGGGCCCGGTTCTGGAAAGTAGCGCACTGGGGGCAGGAGTCGGTTGGATGAGCCGCCCCCAGGCAGAGGATGCACCGGCGATGCGGGTCTGTGATGGAAAGAAGCCGCTCACACTGGGTGCACTTTTTAAAGCCGGTCAAAGGCCGGGACATAGAATCGAAAGTAGCCGCGGCTCGAGTAGCCACGCGGCCACGGGGACCCGGAAGCCTCCGGGTCGTCAAAACGAAGCAGGAATCAAGTTGAAAAGTAAAGAATTCGCGCACAGCGACTTAATCGAGAAAAAAACAAGAAAAAATTGCGGTGCTAGAAGGCAGTTGGGGCAGAGCCTGAAAAACACGACTTCTAGGCTCAGCGGAAAATTTTGAACTGGATACCACGAGGGGATGCGCCCCCTAGTGGAGCAGGAAGGCACGCATGCGTGGAGCAGCAGAGCAAACTTAAATCTTCAATCAAGTTTGCTTGAAAATGCTTCCGCATCGGGGCTCCGTAGATGACGTCACCCACATGTGAGAATATCATGCCTGCTTGTCCTGGGATAAAGATCAATTCTAGACCTCTATGCTCTCAGCAAATACTTGCCATTTGAATAGTCTCTATGGGAACCCTATTGCCACTGTTAGAAAGGAACTGGCTCTGCTCTTTAGATCTCAAAGAAGCCTACACACATTCCCATCCTCCCAGCCCACAAGAAATATCTTCTCTTCCGAACGGGAACACACCACTTGCAGTACAAAGTACTTCCATTTTTATTGGCATCAACACCCAGAGTATTCACAAAATGTTTATTGGTGGTGGCTGCAATTCTGAGCTTATGCAGCTTTCATGTGTTCTCTTATCTAGATGACTGGTTAATCAAGGCCCCAAAAAGTTGGGACATCCAATTTTTAACTGTACCATTTCCAACTGGTTAGCGGCTTGCATCTCTTTCTGCTGTCCTCAGGCTGGACTGCATCTACAGAGTCGAGTCACAGCCCACAAAGTCAGAGCCATGACGGCTTCAGTAGTTTTCCTTAGATCTACTCCTATTGAGGAGATCTGCAAAGCTGCCATTTGGTCCTCGGTTCATACTTTCACATCTCATTATTGTTTGGATACTTTTTCCAGATGGTATGGCCATTTCGGGCAGGCAGTATTTCAAAATTTATTCTCCTGAATAGCCAACACTCCCACCATCCCATTAAGGTTAGCTTGGAGGTCACCCACAGGTTGAGAATAGGCTGCTTGTCCTGGGATAAAGTTTCAAGTTTATTACCATTTGATGAATCGCCTATACAAACTTTCTAAGCGATGAACAGCATTATTAAAACAACAGTTTAGCGGACAAACAGCTTTTTAAACAAAAGTTAAAAAAACTGACATAATTATAACACTTAACAAATTTCATCTTACAAATGGATTAGGGATAGACATGATGTAAAAGGGTAGGAGGGGAAAAGTTACAATTCTCTCAGGTATGAAAAAAACATAAAAAAGGAAAGAACGAGAGGAAGGGATACATATTGAATTGTAGAGTAAGTTAACGTGTCTCAGATTTTAATTGTTAAAAGCATCATTAAATAAAAAAGTTTGTATAAGTTTTTTAAAAGAAATAAAGCACAGTTACTTACCGAAACATGTGTTATCCAGGGACAGCAGGCAGCTATTCTCACAACCCACCCACCTTCCCTGGTTGGCTTTTCTGCTAGCTATCTGAACTGAGGATACGCGCGCCCTGCACTGGGCGAGAAGGCACTCGTGCATGCGCGCTGCGGCAGTTGCAAACTTTTTCAAGTTCTTCAAGCAAGTCTGCTTGTGAGGCTGTCTGCATCGGGGCTCCGTGGGTGACGTCACCCACAGGTTGAGAATAGCTGCCTACTGTCCCTGGATAAAACCTATTATGGTAACTAACTGTGCTTTACAGGTAAGTAACTGTGTTTTATAATATAACAAAAAATGCTAACATTGTAAAAAAAAAAAAAAAAAGCATTTCCTTTTAACTAGATATTAAAAAAACATTTTCAACGAAGCCAAGCTGTCTGGTTAATTAGCTTCTGAAAAGTGCCTGCCTCAACCAGAAGAATTCTGACATTAGGATGACATTTTCAGATATATAAAATATGTGAGCATCTAAAGTCAAAATGTGCAACATTAGAACCTACAAAGACTAATCTGGAACCCTCTAAACATGATTCCTTGGACATTCGCAGTGAATTTATGCCGACTTGCTCTGTTGTTCAGTGAAGCCTATTTAGCCTTGCTGCAGACCCTGAGCTCGTTCCTCTGCTCCAGCACACATTCTGCACTAGTGGTAAACTCTTGCCCTTTATGATTACTTTATAATTTTGTTGGTCTTCAAAGCAGCTGATGATCTGACAGAGTTCAGATTTTTTTTAATCTACTACTTCTGGTTTCTTGCTTATTTGTCCTTGCTGAAAGTTCCTTATGTCCCCTTGAGAGTCTTCCGCTCTGCCTCTGAGCATCACCTTGCTGTTTCTCATTCATGACTCTCATCTACTATCACCCCTTCACTCTGGAACTTCATCCACTTAATGCTTCGAATTGAGCCTTCCTTCCTGAAATTTGGGTCCACCTTTACAACATCCCCTGGTTGCAGTTATTCCTGTACTTCTGTCTCTCTCCTCCCCCCCTCCACTTACTTATTTTTAGCTCTTCTGTTTGCAATTTATTTATTTTGATTTCCAGCCCATCCTCCCAGAAGCTCAGGACGAGTTACATAAGGACATTCACAATGCAGACATTTCACAAAAACTAAGGTCATGACTGGTCATAAGGTAATGGGGTACAAAGGGGAGATAATTGCTGAAATTTCACAAAGGCTAAGATCCAGGTAGGTCATAAAATAAAGGGGTAAATAGGAGGGGTATAGAAAAGGAGGTGGCAGTTGTATGCTGTAGCAAAGAAGAGAGTGGGAACGGACAATGAGCACTTTGCAAGAGCCAGCAGTGTGAAGAAAATTCTTATTTATTTCAATCTGGGACGTACAGTAATATTGACCTGACACAGTATTGTGTTTCGGCGAACATAAGTGCCTGCGAGTTTTCCAAATTTTATTTAAAATTTGATATACTACTTAAAAAATTGTCTAAGCGGTGTACAAGGTCATAGCTATTAAAATCAAAGGGGAAGACATTAGGACAGTAAGACTTAGGTGACATAGAGACAAATGGATAGGGGGAGAAGTACAATTTGTAATAGGAGAGAGAGAGAGAAAAGGTCAGCACCGGAGGAGGGGGATATGCTCTTCCTTCTTCTTGAGGTGATATGGGATCCACAGATCAAAACAACTCCTTTGTGAATCTGAGCCGACAAAGCACAGTGTTGAGTACATCAGGAAACAACTGTCTAGTTCTATGCCATAGCACATCCGACTCTTTGTAAACTGCTTTGTTTTCTCCAGTGAAAAGCAGTATATCAAGTCTTATGAAACAGAAATATACTGGTATTTTGGTTAACTGTATTCTGACTTTTTTAAATTTGATGTCCAGTACTCTTTTTGCTGGCTTGAAGTGGATTCTATTACTGAATACTTTTGTATTATGTACTATTACACTAGTTACTCTTCAGGCATGAATTTGACATTTTTTATTTTTCTCCCTTAGGACCAAAGCTTTACAAAGAGCCCAGCGCAAAATCTAACAAGCATATAATCCAGAATGCTCTGGCTCACTGTTGTTTGGCTGGTAAAGTAAATGAGGGCCAGAAGAAAAAAATATTAGAGGTAAAAATCATTTCTAGCTGTGCTTTTGTTTAGAGGGACACAGAAATAACAATGAAATGTGTTTCTTTGTTCGATTCAAACTGAAGGTATAAAAAAATGAAATGATTGTGGTTTAACAAAGTTTTCAATGTGGGCTACCGTTAATATGTATTTTTTGCACTAACTCGTGCTATTTTAGCATAAGGCACATGCTGTGCAGTGAGACCTAATTCCCAATAATTGATGTTAACAATAAAATAACAGTAGACCATGTTGATAATTCCCCACATACAAACACACACTAAATCAGGAAAATAAGAAAATCACACCAACAATCTTCTATCCCTAGAGGAAACACGTTGTCTTCTACCCAGAATAGCTGATGGCATCATATCCCAATAGTTCATTTTCTCTGTCAGTTTATATATGGAAGGATTATTTTCAGATCCCCACTATACAAAGAATCTAATTATCCACCATGATTAGGTAGGAGATCCTCATACAGGGAATTAAAAAAAAACCTTGCAGACATGCGCAATTGAAGTCAATAGCTGGAATGGTAAGCTGCTATTCAGTGGTGAGAGTGTGGTTGATTATAAAGGGGATAGGATTTGCTACACCACTTTTTCTGTGTGGTTACAATCAAAGCAGTTTACGTATTTTTTAAACAGGCACTTATTTTGTACCTGGAGCCAGTGGTGTAGTAAGCTGGGAGGAGGGGAGGTGTTTAATCAGGGCTCTGTCCAAGACCGATGATCACAAGGCAGCGATGCAAGTTGTCCAACTCCTGCAAGACCTGGGATGGATTATCAATTTCCAAAAGAGGCACCTGGAACCGATCCAATCCCTTGAGTACTTGGGGATCCTCTTCAACATGACAGAAGGCCACAGCTTACTTCTGGAGTCTTGCAAACTGAAGCTAAGAACACAGATTTTAGAGTTGCTGGCAAAGCCAACTCCTATGGCTTGGCATTACCTGCAGGTATTGGGGTTAATGGTAGCAACCATACAAGTGATACCTTGGGCGAAAGCTCATGTACATTCTCTTCAGAAAGCGCTGTTATCCCGCTGGTCTTTTTAGATGGATTCGCTCCAGATGCCATTGACCTGGATGGTAGAAGTGCATCATAGTTTGCGTTGCTGGCTTTTGGCGAAGACGTTGTCCAAAGGCTTGCCTCTCCACATTTTCTTTTGGATGATACTGATAACAGATGCCAGTCTCTGTGACTGTGGAGGTCATTGCAAGGGTCACCCAGTTCAGTCTATAAATATTTGATAAGAAAGGAAATAGCAGTCAAAATGCAAGGACTAAAAGACAAAGGATCTCAAAAGAGCAGGAAAGACTATCTGGAAAAGCCAAGGGAAGCAGAGAAGGCTGTCAAGACAGCAAAGATCCATTCAAAAGAAAAAGACAGTAAAGCAAAGAGAAGACTTCAGGTATCTTTGTGGAAAGACAGACAGAAGTGAACTTGGGAGAGGGAAAGGAGAAATGCATGAATGGCAACAGAAAAAGCAGACATGCTGAAAAAAATTATTTTTATTAGTGTTTACTGAAGAAGGGTTTTGAGAAGGAACACAGAGTTAGTGGAGATACATGCTGTGATAGCCCACCATGATGCTCCCTCAACTAAGCCCATGTCCCTATTCTGTTAAAAAATATCCTAAATCTTCTGCTTGCTGCTCCAGCTGCTCCCTACCAATGGCAACGAGTCAGCACTAAGGGATATAGGAGGGGAGGACTGGAGTTCATATACAGTGACACAGACGATCTGCTCCATATTCCAATCTCAACCCTTACCTTCTGCCTGAATACATGGCTCTTCTCTGATATATTGCATCTGTGTCAGTTGATAAGGTGGAAGGACTACCTCCAGTCAAGTGAGAATAATTTTGTGGAGTGGAGAAAGATAGAAAGCTGTTGGAGAGAGGTGGTATGAATGCTTGGAGAAGGAGGAGGAGTTCAGGAAGAGTGTGAATCCCTCCGTGAATGGTAAAAGAATCTGACAAAATCGCATTAACCCACAACTATGCCCTGAGACAGTGGTTTAATGCTCTAATAGCATCCTGGAAAAAGCCATTTTTTCTGTCCAATTTATTCAAAATCAAACTATGAACTCTTGGGGCCAGCATTTGAATATAAATCAAAAGAAATCACTTTCTGCATTTAAAAGTGAGCTATGGTTCCTTGGCTTTAACAGAGAAAATATTTTATTTATTTTTTTTCCATTTTTTATAATATTCTAATTTTATGAAATTTCTAATTTTTTTCAGTGCTGGCTTTGTGGGAAAAATGGAAAACAGGCTTTTTCTGAATTTTTCTGTGGGTTTTTACCCTACACATCATATATTTAGTGGATTGCTAAAGAAAAAAAGATTAAATCTACTGCCCCCCCCAAAAAAAGAAAGCAAGATTCTTTTTTTTTTTTTAAAGTAATTCTGGTAAAATAAAGTTCCCTTTATTCATATAAAATTAGAAACTGATTGAAGGGATTGTTTAAAGATAGTCATACTGTGATAATTGTTTGACTTTTTGGGGCTGTTTTTCTAAAGCTTATCATGCAGTAACAGACATGCTAATTCTTTTGGAACATGCTAAGCTTTAGTAAAAGGGCCCTTTAATAGTAGATGTAAAAGGTCCTTTATAAAAGAATTGTCTAGCAGCACCATATAAATCTGGGGCATAACCCTTCTCTTTGCTTTTCAGGAAATGGAGAGCTGTAACGCCAATAACTTCCTCATCTTGTTCCGGGATTCCGGCTGTCAATTTAGATCTTTGTACACATACTGCCCAGAAATGGACGAGATCAACAAGTTAACAGGGATAGGTCCCAGATCCATCTCTCGCAAAATGATAGAAGGACTGTATAAGTATAACTCCGATAGGAAGCAGTTCAGTCACATCCCTGCTAAAACCATGTCTGCCAGTGTTGACGCCATTACCATCCACAGCCACTTGTGGCAAACAAAGAGACCAGTAACACCCAAGAAAGTTTTGCCTGCCAAGGTGTAGTATATGGAAAGATGCCTGCTGTAGAAAAGCTAATGGTGAATTTGCACTTCATCTTTAATGCCTAGAGCAAATAGACTTCTGGTTGCCAATGAGACTTTTATAGCCAATGAGACTTTTATAACTTCAAATTGGACAAGGAACCTCTGTTGTCAAGATGCACAACTGGAATGTACACACAGTATTTAAAAGTGCTGAGGGGATGTCACTTAAAAGTCATGTCTAAGGAATCATGAAGATGTTTTGGTTTACATGTGGGGATTTTTATGTGCTGAAAATAGGGCATTTAGGCTCTAAAGTTTGAGTGGATACACTAAAGCACTGAATGTTGTTCATCTGTAGTGAGTGAAATGAGATTTCTGTTACATATTTTTTTGTCTTACATGTTGTTTGTATGCATAGATATGTCTGTTTTGAAATTTGGTGCATTTTTTTCAATCAGGCAAGTTTTAGTCAATATTATTTTCAACACTATTGAATTTTGTCGTAAACTTTAACATAAAGGCTACGTGATTATTGTAATCTTCAACTAAGGTACCATGTACCTCTGGTGATCTGTTGAGGAGACTTAGTGGTTTTGTTCTTGCATTTCTAATCAGTGTATTTTAATTTCAGATGTGAATTGTGTTGCAAGAATTATCCCACAAAGTATTGTAATTAAATGCCAAATACCCTTGCAAGAAAAAAGAAAAAAGTTTATCTAACTGTAAGAAACTATTGTGAGACGAGTTTCACAAAACCTCTGACACTAAGATATTTTAGAAATCATGAGAACACACTGACTAAATATTTCATTTATTTTCACTGGGATTCTTCCCAACTCAAAGCTGCAGGTCTACTAGCAGGACCTAGAAAGACAGGATTTAGTATTTTAATTCTATTTTTGAATCATTTTATGGCTGGTGATTTGACATTTTGTAAGAACTCTGCTTCCTTCCCCCAACCTCCAGCCAGTATCAGTTGAAAGGAATAGGGTGTCATCAATCATGTAAGTATATAGTTTTTGTAATGGATCATGAGCATTTATTTCTTAAGGGCTGTATTTTTATTTCTGAAATGCTGATTTCATGGAATATCACCATCATGATTCTGATTAGGTTTCCCTCCCTCACTTTAAAATCCATCTGAAGTAGTCATTGTTTGAAATAGATACCAACTTGAAACCTCCTCCCTGCACTCCATTTGCAGACCCTTTGTGTTGCATACGAGAAGATTTGTTGAAAATAACCACATTCTCAGGAAAAGACTTCAATGGTTTGTGATCCTGTTGTGTTTCAGTGTTGTGACAGATATGTATGCTTAAGAAAATATAGTATTGTACCATAAAAGAAGTATGTAGTTAATTCACATGCTTGATTAATGTATTTCATTGAAGTTCGGGACTAATAACATTGCATTTCTTTAATTGAAATGCTTTGTGAGGGGGGAAAAAAGGTAAACCCTCATGCTGAACTTATTTACGGGGGAGGGGGGAAGATAGAGAGAAAAGATGTTGAGGAATGAGAAATATCTAGCCTGTTTGGGGTACTCATTTTTTAAAATTGTAATAAAGGCCCTGGGCAGGAATGCATCTAGAATGTTGATATCGACATTTTCACAGAAATGCTGTCAATATTTTATTGTAATTTATGTTCTTATATTTATGTATATTTGTTAAAACTGTAAAAAAGAAACTTTAAAATACATGTACAAGATGTCTGTGGCTCAACACTATTCGTAGTTAGCTGATTCATACTGTCTGCATGTGTCTGAACAGGATGTATAGCTCTGATTTTTCAAGTGCATACATACTGTGTGTATATGTATGTGTATATACCCACTCACACATATACATACATAAAAATGATATATCTTGAGTAACATTTGCACATTCAGCCTGTTAGATAAATTCTTGCAACCATTAGATCAAGACCAGAGTTGGGTTAATCATCTGAGGGATGCAAGTGTTTAAGAAGTCCTGTCAATTTTAGGAAGTTGTGTGTGTTGCATAAAGAGAAGCAGCAGAAATTACCGTTGCTGTCTGTTGTCTTAAAATTTTATAGAAACAAAGATCAACAAGCAAGTTGCTGGGCGAGTTCCTTTTATTGAAATGATTTATTACATTTTTGGCTAACTTTCCAGAGCAGGGTTCCTTTCATCAGGTAAATATGTGAACTGAGCACAGCTCTTGAAAGATGGTCATAGATTTATTGAGGTAGTTCAATAAAAAGGCCTCACTTCCAAGCTTGTTCATTGACTTGTATTTTCTCAGGAGCCAAATGGACCAACACAGCAACCACATATTTTGATTCAAAATTGTATGCAAAATTGAAAAATGTCATTCATTTAATATAAGGAGACATTTTGTTTAATGGTGATATTATCCATGACACTTTTGTGCACCACTCCTGAATGAGTCTCCAAAAATGGCAGCTCATAACCTACCTCTTAAAGCATTGTTTATACTGGTTCTGGAGAAAATTGGAGCTTTTGTAGGCTGATACACCTTTTATTTTGTAATTCATTTGAAAGGTCTATGAGCTCTCAAGCCTTCTCAAACTCACCTTCAACCCTGACTGTAGAGCTGGAGAAGGAGAAAACTGCATAAAGAACTGTAGAGTCAATTAGCAGAGCCTTAATCACTAGAGATGGTAAAAAGAACAGTTTTCTTCCCCATCTCTACAGGCACACCTGCAGAAAAGGCCTGTGAGCTCTCAAAAGCTCCTGTACTATGGCATCTGGTTTTGCTGGTCCTTTAATAGATGTAACAACCTACAAAAGACTTTGGTTAAAGAAAAGGAAAAAATAAAAGAACTGAAGGTGTCTTAGGAACGTATTAATGACATCACTGTGAAACAAAATGGCTCTTGACAGATGGAGCTGTGTGGCACGCTAAGGTATATTAAGGTCTGGAAAACAATTTTAGTTTGACATTTGTCATTGTTGCCTTCCACCATGTATATAACTGTAGTCCGAGATTAAGACCATTTTTCTTTTGCCATTAGCTTGAGAAAAACTTTAGAGACACAGAAAATGGGTGTTGAATATAATGATCAGAAATGAATGGTGTAATCTAAACAGGTATAGATTGGGCTAATGTCATTTGCACCCCAAAGTGTATTTTGTACAAAGTTGATTAAATGGCCTGCATGCAGTTGAATGCATTCATATCTAAGTAAAAGGCATTCAAATGCATGACATCAATGGACAAGTATATGGTGAAAGTCATATTTAAATAAAAATGACATTCTGGAATATCAAAAGGTAGAATGTGAATCTTGCAGTTAAAAGTTCATTGCTGTCTTTATAAAATTTTGTCCTCATATAGGAAAAGTGAAATAATGCTTTTCCTTTTTTAAGCCTGCTACTTTTCTAATTATGGTGTGTCTTTGGGTAATGTAGAAAGAAAAAATAAAAATCAACAAAAAGAGAGTTTTATGTACCGGAGGGTACTGGCTTAAGCAGAACACCACATGGGTGCTTTCCTGACTGGCATTGTAGTGGTTTCTGAATTGCCAGTTTTATAATATCCGGAGCAATTTTTCAAGATTCCAATGCCTACCAATCGTCACAGATCCCAAAACCATTTGGATCCTTTAATTTTCTTCTAAGTTTGGTTTAATCTGCCTGCTAGTTTAAGTTCAGCTGTTTCAAGCTAAGTTACACTCTTTAAATTTGGGTTTAATAGGCACTGATGTACAGTATAGTGTCTGCTCACCTCTCCACTTTGGAGTATTGCTTCTGTATTTTTTTCAGATGCTATGCTATATAATACTGTCAGATGGCAAATTTCTTGGTACCGTGTAGTTTTTCCATTTAAATAAAAGCATGGCACCAAAATGCAGTCCTCTTTCTCTCTTTCATATGTGAAAGTGTTCTGAAATGAATAAATACAGTACTATGTATCTTGAAGGATCATTATTTCCATACTTGTGGTAGGAGTGAAGTAGAATAAGGGAATGCTATTTTGTATCTGGCTATCATGTTGCCACATGACTATACTGTGGTTCTGCACTTATAAACCAATAGGAATCTTTGTGGGAAATGTGCTTGTTTCAGCATTCAGAGTCTCCAGAAATACTTCACTTGGACTTCAACCACTGGGGACTTAGAATTATAAGTAGTGTTTCTAATTTTAGGTTCTAACTGCTAAAATACCCTGATCAATTTTTTTTAAAAGGTGTTCATTGATAAACCTTAGAAATATATATCCTTTCTCCTAGTACTCTTTCAACCCTGTTGTTTTTGTTGGATCCTGCACTCTGGTTTTTTTTGGGGGGTGTTGTTTTGATGACACCTCACTACACTAATATATATGATTCAATTAAAAAAAGGACCCATCAGTGGTACCTGTATGGCAAAAACATATACCTTCAAAGAGCACCTAAATAGCTATTATAAAAATAGTATTCTAACAATTGGCTACCTCCAATAATCACCCACTCTCTTGCTTCAGGACCCAAAAGCCCAGAAAATTTAGTTTTAAAACCAAATCAAGTTCCCCCCAATAATTACCCATCCACTTGGCATTGTTCTCTTCCCTTGTTCCCACCCCTACCCTGAGACAAAAAGATGTCTCTTCTTACTTCATCACAAGGTTATGGTGCTGGGCTAATGCAGGACCTTGAGGATCTGCAAATATTCAAAGTCTTGAGCATATGCAGATGCATTCGGCCCTGCACCAGCCCAGCACCATAACCTCAAGACAGTATGAGAAGAGAGATATGGTTGTCATGGAGGGAAGGGGGAGGAGAGCAATACCAGTTACAACTGGAGGCAGGATGGAGAATAGAAATAGTGGTTATTGTGGGTGGTAGGGTGAAAGAGAAAAATGGTCATTGTGGGGAGGAGAGCTGGAGCAGAGAAACGGTGATAGTGGGGAGAAGAGACAGAGGAGAGAAATGGTCATCTTGAGATGAGAGCCAAAGGAGAGAAATGATGCCTCCAAAATAGCCCACCATAGACTTCAAAAACATAGTGTATCTAATAACAGCCCAGGCGATTATTAGAGAAAATACAGTACCTAATAATAATAATAACTTTATTCTTATATACCACCAGGCCATGCCAGTTTTAGGCAGTTTACAAGAGAAACTGAAACAGCGAATTGTACAGAATCATAATAGAATACATGACATACCAAATGAACAAAACAGTAAAAAAAAAAACTTAGATTACAAATCTATCAAATAATTGTGTTTTTACAAATTTTCTAAAAGAGTAGTAAGATGAGGTACATGGAATAATTTTACCTAGCCAATCATTCATTTTAGCTGCCTGAAAAGCAAGAGTTCTATCGAGGAATCTCTTGAAACGACAAGATTTTATAGTAGGTATGCAAATAGATGTACTCTACGTGTGGACTTGTTTGAAAGATCCAGGAGAAAATGGGAAACAAGGTGAGCTGGAGAAATACCAAAAATTGATTTAAAACAGATACAGACAAATTTGAACAGGACTCTAGGCTCCATTGATAACCAGTGTAATTTTTGGTAGTAGGGACTGATGTGCTCCCATTTTTTTCAAACCAAAAATCAATCATACAGCTGAATTTTGTACAACTCGTAATCTTTTAAAAGTTTTCTAATAGGTACCCAGATAAATTAAGTTACAATAGTCAAGAATACTTAAGATAGATGATTGGACTAACATGCGGAATGATGCTGCATCAAAATATTTCTTGATGGTTCGGAGTTTCCATAAAGCCGAGAAAGATCTTCTAACTAACAAGTCTGTATGTTGCTCCAAAGTGAGATGCCGATCTAATATTACTTCCAAAATTTTTATAGAATGGCCAATAGGATAGTCAAAACCATTCAGATATATCAAAGTGTCTTTAACATTATCATGGGGACTGGCAAGAAAAAATTTAGAGCTCCTTTTACTAAGCTGCGCTAGTGGTTTTAGCGCACGCTACAATACCACAGACGCTAACGCCTCCATAGAGCTGGCGTTAGTTTTTCCGCGTAGTGCGGGGGTTAGCGCACGGTAAATCTTCAGCGTGCGCTAAAAACGCTACCGCAGGTTAGTAAAAGGAGCCCTTAGTTTTTTTCAGAATTTAATTTTAATTTGAAATCAATCATCTGGTTTAAAATAACAGATATAGAAGCCATGAGTACTGAGAGATTCTTTCTTCTGCTTTATCATAATGTCATTTGAATTACAAAACCATGTTAAGTGCTAATGCACGCTTAATGCAGGAAAATGGCTTATCCCAGGACAAGCAGGCATGATATTCTCACATGTGGGTGACGTCATCTACGGAGCCCCGATGCGGAAGCATTTTCAAGCAAACTTGATTGAAGATTTAAGTTTGCTCTGCTGCTCCACGCATGCGTGCCTTCCTGCTCCACTAGGGGGTGCATCCCCTCGTGGTCTCCAGTTCAAAATTTTCCGCGAGCCTAGAAGTCGTGTTTTTTCAGGCTCTGCCCCAACTGCCTTCTAGCACCGCGATTTTTTTCTTGTTTTTTCACGATTAAGTCGCTGTGCGCGAATTCCTTACTTTTTAACTTGATTCCTGCTTCGTTTGTGACGACCCGGAGGCTTCCGGGTCCCCGTGGCCGCGTGGCTAATCGAGCCGCGGCTACTTTCGATTTAATGTCCCGGCCTTTGACCGGCTTTAAAAAGTGCACCCGGTGTGAGCGGCTTCTTTCCCTCACAGATCCGCATCGCCGGTGCATTCTCTGCCTGGGGGCGGCTCATCCAACCGACTCCTGCCCCCAGTGCGCTACTTTCCAGAACCGGGCCCTCCGTCGGAGAAAAGCCCGCATGGCGGATCTCTTCACCCCGGACCAACCCTCCACCTCGGCCTCGAGGTCGGCCCCGGCCTTGACCTCGGCCCCGGACACCTCAGCATCGCCTCGAGACTCGACTCCGAAGTCTTCGGGACAACAGAAAGCCTCGGCCCCGGGTAAGTCCCCTCTTCAGGTTCCGTAACATCGAAGAAGTCAGCCTCGGGGACAACGTCGACGCATGGCGCTAACCCCATGCTTACAGCCCCGGCTAAGCCCTCCAAGCCTTCGGGCCGTGCCTCCACCACACGGGAATACTCTGATACGAGGTCGCCCCCGGTGGAGTGCACCGAGGCAGTGGACATGCCTTCGATGCTGTCCGTGCCCGTCTTCCAGGACCTACTCCGAGCGATGATCACGTCGGAGCTGTCCGCTGCAATGGCCCAGTTTCAATCGGCCTCGACCTCGACCCCGAATGTGCCAGACCAGCCTGAGCCTCGCATCGAGCAACCTCGAGGAAAGGTGCACAATCCTCGCCGCATCCCATCCTCCTCGGACTCCTCGCCAAGGCGCCCGAGACGTTCTCCCTCCGCAGACCGCCGAGGGGCAAAACGTCAGGCTAAAACGACAGAAACCTTGAACCACCATACCTCCAAGAAGGCCCGAGGTTCATCAACTCTACGAGGCCGTTCTCCCACACCTCGTACGGGACCACTAAGGGTGGCTGAGTTATCACTCTACAACCCGCGCATCCTCCGAACTCCTCCTCGGACAGGAACCCCGACCCAAGGTCGCAGGTATTCCCCGAGGGAGTCCGGATCGAGGTCACCGATTCGACATCGATCGGTACCCCGAACCCCGGCATCGTCTCCGAGGGGCTCCTCGAGACACCGAAGGCCCACAACCCCGGAACACTCTCACAGTGCTTCCCCGGCCTCGGAGCATGGATCGGAGCAGGAACCTCAATATTCGAGGGAAGCCTCCCCATCCTTCTCCACCCGACGAAGGTCTCGTTCACCGACCCCACACGGGGCCCCGGGAACATCTCGCCCATCCTTCACTCGCTTTGTCCAGGACATGGGCCACGCCTTGGACTTAGACCTCCAGTCCGACTCCAGATACTCTAAGGAGTACCTGGCGGAGCTGGACATGCCATCACTGCCCAGAGAGTCCCTTCGCTTACCACCTAACCCGGTACTCCAACAGGCCTTCTTCAGGAACCTGGAGACCCCCTACATGGTCACAGCCGTACCCTCCAAAATGGAGGCCAAGTACCGCACAGTACCTTACCCGGGATTCGAACAACCACAGCTCTCCCACCAATCGCTGCTGGTAGAATCCTCCCTGAAAAAGGCTCACTCATCCCGGGTCTCAGCAGCGGTCCTCCCAGGCCGAGAAGGCCGAACCTTGGACAAATTCGGCAGGAGACTATATCAAAACGCAATGATGGCCTCTAGGGTGCAAAGCTACACTTTCACCTTCACATCCTACCTCAAACACCTCATTGGACTATTGAGAGCCTTTGAGACTGACCTACCGGCCTCCCGACAAGGAACGTTCGGCCTGCTTTTGGAGTCCCTCTCCAACCTGCGCCTTCATCTATTCCACGCGGCCTACGATGGCTTCGAACTCTCCTCCAGAGAGGCAGCCTTTGCTATCGCCATGCGCCGACTAGCTTGGCTGCGCCTGGTCGACATGGACCCCAATTTACAGGACCGGTTGGCAAACCTCCCCTGCGTGGGAAAAGAACTGTTCGATGACACTATCGAGGCGGCTACAAAACGCCTCTCCGAACACGAACGCTCGTTTGCCTCCCTTGTCCGGCAAAAGCCCAAACCGCCCACGTCCAGGCCGTATAGGGCCCCTCTGCGCCGCTACCCACAAAAGTCCACCCCTGTCTTCTCACGGACCCCACCCAGGCGACCGCAAGCCCACCACCGGGCCATGCCCAAATCCCAACCGCCTGTGACCACCAAACCATCCCCGTCCTTTTGACGGGACACGCGGAAGGGGGCGGGCCCCCTCCGCCACAGCCACAGGCCTCCTTCCCACCGGGGGTCGACTCAAAACCCCGCTCACCGCAAGTTCTTGCGTTTTCAGGTAGGGGACTGGCACCTACAATACCGAGTCCTCCCCTTCGGCCTTGCATCATCACCTCGGGTCTTCACCAAGTGCCTCGTGGTGGTCGCAGCAACCTTACGCTCCCAGGGCCTCCAGGTATTCCCCTACCTGGACGACTGGCTAATCAAAGCCCCATCCAGGGAAGGGGTTATCTCAGCGACCCAACAGACTATTACCTACCTACAAAGTCTGGGGTTCGAAATAAACTTCCCAAAATCCCAACTACGCCCCTCACAGTCCCTACAGTTCATCGGGGCCACGCTGGACACGGTTCGCCTCTGTTCCTTCCTCCCCCCTCCGCGCCTAGAGGCGTTAGTAAGTCAGAGTCGAAGGATCTCCCTGCTGACCTCGGTATCAGCTCAACAGATGATGACTCTCCTGGGCCACATGGCCTCCACCGTCCATGTCACACCCTTCGCCCGCCTCCATCTGAGAATCCCTCAATGGACCCTGGCATCTCAATGGCGTCAAGACCGGGACCCGATCGACTGTCCCGTGACAGTAACTCCTTCATTGCAACGATCGCTCCGCTGGTGGGCCGACTCTTCAAATCTTTCCAAAGGTTTGCTCTTCCTCACCCCACCCCACAGCAAGGTACTCACCACGGACTCGTCGGAGTACGCTTGGGGAGCCCATCTAGACGGCCTACGCACCCAAGGGATGTGGTCAGCACAAAACCGTCGCTGCCACATCAACGTGCTAGAGCTTCGGGCCATCTATCTCACAGCTGTAGCCTTCCAACATCTGGTCCAAGACCGAGTGGTTCTCATCCGAACCGACAACCAGGTAGCGATGTACTACGTAAACAAACAGGGGGGGACAGGGTCTTGGTCCCTTTGTCGGGAAGCCCTGCGCCTCTGAAAATGGGTAATCTCCAACAACACCTTCCTTCGAGCGGTGTACATACAAGGAGAACAAAACTGTCTGGCGGACAGACTCAGCCGCCTCCTCCAGCCACACGAGTGGTCACTACACTCTCAGACCCTACGATGGGTGTTCGAAAGGTGGGGGACGCCTCAAATAGATCTGTTCGCATCCCCTCACAACCACAAGCTGCCTCTCTTCTGCTCCCGGATACACACCCCGGACTGGCTCGAGGCCGACGCCTTCCTCCTCGACTGGGAAGGAAGGTTCCTGTACGCGTTCCCGCCATTCCCTCTGATACTGCGGACGCTTGTCCACCTGAAAACAGTACAAGCCACCCTGATCCTGATCGCCCCTCGCTGGCCACGCCAGCCGTGGTTTTCCCTCCTACTTCAACTCAGTGTCAGAGATCCACTGCCTCTACCTCTGTTTCCCTCTCTACTATCACAGGGTCAGGGTTCACTGTTACATCCCAATCTTCAATCTCTTCATCTGAATGCTTGGTTTCTCTCCCCCTGACTGCTCTCCCCGTGTCTCAACCAGTCAAGGAGATATTGGAGGCCTCTAGAAAAACCTCGACGAGAACCTGCTACTCCCAAAAGTGGAACAGATTCTCAACCTGGTGCTCCGCCCACAGCCAGGACCCAGTGTCGGTCCCCGTCCCCCTGGTCCTTGACTATTTACTTCAATTATCTCATTCCGGCCTAAAGACCAACTCCATTCGAGTACACCTCAGTGCGATTGCGGCCTTTCATCAGCCCCTGGAAGGGAAAGCCCTCTCGCTCCATCCCTTAGTCTCTCGCTTCATGAAGGGCCTGCTGAACGTCCACCCTCCTCTCAAACCTCCTCCGGTGGTTTGGGACCTTAACGTGGTTCTGGCTCAACTAATGAAACCTCCATTCGAGCCCCTAGACAAATGCCATCCAAAATTCCTCACTTGGAAGGTAATTTTCCTACTCGCGCTCACGTCCGCCCGGCGGGTTAGTGAGCTACAAGCTCTGGTAGCGGACCCACCCTTCACGGTATTCCACCATGATAAGGTGGTACTCCGCACCCATCCAAAGTTCTTACCTAAAGTAGTGTCTGATTTCCATCTCAATCAGTCCATCGTCTTACCTGTGTTTTTCCCCAAGCCCCACTCTCACCCCGGAGAAGTGGCGCTCCACACTCTTGATTGCAAGAGAGCGTTGGCCTTTTACCTCCAACGCACTCAGTCACACCGGAAAGTCCCACAACTGTTTTTGTCCTTCGACCCAAACCGGTTAGGCCACCCAGTTTCCAAACGCACCTTGTCCAACTGGTTGGCCGATTGCATCTCCTTTTGCTACGCTCAGGCTGGTCTCGCGCTGCATGGTCGAGTAACGGGACACAAAGTCCGAGCGATGGCAACCTCCGTAGCGTTCCTCAGGTCCACACCTATCGAGGAAATCTGCAAGGCTGCCACGTGGTCTTCGGTTCATACCTTCACCTCCCACTACTGTCTGGACTCACTGTCCAGAAGCGATGGCCGGTTCGGCCAATCGGTACTGCGAAATCTATTTGCTTAAATTGCCAACTTCCCTCCATCCCTTTTCAGTTAGCTTGGAGGTCACCCACATGTGAGAATATCATGCCTGCTTGTCCTGGGATAAAGCACAGTTACTTACCGTAACAGGTGTTATCCAGGGACAGCAGGCATATATTCTCACAACCCGCCCACCTCCCCGAGGTTGGCTTCTTGGCTAGTTAAGTGAACTGGAGACCACGAGGGGATGCACCCCCTAGTGGAGCAGGAAGGCACGCATGCGTGGAGCTGCAGAGCAAACTTAAATCTTCAATCAAGTTTGCTTGAAAATGCTTCCGCATCGGGGCTCCGTAGATGACGTCACCCACATGTGAGAATATATGCCTGCTGTCCCTGGATAACACCTGTTACGGTAAGTAACTGCTTTTATCCCAGGACAAGCAGGCAGCATATTCTTAACGTATGGGTGACGTCACCGACGGAGCCCCGGTATGGACCTTTTTAACTAGAAAGTTCTAGTTGGCCGCACCGCGCATGCGCGGGTGCCTTCCCGCCCGACGGAGGAGTGCGTGGTCTCCAGTTTCTTCGTTTCCGCGGAGCGAAGAAGACGCATGTGCTTTTCAACGGCCGTTGAAAACTCTCAATTTGCCTTCCCGCTCGCGATTTTTGATCCAATTTTGGTTCTATTTTTGTCTTTCGACTTCATTCTTCTAAAAAAAAAAAAAATTCTTTTCGTGTCTTTTTCCTTATTTTTGCAGCCGGCCCCGGCGGGGCCTGTTGTAATCATCCAAGCCTCCGGGTTTGATTTCGCGGAGGCCGTGTTTCCCTTCATGCCCCCTCAACCGGGCTTCAAGAAGTGCCAGCGGTGTGCACGCCCGATCTCTTTAACTGACCCACACAACTGGTGCCTTCAGTGTTTGGGTCCAGAGCATCGGGCTGACACCTGCACCCGCTGTGCTACTCTCAAGAAACGCACTCTTAAGAACCGGCAAATACAGCAAAATATTATTTTCGGTACCGGTTCTACCATGGATCAGGCCCCGACGTCGACGGCACCGCCTAAATCGGCACCGACCACATCGACACCGCCTGATCCTCCTTCGGGGTCGATAGCGCCAGGTAAGCCGGCTAAGAAGCCTTCCACTTCCCTTGAGCGACCTCCAGCTACAGCGGTGACCCCGGTTCTTCCGACGTCCCGCCGCTCCCGTAAACGCTCCGCTCCGATCACGGTGAGTGCCTCGTCATCGGCCTCCTCATCGCCGGAGCGTCGAGCAGCACCTATGGTACCGAAGAAATCTAAAGCGGTACCGGTGCCCCCATTGGAGGACCGAATCTCGGCCATCCTCCAGGACAAGCTTCAGGAGCAGCTACAGAAGCAACTCCAACAGCTCCTTCCAACCTTACTGGCACCGCTCCTTCCGGTACCGGTCCAGCCCGAGCTTCGCACCGCTCCACCGGTATCCACCCCCTCGGTACCGTTGAACACATCCATGCCGGTCTTATCTGCTCAACCTGCACTTCAGACTTGCTCGGCAGAGGACCCTTCCCAGGCCCCAGATCGACGCCGGTCGTCTCGGGATCGGGATCGGCACCATTCCTCCAGGGACAGAGATCGACGCCGGTCTTCATCCCCCGGCACCGTATCCATGCGATCTGGCAAGTCCCTTTCTAAAACCCGCCATACTGAACCGGCTATCAGGGACCCAGACCTATGGGAACAATCCCCACTCGGTACCGAGGAGGATGCCTCTTCTACAGATGAGGAACCCTCCATGGCTGAAACCACTTCTAAGCCCGAGCAATCCTCCTTCACGAAGTTCCTTCGGGAGATGTCAGCGGCTCTCTCCATCCCCCTTGAGTCCGACTCTAAGAAGTCCCAGGCCTTTTTAGAAGCTTTGGACTTCGACCAACCTCCCAAGGAGTTTCTTAAACTTCCTGTACATGATATCCTCCGGGAAACATTTTATAAAAATTTGGAGACTCCATTGACTGTTCCAGGTGCCCCTAAAAAACTGGACAGCTTATACCGGGTCATCCCTATTCCGGGATTTGACAAACCCCAATTGCCCCATGAGAGCCTCCTTGTAGAGTCCACTCTCAAAAAATCTCAAGGCTCCAGCGTTTATGCCTCCACCCCTCCTGGCAGAGAGGGAAAGACAATGGACAAATTTGGAAAGCGCCTGTACCAGAATGCCATGCTGGCTAACAGAGCCAACAATTACACCTTTCATTTTTCATTTTATATGAAACACCTGGTCCAACAACTTTCTGCTCTAGAAAAATATATACCTGAGCGTAAGATCCCACTCTTCCAACAGCAGATTTCCAACCTCCTTCAGCTCAGAAAGTTTATGGTGCGCTCGATTTACGACTCCTTCGAGCTTACTTCACGAGCCTCCGCACTGGCTGTGGCCATGCGACGCCTAGCCTGGCTGAGGGTATCTGACCTTGATGTAAACCACCAGGACCGTCTCGCCAACGCGCCCTGTCTTGGTGACGAACTTTTTGGGGAGTCTCTTGATACCACAACACAAAAACTTTCGGCTCATGAGACCAGATGGGACACCCTCATTAAACCCAAAAAGAAAACTCCACCGGCACGACCATACAGGCCTCAGTCCTCTTATCAACGTCTATTCTCTGCCAGGCCGCTGAATCCTCCTCAGCAGCAATCTCGCCGTCCTCGCCAACAACAGCACACTCAGGCTCGCTCTCAGTCTCACCAGGCGACCAAGCCTCTCCCTCAGACTAAGCCTCCTCAGCCCTTTTGACTCCTTTCTCCAGGGCATAGCCAGTCTCCACCCTTCGATGCCTCTTCCTCAACCTATCGGAGGCCGCCTCACCATCTTTCTCCAACGCTGGGAGGCCATCACATCAGACCTGTGGGTTCTCAACATCATCCGCCACGGATACTCACTAAGGTTCCAGACTCTTCCCATAGATCATCCTCCCGTAGAGTCTGCTTCTCACTCCTCCCAAACTCCTCTCCTCCTCAGGGAGGTCCAATCCCTCCTCCTCCTCAATGCCATCGAAGAAGTTCCTCCAGACCAAAGGGGTCAGGGATTTTACTCCCGCTACTTCCTGGTACCCAAGAAAACGGGAGATCTTCGTCCCATCTTAGACCTCAGGAACCTCAACAAGTGTTTGGTCAAAGAAAAGTTCAGAATGCTCTCCCTGGCCACGCTTTATCCTCTTCTATCTCAACACGACTGGCTATGTTCCCTGGACCTCAAGGAGGCCTACACTCACATCCCAATCCATCAGGCTTCGCGTCGCTACCTCCGATTCCAGATACAAAATCACTACTATCAGTACAAGGTGCTGCCCTTTGGTCTCGCATCATCACCCAGGGTGTTCACCAAGTGCCTGATTGTGGTAGCGGCTTTTCTCAGGTCCCACAACCTACAAGTGTTCCCATACTTGGACGATTGGTTGGTGAAAGCACCTACATCTCCGCTTGTGCTGCAAGCCACTCATCAAACCATCTCTTTCCTCCATCTCTTGGGGTTCGAGATCAATTATCCCAAGTCACATCTGCTTCCTACGCAGCGCCTGCAGTTCATCGGAGCAGTTCTCGATACCAATCAGATGAGGGCGTTCCTTCCTGCCGACCGGCACCGGACGCTACTTCACCTTTGCCGGCAGGTGCTCCTTCATCCATCCATCCCTGCTCGCCAGATGATGGTCCTTCTAGGCCACATGGCCTCAACAGTCCATGTGACTCCTCTGGCACGACTCCACCTCAGGATACCTCAATGGACCCTTGCCAACCAATGGTCACAGACCACGAATCTTCTTTCTCATCCCATCTCTGTGACATCGTCTCTTCAGCAATCTCTTCAATGGTGGTTGAACTCCTCAAATCTCTCCAGGGGACTTCTCTTCCATCCGCCTCCTCATTCCATGGTCATAACCACGGATGCTTCCCCCTATGCATGGGGGGCCCACTTGGGCGATCTCCGCACCCAGGGACTTTGGACCCCTCAGGAGCGTCAACATCACATCAACTTCCTGGAGCTCAGAGCCATGTTTTATGCTCTCAAGGCTTTCCAGCATCTCCTCTACCCTCAGGTTCTTCTCCTGTGCACGGACAACCAAGTCGCCATGTACTACATCAACAAGCAAGGCGGCACCGGATCTCGTCCCCTTTGTCAGGAGGCCCTCCGAATCTGGACCTGGGCCATAGCCCACAATCTGTCCCTCAGGGCTGTCTATATCCAGGGCGAACAGAACTCCCTGGCCGACCAGCTCAGCCGCATCCTGCAACCTCACGAGTGGACCCTGGACCCTCCTACTCTCCACTCCATCTTTGCTCGCTGGGGCACCCCGCAAGTGGACCTATTTGCAGCTCCTCACAACCATCAGCTGCCCCAGTTCTGTTCCAGACTCTTCTCTCCGCATCGTCTGACCCCAGATGCATTCCTACTCGACTGGACGGATCGGTTCCTCTATGCCTTTCCTCCACTCCCTCTGATGTCGCGGACCTTGTTCAAGCTCCGCAAGGACAGGGCCTCCATGATTCTCATCGCCCCCCGGTGGCCCCGACAGCACTGGTTCTCCCTCCTGCTCCAGCTCAGCTCCAGGGAGCCCATTCCTCTTCCTGTGTTTCCTACTCTGCTTACACAGCAGCATCAGTCTCTACTGCACCCCAATCTGTCTTCCCTCCACCTGACTGCTTGGTTTCTCTCGGGCTGACCTCTCCAGATACCCTGTCTCAGCCTGTCCGTCGCATTCTGGATGCCTCCAGGAAACCCTCCACGCTTCAATGTTACCATCAGAAGTGGACCCGGTTTTCCTCTTGGTGCCTCCTGCATCATCACAATCCCACCTCATTGGCGGTAGAGACCGTTCTGGACTATCTGCTCTCTCTGTCCGATGCTGGTCTCAAGTCTACCTCAATGAGAGTCCACCTCAGTGCCATCACTGCGTTTCATGAGCCTATCCTCGGAAAACCCCTCACGGCTCACCCTCTGGTTTCCCGCTTCATGAGAGGCCTCTTCAACATCAAACCACCTCTACAGCCTCCTCCTGTCGTCTGGGACCTAAATGTGGTTTTGTCAGCCCTCATGAAACCTCCTTTTGAGCCTCTTGCTACTACTTCGCTCAAACTTCTCACATGGAAGGTGCTTTTCCTCATTGCCATCACCTCTGCCAGGAGGGTCAGTGAGCTGCATGCACTGGTCGCCGATCCACCGTTCACTGTTTTTCACCATGACAAGGTGGTTCTGCGTACCCATCCTAAATTCCTTCCCAAGGTGGTTTCGGCTTTTCACCTCAACCAATCTATTGTATTGCCTGTCTTCTTCCCGAAACCCCATTCTCATCCTGGAGAACAGGCGTTACACACACTGGATTGTAAACGTGCCCTTGCATACTACCTTGACCGTACCAGGGCTCACCGATCCTCTCCTCAACTTTTTCTGACCTTCAATCCCAACTGTCTGGGTCGTCCTGTCTCTAAGCGAACGCTGTCCAATTGGCTTGCTGCCTGTATTGCGTTCTGTTATGCTCGGGCCGGCCTGTCACTGGAAGGAGCTGTCACGGCCCACAGGGTCAGAGCTATGGCTGCTTCTGTGGCTTTCCTCCGTTCCACGCCTATTGAGGAAATCTGCAAGGCGGCCACTTGGTCTTCAGTTCACACGTTCACTACTCACTACTGTCTGGATACCTTCTCCAGATGGGATGGACACTTCGGCCAATCTGTGTTACAAAATTTATTTTCCTAATGGCCAACCATCCCCCCTCCCTCTCTGTTAGCTTGGAGGTCACCCATACGTTAAGAATATGCTGCCTGCTTGTCCTGGGATAAAGCACAGTTACTTACCGTAACAGGTGTTATCCAGGGACAGCAGGCAGATATTCTTACGACCCACCCACCTCCCCGGGTTGGCTTCTTAGCTGGCTTATCTTAACTGGAGACCACGCACTCCTCCGTCGGGCGGGAAGGCACCCGCGCATGCGCGGTGCGGCCAACTAGAACTTTCTAGTTAAAAAGGTCCGTACCGGGGCTCCGTCGGTGACGTCACCCATACGTTAAGAATATCTGCCTGCTGTCCCTGGATAACACCTGTTACGGTAAGTAACTGTGCTTATTGGAAAAGTATTAGAGCTAGATGCACAAAAGTGTGTTTGATGTTTAAGGTGCTCCAAAGCAACTACCCTTTTTAGGTGGCATTCTCCTTTATACGCGTTATGGTCTGCAGACCGTAAATCTATGTTGTCTGTTCAGGGTCTGGCATTGTAGAATGCCTTACCGTTGTCATTGTGTCAATTGACTGTGCTTTGTCAGTTCAGAAATCAGTCTTAACTGGTTTAGCGCCCTTGGGAGGGGCCTGAGGCGCCTCAGCCAATCAGGGACTTTCTTAGGTCCTCACTGTCATTTGTTTTTGGGTTGGTGGGTGGGACCAATGGCAGGAAGGAGTGGGATGATACCAAGATTTGTAACAGAGTAGACACCGAAGAGGGAGTGGAAAATATGAAAAAGGATCTGCAAAAGTTAGAGGAATGGTCTAATGCCTGGCAACTAAAATTCAATGCAAAGAAATGCAGAGTAATGCATTTGGGGATTAATAATAGGAAGGAACCGTATATGCTGGGAGGAGAGAAGCTGATATGCACGGACGGGGAGAGGGACCTTGGGGTTATAGTGCCCGAAGATCTAAAGGCGAAAAAAACAGTGTGACAAGGCAGTGACTGCTGCCAGAAGGATGCTGGGCTGTATAAAGAGAGATGTAGTCAGTAGAAGGAAGAAGGTGTTGATGCCCCTGTACAGGTCATTGGTAAGGCCCCACTTGGAGTATTGTGTTCAGTTTTGGAGACTGTATCTGGCGAAAGACGTAAGAAGACTTGAGGCGGTCCAGAGGAGGGTGACAAAAATGATAGGAGGCTTGCGCCAGAAGACGTATGAGGAGAGACTGGAAGCCCTGAATATGTATACCCTAGAGGAAAGGAGAGACAGGGGAGATATGATTCAAACGTTCAAATACTTGAAGAGTATTAACGTAGAACAAAATTTTTTCTAGAGAAAGGAAAATGGTAAAACCAGAGGTCATAATTTGAGGTTGAGGGGTGGTAGATTCAGGGGCAATGTTAGGAAATTCTACTTTACGGAGAGGGTAGTGGATTCCTGGAATGCGCTCCCGAGAGAGGTGGTGGAGAGTAAAACTGTGACTGAGTTCAAAGAAGCGTGGGATGAACACAGAAGATTTAGAATCAGAAAATAATATTAAATATTGAACTAGGCCAGTACTGGGCAGATTTGCACGGTCTATGTCTGTGTATGGCCGTTTGGTGGAGGATGGGCTGGGGAGGGCTTCAATGGCTGGAAGGGTGTAGATGGGCTGGAGTAAGTCTTAACAGAGATTTCGGCAGTTGGAACCCAAGCACAGTACCGGGTAAAGCTTTGGATTCTTGCCCAGAAATAGCTAAGAAGAAAAAAAATAAAAAAGATTTAAATTGAATCAGGTTGGGTAGACTGGATGGACCATTTGGGTCTTTATCTGCCGTCATCTACTATGTTACTATGTTTACTATGAACCCTCCTGCCATAATTTTAAAGGGCGGTGGCGGCAGCTGCAGGCACATTTTTGGGGGGGTTCAGAGCACTTGTTGGGAGGAGGGGTTTAATTTTTTTTTTTTTAATCGGGCTGATATTTTGCGTGTGTAAAACATGCAAAATATCTGCCCAATTTAGAAAATTTTTTAAAAGCTGGCATAAGCCCTGACAACAGTGACAGGAGGCTGTTTCTCCTGTCACTACTGTCAGGGCTTTAGCGATCCGTGCAGTTGGCTGGAGACGTGACAACGATCGTCACCATTTGCATGCAGGCCTTTAGTAAATTTGTCGGCCTGCATGCAAACGGACACGGATCGGAGGTTAGTGAATCTAGCCCTAAGTCTCTTTAAATAGTCTGTGTAGTAAACAGACATCAGCTGAGTAATTCAATTTAGTACTATCTCTTTAAATCCTTTTTGGTCTCTGGTGCACTGAAGCTTATGTCCCCTGCTTAATTTTGGCACCCTTTTGTTTGGAAGGAACTCTCTGGTCTAGTTCTTCTCCTGCCGCAAAACACTTTACCTCGAAACAAGTGGCCCTTGAGATTCTCTCAATAGAAGAATTTTTGCAATTACAGACAAAAGTGGGAATTCTACAATGGACTGAGAGGTGTGATTATGTTTTTTTCTGTGGACTGAGAGTTACAGAGATAAACTTGAGCAGATGCTGAAGAGGGGCTGCAAGTTCCTTCTTGCTGTTTCTGTGTTATTGCCAGGGGTGGTGCTGCTGTTTTGTGCTGGTTTTAGAGCCTGCTCAGAGATACCAGGCTCACTCTCTGTTTGTTTGTCTCCTGTGATAAAAGAAGCCAGGGGAGGTGCTGCTGCATTTGAAAAAAGATTCCAAAGTGAAAAAAGTTCCACCACACGTTTTGGACTCTGTACAAACATCTGTGATCTGGATTGCACTCAGTTCATGCAGGTAAGTTTTGGAGGGTTTCCTCTTTTTCTTCTATTTTTGAGACCGCCTTCCTCTTATCAGCCCTGCTCTGCTTTTGGAGTTCCCTTTTCTTTTCTGTATTTGTGATATTATATTTTGCCAGGTTTTTTTTGAGGTGACATATTTTTCAAAGTGCTCTTTTTTTTCTGGTACATACAGCCAATTATATGATTCTGTGCTTTAGTATAGCATAGTTCGTTTAGACCAGGGGTGCCCACACTTTTTGGGCTTGCGAGCTACTTTTAAAATGACCAAGTCAAAATGATCTACCAACAATAAAATTTTTAAAAAAACACAACGCACACTGTATGCATACAATTGTTAATTATCATTCTTATTCCGGGGTTTTTTCAAAGAGGTCAAAGCAGATGACTCTATGCACTGTCACCTCAGTAACAACCATACAAAATAGACAAATACCCACCCCCTCCCTTTTTACTAAACCACGATAGCAGTTTTTAGCGCAGGGAGCTGAGCTGAATGCCCAGCACTGCTCTCGACGCTCATAGGCTCCCTGCGCTAAAAACCTCTATTGCGGTTTAGTAAAAGGGGACCATATTGTAAAATATAGAGAGCAGATATAAATTCAGACACATTTTGATCACTAAATTTAAAATAAAATCATTTTTCCTACCTTGTCTGGTGATTTCATGAGTCTCTGGTTGCACTTTCTTCTTCTGACTGTGCATCCAATCTTTCTTCCCTTCTTTTAGCCTGTATGCTTCCTCTCCTCCTGACCTCATTCCACCCCCCCCCCCCCCCCCAACGTTTTCTTCTTCTCTCCCTGCCCTCTCTTTCTTCATGCCCCCTTTCTTTTTTTCTGTTTCTCTTCTTTCTGTCTCCCTGCCTGCCCTCTTTCTCCCTGCCTGCCCTCCCCCAAGCCACTGCCGCTGACATCGGATTACAAGCCGCCCGCCGCCGGCCAAGCTCTTCCTGCTTCGGGCCCACCAGCATTCCTCTCCCCGACGTCAATTCTGCCGTCGAAGAGGAAGTTCCGCTGGCCAGAACTTCCTCTCCGACAGCAGAATTGACGTCTGGGAGAGGAAGGCTGATTGGCCCAAGATCGACCTATTGGGAGAAATGCTGCCGGGTCCTGCCTTTGAGGAAACAGAAAGTAGGCAGGACCTGGCAGCAAGAAGAGCAAATCGCAAGCTTAACTGACCTGTCTCCTGCTTTAGCCCGCGAACTGGGCTCTAACATGTGTGTGCCGGCTTCCCTTCTCTCCCCTTCCCCCCCCCCCCCTCGGACATAACTTCCGGTTTCAGAGGGAAGCGAAGGGAAGCCGGTACAAGCACATCTTAGCCCCCGGAGCATAAGTTCTCCAAGCCGGGTTTTTTTTTTTAATGTTGAGCAGCGGAGGCAGCAGCAGAATTCAGGAGCAAGCCAGTCAGGAGGGGAAAAAAGAGAAGGGAAGAAGGGAACCCGCTCTGCGATCAACTAGGGTCGCCTAAGCGAGCGACCTGTCGATCGCGATCGACGTATTGGGCATCCCTGCCATCTATGCGTGTTGAGTCTATGAGGCTGCTTTGAGTAATTTTTCATTATATAGGTGACCCCTGCAGCAGAGACAGGTACTGGTATTTCACACTATATCTGTTAATATATTTATAACATGCCATACCTTTTTTTTAATGGGTATAGATGCTGTGTGTGTTACGCACAATATCTGCCCTTTTAAAAGAAACAAAACCCAAACCAAACTCCCCCCCCCCGATGATGAGCCACCCCCCCTGATGACAGCTGCAGGTCCCCAAACCCCCCTTGAGACAGGAGGGATTCCCACGCCCTCCTGCCACCGCAAAAATCCCTGTGCCAGACAAAATTGATAGGAGGGATGCCTACTCCCTCCTGCCACCAGATGCCTGAACCATCCCCTACCCTACCCCTTACCTTCCAGAAAAAAGCAGGAGGGTTGCCCACTCTCTCCTGCCACTGAATGCTTCTCCCAAACCTCCCCCTACCCCTGAACCCCCTACCTTTGTCAGAAGTTGAGAGTAGGAAGGATGATCAGTCCTTACGGCTCCGAGGCCCACCAGTCCAAAATGGCAGGCCTTCCCTTCCCCAGTGCACCATGTGATGTACAGGGAGGAGCCTTAGACATCTGAGTTAATCAGGGCCTTATGCCCCTCCCCATAGGGGGCTGGGGGGAGGTTACGGGGAGCATCCGGTGGCAGGAGGGAGTGGACTTCCCTCCTGCCATTTTTGCTACCACAGGTTGCAGAGGCGGGAGAGAATGGGCATCCTTTCTGTCTTTCACAGGGGCGGCCATCATCGTCAGGGGGTTTTCAGGGACCCACATGTTGAGGGATTGCAACAGCTGTGGTCAAGAGGGGGCAGGGGACCCAGCATGACTTCTTAACAAAAATGGTGACAGATATTGTGCCCGTGTAATGCTGTGTTCATTAAAATTAAAAGGAAAGAAAGGTTTCCTGCCCTGAACAGCTGAGTGGCAAGAGGCTGCTGCAAGGCTTCCCCTACCAGCTCTGCCATGTGTGAGAGTTGCTCTTACAGCGATCCATCAGACGAGAGAGATGGGGATTACGAACCTCCGTGTAAATCATTTGTATGCAATCTTGTTTGTGCATTAGTCGCTCTGTTGGAATCAGCCAAAAATCGAATCGCAGCAGACCCATGCGGTATTACCGACCCTGTTTAGCGCATCTAGCTCTTAGTGTTTTGTGGTAATTTGTAATCGCACACTTTTTTGTTCTTTTTTCAGGAAAGGGCTTGTCATGGTGGGGAATGGGTGTGGAAGCATTTATTTATTTAAAACATTTATAGTCCACTCTATCAACATTTCTAGGCAGAGTCCAACAAATATATAATTTATGACAAATACATTAAAATTGCAATTACTTCATAAACTTCAAAACACTTAATGAAAAAAATATATATATAGGAAATCAGCAATGACCTACCTCTCAAAAAAAAATTTGTTTTCAACAAAATCTTGAAACTGTCTATATCAGCATGCCCTCACAGTTGCTCAGGAACTGTGGTCCAGGTCTGTAAAATATAGATTTCCTGTATTCCTCACAGTGAATTACACAAACAGAACTAACAAGGCATTACTGTTCAGGGAGCATAAGTTCTATGTTGGTCGATAAATACAAAGGGAGTCTAACAAAACGAGATTTCCTGCCAATCGGTGTTTTAAAAAGTAGCAACAATTTATAACGAATGCAATACTCAATTGGCAACCAGTGCAATTCTTTAAGAACAGGAGTGATGTGTTAAAATCTATAAGTACCATTAAGTAACCTTGCCACCGAGTTTTGAGCAACCTGTAAATATCGCAAATATTTCTTAGGAACACCCATTGGCAAGGAATTACAATAGTCAAAATGTAGAAAAATCAGACTTTGAATAACAAACTGAAAATTAGAAAATTATTATCCAGTTAGTACATTCTAACTGGATTATGAAGTGAGATAGGGGAAGGTGGCCAACCTCACCTGCATAGAAACACAGGACTTTCTTTGCAACACAACCACATTACTATGAGGTGCTGGAAGCAGCCTAAACTTGCTGCTAAACTGACTTGGCTGACAGAAGCAATCAGAAGAAATTAGAAGTGGTATAAAGCAGTGCTCATCCACAAGAAACTATTAAAAGAAGCTGCACGCATAGCAAATAGGATATGTCTCAGATAGAATGTACTAGGGGAGGGTATGAAGGTCCACAGGGGAAAAAAAATGTTTGCTAAACCATGAAAAAGGGGAACTTTGGCACAAAAAGTATAGTAATCGGTGGAATGTTTCAGGTTGAGTATGTCTATCTTTACCTATGCTTAGCAATGTCCAAGGGCTCCTTTTACGAAGTCGCGTTAGCGGCTTTATCGCACGCACATTTTTAGCATGCGCTAAACCCTGCGCTAGAGGACACGGTAGCGACTAGCGCGGCCAGCAAATTAGCGCGCGTTAAACCGCTAATGCAGATTCGTAAAAGGAGCCCAAAGTATAAACGGAATTTGCTAGAAATGACACATGAAGGTTGCTAGTATGTAAAGTCATGAGTTACTTTTTGTTACAATGTATATAAGAAGTGACAAGACACAGACCAGTTAGAGAGAAATATTCTGCTAACTGCTTGCTAGCCAAAGAGTGAGAACTTCTCTCCCTGCTATTGGAAAATCAGTTTGTTGTACTTGTTTAATACTTGATAGAAGCTGCTTTTATTTTGTAATCTTGCTTTTGTTATATCCAGAAATATGCAGCATAAATGAGAAGTACATGCACTGTGTCTTGTGGTCATTACTTCTATGAAAAGCTCAAGCAGACAGTGCGGGAGCACTTCACACCTCTTTTTTGCAGATCTCACATGCTAATAGAAAAATTAGCATGGAGTGGTTGATCATTGGAACAAGCTTCCAGTGCAGGTGATCGAGGCAGACAGCTTGCCAGACTTTAAGAATAAATGGGATACCCATGTGGGATCTCTACGAGGGTCAAGATAAGGAAATTGGGTCATTAGGGCATAGACAGTGGGTGGGTAAGCAGAGTGGGCAGACTTGATGGGCTGTAGCCCTTTTCTGCCGTCATCTTCTATGTTTCTATGGGGCTATATCAAAAATAGACTTAGGCCTCCTTTTACAAAACTGCGATAGCAGTTTCTAGCGTGGGGAGCCGCTCGTTGAGTTCCTATTAGCGTCGGGAGTAGCGCGGGCCATTCAGCTTATGCTTATCTCCCCCCCCCCAATAAAAAAGTTAGTTGACAATTCTAGATGTTGCAGAGTGCAATAATCTGGGTTATGATAGGCAATAAAAGATTGCAACCCTGATATTAATTATTTTATTTTAAAATTTTATATACCGTTTAAACCTAAATGGTTTACATAATTTTACAAAAACCCTTCAAATGCTATGTGAATCACACTAAACCACCTAATATTGACAGGCTTTGTTTAAGAGTGGTAGCAGTCAAGATTCCCTTCGCAAAGACAACCGATCTCCAGTGTCTGCAGTCAAACCTCAGAGCTAGTCATGAGGAATAACTCATATGCAGACTATCATTGATCGTATTTATCTCAGGGGGACTGTTGTAGTAAGCAATTTTAACTGTTGCCCTATTCAAATTTGTTATTTCTTATTCATTGTCCATTGATATTAAATTGAAGCAATACTTAGCTTGGGTGAAGATTCTCTACCCAGCCAACCCAATCGACGGAAGATCTCCGTTTGGGACTTCTTCAAGAAATTAGTATTTTATCATCTGGAACTGCAGACACTGGAGATCGGTTGTCTTTGTGAAGGGAATCCTGACTGTTACCACTCTTAAACAAAGCGTGTCAATATTACATAATTTTATATACATAATTCCATAAAATAAGTAAAATCAGACCAACATAAACAAATTATTCTCAGAAAATTAGCTCTAATAAATGAAAGTGAAAAGGCTTATACAGTGGTACCTTGGTTTACGAGCATAATCCGTTCCAGGAGCATGCTCGTAATCCAAAGTGCTCGTATATCAGAGCAACTTTCCATATAGCAAGTAATGGAAACTCGGACAATTCATTCCACATCCCCAAAACAGGCCTATGTTGCAAATAAAAGCTCACCCTCCTCTGAAAACTTTCAGTATCTACTGCAGTACTCCCCACCCCAATACCTCGGATTTCTGCATCTAATCTACCCATACCGGAGAACACAGGCCCACTGCCTGAACAGTGGTCTCTGACTAATTTTATAAATTATCTCAATCCTACCCTTTGTGCATTATTGCTCAATAAAGCCTTCCTCTACCTCCAGCCCGCCTCTTTCCTATCTCTAAGCACTAACCAGCCCCTCGCTGCCAACCCACCTCCCTGGCTCTGGTGCCAAGCTGTCCCACAACTCTGGAAAGAATGTCAGCCGCACACTTACCTCTGGCAGCTGCCTGCACTCGTGCGGTGGGCGGATGGTTTCTCCCTTCCACATTTAAGCACTCTCATCATCAGGCTACCATCACCGCGCTGCCAACATTCAAACCTGGTGTGCAAAATTACCGGGGCGACATCAGGGGAAGCTCCCATGCTTCTTTCCAACATCCGGCTAACGCGTTGTGCGGAGAAGCTAGCCCGACGCACCGAGCCACGTCCATGATGTGGGCCAATGGGAGAGAGGCCGGAAGAGGTGTTTGTAAACAGTCGCAGTGTGGTAGGAGGGGAGCTCGGAATCGCAGCCGGCATGCTGCAGCTGAAGGACTCTGAGAGCAGCCCCGCGGCCCTGCTGCCAACTGAGGCCGATAGCACGGAGGTGCCCTTTACTCCCCTGCCCCCCCCCCAGCTCCACCCTACAGTCCTTAAAAATTTGTGACCCGACCCTGCAGGAGTACTTCCTGTTCCGGGTGCTACTGCTCTCTGCCGCCAGCCTCCTGCTTCTCTCATCCAGTGCCGGTGTCCGCTGGAGGTAAGGGTTTGGAGGTGGGCCACGAGGTAAGAGAAGCCGGTTCTTGGGGTGGACTCACTCGCTAATCGAGTCAATGCTCGTTTTGCAAGTTAAAGTTTGCTTGAGTGTTTTGCTCGTCTAGGAAAACACTCGCAAACCACATTACTCGCAAACTGAGATTTGACTGTATAAAGAATCATAAAAAAATTATTCAAGCAGTGATAATAAAGGATCATTATCTAGAGAAAGACATTTACAAATAACTGTGTATTGAGTAGTTTTCTAAAATTACACTACGGTGGCTTCCGATTGCCTCTGTAGAATTCCCAATCCTTAAATTATGTACTTGAGCAGATTCACGACCTAAGCATTTTAAAGAAAAGATTACATGATATACTATATGCTCACACAAATATTGTGATCCAATCATGTCATTTAATTATTTTTTTTGTGCTAGAATAGTAGGCCAAATGAAAACTAGGAAGAAAGGTTTTACAGGAATGGTCCTTTTTCAGTGAAATTTGTTGTCATCAATGATCAGTATACTATGTCTATTGTTTCAGAAACTACAGAAATAACTACTATACCATTTCGAAAAGCCAATGATATTCATATTTTAGCTGTGTAAGAAGGGCATGCAAATTAGATTTGAGTAGGAAGGATTTACTTGAAGAGAAAGTTTTTACCCATTATATGTATGTAGTACAATAGGGAAGATGGGAGCTTGTTGAAATTAATACTTTTTTTGATCTTCTCTATGGTCTGCAGAGAGGATCTGGCTTCATGACTGTGTGATAATGAAACTGTGATTAGATATAAGAGGGGGATGAATGGGATTTTAATTTATTAACTTTTTCTTTTTATTAAGAGCTGATTTGCATTGGCCTGTGCTGACAAGGGCAGGTTATAAATGCTGTATTAAATGTAATTAAACCAGCTAAACCTGCTCTCTTCCTGCATACATTCAAAGGTTTAATTGAGATTTAGCTCCTGTATTACACCTGTTGTTTAACCTATGGAATTTATTCTTTCAAAACACAGGCCAATAACAGCTTCTACTGGTAATATGAAAGCAGCATTGACATCCCTGTTTCATGTGTAGTGATGCCCATTCTCAAAATACTTAGCAAGATAAACTCGGATATGTGAAAACTCAATAATGTTCCAATACACACTTTCACAAGAAAGATGCAAGAAATGTCATATACAGCATATATATATTTTGATCAGGAGATGCATGTCGGCATCCCGTTTAAAAGTTTAATCAGATTGTTTTACAGCCTGAGGCAGCAGACTCGTGAAACGCTGGCCACCGTCAGTGTACCGATCAACTGAAGATAAGTTGAAAGTTTCTTTCTTCTATCACCTTGCATAGACAGCCCTGCTTAAGGTTTTTATATTTTGGTAGTGCAATGGAGGTTTTTTGCCAGTGAGGTTATCACCCAACCACCTTGAACCACCATTGGGGGGTGGGAGGGCTTCAGTCTGAGGCTTTTCCTCCATTTTTTTGAAACACATCCTATTTAAACCAAAGCAGAACTGTTTACGTTGTGTATGACATTTCTTGCATCTTTCTTGTGAAAGTGTGTATTGGAACATTCTCAAAATACTGCCATTACCGTAATGAACATTTCACAAAACAGTATTCCATGTTCTATATACATTGTGGCAAACAGATGTTCCCAGTTGCAGAACTAATTAAGACCACTGATCAAGCCTAATGACTGTTATCCAATGCTGCTCATCCATGTTGGCACTAATGATACTGCTAGGTACCCCTCCAAATATATTAGAAGTGACTTTGTGGCTCTGGGAAAGCCGGTGAAGCAGTCAGGTGCACAGGTGATATTTTCATCGATCCTCCCTGTCAAGAATAAAGGCTGTCAGCATAGCTATTGCTAGCATTCTTAGTTGGCATTACTAATGTCAGCGAAGGCCTATGGGAAATTATATCAATCTGACTCTGGATGCAGAATTCTGTGCTCCTGCACAGAATTCACATACATTAATCATTCAGCCAGACTGGATTGTTTATCAAGAAGATAGGCTGCTTGAATGGGACAAAGAAGCCAGAGACTAATCCCATCTACCATGCCTGCAAGTATCACACCCTCCTTATCAATTAAATTAACCATTGTTTCAAACAGTTTACAAATTCTAAACAGAAAGATACTGGGACATACAATAGTTTCTATACACAGAATAAGATTCCAAGCTATAAAAGCCTCCTTTCTGCAACACATCTGCAGCTCTAGCTCTCTCTCTTTCTCTGTCTATCCTTCTCTTTATCTATGGAATACGAAGCTTGGACCATCACCCCATCCCCCTTTTTCTCTCTCTCTGCCTCTCCTTAGAACTTCAGGCTTCTATGTCTCTTTTCCTCTGAACTCTGTAAGGCAGGGAAACTGCGTTGCTCTCTCATTAATTGTAATGCTTATAAATATTGCTTTTCTGTAAGCCTATTTCTATAATATATTCTTTATGCAATCACCTCTGGCTGTGCCTTTTTGATTCTACTTCCTGGTGAATCATCTGTGAGGGAACTGAACCTGGGACCTGGCGTTTGTAAGGGCGCCTCTCAAGTGACCCCACCAACCATATATTGAGGGGGCCACTAACAAATCTTACAAAGGCCTGGGCAGAAAAGCTTGCATCCTGGAGATGAATGTGTGGGTGATGTTGTCCAGAGCATTCCTGGATCATGGGATGATTTTCTAAGGGCTGCTGAGCAGGAATGGTGTGCATCTAACAAAGAAGGGAAGAAGTGTCTTAAGCAGCAGACTGACTAACCTACTGAAAAGGGCTTTAAACTATAATTGTTGGGGCAAACCCCCAGGTGTTTGGGCAAAACCCCCAGGATCAAAACCCCCAGGTGCGTATAAGCCCTCAGGTAAGTGAATCACTAAATAACTCTACAAATGAGAAAAGGTGGCAATGTCTGGAAAGCAGTATATACCAATGCTCAAAGTACAGGAAACAAGGTTCTGTATCTAGAGGCTGTTATGAAAGAGGCTGAGTTGGATTTGCTGGTGATCAAAGAGACATGGTTCATGGAGAACCATAACTGGGATATAGTTATACTAGGCTATAATCTGTTCAGGGAAGACATGGTAGGAAGAAAAGAAGGGGAAGTGGCGTCATATGTTAAAGATCATATTAAAGCCACACAATTGCAGAGTAAGGAAGAGGCAATGTGGATCAGTTTGGAAAGAGGAAATGGAAAATGTATTTACATTGGTGTCACACAGTGTTTCTCAAGTTCTTCAAGCCAAGTACTCCCTAAGCCTAAAAAATACCAACTGAGTACCCCGTCCAAGCTCCGCCCCTGACCCCACAATAATAGTACTAATTGTAACGCAATTTCTTCCATCCATTTTTCATATGCACATAATATCTTAATAATACATAATGGTAACCACAAAATTATAAAAACACAAAACAAACTGTTAATGTTAATTATTTATATTTGGGGGGGGGGGTTTCAGAAGTCAAGACTGATGACCACTGTTCCCTCTAAGCTGAGCAGGTGTCCTCCAGCTGCATTGCTACCACTAGGGGGTGGAATATTTTCAGTCGCTAAGGACAGGTATGTTCCCTGGAGTCCTGCAGAACTTGCCTGTCCCTCACAATTGAAAAATGTGACAGTAAAACAGCACCCTCTATTGGTGAGACTGTGGGTGGAGGACTCCTGCTCAGCTTAGAGGGAACACTGCTGATGACTTTTAAAATATGCAATCAGTAACAACTATAGAAAAATAGACAAATATAGAGCAAAATATAGATAGCAGATATAAATTCACAAAACTGACTTTTCTTCCTCTCTTCTCTCACCCCTATTGGCAATATGTCTCCCTCTCTCACTCTAACTGCCCATCTGTCTTGAGAGATCCAGGAATCTCTCCCACCCCCTCTGCTGCCACATCCAACATTTCTCCCATTCTCATCTCCCAGATTATATGCAGCATTTTTCACCACTGCCCATCAGCCCCATGCCCATTTCTCCTATCACCCCTCTCCAACACAATGCCACATTTCTCCCTCCATCTTAACTTCATCCTATGCCCTCTCATTCCAGAGCTTCCTTTCAAATGAAAGAGATTTGCCTTCTGCACATTTATATCATGTAGATATTTAAACATCTCTATCTTATCTCCCCTCTCTCGCCTTTCCTCCAAAGTATACATATTGAGATCTTTAAGTCTGTCCCCATATATCTTATGAAGAAGACTACCGACTATTTTAGTAGCCTTCCTCTGGACTGACTCCATTCTGATTATATCTTTTTGAATGTGTGGTCTTCAGAATAGTACACAGTATTCTAAATGAGGTCGTACCAGAGTCTTATACCTCCTTTTTTCCTAACAGCCATTCCTCTCCCTATGCACCCTAACATCCTTCTAGTTTTTGCTGTCCCTTTTCAACCTGTTGGGATACTATCACACCCAAGTCTCACTCCTCTTTGGTGCACAAAGGTTCACCCCCTAAACTGTACCATTCCCTCGGGTTATTGCAGCCTAGATGCATTTCATAGCATTAAATCTTAGCTGCTAGCATAGCATTAAAGCTTTGCTAGGTCTTTCCTCATGTTATTCAAACCATCAGGAATGTCTATTGCAGAAGTTCGTATCATCAACAAAAAGGCAAATTTTACCTGACAGGCCTTCAGCAATATCGCTCACAAAAATGTTGAAAAGAACAGGCCCATGAAAATAACCTTGAAATATACCACTGGACATCCCTTTCCTCAGAGAGATCTCCATTGACCACTACCCTCTGTTGCCTTCCACTCAACCAGTTCCTGACCCAGTCTGTCACTTCGGGGTCCATTACAAGGGCACCCAGTTTATTTATTAGATATCTGTATGGAACACTGTCAAAATCTAAATACACCACATCTAGCACACACCCTCTATCTAGTTCTCTGGTCACCTAATCAAAGCAATTGATCAGATTTGTCTTACAAGACCTGCCTCTAGTTAATCCATGCTTAGTGTATATGTTTTACTATCATGTCTATATTGTAAATTATGTCATCTCTGTCCTGTCTCGATTATATTATGGATGTACTTTGTAACCCATTCTGGGCTCCTTTGGGAGGACAGGCTAAATAATTGAATGAATGAATAAATAAATAAATAAATGTTGCCACAGGATTCCAGAAATGTCAGGCAGTATATATAAATAAAATACCTAGATATTTACTTACCACAGAAGTCAGACTTACTGGCCTAGAGTTCCCTACTTCTTCCTTCCACTTTTGTGGAGAGCGACCACATCCTCCCTTCTCTTGTCCTCCAGTACAATTCCCAATTCTAGTGAAGCTTTGAAAAGGTCAGCCAGCAGAGCTACCAGAACATCCCTAAGTTCCTTCAGTAACCTCCAATGTACACCAGCTGACTTCATCACTTTGTCCACCTAGAGCTAGCTGCTCACAAACACAATCCTCTGAAAATCGATCAGGGTCGACTAAACCTCCATCCCTACTTGCATTTGTCTTCTGTAATCCCACTCCTGACGCTTCAGCTGCAAAAGATCACAGAAAAAGGAAGACAGGCTAAGATATCTGTAAAAGTTAAGAGAGGTTGGTCAAGTAGTTAGGAAAGCAAAGATGCAAATGGAAGATAAAATAGCCAACATGGTAAAATGGGAGGGGATGACATTTTTTTAGGTATATTACTGATAGGAAGAAGTGCAAAAGTGGCTTTGTGAGACTCAAAGGTGAAGGGGAGAAATATATAGCTGATGATAAGACTGGATTGCTTAACAAATATTTCTGCTCTATGTTCAAGTTTCAAGTTTATTATGGCTTGATATACTGCTTTTCATTTCCAAAGCAATTTACAACATTACTGGGAGCGGGACCACAGAAGGCAAATGCAAGTACCGTATTTTCACGCATATAATGCACGCGTTATACACGATTTTACAAACCGAGTATAACCATGCGCATTATATTCGTGAGCGCATTGTACAAATTTTTTTTACATAGTTCCCCCCCCTCCGACGTCCGATTCACCCCGCAGGACCGCTCGCACCCCCACCCCGAAGGACCGCTCGCACCCACACCCCCACCCCGAAGGACCGCTCGCACCCCCACAGCCTCCCCCCCCATCATGGAGAAGCTGCCTACCGTTGTCCTGCTGCTTCCTCTGCCGGCGGTCCCACCCCTTCGCTGAGCCCTGCGTCTGCGCTGCTTCCTCTTATGGCGGTCCCGCCCTTTCTCTGATGTCAGAGAATCAGACATCTGGGGGGGGGCATCAGGCTTTCAGGGTGGGGACAGGACTTAAAGGGGGGACAGGACTTCAAGGGGGAGCGGAGAGTCGGGGCAGTCAGAGGAGAGTCGGGGCAGGTGAAAGGAGAGTTGGGTGGCAACGGGAGAGTCGGGGCGGCATGCGCGGTATACGGGTGTGCGCGGTATATAAAAATTTCTCTACATAAATTACAGTTTCCCGCGCGCTATACCCGTGTGTGCGTTTTACACGGGTGCGCGGTATATGAGTGAAAATACGGTATCAGCATTAATGTGCTGATAGGTAAAGAGTACAAGCAAAAGATTTTGGAATATTAAACAAATCTGACCCTGGGGAATGTGTGCAGATAGATTCACTGGCCCCTGCCCATATGTTACTAACAAAAGACCTTCTATTTAGAATGCCACTAAATGACTCATAAAAGACCAATACTTGAGATTAACAAAGAACCTTTTGCATAGTACTGGGGAATATCCTGCAAAGTCCTGGACTTTCAAAAGATGTGATCAGGACAGGTCCTTGAAGAATTCAGACACAGAATGACTCCAGCTACCAGTTCTAAAAAGGGTCATTTCTCTTGTCAATTAAGAGCCATTGTTTCAGATACCAAATTGTGACAGAGGAAGATACTTATTAAATGTTATGAAAACTGAAGTGTTATTTGTGACTTGTGGGAAGAACATGGTACTGTGTCCCTCTGAGATCCCTCTGTGAGGTCTTTTCAGTGCAAAAGCAATGTAGGTATTTGGGATTTGTGCTTGAATTGTCTTTCTCATTCAAGACCCACATTAAGGCTGTGATCTCCAGCGTGGTTTTCAAACTGCGGTTATTGAGGAGGTTGCGTGATTATTTATCGGATAACTTTCATACAGTCATCATGTTAATGATAACACCACTGCTTGACTATTGCAACTCCATATATTTAGGTTTGCCTAAATGTGTTGTGCGTGCTTTGCAGATGGCGCAGAACGCTGCTGCTCACCTTATCGTTCATGCTTCAAAATTCAATCATATCACACCGATATTACATGCGCTTCATTGGCTGCCTATTGGTATGTGGGTAGAATTCAAGGTTCTGTGTTTGATGTTTAAGGTGCTCCAAAGCAACTGTCCTTCAGTTGTTCGTTCCCTTTTTCGGTGGCAATCTCCTTTACACAAGTTACGGTCTGCAGACAGCCTGACACTGGAAATTCCATCTTTGGAACTGTAAATTCCTTACCATTGTCATTGTGTCAATTGACTGTGCTTTGTCAATTCAGAAAAGGAGTAAAAACTACGTTGTTTGAGCGCGCTTTTGTGTTAGTACGAGGATATGTAGTTGTTGGGTTTTTTTGCTTCAGCCTGAGGGTTGTATTGGTATTGAATTGTCTGCTGGAAGATATATGTGACAGTGTATAGATGTGCAGGTTATTTTAATTCTGTTTTTATTGTATTTTTTTTTGTTTGTTGCGTTTTTGTTCCTATTGCATTTTATTGTTTGTTATTTACTGATTTTGTATATCTGTATTGTTTCCTGCCTAGATTTGTAGATAGGCAGGTTATAAATAATTTCAAATAAATAAATACTAGAAGTTATTATTTTTAGAACAAACTCAAACCTATAAAGACAGGTTTAAAATCCCCTGCCCCCTCTTCTTTCTTGATCATTCCTCTCTTCCTCTTCACACCTACACACCCATCATTCAAACACATCTACACCATTCATTCAGGTAGGGCACAGGCACTTTCTGCTCCGCTCTCTCATACACCCCCACACACAGATATACGACCAAGGCCACACTGCTAGCTTGTATCTACTGTAGTGGGCTGCTGCCTGCTAGACGAGGCTGCTTGAGGGCGGTGTCTGGGTTATAAAAGCCTGTCCTCTGTCTCAGCAGGCAGTGGGGAGGGGAAACGGGTCATCAGAGGTGATGCACCCCCCCCCCTCCACCTATAGCTGGCTCACAAATTTGTTTCTAAAAAAAAGAAATTAGTAAGCACATATGCTGGGCTTCTCTGTTTTGCCACAAATGGAAGAAACTGGGGCTCTTCTGTATCATCGGAAGATAGGGGAGGGCTGATGCAGAGGTGATGTGGGTATGCCCAAGGGTCTTAAAATTGTAAGCACATCTACTTACATCCGTGCTGGGATTCTGCCGGAGATGTCACCCATATGTGAGAATAACATTGCCTGCTTGACCTTGGATAGCTTGGTTCCTACATAATCTGCTGCATTATCATTAAAACTTTATACTGTACCCTACAACTTATTAGCAGCCAATGCAACATCTTCAAAATTGGAGTAATGCCAATATGACTTTTATTTTTACCCTTTATCTCCCCCCCCCCATATCATAAGCGGGCAAACTACATCAGGGCCAGTATAGTTTGAAGATCATCATTCTCTTCCTAGCTTCAGCAAGCTAATCCACTCTTGTAATTGTGCCCTAGAGACCAGTGGTTCTGAAACATCTTGGGGGGGGGGGGGGGGGGTGGAAGGTTTTCAGGCTATCCACAATGAACATAAGAATAGCCTTACTGGGTCATACCAATGGTCCATCAAGCACAGTAGCCCGTTCTCACGGTGGCAACTCCAGGTCACTAGTACCTGGCCAAAACCCAAGGTGTAGCAATATTCCATGCTACCAAAACAGGGCAAGCAGTAGCTTCCCCCATGCCTTTCTCAATAACAGACTATGGACTTTTCCTCCCAAAACTTGTCCAAACCTTTCTTAAAACCAGCAACGCCACATCCTCTGGCAATGCATTCCAGAGCTTAACTATTCTCTGAGTGAAAAAAAAATTTCCTCCTATTGGTTTTAAGAGCACTTCCCTATAACTTCATCGAGTGTCCCCTAGTCTTTGTAATTTTTGACGGAGTGCAAAATCGATCCACTTGTACCCGTTCTACTCTACTCAGGATTTTGTAGACTTCAATCATATCTCCATTCAGCCGTCTCTTTTCCAAGCTGAAGAGCCCTAACCATTTTAGTCTTTCCTCATACGAGAGAAGTTCATCCCCATACCATCTTGGTCGCTCTTCTTTTAACCTTTTCTAGTGCCACTATATCTTTCTTGAAATAAGGAGACCTGAATTGAACACAATACTCCAAATGAGGTCGTATCATGGAGCAATACATGGGCATTATAATATTCTTAGTCTTAGTGTGGTGTAGTGGTTAAAGCTACAGCCTCAGTACCCTGAGCTGCTCCCTATGCCCTGGGCAAGTCACTTAATTCTCCATTGCTCCAGGTATCTTAAATTGTGAGCTTGCCATGACAGAAAGGGAAAATGCTTGAGTACCTGATTTATTATCTGTTTTGAGCGCCTTTGGAAAAATGGGCTAAAAAAATCAAATAAATATGCCTGCAACCGATTTGCATGCCTGTCTCCATTATATGCAAATCTCTCTCATTAGGGATATCCTGAAATCCTGACTGGCTGGGGGGTCTCTCAGGACAGGGTTGAGAACCAGTGCCCTGTTTAGAACTAGTGTCACAGGCAGGTCAGGTTTTCAGGATATCCACAATGAATATGCATGAGATGGATTTTCATGCACTGCCTCCTTGAGATGCATATCTATCTCATGCATATTTATTGTGGATATCCTGAAAACCTGACCTGCCTGTAGCTCTCGAGTGGAATTGCCTACCCCTGCCCTAGACCAGTGTTTCTCAGCTTGGTCCTGGAGTACTTCCTTACCAGTCAGGTTTTCAGGTTCTCTACAATGAATACACATGAAAGAAATTTGCATATAATAGAAGCAGTGTATGCAAATCAAGTCTATGCATATTCACTTTGGAGAACCTGAAAACCTGACTGACAAGGGGTACTCCAGGATGGAGTTGAAAAACACTACCCTAGATATTTGACAGCAGCACTAGAAACAATGGACCAAATTCTATAAACGGTATCCTGACTGTAGGCGGCCAACTACTGCCTAACCAGCCAAGCAGGACGCACGTTTAAAAAACTCCTGAGGCATTATAGGCACCTCCGGGAGCTTAGGAAGCTGCGCAAGCCTGCCTAAGCTTCCCTAAGGCTATGCGTAGGCATGCCTTGGCCCAGAAGTAGCCTTAGACGAGCCTAGGCAGCCTTATGCGCCTCTCTAGGCCTGCAGTATGTGCTTACAATGTAGGCTAGCTGGAATGCCCCCTAGTACATCATCGGCAGGAGTGATGCCCAGTCCCTCCAGTGATATTCAGGGGGGGAGGGGGTTCCGGCAGTAGGGACTGGGCATCCCTTCTGCTGGTAGTCTTTGTGGGGTGGCAAGGGGTGCTGCTAAACTTATCACAGCAGGGAGATCCCTTGCTGTGATAAGCTTAGCGGCAACCCAATTCTCTAACCTGTGACATGGACATCAGAGAATCAGGTTATTAGGCGGGCTTAGGTGTTTGTCCATATGATTCTCAAAAGCCACTTAGCCGGCTTCTGAGAGTGAGCGTCCTATACAGAATCCGGCCCAATATGAACAGATTCTTGCGTCCCTGCCCTAAGAAGAATCCAGCCATTCTAGCCCAGTGGCCCCCTACTGCAACTACTACCATACTTATAATTTCTTTAGCACTACTCGACATACTTAGCCCTATACATTGAAACAAAGAAAAGACAGTCCCTGCTGAGAGAGCATACAATCTAGGCAAGAAAGACAAACTGGACCAGAAGGTTATCACTACACTGCGCAGGGGGGGGGGGGGGGGGGGAAATGAGAAGAGATATTGGTGCTTAACAGTTGGGTTGGAGTTTGGCATTGAAGGCAGCTTCCTAGACGTGGGCTTCGCGTTTGGATTGGAAACTCCGCCCCTTTTCCTTCCTCCAGTCCAACTAAGCACCCGAGAGCGTTGGTCTCGCGTCGCTTCACCCTTTTCCCACCACAACGGAGGACCCGCGTTCCCCGCCTTCGCTTTGCATCGCGCTAAGGCGGCAGCTGGGATGGGCTACGCACTCGCTCTAAGGCCTCAACGGCATCGGCGGCCGGTGATTGGCTGAGCCCTTGGAGCCGCTTGACAACCGCAATCTTGGTCGTGCGACGCACTGACAGCGAGACGGGGACGCGACAGCAGCACCCAGCCGCGCTCTAACCGCCTGCGCCTCGGCCAGCCCTGGCTCCTGCAACCTCTTCTCGTCACCGTATGCCCTCGGGTTCCCAGGTAAAGATAAATAATACAGTCTAGAGGAGTGCGGACTGTTCGCAGTCGTTATGTCTGCGAGGGGAGGGGTGTATTGGGGGTAGCGGCTATTCCCGTTACCTTATTCACCTCGAGCGGGCCTTAGATAGGAGGCGCGTCTGCTTTGGGGCAGGCGCTTGAATTGTCTGCTCGGGGGGGGGGGGAGGATGAGATGCTGCGTGCCTCGGCTGAAGGAGACGAATGCAGGGCTGTGTCTCGTGTTCCTTGTTTGTAGACAGACGCTGGGTGTGGATGTGGCAGACTGCGCTCTAGCATTGCTGCTCTCAGAAGCTTATGTAAGGGAGCTGGGTTTGCTGCTGCTGCTGGTGGTGGTGAGTCTGCGCACTCTGTGCTCCGGTCTTGTTCTGCCGCTGGGACCATGGGGCATTGAGGATGCCCTGCAGCAGGGGAGACGGGAGGCGCCGCGTTTGTAGTTTCACGCCCGGCACCGCCTCTGTTCCTGTATGTCCGCGCGGCGTGTCATGATGCAGGTTAGATCTCGGTGCTCCTTTTTTTTTTTTTCCCCCCTCATCTTGCTTTTATATGATTGCATTTCACTTTTTAAGGGTTTTTAGAAACAAATTTGATTATTCTTAATTTTAGATCCAGTAGTGTTCAGCAGCGGTTTTTCCCTTTGTTTACAACTCGTACAGAAAATTCAGTTTTGTCAGGCCTTTTTGAATTATCAGACCAAATAAATAAACATCTGGCTCTGTTCTCTAATTACCGATGCTGTGTTGGTAAAAGCTATGTGGCCCCAGTGGACCACCACATGCCACTGCCTGTAGGGTAGATGATAGTTTTCTATGTAAAACGCTAAAATATACTATAGGTGGTATGTTTTTTTTAAATGCCTACTAAGGACCATATGTGAGTACATATTTGGTATACCGATGTATCTTTAAGATGTTTGATTTAACATGCTTTTTTACTCATATAAGTATAGTTGAAATGGGAACAATGTTTGTTTATTTAGATTTAACCACCATTTTTCAGAAGAGATTCACCCAAAACAGTTTACAATAGTAATCGGGTACAACAAGCATTATCCCAGGACAAGCAGGCAGCATATTTTCAACATGTGGGTGGCATCATTCACGGAGCCCCGTAGCGGACAGCCTCGCAAGCAGACTTGCTTGTAGAACTGTCAGAGTTCACGAGTGCTGCACCGTGCATGCGCGAGTGCCTTCCCGCTGAACGTAGGTTGTGCGACTCCTGTGAGGTACCTCAGTTCTCAGTTTTCCACAGAGCCAAGAAGCACCTGTTTCTCAGCTCTGCCGATATTGAGTTAGCCTTCTCACACTGCGGCTTCCTTTTTTCTTTATTTGTTTATTTCTTTTAGTCACTGTGCGGCGCGTCTCTTTTTTAAAAAACAAAAAACCCCACTTTTATTTTTCTTCCGTCGGTTCTCATCCGGCGGGGCTTGGGCTCAGGCCCTGCCACCGGCCCTCGTTTCGTTGCGGCCATATTTTTTTTCTATGTCCCTGCCTCTTACCGGGTTTAAGAAGTGTAGCCAGTGTAATCGGACGATTTCTCTCACCGACCCCCATCGTTGGTGTATCAAGTGCTTGGGGCCTGAACATTGGCCTGAGTCCTGCCCGTGCTGTGCTACCCTTCAAAAACGAGCTCTCCGGAGGCGTGGTGCCAAGATCCTGGAGCTCTTCGATCCTATGGAGTTGCCTGTTGAAAAGGCCTCGGCCTCAACGCCCGTGGCGGCCTCGTCATCCAAGTCCTCGATCTCGAGCAAGTTGCCCTCATCCTCAGGCAAGTCTCCTCTTCCCTCCGCAGGTATGATACATAAGAAGCCTCCAGCAGAGTCTTGGGCAATTCAGGCAACGAGTGCAGTCGTACCAGCCTCTATGAGACCTCCTTCGAAGCGTGCCTCCAAACATAGAGAATACTCATCTTCTGCACTGCTGCAGCTTCTAGACCAGACTGCACTGCTGCACCATCTAGACCAGAGTCATTGGTTTCGGTGCCTGTCTTTGAGGACATGCTGCAAGCCATATTGACCACGCAGCTTACCTCTGTTTTGGCCAAGCTTGCCCCTACCTCGGTCCTGCTTTCTGCAATCCAGTCTGAGCATACTATCGAGGCACCACAAGCAAAACCTTTGTCCTCCAGTGACTCCTCGCCTCTTCCTTCCAGGTCCGGGTCTCCAGCTATTCAACCTGTTCGAGATGTGGTGGAGAAGCCTCGATCGAGACCTCAATTGAAGCATTCCTCGTCCTCGAGGCACCTGGCTTCGAAGAAGAGTAAAGAATCTCCTAGGAAGAGTATTGAGTCTTCTATGCCTCGTTTGTCAAGGCCCATCGAGACCCCTTCCAAATCCAGGCATAGGTCTCGAACTCCGAAGATTTTAATGCCTCGTACTTCTCCGCCTCGAGGCCCATCCAGGTCCCAGACTCCTCTCTCAAGACCATCTCTGAGGGATCCTCCTTCGCCTGTCTCTAGGAGGCACGAGTCGAGGCTGTCAATTCCTCATACTCCTGAGACTTCTCCATCGAGATTTCTCAAACATAAGCACTCTCTGACCCCCTCCTGTATCACACAGCGGAGCTTCTTCTGTGACTCTTACGTTGGATACAGACCTCCCTTCTCAATACTCCAGGGAGGCTTCTCCTTCTTATTCAGCGGCGCCTCGGTCTCATTCCGCTTCACCTCCTGACGACTCTTCGGCATCCAAGTCCACATCTTCAACCTCTCCCTTAGTACAGGCAGCGTCCCGTTGGACTGGAGGACGGCTAACGTCATTCCACTCCACAAGAAAGGCTCAAAGATGGAGACAGCAAACTACAGACCAGTGAGTCTAACATCGATAGTGAGCAAACTAATGGAAACTCTAATCAAAGACCAATTAGATAAGATCCTGGATGAGGAGAATCTACGGGATCCACGACAACATGGATTTACTAAGGGGAGATCCTGCCAATCCAACCTGATCAGCTTCTTTGACTGGGTAACGGGGAAGCTGGATATAGGGGAGTCCCTGGACATCGTGTACCTGGACTTTAGCAAAGCATTCGATAGCGTACCACACCGCAGGTTACTGAGCAAGATGAGTTCTATAGGATTAGGTAACACATTGACAAAATGGGTTGGGAGCTGGCTTGGAGGTAGGCTCCAAAGGGTGGTGGTGAACGGCACCCCCTCCGAAATGACGGAGGTGATTAGTGGAGTACCACAGGGCTCAGTCTTGGGCCCAATCCTATTCAACATCTTTATAAGAGACTTGGCAGAAGGGCTTCGAGGTAAAATAACATTATTCGCCGATGACGCCAAACTGAGTAATGTAGTGGGCAAATGCACAACAGACGAAGATTCAGTGCCCGACAACATGATGCACGACCTACTCCTACTGGAGCGATGGTCTAGGACATGGCAACTCAACTTCAATGCCAAAAAATGCAAAGTTATGCACCTGGGCAGCCAGAATCCATGCAAGTCTTATACCCTTAATGGCGAGATCCTAGCAAAAACGGTAGCAGAACGAGACTTGGGGGTAATCGTCAGTGAGGACATGAAGTCTGCCAATCAAGTGGAGCAGGCTTCGTCCAAGGCAAGACAAATCATGGGCTGCATACGAAGGGGTTTCGTCAGTCGTAAGGCGGAAGTCATTATGCCATTGTATAGATCCATGGTGAGGCCCCACCTGGAATACTGTGTGCAATTCTGGAGGCCGCATTATCGCAAGGATGTGCTGAGACTGGAGTCGGTGCAAAGAATGGCCACCCGGATGGTCTCGGGACTCAAGGATCTACCATACGAAAAACGGCTTGACAAATTACAGCTATACTCGCTCGAGGAGCGCAGAGAGAGGGGGGACATGATCGAGACGTTCAAGTATCTTACGGGCCGCATCGAGGCGGAGGAAGATATCTTCTTTTTCAAGGGTCCCACGACAACAAGAGGGCATCCGTTGAAAATCAGGGGCGGGAAACTACGAGGTGACACCAGGAAATTCTTTTTCACTGAAAGAGTGGTTGATCGCTGGAATAGTCTTCCACTACAGGTGATTGAGGCCAGCAGCGTGCCTGATTTTAAGGCCAAATGGGATCGGCACATGGGATCTATTCACAGGGCAAAGGTAGGGGAGGGACATTAAGGTGGGCAGACTAGATGGGCCGTGGGCCCTTATCTGCCGTCTATTTCTATGTTTCTATGTTTCTATGTTTTTACATGAGTAAGGCTCTTCAAATTGATATCCAATCTGAGTCTAAGTATGCTCCTGAATATTTGGCTGAAATGGAATTGCCACATCCGCCAAAGGTCACCATGCGACTTACCATGAATCCTGTTTTGAAACAAACTTTTCTCAGGAATCTCGAGACTCCTGGCTATTCCCTCTAAAATGGAATCTCGTTACCACATGGTTCCTTGTAAAGGGTTTGAAAAGCCGCAATTGCCTCACCAATCCTTGGTGGTGGAATCATTTCTTAAAAAATCTAATCCCACAAAGGTTTATGCTGTAGTCTCTCCAGGCAAGGAGGGACACACGATGGATAAATTTGGATGCCTTCTATATCAAAATTCCATGATGGCAAACAGGATCTTGATTTACAGCTTCATGTTCATCCTACCTGAAGTACTGCATTAAGACCATGCCCTACTTCTTTCCTGATTTGGCTGAGCACCGGTTGCCTGCGTTTCAACAACTTCAACAGACAAATACAGTGGAACCTCGGTTTGCGAGTAATGCAGTTTGCAAGTGTTTTGCAAGACGAGCAAAACACTCCCGCAAACCTTAACTCGCAAAACAAGCATGTCCCGATAAACGAGCACACCCCCTCTCACTCTAACCAGCATCACCCCCCCCACCCATGAACACCCCCCCCCCCCCGAGAACTGGCATTGCACCCCCATGCTGGAAGTGGCATCCGCCTACCCACCCAAAAAGCTCCTTACCCCATCTGCTGTGTGCTGTGCCTGTTAAGGAAAGATCCCACCTCTTGCCTGGGCTGGGCCTTGAGCATCTGCGCATGCTCAAGACCTTCTGGCTCTCGTTCTCTCCGAGATCTCGGAGAGAACGAGAGCCAGAAGGCAGTTCTATGAATACAGTTCAATCTGCCTCCAAAACACCTTGATTTGGTTTAAATCAATTGTGATGGACTCCTCAGGTGGTGTGACTCCTATAGTATGCCAAGATGGATGGGCATTTGAGGAGCATCTGTGTACCGTGTGCCACAGGTCACGCAAGGGGTGGTGGTCCTTCTGTTACTCATGAGTCGCAGAAAGCTCAAGAGCCAGGTCTGAAAACCCTGTTAGAGCCCCTAAAATGTGACTACGCTTCACTGGCAAAGTGCTTCTTTGTGGAAGCCCCTGACCCTGAGAGGAGGCAAATTTCAGTCTGACAGAGGTCCCCAGAGGAAAGGGCTTGGCTGTTGGATCTCTTAAAATTCGAGTAGCTAGTTTTTCATGCTTCTGGGCTAGAGTGGAGTGAGCGTCTCTAACCTCTCATCCAGGCGTTTCCAGGTTCCTGAAGGGAGTATGGAGGCTCTGCCCTCCCATAAGGCAGCCTTTTCCAAAGTAGAATCTTAATATTGTATTACGCGCCCTCATTAAGGCTCCTTATGAACCTTTATCAGATGCATTGCACTGGTGGATCTTAAACTTTACTAGCGTTTGGGTCATGTAAGGTTCAGCATACAAAGTTTCATTAAAATCCGTGATAGTAAGTTGGAGTGCTTTTCAAAAATTATTCAGTTTTCTATACTGTTCTCCCAGGGGAGCTCAGAATGGTTTACATGCCTAATAGGAGGAGAAAGTATATGTCTTGCATTTAAAAGCCATTGAAAACCCTTGAAAATGTTAAAAACTCTGTTCTGTCATGCATTCCAAATAGTCATATGGGAGTAAACCAATTAAGTTAGGCGGCAGTAATGTGCTGTTTTTAGAATCGGGCCCAAAGTGGTTATGGAACCAATCACTTGTTTTTTTGTTCTGCAATGATTGGAAAAAAACCAACATCACTGATGTTTCAAGGGTATACATCATCTACCTGTGGACTATTTAGCTAACAAGAAAGCATAGGTAACCAGAGAAATATTTTGTGATTGGTTCCATAACCACTTTGGGCCCAATTCTAAAAAAACAGCACATTACCACCGCCTAACTTAATTGGTTTAATTGGTGCACTAATTGTGTCATTTAAAAACCCAATTAAAATGTCATTATAAAAAATGAAAGCACCTCCAAAAAAGGCCACCATTATCCCACCTGTAGAGGTGTCTTAAGGTGCCTAATGCCACTGTAGGAGTGATTAACGCCAAAAGTGGCATTAGACATTGTAAGGCGCCTCCATAGGTGCATTGAAGTGACTTGAGGCAAGAAATAATGTGAGCATAGCGACGCTGGCGGAATATAAGTTGTGCAGCAGAATTTTGAACAGATTGAAGGGGAGAGAGATGGTTTTGTGGAAGATCTGTGAGAAGCAAGTTGCAGTAATCTAGGCAAGAGGTGATAAGAGTGTGGATAAGGGTTTTAGTAGTGTGCATAGAAAGGAAAGGTCAGATTTTGGTGATATAGAGAAAGAAACAAAGTCTTTAACAGTCTATTGGATTTGTTCAGAGAGGTTGCGAGCTGATGAGGTAGGGAAGATGAGTTATTCACAGAAATAGAGAATGAGGGAAAGGTGGAAAGATAAGAAGCTCAGTCTTGGCTATGTTTAGTTTTAAAAGGCAGTGAGACATCAAGGCAGCAATGTCGGACAGGCAGGTTGAGACTTGGGCCTGGATGCCTGTAGAAATTTTTGGTGTAGAGAGCTAGATCTGGAAGTCCTCAGCATAGAGTGGAGGAGTAGTCAAATGGTTAGTGCAGGAGACTTTGATCCTGGGTTCAAGTCCCTTGTAACCCTGGGAAAGTCACATAAAACACCATTGCCCCAGGTACAAAAATACAGATTGTGAGCCTACTAGGGACAGAGAAAGTACTTGCATATAACGTGTACAGCACTGCTTTAGTCTATTAGCACTATAGAAATAGTTAGTAGTACTGTAGTAGTTGTAGCAGCATGTTTAACATCTCAAGTGAAGCCTCTATGACAATATACACATACTCTTGTACATTTCATTCCAGCTTTGTAGCCTCCGGATAAAGATGAGAGCCTAACTGTGCTAGGAGTAGCATTTTTCTCTTATTTATAAACTGAAATTTCAATTTCAGGATGTAATTGAGCCTTTATTTGGGATCTAAATCCCTTTCATTTTGAAACTTAAACAGTAATACTTTGAGTTTCTTGTAATTGTATCAAGATTTGTGTGAAATTGGGAGAAGAAGGGGTTTGTGCCACTTTACATTTTAATTTTCTTTACTATAATTTGAAGCTGAATTCAGAACCTTATTTGTGTGCAACTTTTTTCATAGAAAGGTTTGACTGGCACAAAGTTTTTTGGATATACATACAGAAAAAGACTTGGACACTGAAGCCTTAGTAAGGCTATCATTCATTTTGTTCTGCAAAATTGCTTTGCTGAAAGGAACCTATACATTTGAAGCTTGAGCTCCCCAGAAGCTGTTCATCTAGGGACATGTCCCCCTGGTCATTGACTCTGAGCATCTGGCAGGTATGGCATAAAGAGAATTAGAATATTGAAAGACTACGTTTAATATTTCATTGAGTCCCCTGGGTCTCCCTGCTGTGGAGTCAGCTGCTCCCACCATAGCAAACAAAATGCTGTGAGCTACAGCCTTAGGGAAGGGGACATCTTGCCTTCCTTGCCAGCTGTCTACTGGTGGATGAAAGTTGCATTAGCGGCATTGAAGCCTTTGTGTGGTATGAATGAAAAACAAATTATGGTTATGGTTCCAAGCTTTCCAAATCTAAATTTGATTACTTAATATTTGCTTTTAAAAACTAGTCCTTGCATACACTCTTACTGTCTTCCTCCATTTCTTAACAGAAGCAAATGCACTATGAGCAGCTTTGACCAAATTACTACTTTCAGGGCTTAGGAAAATAATTTGCATTGTCTGTGATGTTTAATACTGGCCAGTGAGGTAAATGTTTCGATGCTCATAGGAATTGAATAAGCATTAGATCATTTACTTTGACAGCCAGCACTAAAACACTACCATGGCTTGATAAAAGGGACCTAAATTAGGAACTGGTTTTGAAATGTAGGATCAGTAGCACCTATCACAAAACTAGAACAGTTCATTCATGGATTTTTCATAATTGTTACTCCTGAAAAATTACACATTTTTCATGGACTCACCTTATGGCTGGCATAAGAGTTACTGTAGCATATTATTTTTTAAAATGTTATAGTAGGAAATTTTAAACTTTTATATAACATTTTCTGAAGACACACAAAAACACATTGTTAGATCATATCTTCAAGTTATATTACATGCTGTGAGATGTATATTTAATACAATTGTCAAAATACTGCAAATTAGTCATTTTTCATATCTAGCAATTCTAGACAGTAACAAGTATCAAAATCATCTTTTAAAGTGTGTATGCGAAATATTCTTTGAGGACAAGGTCATTATAATCTCACATCATATGGTTAATGTCATTAATTGAGCCCAGCATAGAGACACTTGCCAGCTTTCTTACTCTTAAAGCTGTTAGAAGCATTTACCATGCATACCCCACTCTGAAACATACACTCCTGAGTGATTGTCAGCTCCCCCTCGCCTCCCCAAATTCTAGTTTAAAAGTTGATCCAATTTTAAAATGTTAGTGCCAGCCTGGTTCCATCTCAGTTAAGGTGGAGTTCATCTTCAGAATAACCTCCCGATTTTCTAAAATGTTCCTAACAAACCTAAATCTGTCATCCCTGCACCATTGTCTCAACCACATATTAAAACTGCAGAGATTTGCTTTCCTCGTGGATCCTGTGCATGGAACAGGAAACATTTCTGAAAATGCTACCTTGAAGGATGTGGATTTCAGCTTTCTACCTAAACTTGGCTTCCAGAACCTCCCTTTTGCTATATCATTGGTACCCACATGTACCAAGACAGCTGATTCCTCCCTAGCACTATATAAAATCCAATCTAGGTGATTTGTGAAGTCCGCTACCTTTGCACCAGATGCCTAATGATTGAATAACCAACTACAACAGCTGTCCTAACCCTTCATTCTGTTACATCCACTCCAGATTCTGTACGATAGATGTTCAATCTGAACCCGTGAACTGGGTCTTGCAGAAGTTTCACTCAATCTAGTTTTTCCTTCTGCAAGAGAATTGTGCAGAAGTGTTTCTGATCTGCTGTGTTTTATTTTTCTTCCTCATTTTTCAACAAAACTTCAAGTTTTTTGTGACTTCAGTGCCCTGAGACCCCTTATTTAGGAGATCTCTGCCTGAGAAAAGAAGTAGATCTTGCGGAGCCAGACTTCAGCTTCACAGGGCCAGCCTGCTGTGTGCCACATTAGAACTTAGGTTCCATTCCCCTGGGATCAAACTTGCCTTCTGATATTCTCAGAGGCTTAAGCGTAGGCTGAAGGCACCCTGAGTAAGAGCCCTTGGGTATTTCTTGCCCATATTGTGTGTTGAGGTTCTGAGAGGGTGGAGGTCTTGGTCGGGGTACATCCGACTGGCAGCCCAAAGATTCAGAAGATTGGATGTTTTGGAGAACGTCTGGGGCAGAAATTCCTTTTCCTTCACTTCAACTGCAGAGAAAAAAAGCCGACAGGCAGGCACTACATACAACTGTGAATACAGCCCCATTATTTCCTATAGGAAAATTGGGGAGGGTCTGAAAATCATTTTGAGGGGTTTGAGGGTAGGGTCCAGGTCCCCCCATCCCTAAACTTCCTGTTTCCATGTTTTCTGTTGTTTTTTTATTATTTTAGCTTCCACGGGCCATTTTTAGTACGATTTTTTTTTTCTGGCAGTGGCCATCTTGGATTTTTTTTCTTCTTCAAAACCCCTCAATTTTGTTGAAAATCAATAGGGATAGACTCATCAGCATCTGATCTGATGAATTATTGTGTCAGTTGTGCTGGATTGCTGGTGGAGGAGCATCCATGTACCTTGTTCTGTGGCACGCACGAGGAGGGGCAGAAGCTTTGGGCTTTGCCCCTTTTGGGTCCTCTAGGACTGGAGAACCAATGTGAGTCCAGGAATTAGGGAAAAAAGACCCACCTGGTACCTGAATCTGACAACAGCATGAAGTGTAGGTGCATGGAGTCCTTCAAAAGTCTCTTCAGGTGTCCGTCAGGGTTCAGTTTCAACCCTGTGTATGGGTTCTTCCTGGAATTTGTCCAGCTTATGTGGAGAGCCTACTGTACAAACCTGGATCGTGCTTCAGTTGGCAGCTGTGTTGCAGAGTTCCAAAAAAAGTGTCTTCTCTGATGGAGGTCACTGATCCAGTTCCCAGTACCAATATTCATGTGGACCCAGGTTGTTTGAGTTGGCACACTGATACTGTGCCTCTTTTATCTCAAGACACTGCTTCCACCCTGTATGACACTGATTTAATTTTTGGCTCCATCAAGCAAGATGCCTCAGGGAGCCCTGATCCGGGTGATGACCCCCTCCATATGCTGGCTGTTGAAGTTAATGTCCACCGTTGCTGATGCCATAAAAGAGCTGACGTTGGAAGTTCAGCCTTCCACTTCTCTGTGCAACTCATGAACCATTCCAATTTTAAATCTTTTTTTTTTCCAGTGTGTCCAAACCTCACTGCCCTGGATACAGAGCAATGGGAGGCTTTTTAAGGTGACTAAAGCTGTGTCTAGGCTTTATTCTATGGCAGGGGTAGGCAATTCTGGTCCTCGAGAGCCGGAGCCAGGTCAGGTTTTCAGGATATCCACAATGAGTATGTATGAGATGGATTTGCATGCACTGCCTCCTTGAGATGCAAATCTATCTCATGCATATTTATTGTGGATATCCTGAAAACCTGACCTGGCTCCGGCTCTTGAGGACCAGAATTGCATACCCCTATGGCATCAGATTTTCAGCAGATTTTTGAACAGCCGAAGCAGGACTCTGCAGTGGCTCAGATCACAAAGTGCACAGCCCTTCCTAGTGAAGGAGGAGAGATGCAGAAGGATTCACAAGATCACAGGGTGGACATGGTATTAAAGAAACAATTTAAGGTTGTCTTTGGGCATCAAAGAAGTGGTGGCAGCCTTGTTTGCTACACATGCCTGTTAAATGAGACTGCAGTGGGTGCCAATGGCGGAGGAGGATGCGTGCTCCCAGCTGGTGCCAGAAGGGGTGGATTATGTAGTGGACGCCTTGTATGACCTTATTAGGGTCTTAGGCAAAGTCTTAGCATTGCTGATAACATCAGCAACGTGGCAGAGGAACACCCGGGCGTGAGAAAGCCGCGATGGGCCCTGTGCTGCCGATGATGCAGTTTGTTATAAGGTACTATATTTCGGTCTCACGGTCAGGGTTCAGATTGGTGGGAGAGATAGAAGGGTCGCAAGGGGGGAGCGCTACCGCCATCAGCAACTAGGGCTTATTTTCAGGGGTAGGGCTTATATTAAGACCTACCCCAAAAATCATGCTGGGGCTTATTTTCAGGGTAGGTCTTATTTTCACAGAAACATGGTAGTGTATTAGATTCCATTTTGTGCCTTTAGCACATTGCTAGCAAATTAAAAGCTTGTAAATAGTTTTTACTATCAGCAAATGTTAGATGTAGATGATAATCTAGATCAGTGTTCTTCGACTGCCGGTCCGTGGGCCAATGCCAATCCGTGGACTGGTGCCAGTCCGCAAAAATTTTTTGCTGGTCCGTGAAGGATTCAGGTCTTCTCCACAAATTGCACACTAGGCAGGAAGAGAGGCTGCGGTGCTGGCTGACTTGCAACTTTGAATCCTTCCACTTCTTTCGCTAGATGAGCTCCTAAACAACTGAAATTTCTTCCCCCCCTTCCCCTCCCCCCTTTCAAGGCCCCTTTTACTCCCTCCTCTTTATCCCATTTCAACCCCTCTCTGAATGTCACCTAGACACACAAATAGAAGATTAGATTAGATTCCTGTTGCCGTCGCACCCCCAGACAAGCAGTGGCAGCTATGTGTGCTTTTAACTTTGGCACACAGCTTCCCCTAAGCAGTAGTTTAGCCGCGGTTTCATGAGGCAGCCTCGGGGCCTTTGCTAGGCTGGCCCACTTCGATGATGCGGCTAAACTACTGCTTAGGGGCAGCTGTGTGCCGAAGTTAAAAGCACAGAGAGCTGCCACTAGGCTAAAGAGAGGAAACATTTGCTGGGGAGGGAAGGGAGAAGGGGTTTTCCTGGACAGGGGAGGAGGGGAAGGAAAGAGAGTTACTGTTGGATAAGGGGAGGAGGAAAGGGAGAAGGGGTACTGCTGGACAAGGGAGGAAGGAAACTGCTGGCAGGGAGATTAGAGGAGGGGAAGGAGTTAGGATGGAATGGAGAGATCAGATGAGGGATAGGGGAGAGACAGAGGAATGAGAAAGTAGAGAAAGATTGATTTTGGGAAGGGGGTCAGATGAGAAATAAGGAGAGAGGGACAAAGATGCTAGATCTGGTGTAGGAGAGATAAAAATGAGAGCAGAATGAATTGTGTAAAAAGGAGAGAGGGGGCACAGTCTGGATGGAAAGGGGAGAGGGGCATAGAAAGAAGGCAGATACCATATGGAAGGGGGAGAGGGCAGACGCTGGATGGAAGAGAGTGAATAGATGATGAAAGCAGAAACCAGAGACAACAAAAGGTAGAAAAAATAATTTTATTTCTATCTTGTGATTAGAATATATCAGATTTGAAATATGTATCTTGCTAGAGCTGGTGTTTGACATAACTGTGGACTGCAGAGCCCAGGCAGTGCTTGTTTAGCTTCCAGCTGGCTTAGGGCTCTCTCTGACCAGGGGGCAGTTGCCCTAGTTGCACTCCCCTAGCACTATTCCTGTCATGTGTGACTGCGGTATTCTGTTAGCATGATATTTCTGTGTAGCATTCTGTAATTATTTGGCTTATTCAGTTTTCTTGATAGTAGAGGGGATATATGTGAAGGGGAGGGGAGACGGGTTTTCTTGATACTTGATTTGTATTTATAAAATGACAATTGTACAGGGTATTGTTTCTTTTTATACTTTAATAAAATACGTTCGCTATAAAATCATAACTATTTGAGGCTTATGCGGATGGGATCAGATGCGGGACCGAGCTCGCGGGGAAGGGGCGGAGATGGGGTTTTTTATTTCAGTCTTAGTAGTTTGCCAGTCCATGAAATAATTATTTTATTTCCGCCGGTCCATAGGTGTAAAAAGGTTGAAGAACACTGATCTAGATTGAAAGTTACAAATGTTAAAATTTAATTTTCTTTTTCTTTTGAAGGTTATCAACATGACAGCTGAAGAAACAATTAATGTGAAAGAGGTTGAAATAACTAAACTCATCATAGATTTCCTGAATTCAAAGAAACTTCATATCAGCATGCTGGCTCTGGAAAAGGAAAGTGGTGTCATCAATGGGCTGTTCTCAGATGACATGCTTTTCCTAAGGTAGTTGAGACTCCATATAATTATTCTAAATGCTATGTATGACTTTTGACTATATTCATTAAATGAGGATATTCTTTTAAAACGTTAGAATATATGCCATTATTTAGAAAAATATACCTTTTCAGAGATACTCGTTCCTATCTTCAGCTCCACCATCTTGAAAAATGATGATTTCTGACCTCTAGCTATCTGTTAGAAGTGCTTATTTAGCAGGCTGTTTCCTAGCACCAGGGCTAGCTCAAAGAGTTGTAGCTTTTTGCTTTCTTACCTCTTGGGGCTAATACTTTTGTATAAACTATGCAATCGAGGTAAACTTTGAACCAGCGTGACATTGGCTCAAGCTAAATGCTAATTTAACTTAATCTGGATATTCATTGCCACTCTCCATAATAGGTAGTGGTACTGAATATACGGATAGTGTGAGATGTTGCCCGTGCAGTCCTTTTAATTTATTCCTAATGGTATCTGGATCATTTTTAGATTGCATCCTTGCTTCTTCCATAACCTGGCTCACAAATATAAGTAATCATTTAGCAATTTGAAACAGTCTGAAGTTCACATATCTGTCTGGTTTTTTTTAAAGACAATGATAGGCTAACTTATACATTTGTTGCTAAACACATAATTGCCTTTGGATATTGGTCTAATAGAGTTTATTTCTCATTAATTTCCAAACTATCAATAAAACTTCCCCTAACAGGTACAGAGAATGTTTTACTTTATAACTTCAAATAGATCAGCCACTTGACAAGTCACAAGTTCTGTACCTGGGTTTTTGCCAGGTACTTGTGACTTGGATTGGCCTCCATAAAGACAGGATACTGGGCTAGGTGGACCATTGGTCTGATCCAGTAAGGCTATTCTTATGTTCTTACTCGAATATAAGTTGATCCGAGTATAAGACGAGGTACCCTTCCTGCCCCCCCAAAAAAGGAAGAAAAAAAGGTTGACTCAAATATAAGACAGGGTAGGGTGAGGGGCTTAATATTCATGTGCCCTGCCAGGATCTATTCCCTGCCCTCTCCCTCCCTCCCTCCCTGCCAGGCTCTGCATCCAGCCCCCTCCCTGCCCTGTACCCTGTCCCTCCTCTCTCTTGATGTCCTGCAGGCCTCCAACAGGCCTTCTGTATGACATGGTGGGCTGGAACAGGATGGATCCCTCCTGTCCCGGACGACTCTGCCAATTTTTTTTACCTCCCTCCTACCCCCCCCCCCCCCAGCGTACCTTTTTGAATCCCTGGTGGCCCAATGGTGTACCAGGCAGGAGCGAGCTTTCAGTGCTCCTGCTCCACACTGAGCCCCTCCCTGAATGGCCACTTTGAGTTCTCACGGTCTAGCGGTGTACCAGGAATGAACGACCTTTCCTCACTCCTGCCTGGCGCTGAGCCACTCACTGAATGGCTGCCACGTATTCTCAACAAGTTCGGGAGGGGAATGGGTGAGTGATGACCCGAATATAAGCCGAGACCCCCATTTTTTTGGGGCCCCAAAATCTTGGTTTATATGTGAGTATATAGGATGAGGAGTTGAATACAATATAAACATACAAAATGAGTCAACTCGTAAACTACTCTAATTTAACTTCAGATTTTCTTTGGGGATCTCAACAATATAACCCACAAGCAATTTAAACTTTCTCATTCGCTGGGGGTTTATACATCTTCTCTTCATCGATCCCTCTCACTTTCAATAAACTTTCAGTGCCCAAATTTTTAAAGAGTTTGTAATTCATAAATGCACTTCAAAAAAGCAGTGCACAAACACTTATTGCTCCTTTTACTAAGCTGAATTGCCCCGTGCGCTCATCAAGGCATTGTTCCCTGGGTGAAATCACCGAGATCCCCGAAGAAAATCTGAAGTGAAATTAAAGAGTAATGGCGAGTTGACAGTTTTTTGGGGTTTTTTTTGTAGGTTTACTTTATAACTTAAACATGAAAAAAAAAGTTCATGACAGATTCTGTTCTCACATCAGTTTTAGCAAAATAAACTACTCCACTGCCAAACAAACCTTGCAAACAAGTTCTCAAAAGTTTACCGTACCATACCAACACCAAATCCAAGAAATCAAACTGCACTAACCCTACCTATGAAAGTCAGCACTGTAAATATTGTAAAACACCAATACACATCCAGTTTGGAAAATAGAACAATTGAACTACCATAGATTATTATACCTAACCTACAGGTTAACAGAATGCCTCACCTCAGTTACACATAAACACAGACCATCACCTATCACCTAGTAAAGAATAAGAAACTACAAATCGTATTGTATACTATCTAAGTAAATCTAATTACAGTGGGGTGCAAAAATCTGGAATCGCTTGTGAATTTTGTGTTCTTTCAATTTTCTGACCTTGATCCTATAGATTTGACTTTGTACCACATTTCAAAGGATACATTTGGCTATTAGAATCAGATTTTTATTCTAGCTTGGCCTTAAATTTCTGAGTTTGTTTGTTAAAGTTGCCATGTTAATGGTTTTTCTGCATAAATCAAGTAATGTATTTCGCTGGCCAAAAAAGTACATAAGAGTGTCATCTAGCCTTCATATTCATGTAGGTGGCCTTGGAAAAGGCTGTTTGACTTAGTATTTGGTGAGCCATCCTCTTTTCTTGATCACCTGTATGCACCATGTCAGCATTGAATGAACTAGTTTGATGAGGTGATCATGCGTGACAATGCGGTTCCAGGCTGCAATGAGTGACTCAGTGAACTCAAGTTTTGATGTTGGATATCTCTTGCATATCTCCCAGGCCAACTTGTGCCACAAGTTCTCAGCTGGATTCAGATCCAGAGATTGAGCAGGCCAGTTGATTCACTCAATATTGTTCTGAAGCTTCCCATTGATCACCTGTTTGGAGCGATAGCAAGGTGCATTATCATCTTGGAACAGGAACTGGCCTGGAAACATCTGCTGAGCTGATGGTACCATGTACCTTTTGCAGTATTGTGATGTACTTTGTCCCATTGACCATTCCATTGATAATGTATAGATGTCTGACGCCGCTGGCAGCCATGCAGCCCCAGACCATGACCTGCAAAGGATGCTTCACAGTGAGATTAAGGCTCTCTAGCTTGAAATCCTCTTCAGGAAACCTCCTCATGTAGATGAGGGCCTAGTTACCAAATAGGCAGAAGGTGCTGTCATCGCTGAAAAGCACCTTTTCTCACGTTTCACATGTTCAGCTTGAGTGCTTCCATACCTACTCGATACCTTTGGACATTAGTTATCAGTAGCTTGTTACATGCTTTGCAGCCCCACAGGCCAAATTACAGGCATCAACAATGAACAATGACATTGACATAACACTCGTCTGACTACACACAGTAGCTGAGGTGAGGTCAACTTGCGATTGGTCAATGAAATGCGTCAAAGTGCACAGTCTTGGCATGATTTTGATGCATGTGGACAACCAGACTTAGGCTTGTCTACCACTGAACACATCGCTTTCTTCTTTTGTACAATCTTTATTACCGTGTTGTGACTGCAGCAGACTTTGCTGGTGATCTGGCGGCATGAAAATCCTTCCTCACTCATCATTGATACACAAATGGGCTCCTCCAACATCAAGTTCCAAGTCTTGTTCATGGTTGATGCAGAAAGTGTATGAAACCTTAAGATTGTGCTTTTTATAGCTGCCCTATTACCTAGATGTCTGGACTGTGATTGGCTGACTAAAGCAGCCTCCTGATTGGACAGTCTCAATCCAATTTTGAAGCATGATCTGTAAAAGTTATAGTACCTATATTCTTGTATCAATAAAATTGTAAATTTAGAAACAAGTGATCTTAAAAAGTTGATTCTAATAGCCATTTTATCTCTTATAATGTGGTATACAGACAAATCTATTGGGTCAATAAAGAAATTAAAAGATCAGAAAGTTGAAAGAATGCAAAATTCATAAGTGGTTCCAGACTTTTACACCACTGTAGTTACTGTACTTTAAAGGTTTTGTCACATTTACTTGTAAAGAAGTACACAATAATATTTGTTACTTTTACTGAAGTAATTTCACCAATTTTTATTATTTTTACTCAGTTACATAGAAACATGATGGCAGATAAATGCCAAATGGCCCATCCAGTCTGCCAATCCATAGCATCTACTATCTTCTCCTCTTCCTAAGAGATTCTGCCTATCTATCCTGCGCTTTCTTGAATTAAAACACAGTCTTTGACTCTGTCACCCTGTCTGCAAAAAAGTGTTTCCTTAGATTACTCTTGAGTCTATCATTTCTTAACTTCATTTTATGTCCTCTCACTTTAGAATTTTCTTTCAACTGAAAGAGACTCGCCTCATTCGTATTTATGCCACGTAGGTATTTAAACGTCTCTTAATAATAATTATAATAATAACTTTATATACCGCAATACTACAAATAGTTCAGAACGGTTTACAGAGGAAGAGACTGTATACAGACAGTGATAATACCAAAAATTTTCAAAATGACATTGGCATGTTAAGATTAATCAAGTTTGTCTGGGAGTGTTTTAAGAATACATCAAGGCAGAAGTGGAGTCAGAGAAATTTGTCAAAGAGAGAAGTTTTTATTGACTTCCTGAAAGTTTGATAAGAAAGTATGTTTGAAATAAAGTTGGTTAAATGTTTGTTCCATTTGCCTGCTTGGAATGATAGTGTTCGATCAAGGAATCTCTTGTAGTTACAGCCCTTTAAGGATGGAAAGGCGAACAAGTAAGCACTACGTGTACAGGTTGTGCCTGGAAATTCGAAATAGTGAGACAGATTGGGGGTGAACCTGTTATGGTTTTGAAGCAAAGGCAAGCAAACTTAAAGATGACTCTTGCTTCCACAGGCAGCCAGTGTAGTTTTTTGTAATACGAGTTTACATGATCTGATTTCTTGAGGCCATAAATGAGATGGACTGCGGCGTTCTGGACGATTCTCAGCCGTTTGATGGTTTTCTTAAAAGATCCCAAGTATATGATATTGCAATAGTCTAAGTACTTAAGATCAAAGATTAAACCAGCAGTCGAAAAGAGAAGAAATCAAACTAATGTTTAATGGTATGGAGTTTTCATAAAGTGAAAAAACATTTTTTAACCTAAGCGTTAGTGTGATCTTCAAAAGTCAGGCTTCGGTCCAAGATGACACCAAGGATTTTGATTGTAGAAATAATTGGATAGTCTGACCCATTTAATCTCAAAGAGGTGTTCATGATTTTGTTATTTAGACTTGCCCAAAAAAACCTTAGTTTTTATCCAAATTCAGTGTTAGTTTAAATTGCGTATTCCATTGTTTTACCTTGGTAGGGACAGATGAGATGAGTTGTTTGTCTCTTGGGACAGTGAGGCTATAGGAATAATAATTGTGATGTCATCCGCGTATATTTACGATTTCAATTTTAAATCAGATAGCATATTTCCCATACTGTATATCTTCCCTCTCCCATCTTTCTTCCAAAGTATATATTGAGATCTTTAAGTCTGTCCCCATATGCCTTATGATGTAGACCACCAATCTTTTTAGTAGCCTTCCTCTGGACTTATTCCATCCTGTTGATATTATTTTGAAGGTGCGGTCTCAAGACTTGTACACAGTATTCTAAATAAGGTCTTACCAGAGTCTTATAAGGGACATCAAAACATCCTTTTTCCTTTCGTGGCTACAGAAGGTCAGTCAGGCGGCAAGTCTAACTTGGACAGACACTACTTATGGTGTTGGGGATGCAGAACCCAAGGTGAGAGGAGTTAGGAGTTAAAAGCAGTCTCAAAGAGGTAGACTTTTAACTTGGACGAGAACACTGCCAGAGATGGAGCCTGCCATAGGGAATCGGGCAGTTAGTTCCAGGCATACGGTTCAGCAAGACAGAAGGGGCATAGTATGGAGTTGGCAGTGTAGGAGAAGGGCACAGATAGGAGGGACCTACCGGCTGAGTGGAGCTCACGGGGGGGGAGAGTGGGGGAAGCCGGAACGTAGGTGGATATAAGTGAAGAGAGATAATGATGGGTTGCCGAGTGAATGAATTTGTAGGTCAGTAAGAGGAGTTTGAATTGTATTTGGAAATAGATGAGAAGCCAGTGAAGTGACTTTAGGAGAAGGGTAATGTGAGTATAGCAGCTCTCACAGAATATGAGTTGTGAATGGATTGAAGGAAAGAAAGATGTCTGAGTGGAAGACCTGAGATTAGCGAGTTGCAGTTTCCTGCTAGGTACTATATGTAATCTTTTTGTTCTCGTGGGTTAAATCTTTCATGTAACCCATTCTCTCCTGTCTCTTTGGTTTTGGCATAAAACCAGGCATGACCATATTGGTCATGTCCAGGGACCTTTTGGGTAATCAGTTGATCCCTTTCATTTAAGGAAAGAAAAAAATCTCTATCTTGGCACAGAAATCAAGCCACTTGACAGTTCTTTTTTCCTTCTCTACCCCTTTTAACAAATGATCAACATCCAGCCACAAAAGACTTGTCAGTGCAACAATCTTGGATTCAATTAACTAAAATACATTTCTTGGCTCATTGTACTAAACAGTTGAAGTTACTCTAAGTCTTCTCATTGGATGTTGAACTGCTTACTGTTAAGTAGTACACTGTTAAGTAGTACACTGTTAAGTAGTACACTGTTAAGTAGTACATTGTTAAGTAGTACATTGTTAAGTAGTACACTGTTAAGTAGTACACTGTTAAGTAGTACACTGTTAAGTAGTACATTAAGTAGTACATTAAGTAGTACATTAAGTAGTACACTGTTAAGTAGTACACTGTTAAGTAGAGTACATTGTTAAGTAGTACACTGTTAAGTAGTACACTGTTAAGTAGAGTACATTGTTAAGTAGTACACTGTTAAGTAGAGTACATTGTTAAGTAGTACACTGTTAAGTAGTACACTGTTAAGTAGAGTACATTGTTAAGTAGTACACTGTTAAGTAGTACACTGTTAAGTAGAGTACATTGTTAAGTAGTACACTGTTAAGTAGTACACTGTTAAGTAGTACACTGTTAAGTAGAGTACATTGTTAAGTAGTACACTGTTAAGTAGAGTACATTGTTAAGTAGTACACTGTTAAGTAGTACACTGTTAAGTAGTACACTGTTAAGTAGAGTACATTGTTAAGTAGTACACTGTTAAGTAGAGTACATTGTTAAGTAGTACACTGTTAAGTAGAGTACATTGTTAAGTAGTACACTGTTAAGTAGTACATTGTTAAGTAGTACACTGTTAAGTAGTACATTGTTAAGTAGTACACTGTTAAGTAGAGTACATTGTTAAGTAGTACACTGTTAAGTAGAGTACATTGTTAAGTAGTACACTGTTAAGTAGAGTACATTGTTAAGTAGTACACTGTTAAGTAGTACATTGTTAAGTAGAGTACATTGTTAAGTAGAGTACATTGTTAAGTAGTACACTGTTAAGTAGAGTACATTGTTAAGTAGTACACTGTTAAGTAGTACATTGTTAAGTAGTACATTGTTAAGTAGTACACTGTTAAGTAGTACACTGTTAAGTAGAGTACACTGTTAAGTAGTACACTGTTAAGTAGTACACTGTTAAGTAGTACACTGTTAAGTAGAGTACATTGTTAAGTAGTACACTGTTAAGTAGTACACTGTTAAGTAGTACACTGTTAAGTAGTACATTGTTAAGTAGTACATTGTTAAGTAGTACACTGTTAAGTAGAGTACATTGTTAAGTAGTACACTGTTAAGTAGTACACTGTTAAGTAGTACACTGTTAAGTAGAGTACACTGTTAAGTAGTACACTGTTAAGTAGAGTACACTGTTAAGTAGTACATTGTTAAGTAGTACACTGTTAAGTAGTACACTGTTAAGTAGTACATTGAGAACCAATACATTTGAGTGGTACGCAAAAATATAGAATAATCTGTCTTGTGTACAATTCTGGCTAGTAATGTAGCCTATTTTGACTATATTAGTTGCATATTGAAGCCTGATGTTTGTGAAACTTGTGAACTAGAGTTTTTTTTAGTTAAAAGTAATTTTTTTTTTAGGCAACTAATATTAGATGGTCAATGGGACGAAGTTTTACAATTTATTCAGCCTCTTGAGTGCATGGAAAAGTTTGACAAGAAAAGGTAATAAGCAATGATGAAAATATTTTTGCCTCTGCCCCAACACCTACATAACCTCTTACTATTGAACAACTATCCTAATATTTAGAGTTTTGTGGCCCCAGGATATTAACAGCTTTTAAAAAATTATTGCAAGAACAGCCTTATTGTGTGCATTAGTCATCATTTTAGTATGAGATCTAACCCATTTCCTTAACAGTAAGGAGTTTTGCGAAACAGGTTACTTTTTATGTACCTATTACAATTTACCGTATTTTTCGCTTCATAAGAAGCACCTGACCATAAGACGCACCTGACCATAAGACGCACCCTAGATTTAGAGAAGGAAAACAAGAAAAAAAACCATTCTGAACCAAATTCTCCCTGCAAGGCTCTGTCCCCTGTACCCCCCTCTGGTGGTCTAGTGATAGGCTGGGACAGGGCGGGCAGGGACAGGACACAAAGCAGGCAGGCCTAGTGGCCTAGTGACAGGCAGGCAGGCCCCATAAACCCCACGTGCCCCCCAGTACCTTAATTATCCCCCCCCACGTATCCCCAGTATCTTTTTTAATCATCCCCCATACCTTTAATCATATCCCCACCTTTGTACCTTTAATCATAGCCCCCCCTTGTACCTTTAAAGGTACAAGGGGGGCTATGATTAAAGGTACAAGGGGGGCTATGATTAAAGGTACAAGGGGGGCTATGATTAATCATAGCCCCCCTTGTACCTTTAATCATAGCCCCCCTTGTACCTTTAATCATAGCCCCCCTTGTACCTTTAATCATAGTCCCCCTTGTACCTTTAATCATAGCCCCCATTGTACCTTTTTAATCATACCCCCCCCTTTGTACTTTAATCATAGTCCCCTTGTACCGTACCTTTTTAAAATTCTTCCCTCCCTCCCTTGGCTCTGTATCATTTCCCGTGAGAACTGCTGCCAGCCATTCAGAAAGCGGCACGTGCCCAAGCGGGAGTGTGTAAAGCTTGGGCCTAACTGTTGCGCTCCTGACTCGTGTGCCCGCTGCCGGGAAATGATACAGAGCTGTCGAGGGAGGGATATACGCTGGATCACCAGGCTAGAAAAAAGTACAGCGGGGAATGACAGCGGCGGCGGATTTGTTTTAAAAAGGTGGTGCGGCTGCGGTGCGGGGGGGGGGGGGTTGCAATTGTACGGGGAGGCAACAAGGCGGTGTTTAAAGGTGTTGCAGCTGAAAGGTGGTGTGGCTGCAGGGGGGGGTGTTTTGCATTTGTACGGGGAGGAGAGCGGCGGGCGATGTTTAAAAAGCTGGTGCGCCGGGAATTAAAATATTGTACCTTAGCTTCATAAGACCTATCGAGATTTCCACCCTCTTTGGGGTAGAAAAAAAGTGTGTCTTATGGAGTGAAAAATACGGTATGTATGTTATTGCCACCAATAGAGGAATGTTCTTTGAGTGTATGCGAGAATATACATGTTGCAGTTCTTATGTTTCTGTTTACATTTTCAATCTGGGGGATATACAGAAAGTTGGATTTTTAAACATTTCTAATTCTATGCATGTAATTTTCCGCAGCCAGAAATTTTATGCACATAAACTGTGGTTATGCTCAGATGGAAAAAGGATACAGACAGCCATTGAAGCCAACTTTTCAAAATCATTGGGAGTGCTCAATGGAAATTACACTTCCTTGACACTGTCAAGCAGTTTACTCAATATTGGGGGTGCACAAGCACTCACAGCACCCACAGACAGACATCATCATCCAGGACATAAAACATTTTGAAAGTGCTTCCTTAATTAATAACTGAAAACTGGGCTCAATTTTTATCTTTGATTTTAATCAAACATAAGTAATATTTGAAGGGGGAGATAAGGGAGTAATGTTGATGTATTTTATTAATTATTTTTTTTTGTTAGGTTTCGCTATATTGTTCTGAAGCAAAAGTTTTTAGAAGCTTTGTGTGTGAATAATGCAATGTCAACAGAAGATGAACCTCAACATGTAAGATTTTTTTTTAATATTAACCTGTAACTTTATAGCTGGAAAGTCATTAATTGGAAGATGTTGGTTCACGTTATTCTGAAATACAAATTTACCGTATGTACTTGATTGTAAACCTGTCCGACTATAAACCAAAATAACATTTTCTCCCCCCTTTATAGGAGAAAAATTTTAACTCTAAAATAGTGGTGTACCAAGGGTGGGGTAGGGAGTTGTCTGCTCCATATGCAGGAAGCTCAGAGTTGCTGGAGTGGTTGCGAGCCTGCAGTCCACCTGTGCATGGCTGTTGGCTGTGCCAGTCCTGCCCACTTTGACATCAAGTTTCTGTTCCAGAGTAGGCATACCAGCAGAGCTGACATCTGCACACAGATAGTCCTGAACCCCCCGACTGATCTGGGGGTGGTGTGCTTCGGCTAGAGGAGGGGATGCTCCGCCCCAGTTATGCCACTGCTCAAATATAAACCAATGGTTTATATTCAAGTACCAGGACAGGAGCGATCCCTTCCTTCCCTGACGTGTCCTGTCTGCTAACTTGCAGTTGGCCAACCAGTCTGCCACCTCTCCCGGTTCCCTCCTAATCCCAGTCACACTACAACTCTACCTTACTGCCATGGCAGTCCAGTGATGTGGAGAACAAGAGCCAGAGTGATTGATCTCTCTCTCCTTCCCCATAGTGTCCTGTCTGCTAGCACACTTAGCCCACTCCATGTTTCCCTCCTCCCAATCCCACCACAGGCCTATCTTACTTTCCTGGTGATCCATTGGTGAGCTGGGACAGGAGTGATCCTTCTAAGCCCCTGCCCATGCAGTCTCTATATTTAAAAAAAATATGGTTGAAGCGAAGTCCCACAGGAACTCACAACAGACATTTTTTTTACTATTGAGACTGCACTGGCAGGATTGTGGAAGGATTGCTCCTCTCCCAGTTCACTGCTGGACCATCAGGGAAGTAAAGTAGGTGTGCAGTAGGAGGGGAGGGAGGGATTGATCACCAGTTCTCTATACTAGTGGACCACCAGGGCAGTAAGGGAGGTGATTCCAGGGAAGAGGGAGGGCTGGATGGGACTTGAATATAACTGACAGCCCCATATTTGGGCCCAGAAATCTTGGTTTATATTCGAGTATATATAGTAATATACATTTTAGCTTGTAGCATTATGTTGTAAATATGCAGTTTGAAGATTATTTATATGCTATTTTAAGAAAAGCAAAGACTTACTTCATGAGTTTTATTTATCAGGCTGAAAAATACAGAATTGTTTGTGATAGTGTTTTGTTCCCTATGTATGCTTTGATACACAATTTTATCCCAGGACAAGCAGGCAGCATATTCTCACATGTGGGGGTGACGTCATCCACCGAACCTGGCACAGATCGTCTAAAGATGGTCCTGCCAGCTCGTGGGACTATCGGTTGTTTGTTTTCTGTGGAGTGGAGAAGCCATATTTTGTTTGTTTTCTGTGGAGTGGAGAAGCCATATTTTGGTTTTCTCTTCACACACCTTCTGTTAGGTGTGTATGCTTTTTTATATGTCTTTTACTCATGTGTATTTTCTGCATACATCATTTGTGTATGTTTTGTGCCCTCTCGTATTATTTTTTCTTTAATACTTAAATTTATTTAATTTGCTAGTATTACTAAAAGGAGTGCTGTTTTTTAATAGGCCTTTGCCTACTAGCACTCTTCTGTGCGGAACCTCATGACGGCGGTTTTTCTCTCGGGGTTTTTGACTTCTTGATAATTTTTAGATTTTTGGGCCAGTTTAGAAACAGCATTGAGGATGGCCAACTCCAATGCTGAAGCTCCTCTTCACTGCCTTACACCAGGGCCGTCAACTTCATTGTCCTCTCTACCTCAGTTACTGCCGCCATCAGGGGAACCACGTTAGAAAGCTAAGAAGCACAAGCACTGTTCCCCCTCCAATGCTGCTGCAACACAAGAAACCTCTCCATCGAAAAGACAACAGATGGATACTTCTGCTCATGCGCATTCTGTACCGACTACCGTACAGGCGCAAGTTCCACTATCTGTGCAGCAACAAGTGCAATTTGTGCTGCCTACTGAATAAGTGCTAAGTTCACAGCAGCAAGCTCAATTTGTGCCACCTACTGCACAAGCACCATTTCTACAGCAGCAAGTGCATTCTGTGCCACCAACTGCACAGACACTCCAGTTCCAGCAACAGGCGCGATATATACCATCTATCATACAGGCCCTTTCTCTCTAAGATCATCTGAATATACTGCTGTGGAATGAGCTAGCCGGGCTATGGCAGTCGGACGCTGTGCTAAATTCTGTTAACACACCCCTTGCCTCGACTGAGTCCAAGCAAGGTAAGCGAAATACCGTCACTCGGAGACTCCTAAATGAGCATAAGGTAGGCTTAATAAAGACGTCGATGACATGCACTTATCATTGGGGTCTATGGCTGCATCGTCATTGAGGGGGGGGCATAGCGTATTGTCTGACTCTCAACGCCTCTTCTAGACGGCCTTCCCAGCAGCCAAGTCTATGCTCCTCCCAAGATTGCAGCTCTACTCCAAGACATCCTAGTATGACCAGACAACCTGCTAAGTATTCCCAGGTGATTCTGACTTGCTTCTTCATGCTTCTAGCAGATCTGAATACGTTGGTGATTTTCTCTATTGGCAGTCTTCCAGATTCAGCTTCATTGCCTGATCAGACTTTGCTCCCTGCCAGTCTGTTTATCAGAAGATGGGGCAGGATCTCCCAATTAAAATGCAGCCTGAAACAGACACTATTGCAGAATTCAGAGAGGTACTTGAATACAAGGAGTTGACAAGTACTGCCTGAAGGTTCTTCTCCGCATCCTTATGCAGGAGGCCTTGCTCAAAAACTGGGAATCCCCCATTTGTGCACCAGCGACTTTTGGATTATCTTTATAAGCTTCGATCTGCCCCTGGGTTTCACAAACCACAGCTGCCACATTAGTCGCTAGTGGTGGAGTCCTTCTTAAAGAAAGCACACAGCTTCGGAACCTATGCTAATTCTCCCTTGGGCAGAGAGGACAGTACTCTAGATAAGTTTAGTTGCAAGGTCTTCCAGAGCTCCATGCTCATGAGTAAAATCCTGAATTACACCTTCTATGTTCTTTTACATGAAGTCTCTTGTCCAGAGGATGTCCACTTACGGGCAGTGTGTCTGGGAGGGAATGCATGGATGGGAGAACATCGCAGGTGAGGAGACATAGGCATCCTGGGACTGTCGGCCAAGTCTCTTCCCTGAAGAAGCCCTTTCTGGATACGTCAATCACTCCTCCTAAACTTACTTGCTCCACTTCATCACTGACGCTGACCCATTCTGCTTCTATTCCTTTCTCTCCTCTCCTCTACCTTCCAAAGTATTTAGATCAATGCTGTCTTTTTAAAATGTTTATTTTATTTTTATTTTTCCTCTAACTGTACTTTTCACTTCTCTATTACCCTCCAGGTACTTTAGTTAGATTGTGAGCCTTCGGGACAGTAAGGGAATTTTCCAAGTACCTTTCTTATTTCTAATCTTAATGTATATTTTCTGTAAACCGCTTAGAACCTAACGGATGTAGCGGTATATAAGAAATGAATTACATTACATTACATTACAAGTACATACCCTCTAAACATCTCTTGGTTTATTGGTATCTCAAGCATGACCTTCTGGAAACCAGGAAATACATGGCACACTCTATATATGATGCCTTTGATGTAGCCTCTTGCACCTCAGTGGTTTCCATCTCTATGCACAGACAGGCTTGGATCAGAATCTCAGATCTAGATGCCAGTATTTAAGACTATCTTTTCAATATACCCTGTATGAGTAATGACTGGTTTGGAAATTGGATAGAGGAGGCGACTCAAAAGATCAAAAGACAAACTGACAGTACGAGCACTCTGTCTTCCTCAAAAGCTCAACATTTTCAGCAGCCTAAGCGATTTTCAAGCTCCTACAGGGGTTCCTCATACTACTCCAGAACTAAATACCATCGGTCTCCTATGTCTACATGGCCATCTATCCGAAGGCACCTGAGGCAACAAAAAATTTCTGCCCCTACTTAAGCAGCAGTCATTTTGACTCCGTCTTAGAGAGCTTAGCTAGTGTATCTCAGCCCTCAAATCATACTCTACCATACTCACCCATTACCAACAGCACTGGACCCTCATAACATTAGACCAATGGGTTCATCAAGTGGTGGGTGGGGCTATGCCCTTCTTCTGCAAAAGAAACCTTGGAACCACCCTCCAAGAGAGTCTCATGTCAACTCCCATCAGAAAGCCCTCCTTCACCAGGAACTCTCAACCCTCCTCCAGCGCAACGTAATAGAAAAGTTCCACTACAAGAGAAGGGCAAGGCATTCTGTTTGAGGTACTTCCTTAGACCGGAGGGAATCGTCCAATTCTAGACCTCCAAGCACTTAACAAGTACCTAGTGAAAGAGAAGTTTTGGATGCTCTCTCTGGGAACCCTATTGCCTCTTTTAGAAAAGAACAACTGGCTTTGTTCTCTAGATTTCAGAGGAGCGTACACACATTTCTATTCTCCCTGCTCACAAAATATTTTCACTTTCTTCTTGGAACACACTTCCAGTACAAAGTTCTTCCATTCGGACTGGCATCAGCATCCAGAGTGTTCACCAAGCGCTTGGTGGTAATGGCAGTGATACTTTGTTCATACAGTTTCCATGTTTTTCCTTACTTAGATCACTAGTTGATCAAAGCCTCTACACCCCAAAAGGCTCAGCAAGTTTGAATGTAACAGTTCAACTTCTCGAAATCCTGGGATTCGCAGTCAATTATCCCAAATCCCACCTAGTAGTTTATAGGAGCTCTTCTGGGCACAAACCTGTTGTGTGCTTTCCTCCCTCAGCGGAGACTCACCACAATATGTCAGCTCTGCCAGGAAGTCTCTTCTCTTCGCCACCTGATGGCATGTCACTTGTGATTCCTCGGCCACATGGCCTCCACAGTATTGGACGTTATTCTCCCAGTGGTCTCAAACAACTGGTCTTCTGTCCCAGTACTTGTCAGTGACATCACAGCTCAGAGACTCACTTCTGTGGTAGATGTCTCCAACCAATCTCTCCAGAGGTGTCCTGTTTCAAGAACCACCTCATCAAAAGATTCTGACAATAGATGCTTCCATGTTAAGATGGCGAGCTCACTTAGATGACCTACGCCAGTGTTCTCAACTTCTTCAAGCCAAGTACTCTCTAAGCCTAACAAATATCAACTGAGTACCCCCACCCAAACTCTGCCCATGACCCATCCCCATAATAATAGTACTAATTGTAATGCAATTTCTTCCATCCATTTTTCATCAGGGCTGTGGAGTCGGTAGATAAATGTTCCGACTCAGACTCCTCAGTGTTTTGTACTTCTGACTCCGACTCCCCGACTCCGACTCGTCAGTGTTTTGTACTTCTGACTCCGACTCCGCGTGAAACAAGATCTTCATCCGCGTAAAAAGATGTTGTGCGTATGGTGGGAGAGCTTGGTTGGATGAATTTTTCAAGTCTACACCAGGTGATTTCTAACAACAAGGTATTGAAAACCTTGTTGAACGTTGGAAATAAGTTGTAAACAACAACAAGGGAGAATACATTTATAAGTATTGGTACTCCGAATTGTGCGTTGCGTGCCATATAGTGAAGCACGTGTTCATTTTGCGGTTACGTGAGGCACTGCATGCATTGGTCTTTATTCTTACAGTAGAGAAGTCATTAATTATAACTTTTTGTGAATTGGGACATTTAAACTTGCTTTTTTTAAATTCCAATCTAAATTTAGTTGGAGTCGGAGTCGGTGCATTGTTTGGCAACTCCGACTCCAGGTACCCGAAATTTCCTCCGACTCCATAGCTCTGTTTTTCATATACACACAATACAATCTTATTAATACATAATGGTAACACAAAATTGAAAAAACACAAAGCACACTGTATGCAGAGAAAATGTTAATTATCAGTTATATTTGCTTTTTTTTTTCCAAAGAGGACAATATGCAATTAGTAACAACTATAGAAAATAGACAAATATAGAGCAAAATATAGACAGCTGATATAAATTCACAAAACTGACACATTTTGATCACTAAATTGAAAATAAAATTATTTTTCCTACCTTTGTTGTCTGGTGATTTCATGAGTCTGGTTGTATTTCCTTCTGATTGTGCATCCAATATTTCTTTCTTTCTGCTTCCTGTACGCTTCCTCTCCTCCAGACCCCATTCCCTTTCCCAACCAACATCTTTCTCTCTCTGTCCCTCCACGAGTCCAACTTTTCTTCCTCTCTCCTCCACCCCTATTGGCAATATGTTTCCCTCTCTCTCTCACACTTATCCATCTGTCTTGAGAGATCCAGGCATCTCCCCCACCCCTTCTACTACCACATCCAACATTTCTTCCTCTCTCATCCCCCAGATCAATTGCAGCATTTTTCACCACTACCCACCAGCCCCATGCCTATTTCTCCTTATATCACCCCTCTCCAGCACAATGCCACATTTCTCCCTCCATCAGTATGTCCAACATACCTCCCCCTTGCATCCCCTTCAATCTGTCCCTCTGTTCCCTCTTCACCACCATATCCAACATTTCTTCTCTCATCCTTCTCTCCCCATGCATCTCTACCTCTCTCCCCTTTCTCTCTATGCCCAGTTTTCCTCTTCCTCTTCCTTTCCCTCTCACTCACACACTGATATCCAAGTTAGTGCCTCCTTCCTCCTTCCCTTCTATGTCCCATGTTCATTCCCCTTCCCTTCCTTCTGTGTCGAGTTCGTGCTCCTTCTCCCTCCCATCCTTCAAAAATTAAGTTGCACGCCATGGATCCCTGCCTGCCCCATCCACACCCCCCTCCCCTGAAGCTGACCTTGTTACTTTGTTGGAGCCGGAGTCACTCCATCCTCTCCCAGCAGCAACTCCGTGCAGGGACAATGTGTTCAGCGTTTCACATGCTGTATGTGGCTGGCCCACTAGCCTTCCCTCTGATGTCAATTCTAACGTCAGAGAGAAGGTTCATTTGAGCTGAAGGGCCACATCAAATGGCACAGATATTTTGCATGTATTACACAAGCAAAATATCTTTCCCATAAAAAAAGAATAAAAAAAATTCCCCACCACCCCTTACGGCCCTCCCCAATGACCCCTGACGATGTGCCCACTCCCTTTTGCCGCCAGACACTCCCCCCCCAAACTGAAAAAATGGCATGAGGGATGCCCATTCCTTTCTGCAACTGGAGGCGCTCTCTACACCCTCTCCCGTACCTTTTAAGTTGGGAACATGAGGAGGGGCCTAAGGCCTTGATTGGCTCAGACGCCAATCCTCCCTTGGGAGGAGTCTTAGGCATCTGAGCCAGTCAGAAATTTAGGCTCCCTCTCTAGGAAGTACCTGATTGGCTCAGACACCTAAGACCCCTCCCAAGGGGAGGGGCCTGAGGCGCCTCAGCCAGTCAGGGTCTTATGCCCCTCCCCATACATCACATAATGCAGCGGGAGGGACTAAGACCCAGCATTGTAGATGGCGGCCACAGAGCAGGAGGTACTGAGCACCCCTCCTGCTCCCAACTTAAAAGGTATGGAGGAGGAAGTGTTGGGGGAAGGCCTCCGGTGGCAGGAGGGAATGTTCAACCCGCCTGCCAGTTTTTCAATTTGGTGGGAGAGTGTCCAGTGGCAGGAGGGAATGGGCATCCCTCCTGCCATTTTTGGGGGTTGGGGGACAGTGGCTCGTGGATGGCGGTTCATTGGGGGGGGGGCATAGCGCGGGGACTTTTTTTTTATGGGACGGATTGTGCGTGTTTAACATATGCACAACATCTGTCCATTAAAAAAAAACAGAAGCCCTAACAGCAGTGACAGGAGGCTGCTTCCCCTGTCATTGCTGTTAGGGCTCTACGCATGTTTCAGTGATTGAGTGATTGATCTTTCATGTTTGCTTGCAAATGATTTGTACTTCTGTGCAAATCATTTGCATGCAAACTTGATAGTGCATCGATCGCTGCTGGAGAATCATCCAGAGAATTGGCCAACAGTGATCGAGTCACTATCTTTAGTGCATCTAGCTCTTAATCCCCCCATTGCCCCAGGTTCATTAGATAGATTGTGAGCCCACAGGGACAGATGGGGAAGAATGCTTGAGTACTTCAGTAAATTCATGTAAACCATTTTGAGTTGCCCTGGGAGAACAGTATAGAAAATTGAATAAATAAATTGGTGCTGGAAATGTAGGTCAGGGTTTTAAAGGCCTACATTTCTAGCGCCCACCTTTGACAAGAATTGCATCTATGGAGGCACCTTATATCGCCTACTTTGACTTTGGTATTCTAAGGCGCCTCTGTAGATGCAATAAAGGTGCCATTTTTCTAGGCGCCAATAGGCACCTACATTTTTTGTAAATGATATTTTAATTGTTTTTAAATGGTTTTTACCACTTAAGTTAGGCACCAGTAGGATACCTAACGGTGCCTAACTTTAAGGTGCTGTTTATAGAATATGGGCCGCAATGAAAACATATTTTCTCTCTCTCTGCTGTAATTGTGTTATGCATTGTTCACAGTAAATTTATGACGATCTTGGTATGCAGCAAAATCACTTTTTTAGTCAGTTAGCCTACTCAGGTATAGATTGATTTACACCTTTCTTCCCAGTTACTCCCTATAGAATTCCATGGTATAGCTTCAAACAAGCATTAGTACCAAAGAGCTTGCTGTCCCACAACCGAGCAGTGAGTAAGAGGGTGCAATCTAGTAAACAAGTTTCACGTTCTGCTATCTTCTAGTTCAGTTGATTTGTGTTTGGAGCTTCTAATCTGTTATTACAGGTTGCTATGTGCTGTTAGTTTAATGACATTTCCTCTGTTCTCCTTATTTTGAGCAAAATGGCATGATTTAGATAAGTTAAACATGTCAATATAACCTGTAACTGCTCTAGATAGAGTTATACTCACAGCTGTCCAATTCCCCTGAAGAAGCTATTGGTGAAACAGAGACACTCTAGGGATATCAGATACGTGCTGGCTTTTACTGTGCAGTTTATAATACATTTAAAAGATATCAGAGGTTTTTTTTGACCTATGATTGACATTGGATGCGGGTCAGTAACACCGCTGAATGTTGTCACTACATTTCCACTGTTGGTGTGTATATCGTTTAGAAAAGTACTTTGTTTCTAACAATTTCTTTCTAGTTAAGGAAACTTATTTTTCTTAAAGCATAGTTGGAGTAATGGAATGAGATATAGTAGCACAAAATGAAGAATTATAATTATCAGATAGTTGTTAGGTCCCAGTTCTTACCAAAAGTGCATCATGGAAATTTTACAAATCAGAATAAAGAAATAATCACTTTTTCATATCACAACTGTTAATGATCCAAGGGAGTAGAGTCAGCCCAGTTATTTTATATTTATATATATCCCCGCCGCCCCCTTGGATAGCAACAATTATAAAATCTACTTACTTACATCTACTGTAATGGTGGTCAATGGGAATGTGCTTCAGAGCTATACACTTGGAAATGTCAATTGTTACCATGTACATACCTGTGATCTTTTTTATTGTTAATTTAAATTCAGTTATATGTAATATAATTGTAGAACTCCAACTGAATAAAAAACTGTGGGTGCCATGTCTAATGCAGAAAGAACTACTTTCCACTGTGTACAATTTGAATAGATTCAACATTTTAAATGCATGAACTGAAAGGAGGAAATGTTTAACTGATACTGTTCATATTACATATTGCAGTTGGAATTTACAATGCAAGAAGCTGTCAAGTGTTTACATGCTTTGGAAGAATATTGTCCTTCTAAAGAAGATTACAGCAAGCTCTGTTTATTACTGACGTTGCCTCGTCTAACTAACCATGCAGAGTTCAAGGATTGGAACCCCAGTACTGCTAGAGTTCACTGCTTTGAAGAAGCATGTGTCATGGTAGCAGAGTTTATCCCTGCTGACAGAAAACTGAGTGAAGCTGGTTTTAAAGCAAGTAACAATCGGTTATTCCAACTGATAATGAAGGGCCTTCTTTACGAATGTTGTGTGGAATTTTGTCAGAGCAAAGCAACTGGTGAAGAAATTACAGAAAGTGAAGTCTTACTTGGTATTGATTTGTTGTGTGGCAATGGTTGTGATGATTTGGATCTGAGTCTGTTATCTTGGCTTCAGAATCTTCCATCTAGTGTTTTTGCTTGTGCTTTTGAGCAAAAAATTCTTAATATTCATGTTGATAAACTTCTTAAGCCCTCTAAAACTACATATGCTGATCTTTTAACACCTCTTATCAACAAGCTATCACCCTATCCATCATCCCCAATGAGGAGACCTCAGTCGGCTGATGCATACATGTCCCGTTCTTTAAACCCAGCCCTTGATGGACTTTCATGTGGACTAAGTAATCATGACAAGCGAGTCTCAGACATTGGAAATAAAACCTCTCCAATGTCGCATTCCTTTGCTAATTTCCATTACCCTGGTGTACAGAACCTTAGTCGAACTGTAATGCTGGAAAATACAGACTGCCACAGTATTTACGAAGAATCACCAGAGCGGTATGTTTAATATTTAGAAGTAAAAGTAATAATCAATCTTTGTTCAGTTATTTTTTTATTAGCATGTGTTTCTTGTGGGGGGCAGTGCCTACAAATGGGTTATTTTCACTTACCATAATAGTAATGAACCTTATTCTTAAATCAGGATGTGATCTTGTTCTCACAAATTTTAATGCATTAATGTTCACCAAAGTACATCAGACCAAAGATATCTTCATTCTTTACTATTTAAATATTGTAGTTCCTCCCTGTTACCCTTCGTACCAGTAAGTCATTGTCTGTTGGTTTTCTTGTTGCTGTATAGAAAATTTGTTTTTAATGTCTTTTAATAACACTATGTAAAATCGCTTTGATATTTGATAAGGTGGTATATCAAATTTTTAATAAACCTGAAACCTGATAAGATGCAACATTAATGGGCATTGGGCAACCTATTAAGATATGCTTTAAATTTCCTTTTAAACACAGAAAACAGAGAAAATAAAGGCAGATAAAGACCATATGGTCTATCTAGCCTACCTAATCATGTCATCTATGAGGGTCAGTTGAAAAGTTTCTAGCCTAATCAAGAAAACAACATTTTTTGGGGGAAAAATACAATTTATTTTCAACATACTCTCCCATTTAGCTCAATACATTTGCTCCAATGCTTTTCCAGACCTTCCATACCTTCAATAAAATATGAAACATCTAAACTGGGAAAATAGCTATTAACAGCATCTATAACCGCAGAATCTGAAGAAAATTTATTCACAGACAGCCATTTTTTCAAGTTTGGAAACAGAAAGAAGTTGCACAAGGCTAAATCTGGAGAAGTACGGTGGACAGGAAATGAATTCATGCAGTTTTGCCATCGCAATTGTTGATGTGTGAGCCAGTGTTTTTTCCTGGTAATAGAAAACTTGCTTCATAGTCAAATGATAACGTTTTGTCTTGATTTCGTAATAAGCTAGTATAGGTTTTGCCATTAATGTTTTTTCCCTTTTCCAGATGGTCAATAAAAATTATCACATGGAAATCCCAAGACGGTCGCCATCACCTTTCCAGCTGATGGAGCTGTTTTTGCTTTCTTCAGAGTCTTTTCATCTGTTGTAGTCTATTGTTTGGATTGTTATTTTGTCTCAGGAGTATAGTGATGAATCCCAGTCTTATCCACTATCACAAAATGCCACAAAAAGTCATTCTCATTGCACTTAAAACGCTCAAGACACATTTTTGAAATGTGCAATTGAACTTGTTTTTGGTCAATGGTTAGCAAATGCGGCACCCATCGCACACTCAACTTCTTCATGCCTAAATATTAATGTAGGATGGTGTGTACACTTTCTGATGAAATACCATCAGCCTTTGCTATCTCATTTAGGGTCAATTGCCATTTAGTCTATTGCTGTTTCGTTAACCATTTAGTCTGTTGTTGCTGTTTTTGGACATCCAAGGCATTCTTCATCAACAATGCTTGTCTGGTCAAGTTTAAATTCAGTAGCCCATGCTTTCACCATTGAAAGTGAAGAAGACACATCACTTATACACTGCGTCTAACTCAGATTTAATTTCGGTAGGCAATTTTCCCTTAAAATGATGGAACTTTATCACGGCACAATACTCAATTTTGCCCATTTTTTTATAAAGTGGAGCAGTTGTTAATTTTATAAGGCTGATACGACAAAGCTAGACATCAGATTGAGTTGAAAATCTTGCCTTAGATGATTGTCAACATCATCTGGCAGATGCTGGGGTCAATGGTAGTGACCATAAAGGTGGTCCCTTGGGCGAAAGCTCAACTACGCCCTCTCCAGAAAATGCTATTGTCCTGCTGGCCTCTGCAGACAGATTCTCTCCAGATGCCACTGATCTGGACGGTGGAAGCATATTAAAGTATGCCTTGGTGGCTCCAGCCAGAGTCTTTGTCCAAGGGCTTCCCCTCCACATATCCTCTTGGGTAATTCTGATAACATTGACCTTATAGCTGGGAGGTCAATGCAAGGGTCATATGATTCAGGGCCGATGGTTTCCTTTTCAGAGAAAATAGTTCATCAACAGATTGGATTTTGAGAGTCATTTGTGTAGCGCTGCTGTCTTTCAAAAAAAAAAAACCAAAAACCCCTGGAGGGCAAAGCAGTCAGGGTTTTCTCTGACATGGTAGTGGCGTATGTCAACAAGCAGGGAGGCACCAAGAGTGTCCACTAAAACTGGAGGCCCAATTGTTGCAGAAGGCCATCTACAAGCCTATATAGCAGAATTGGAAAATGTGCAAGACAACTATCTCGGCTGGCAGACCTTGGATCCGGGGGAGTGGTCTTTGTCCCAGAGAGCCTTCAACAGCATGGTGAGGCGCTGGGGGTGTCAGACGTTTGATCTAATGGGGTTATCAGCCAACAAGAAATATTCTCAGTATTTCAGCTGAAGATCCAAGTAAAGAAGTACCGGCATGGATGCTCTAGTACAGCCTTGGCCAACAAAGGAGTACGTGTTTCCACCATGGCATATGATAGACTGGGTCATTCCAAGGGTTGGTGGTTCTCGTGGCTCCAGAAGGCTACATCGCCTATGATACGCTGATCTAGTTCAGCTATAGCAGGAGATGTATCTCAGACTGCTGCTGCTTCTAATGCTTCTGTCAAAGGGTCTGATTGCCTTGGAGAGTCCAGAATGCTTTGAGCTTATGGTGTGGTTCTTCAGCATGCAGCCTTAAAGCAGAAAGGATATTCGGAGGTGGTTATAGCTACCCTCCTAAGATCTAAGAAACCAGTGACTTTTGCAGCTTATGCTAAGGCTTGGAAGACCTTTCAGCACTAGTGTGCTAAATAGAAGATGGAGTTGTTTAAGGCTCCAATATTTGTGGTCCTGTCATTTCTGCAGGATGGTCTCAAGAAGGGCCTGGCAGTTGGTTCACTCAAGGTGCAGGTGGTAAGCCTCTTGTGTTTAGGGCTTGAGTGGAGAAAGTTTCCTTGGCTTCCCGCCATGACATTGCAGATTTCTGAAGGGAGCATTATGGTTGCACTCTCCTGTGCGACAGCTATTTTCGATGTGGAATCTTAACATTGTTTTGCAGGCCCATGTACGAGCTCTTACAAGAGGTATCACTAATGGATCTTGCCATCAAGATGGATTTTCTGGTAGCTATCACCTCAGCCAGAAGGGTCTTGTAGCTCCAAACTCTTTCTTGCAGAGAATCTTTCCTCAGATTTACGGAGGCTAGCGTTTCTCTGCATACAGTTTCTTCCTTTCCTCCTAAAGTAGTCTCACCATTCCACCTAAATCAAGAAGTCTGTCTGCTTGTATTTCATGACATAAGATTGAATAAAATGGACAAAGGGTTGGTGTTGCTGAATGTTAGGAGAGTTCTTCATTACCTTGAGGTAACAAATAATTTTCGTCTTTCAGACCATCTTTTTGAGCTGACAAGTCCTAGCTGACTGGGAAATCCTGCTTCTAAAGCTTCCATTTCAAGATGGATTAGTATGGCCATTTCATCAGCATTCATCGGGTACGGTAAACAACCATTGATGTCTATGAGGAGTGTGGCTTCATGAGCGGAGTCTCAAGCAGTTCTGTCCAAGGAAACTTGTAGAGCAGCTATGTTGTCTACCCTCTATTTCAAGATGGATTAGTATGGCCATTTTTTCAGCTTACATCGGGTATGGTAAACAACCATTGATGTCTATGAGGAGTGTGGCTTCTTCACGAGTGTGGAGTTCCGGGTGGTTCTGCCCAAGGAAATTTGTAGGGCAGCTATGTTGTCCACCCTCCATATTATCACAAAGTTATATAAGGTGGATGTAGTGGCACGAACGGATGCTGCTTTTGGGTTCTTGGTACTAGCAACAGGCTTATCTGTCCCGCCCTAGACTCAGGAAACTGCTTTGGTATGTCTTAGGATTTTATATACCGCCTATCAAGGTTATCTAAGCGGTTTTTACAATCAGGTACTGTCCCAATGGTTCAAGACTGAAGCCCCTCCGTCCCCGCCCGTCCCTATAAACTTCAGAAATAGTTATTTCATTTAATTATGATACTGAATTAAAGGCTCTGGTAGAAACCCATTTACAAATAAGCAAAGAGACTTTATTAATTTGGAAATATTAATTGGGAAGAATACATACTTTGTAAACAGGTTTCTACCAGAGCCTCGAATGTTTATAAATTTTTATCAACACATCTAATATTCTACTTTATCCTGAATTAAAAAAAAAAAAAGGAAATATAATTTTTTTCTACCTTTGTTGCCTGGTTTCTGCTTTCCTCATGTTCTCATTCAATTCCTTCCATCCACTATCTCTCTTCTCTCTGCGTCTTCCATTTGCTCTGTTACTGTGCCTTTCCCTTTCTCCCCCCTTCCAAATTGGTCTGGCACCCATCTTCTTCCCTCCGCTCCCCCCATAGTCTGGCATCTCTGTCTTCTTCCCTGCCAGCGTCTTCGCCCCACTCTCTCTTCCCCATTTCCCTTCAGCGTCTTCTCCCCACTCTCTCTTCCCCATTTCCCTTCAGCGTCTTCTCCCCACTCTCTCTTCCCCATTTCCCTTCAGCATCTTCTCCCCACTTCTCTACCCCATTTCCCTTCAGCATCTTCTCCCCACTTCTCTACCCCATTTCCTTTCAGCGTCCTTCTCCCCCCATCTTCCCCATGTCCTGTCAGCGTCCTTCTCCTCCCTCTGTCTTCCCCATGTCCTTTCAGTGTCCATCTCCCCCCTCTGTCTTCCCCATGTCCTTTCAGTGTCCATCTCCCCCCTCTATCTTCCCCATGTCCTTTCAGCGTCCTTCTCCCCCCTCTATCTTCCCCATGTCCTTTCAGCGTCCTTCTCCCCCCTCTGTCTTCCCCATGTCCTTTCAGCGTCCTTCTCCCCCCTCTGTCTTCCCCATGTCCTTTCAGCGTCCTTCTCCCCCCCTCTGTCTTCCCCATGTCCTTTCAGGTCCTTCTCCCCTCTCTGTCTTCCCCATGTCCTTTCAGCGTCCATCTCCACCCCTTTGTCTTCCCCTTGTGCTTTCAGTGTCCTTCTCCCCCCTCTGTCTTCCTCAGTGCTTTCAGCGTCTTTCTCCCCCCTCAGTTTTACCCATTTCCCTTAAGCGTCTTTTCCTCTCCACTCCACCTTTCCTCCCTTTCTCCCTCCCTGCCCCTTACCTTCGTGGCGCTTCCCCGCCCGACTGACAACAGAACAGGCCCGGTCCGACAAACCTCCCTGCCCTGAATCCAGCTGCTGTAAAAAGGTAATTTAGATTCGCGGCTACAGGGCAGGGAGGTTTGTCGGACCGGGCCTGTTGTCGGTCGGTCGGGGGAAAGCGCCACGAAGGTAAGGGGATCTGGCCGGCTCTGCACCCCCCCTAAGGCTGCCCCGGGGCGCACTGCCCCCTCCCGCCCCCCCCCCCCTTTGGTACGCCACTGCCTTGAATTTTTCCTACCTGCCCTGCTGCAGCACACAGCCGACCAGAAGTCTTCCCGATGTCAGTGCTGACGTCAGAGGGAGGGAGGGCTTTGCTTAAGCCCTCCCTTCGACATCAACACTGATATCGTGGAAGACTTCCGGTCGGCTGTGTGCTGCGGCAGGGCAGGTAGGGAAAACAAAACGAGCCTCGCGGCTCGAGTGCATCCAACCCCGCAGGAACCCCGCGACCCTAGGGGGTGTCCCCACAGGATCCCCGCGACCCTAGGGGGTGTGCCCATGGGATTCCCTTTGTCCCCATTCCCGTGCAGCTCTCTACCTCAAGGTTCTGTTCTT